>NW_024062871.1:1774859-2426039 GCF_006381635.1 Hibiscus syriacus | reverse complement strand
GAACTCAATTTCAACTTCACTACCATATGGATGTGTCATCACCCATCTTTGAATAAGAAAGAAGTTGATTTTTTGTTTGACTCCCCTGTCGATTAACCCGCAAGATTGACATGTTATTTGTTAAAAAAACGGGATATGATTTTGTTGAAAAAGTCGGTTGGAAGCGTGTCAAGGATGTCGGATTAGATCTAGAGAGGGAGGACAATGAAGACGACCAACCAATGAGAGACACAATGATGGAAGAAGCTGCAGCAGCTCCAGAAGCTCAAGTTGGACAAGATGTCACAATTACGACAGTGATGGAATACATGGTCAATTTTCGGGAGCATATTGATTCCCTTGTAAGCGGAATGCAAGCCGATATTTCATCATTGTGCAATGAAGTCTCCATGTTGCGTGACGAATTACGGCAATGACATCAAACGAGTTAGGTAATTAATTATTTAAGTTTATAAACATTTACACGTTCTGAAATGTATTTTCTTTTCTTTTAATAGATGTGGACAACCAAGTGATCAATGAAGATGACGATGAAGATGATGATGATGATGACGATGATGATCCAAACAAGTATATCGTGTCTACGACGCCGCCTGTAAGAAAACTAGTAATTTTTTATGTCAATTGTGTCATTGCCTACATTCCAAGACATCCAGAAGGTTTCAATTATGTTAATTTATATCTATTATTTTAACATATAAGCGTACAACTTTAATCTCATTTTCTTCATGTTGCAGATGTTATCCTCGGAAATGGATTATATGAATTTATGCAATTTTGTTTACAAAATTTTGTTGTTGCCATTTGGTCATCCAAGATGAGGTTAGAACTATTGAGCAATTCAAATTACTATAGCCAAAATCGTTAATATACAATTAAATGTTAACATTCAAACTTGATTACAATCTCTAGCATAACATGGACCGTATACTTGATAAACTACATTTGTTCTCTGACCACTTTCTATTCGTTTGGGTAAGATGATTATCATTACAATTTGCTAACTTTAATTTGTCTAAGATTCCTACATATTTATGTTCAACTGTTTGTAAACAGGATCAAAGTAAGTGCAAAACATAAGATAAGTTTACATACTGTAAAGATCTCAATGATGTTTGGAATGAGTTTACTGATTTTAACGCCCTAAATACACTGTTGGTCGATGATTCACTGCGAAAAATGATTCATAATCCGGTAAGTTACATTCATGCCATATTTTCATAGTTAAACAGTTGTTCATAGAATGATTGATTAACAATTTATGTTTTTTATTAGATAAACAATTACATATGTCCACATCTTTTCGATGCTGCTTTTCATTCGGACGACAATGCTCTAAGTATGACACAAATTTATTCCTGATTATGCTCATTTAGTTTCTTGTTCCTTATAAAAAAAATTTAGTTTCTTGTTAGTAAAATTGCACCTGATTAATTTGATAATTGAAATTATTTATTTATGTCCTCAGCAAAAGGTGGTAAAATACGCGAGTATTTGGAAAATTTGTTGAAGGCGCCTAATGTTCCGGACTTCGTTAGCGAAAACCATTTTTCATCGGATTAATTTCGTTGTAGGTATATTATTTGAACATTGTTATCTATAAATTTATTGTATATGTGTGTTTTGGTTTGATTATATTGTGTGTATATTTTCATTCCATTCAAAAAAACTAAATCATATAACACAGTAACTATGTCTTTTAATATGAATATTACATTATAACATGTGACTTATACAGTAAATATACATTATAACATGTTCATTTAACATGACATTTTCATTTTCATTTATAATTAGAGTTTGAATTTAAATTTCAATTTGAGTTTGAGTTTGAATTTAAATGTAAATTTTGGCTCCACTATAAATATTAGCCCTAAACCGAAATTTCATCCATCCAAAAAAACAACTTACTCAATGGATGCATCGGGAGAAAACATCAAATTCAATTTCTAAGGTAACAACTTACCTTTTTCAAATAACAACACTAGTGATAATGTGCATAATGAATTTGTTTTATTCATTCGTGTCGATATATGTTGTCCATAATGTATTTTCAAACCAAGTGCACGAAAAAAGTGTCGATACATTTATAATAAGTGTCGATCCCAAAAACATCGAAACCTATAATTATGATGTAATAGGTAAATTAACAATTTAACCGGTCTAAGTATACCGGTTTTTGAGAAAACAGGTGTACAAAAAGTATCGACACAAATAAAACAAGTGTCGATACTTTTGGTCCAGAATGTATTTCAAAACCAAATGCACTAATCGTGTCGATACATTTATAATAAGTGTCGATCCCAAAAACATCGAAACCCATAATTATGAAGTAATAGGTAAATTAACAATGTAACCGGTCTAAATATATCGGTTTATGAGAAAATAGGTGTACAAAAAGTATCGACACAAATAAAACAAGTGTCGATACTTTTGGTCCAGAATGTATTTCAAAACCAATTACACTAAACCGTGTCGATACATTTATAATAAGTGTCGATACTAAAAACATCGAAATAATGTAATAGATAAATTAACAATGTAACCGGTCTAAATATGCCGGTTTTATGAGCAAATAGGTCTACATAATGTATCGATACTTTTTACATTTATGTCGATACGTATGTCCATAATTAATGCCAACCGATGTCCATGCATAAAGTTTCGATACATTTATAAAAAGTATCGACCCTAAATATATCAAGACCGAAAATTATAATGTAATAGGTCAATTTACAATGTAACCGGTTTAAATTTACCGGTGTAAATAGAAAATAGGTCAACATAATGTGTTGACACTTTTTAAATTCGTGTCAACACCTTTTAAAATTACGCGTTGTTTTTTTCCTTCATTATTTTTATACAAAACTCAAATCAAAAAACCCTAAAGATAGAGAACTCTTCCACTCCGACGGTGATGACCTTCAAATGGAGGGAGCCCCAGTGTATCAACATTGAAGAAAATCGAAAGCGACCAGTAAGTATCAATATATTCATATAATTGTTCTTGAAATGGTAATTGGATTCAAGTTTTTAAGAACTTTTAATTGATTACAAATTTCAAATCTCTACATTCTGACTAAATGTAAAATGATGAAGGAAGCTCATAATCATGTTGATTGTATAGCCAATAAAATACCCTTTCAGGGTTCAAATGGTAAGATAGGAATTGGTAAAACAAGCTTCCTTTGAGGGTTTAGGGACTGAATCCCTACAAAGTAAGGAGTACATGATTGAACATTACATTAAATAGTTGTATTCAGTTGTTGAAGAATTGTTTTTAATTTTATACGAATATAGTTGTAATCTTCAAACATCAACTCCTCAAGTTTAAGGGATTCAGTCCCTAAACCCCCAAAGGAAGCTTGTCTTGCCAATTCCTAGCTGACCATTTGGACCCCCAGGTTTTATTGGCTATGCAGTCAACATGATTAACCTGGATAATCTGAAGTTGATGGAGGATGGAAACGATCGGTTCTAGAGGGGCAACTAGTGATTTTGTAAGTGGAATTAAAAATAAGTTTGCGGTTAAATTGTTTAAAGTCGTAGATTGAATGTTGTGGTTTACAATACTTAACGTACTGACAATTTGAATGTGAATGTAATTATGTATGAAATGAGAAAAATTAGCAATAACAATAGGTTGTTGTACATGTTTCTTATACACAGTAGGAGTCATGTTGATACTTATGATATATGGATATCGTTCTCTGCATTATTCCAGATGTCTCTAACATCATGTTCTGGACTGAATAACCATTTCATTCCGTCTTAAAAAAAATCAGTTGAAGTAGACTGCGTGCTTGTATTCAAACCCAGCTTGACTTGAGGACATGCTAGTTTATTATGTCCCTCACCGTTGCAGAACCCACATCACCTAATTTTCTTCTCGACCTTATTCTTTGTTACATCTTTTCGTTTGCGTTGTTTCTGTTGAGGGTCGCGAACGTTGTTTAATACACTACTCCGATTGACTTAATCATTCAAACCAAACGAGTTCTCAAATTCTTCTGTTAGTCTTTTCATCTCATCTCTTGCGGTTTTGAAGGACGTGTCTGTCTTTGATGCAGCGTAGCATAACATTCTTGCTATTGCACGTAGAGAAACAAACCTTGCCATTTGCATTATTTCTGAAGGCACATTCAAATCAACAAAAATGGGTGCATAAGCCTTCGCATCCTTAGTCCTCCTACTTTGAATCAAAGACCCGAGCAAATATGTGTAATCCAAGTGCTTCAAAACGTGAAGTTGATGGCGACATGGAAGTCTAACGGTCTTGAATTTTTTGTATGAGCAATTTAGGGTTTTCGTACGAGAATCAAAACTAATTTCAAACGTCATATTTTTTCTTTGTATTTTTTCAAATAAAAATATTGACATTCATCTGATAAGGACTGAATCTCTTCTTGAATCCGGTATAATGTCTCCTGTTGAAGTTCTTCTTGGAACACATGAAAATATTCGCGTGTAAAAATCTCAGAAGTATTACTTTCAAATTCAACCAGTTTTGTTATCTAGAAGGGCTTCGCCTGGGAACTTAAGTAATCCGCTTTCAACTCGTTCAGACGCATTCTACTAATTTCATCTTCAATTGCACGAACAACATCTAAATAAGTCTTCTTGTGTTTCAGTGCAATTGCGAGTGAAGCATTCATAGACTCGCACCTTTGTGTTGAGCGAATATTAGCAAAGAAATAACCGGTTAGATATGCTTTTGCCCATAAGTGTCGAGTATTTCCCTTCTCAATCACCCATGGATGATTTTCGACGTTGAATCCTGAAACAACTAAACGCCATTGAATATCAAATTCGTCGGTTGTCCACCAGGAAGCCATGCATTTTGAGAATGCTACTGTAAATTTTGGGTCACCAATGTTAGCTTGTGCATTGCGAGAAATATGCCAAGAACATAATATGTACTTAGCAATAGGGATAACAGATTTGATAGCCCTCTGCATTGCCCTATCCCCATCGGTGACAACTTAAATAGGCGATTTGTTCATCATGACTTCTAAAACTTTATGTATCACCTACTCGAAAGATTGGGACGTCTCGTCAGCGATTATGACAGTAGCAAACACAATTATGTTATGGTGATGATTGACACCGACAATAGGCATAATTAGTCGACCATACAAATTATCTTTCTATGTTGTGTCAAACGCAATTACATCACTGAAGCATATGTAATCTGATCTCGATGTAGAATCTGATCAAATAAGATTATGGAACGCCCCTGATTCTTCTACCGAGTATGTCACAAAAAACCCGGGATCATCATGTTTCTTATAATTAAAGTAAACAATAAGTGCATTCACATCCCCATCGACGATTTCCTTTGCTTTACCTCTTTGTAGTGCATTGTAAAGGTCTTTATATGTAAATCCAATATTATGATAGCCCCATGCCTGCTGCGTTAAATAGTTAATTACTTGTGACGTGCCAACACCGACCTCTTTCAATGTTGTTGCCTCATCGATATCAGCCTTACTTACATCTCTATTAGAACGCATAAATGGTGTCATAGCAGGTGTGCACAATGCATGATTATGTTTCTGATAAGACTTACTTATAACCCACTGATCGTTTGTATTTGTTATTGTAACTATGACTCTAGCCTTGCAACCTGTTCTTGTGTCTTCACATTCCCTTCTACGTAAAGCCGTGTTGTTCCCTTACGTGCACTAAACCCATATTCCCGTGCGAATCTCTTGTAAAAGTACCAAGCTTGATCACGTGAAGAGAAGAGCTTACCAACCAATATGTCAGATTCATCAACATTATGTACTTCATGGCATTCATCGGTTGGCTTAACATTGTCTGCATCAGTATGATCCATGGCAAAAATTTTGTTGTGCAATTTCAGTGGTCCCAACAGGAGTTGATGGAGATGTAAGTAAAGGTTCATTGAACAACATGTTTTCAGTGGTGCTTTCAATAGTATGTGGTATTGGTAGTGGTAGTTGAAGGGTGGGTACAACATTAAATTTGTAGGACATATTCAGGTATGTACAATAACTACAACATTCAATAACTTTAAAGTAATAGGTAAAATTACAATGTATGTGGTTAAAATATACTTTTTTAATGACAAAATTAGTAAACACAAAGATTTGTTTCGATACATATGTAAATATATGTGTCGATACATTTTCCAAAAGTATCGACCCCAAAAACATCGAAACAAATAATTATAATGTAATAGGTAAATTAATAGTGTCGATACTTTAATATAAGTATCGACACTTTTAGAAATAAAAAGAGAAAAAGTTATAGCGCCTAAAAAGTGTCGATACTTTAAAAAAATGTATCGATCCATAATAATATTACAAGTAAAAATATGACAAAACCAATCTCAAAATGACAAAACCGGTAAAACGATACCGGATTTGTTGCAAGTGTCGATAATTTAATATAAGTATCGACACTTTCTGATTTAAAAGAGAATAAGTTATAGCGCCTAAAAAGTGTCGACACTTTATGAAAATGTATCGATCTATAACAATATAACAGGTAAAATATGACAAAACCGATCTCAAAATGACAAAATCGGTAAAACACTACCGGATATGTTGTAAGTGTCGATAATTTAATATAATTATCGACACTTTCTAAATTTAAAAGAGAAGAAGTTATAGCGCCTAAAAAGTGTCGATACTTTTAAAAAATGTATCGATCTATAACAATATAACAGGTAAAAATATAACAAAACCGGTCTCAAAATGACAAAACCGGTAAAAGGATACCGGATATGTTGAAAGTGTCGATAATTTAATATAAGTATCGACACTTTCTGAATTTAAAAGAGAAGAAGTTATAGAGTTAAAAAGTGTCGACACTTTATGAAAATGTATCGATCGATAACAATATAACAGCTAAAAATATGAGAAAATATATTAATATAAAGTATCGACACTTGTTAAATTTGTGTCGATACACTTGTCCAGACGAGGTGTACACATAAACTGTCGATACATTTATAAAAAGTATCGATCCAAATACAATGAAACCGATAATTATTAACAGGTTACAATGTAACCGGTAAAAATATACCAGTTAATTAGCAAATATGTCTACATAATGTATCGACACTCTTTAAATATGTGTCGATACTTTTTTTCCAAAATGAAAGCACAAACAGGTGCACGCATAAAGTGTTGATACATTTAAAATTGTATCGATCCCAAAAACATCGAAACCGATAATTATAATGTAATAGGTCAATTTACAATGTAACCGGTTGAAATTTACCGATTTTATGAGAAAATAGGTCAATATAATTGCTACCTATTACATTATATAAGCGTTACCTAATATGTTATTGTACTTGATAATATTTTCGGTTAAATGCCTATTTTATTATATAAGCGCTACCTATTGCATTATATAAGCGCTACCTAATATGTTATTGTGCTTGATAATATTTTCGGTTAAATGATATAACATAACCAGTCTAAATTTTAACCGGTCACTTCTTTAACCGGTCACGCCATTTTATAGGCACCGCACAGTAGAAGTATCCTATGGGGCTTCTGCTGTCAGTTTGACCTTGTTATTGAAAAGTGACACAAATAGTTTCATAGTTACATAATATTGTTATATTGAATAGTTAATTATTAAAAATTATAAAATTATTTTTTATTATATTATTTTTGTTGAGTCTCTAGATTATTAAAAGTTATAAAATGATAATTTAATTATTTATTATTGTCCAAACTTGTCATTATCTGCTAAAAAATTAACAACAGTCTGAGTTGGACATTTAACTTACCGAATGAAATATGATAAAATATGATCTCATAATCTCAAATAACTATCATATCTCAGTCAGCATATTAAGGTCCAATTCAGACAACCGTTAATTTTTAATTAAAAAAGGAAAAATTTGGAACATGATAAATAGTTAGATGAATATTTTGTAACTTTTAATAGTCGAATGACTCGACAAAGTAATTTTCTATAATCGAATGATCATTTTATAATTGTGAATATTTAAGTTTAATGTTTTAGTGGTTGATATTGATTTTAAAAAATACATTTGATAAGATAAAATGTTAATTTTAGATATGATTTTATAAACTAAAAATAAGTTAACTTAGGTAATGTTTGAATTCGTAGAGTGTTAATATTATAATATACGAAATAAATCAATTTCAATTATAATATAAATATAAAATTATAATAATTTATTAATAATATTTTGATAAATAAAATATAGATTTAAAACATTTTTAATTAGTAATAAGGATATTATGAGTTTTATTTGTATATATTATATAATTTATATCATATTAAAATTAAATTTATAATGATATAATTCTATAATAAAAAAAATGTGTCATCTATGTTTAAGATTTAAAATTATTAAATATTAAATTAAACTTAGCATAGTTCATATAAAAATAATAATATGTACATACTCAAAAACAGATTTGAGTTATTTATTTATAAATTTGAGTAGAATTAAAAAAAAGTTTAAAACTCATATTTTAAAAGAAAGAAAACCTGAGCACGTGTTATGTTAATGTAAACACTCATTTTTATTCGGGTCTCGAAAAAACATTATTAATTATATTAGTATGTTATTATCTATATTATTATTATTATTAATCTTATTACTAATTAATTACATTTTTTCATGCCTAAGTTATAAAGAGTTATTCAAAGGAAAATCCAGCAACCCAATAGACTCATATCAACAACAGTACCAAATCTCTCCACCAACGAGTCACAAGACGAGTCCCTCCGAACAAGTTGAAATGTCATCATCAATTATGTCGGTCAACCGAACAACAAAACAAATCAAAATTGTATCAAAGTCAAAAATAAATACATAAATCATACTTAAACCTGTCACATCTTACCATACGCAAAGAAAATACATATGCATCCAAGGAGATTCGATGAAGATTTCAACAATAATATCGAAGAGAAATCGAGAGCAAATGAAGGAGGAGAGGAGATTTGGGGGAAGCATTCGGGAAACAGAAGGGCTCTCTAACTGGGAATTTACAGAGAAAAGAAAGATGGAAAAAGGGGTTTTCCCCTTCGTTCTTGTAAGCAGAGTTCCAACAGAAATAAGATATAAGCTATTTTTTTCTGGTTCATTCATTTTTTTCAATAACACAATCAATACAAAGCAATAGGTATTTATTCTTATTTATTTTTTTAAAAAATACGTTTTGCATCCATTTGAATTAAACGGAGAAAAAGTGGTAGTCGTCTACCTTATTCGTGATAAGCCATCACCAGGGTTGTCATCGTCGGGATGTAGTCGTCTTTGCCGGAGCTGGTAGGTTGAGCGATGAGGTCTGTTATGGGTAAAAAAAACTCTCAGTTAGTATTTGTTCTTAGGGGTTTAGATAAGAGAAAGGGAAGTGTTTACCTTAGATATGAGTCCTTTTGTCTTAGCTCGCCGGAAATAGAGGTTGATGAAGGGTCGAGGATTATTCACGGTGGTTTCAGTCGGTTTTGAGCTCTCAATCGAAGGGGATAGAGGCATCTTTAGGTTCTTTAAACCTTTGGGTTGTGTTCACTGTTCGTTCTAGTACTGGTCGAGGGGTTGAGCGTCATCATAAGAGTAGTGGCCGGCGAAGTTTTGGTTGTAGTATGGTGAGAGTGGCCATGAATGAAGGAGAGGCTTTGAGAGTGAGAGAGGGTGCGGCTGAGAGAAAGGTAAAATGGGGATATGGTTAAAATCAATTACCTAAAGTATAATATATATTAAATGTATAAAACGGTGTGCTATTTGGTAAAAATAATAACGGGTTCTAATATTAGTTTAAGTACGGTTATAAGCCAAATATAAAATGGCGGTGTTTTAGGAATTGAAAAATGCAGGCTTTAATGAATTATAATAAAACGGCAGTGCTTTTGGAATTGAAATATAAGTTTCGTATCATCTTTGCTCTATATGTTTCAACATTTTATGGGTTATTTTCAGAGTAAACCTTTCCATGTTCTGCTTTGATGCATTTTAATCCATGGTTTTCCTTTTAATAGTTATTAATTTTGCTATTGATCTTTACGTGTGTTACATCTTAGTCCTAGATTGTGTTGTTTTAAGTTCTTGCTATTTTGCATATTTGACATAACATTTTCATGGTTCCCATTTTAGTCTAATAGATATCTTTATGTTTTTCTTTCTTTTTCTCTTTAGTCCGAATAGTTTATGAGCATTTTGATTTAAGGCACTGGATTTATTTTCAATTTTATAAGTTTAATTTTACATTTATTTGAATTTAATCATTATTCTAAAATTGTGTTTAGCTTAATTTAGTCCCTAATTGAAGGTTTGCATATTTATAATTTTGTCTATTTATTTTAGGTACATTTAATTCCAGTCCTAATTATCATTGTATTTAAATTTTTTTTAGACATTAGGATTCTATATTTTTGCATGTTACCTTTTAGTCCTACTAATCTTTAGGGTTATTTCGATGTTAGTCCTTTATATTAGTGTTTTGTTTTAATTCAATTTATTTGCTTATTATGGTATAATATTCTCATTTACATCTTAATTATTATTTTCTTCGCATTTTATTATAGTAAAGTTATGTTTATCCAAATTTAGTCTTTATATTAATGTAAATATACATTTTTTAAATAAATAGTTTGACATGTTATGTTTCTGTTTTTATATTTAAGTTACATTTGTACATTATATGTTAGTATATAAGGTTTATAATTTTTAATATATATATATATATAAATTTTGTTTGTACATGTCACCGCGCATTATAATCTTTAATATTTTCTTTGTTAATAGATTAATCATTTTTTATTTAATTAATCATTGTATGACAATCTCATGCGCATAACTCGATATTATTACATGTTATGTTAATATTTGACTTTGTGCATAATATTTATAAATATTACATGTTAATCATTGATTTAATGTATTTGTGTATTTTTGATATTATTCGAATTTGGCTATGATATTTGTAAATATATCGTTTTAGTCCTTGTTTTAATTTGGTTCAATTGTAATTTAGCCTTCAGGTTTTTGATTTGTTGCATTTTAGTTCTTATAAGTTTAACTACTTATTTTATTTTATTTTCTATAAGTTATTAATCTGAATTAAATTAATTAAATTCCAATAAACGGATCATATTTTAACTTGATATTTAATTCAGAATTTTCACAATTACGACAAAGTGTAAGCGACACAGTACCAGTTTTGGGCGCTGTGGGGTATTAATCATTCCCCTTGCGTAACCAACTCCCGAACCTTTTAAAATGAACCTCTGGTAAACGCATACCAACTTTTGTCTAAAAAAATAATTTTTTTCTTAAAATTATTTTTAAAAGACGTTTTTTAGGTATTCAACCTTCTTAATCCAAAGGCCGATGGTGACTCTTTCCAATTTAATCCAAATTAATTCAAAATCAACCATTTTCCAAAATTAAAAGTCGTAACTATTTTCTAAAACAATTAAACGATTGTTTCAACCGAAAAACGGTTACGACAGTTAATACCATTATAAATCCGGCCTACTGCATAGAAACATCCATTTTTCATATATGTATTGTTAGTCATATTTATTGAACTTAGGTAGGAACAAAATTTATAAAATGATTAAATATAAACTTATTTGAAAAACAGAGATGTTAAACGTTGAAATTGCTAATTATTTTATCAAAAACAGAGATGTTCAACGTTGAAATTGTATAATGTAATTAAGATATTCCGATTAATGTTTATATTCAATTCCGTGTAACCCACCTCTTATTAAGATAATTTATCAAAAATATATAAACAAAGCGTAACCTACACGTGTAATACTTCAACTATCATTTTTGTTTTGTTTTGGTCATTTAATTTTTTTTTTAAAAATCATACTTAACATAACGTTTTGGTTTCATTTTGGTCACTCTTCGTTAAAAAATAACAGAACTGTTGACGTGAGATGTGGCTTACCTTATGGTGACATGTTAGCATCACTGTTAATTTTTTAACGATATATGACCAAAATAAAACAAAACAATATGTTACATATGATTTTGAAAAAAATAGTTTAGTGATCAAAACGGAACAAAAATAATAGTTGTCATACTAAAGTATAGTTTACCCTAGTAAATAATAGTTACACTTAAAAATATTCGAGCTTATAACTTTTGGAAGCGTAGATGAGCTCACGATAATTTATAACTCGAATTTTTATTGATACAAAATAAAATACGTTAAAACGACACTACTCAATATTACAATACTAGTTGTGGCTAGTTTACAATCACCTTATAGCTTTGCTAAGCTCTCTCTTAATTCTCTCTAATATTTTTCTTTCACTCACTGCTCACACACTTTGCTACAAATTACACACATATATATATATATATAACTAGTAAATCGACATTATTTCTTTTAATTATAAAATATTATAGTTGTTGCCTTCACGTGGACATGTTTATATCCAAGCAAATTTTGCTTGCCTTGCCAAAACTCTTTTCCTTTGCAATTTGTTGCTTCCATGTTTCAATCAATTCCAGAATTATGTTTGTCGACATATACTTGTGATTTATATTGCTCCACTTCATTAAGCTTCTACATAATTCTTTCAACATGTTGAGTTTTACTTCCAACACTCCCCCTGAAACTCGACTTTCCATTTCAAGCTTTTTTTTGAGTCGGTTGAATATATTTGCTCTCAATGGTTTTGTGAAAATATATGCTAGTTGATCTTCAGTTTTGCAATAAATTAGCTCCACATTTTTGTTATTCACCTGTTCTCGTATAAAGTGATACTTTGTATCGATATGCTTGTTTCGGCTATGGGAGACTGGATTCTTGGCAAGGGAAATTGTAGACTTGTTGTCGACATAAATTGTAGTTGGTTCTTCTTGTGCCAAATTTAGCTCGTTCAAAATATTCTTTAACCACATTGCTTGGCAAGTGCACGCTGTTACGGCTATGTATTCTACTTCACATGTTGAAAGAGCTACCGTTTGATGACCATGAAAATGTTGCAGAGTGGATATGAAATAGATATCCAGTTGTGCTTTTTCGATCGTCTAAGTCTCCCCCATAATCACTATCAGAATAACCAACCAGCTTTGAATTTTCTGATCGCGTGTAGAACAAATCATGACCTATTGTACATTTGACATATCTCAGGATTCTTTTTGCTGCAATCCAATGAACTAGTTTCGGATTCTCCATGAATCTGCTTACCAATCTCACAGCATATGTTATGTCTGGTTGTGTGATAGTCATATACCTTAGACTTCCAACGATGCTTTTAAACAACGTTGGATTCACTTGCTCTCTTGTTGAATTCACACTTAATTTGATTCATGGTTCTGCTGGAGTGGATACCGGCTTGCAATCTTCCATTCTGAATTTTCTTAAAATTTCTTCTGCATACTTCTTTTGTGATATAAATATTCCTTCTTGCATTTGCTTCACTTCAACTCCAAGGAAGTCTGACATTTCTCCAATATCTGTCATTTTAAATTCTTTAGTCATAGCTTTCTTAAAATCATTGAACATACCTGGATTATTTCCTGTGAAATCATGTCGTCCACATATAAGCACACGATCATGATATCACCGTCGTCATTTTTCTTTGTGTATAAGGCTTGCTCGTATGGCCTCTTCATGAACCCATTTCTCTGGAAATATTTATCAATTCTCGTGTTCCATGCTCTCGGGGCTTGTTTCAAACCATAGAGTGCTTTTTTCAATCGGTAAACTTTGTCTTCATGTCCCTTTTTAATGTATCCAGGTGGTTGCTCAATATAAACTTCTTCTTCTATGTAGCCATTTAGAAATGCTGAATTCACATCCATTTGATAAATTTTTCATCCTTTTTGTGCTGCAACTTCTGTGAGAAGTCTGATGGTCTCGATCCTTGCTACTGGAGCAAATACTTCATCATAGTCTATTCCTTGTCTTTGCTTATAGCCTTTAACAACTAGCTTCGTTTTGTTTTTCTCGACCTTTCCTTCTTTATTGGCCTTTGTCTTGTAAACCCATTTTACTCTAATTGGGTTATGACCTTCTGGTTCTCTTGTTAGCTTCCATATATCATTTCTTTCTATTGATGCAATTTCTTCATCTATTGCATTCTTCCATTTGTCATCTTCAACCGCTTCTTCGTATGTTATTGGATCACTATTCACAAGTAAACAGAAAAGTGAAACATTATTTAATTCATAATCATTGTACCTTTCTGGTATTCTTCTCTCTCTTGTGGATCTTCAAACTTTTGTGTGAGGTGCTTCAGAATCTTCTATTATGTTACTAGCATCGTTGTTGCTGCTTGACGACGATGGTACATTTTGTTGATGACCTTGATCATCAGCTTGTTCATTTTGATTGATAAGATCTTCATCTTTATCTTTATTAAAAAATAATCCCTCAACTTTCTTTTCCTCTTTGCTCCACCTCCAATATTCTGCTTCATCGAACTCGACATCTCTTGAAATTATTACTTTCTTGGTAAGAGGATTATATAATCTGTAAGCTTTGCTTCTTTCATCATAGCCAATGAAAATACATTTTTCTCCTCTGTCATCAAGCTTCTTTCTAGTCTGTTCAGGAACGTGGGCATATGTGATGCATCCAAAAATCTTGAGGTGTCCAACTCCTGGTTTCTGTCAACTCCTGGTTTCTGTCCACTCCATGCTTCGTTTGGCGTCATATACTTCACACTTTTTGTTGGACATCTGTTCAACAGATAAACTGCACATCGAACTGCTTCAGCCCATAAATTTCTTGGTAGTTGCTTACCTTTTATCATGCTTCTTGCCATGTCAAGAATTATGCAGTTCTTTCTTTCTGCAACTCCATTTTGTTGTGGCGTGTATCTGACTGTTAGTTGATGGATGATTCCATGCTCTTTACAGAATTCTTCAAATAACTTTGATATATATTCGCCTCCTCTATCTGATCTGAGTATATTCAAATATTGTCTGCTTTGTTTTTCCACCATTGCTTTAAATTCTTTCAATTTTTTCAGCGCTTTTGACTTTTCTTTCAATATATAAATCCAACATTTTCTACTAAAATCATCAATAAAAGTTAGGTAATACATGTTACCGCCAAACGATTGTATGTCAAAATGACCGGCTATATCTGTGTGTACTATCTCTAGCGGTCTTCGGGCACATCAGGATCTACCAACTTCAAAGCTTTGTCTATGTTTCTTTCCTTTGATGCAAGCCTCACATAATTGATTTGGAGGATTGATCTCTGGTAGTCCTTTCACCATTCTTATTTTTTATAACAACTTCAAACCAGAAAATCCAAGATGCATATATCTTATATGCCATAGCCATGAATCATCTTTGATCGCGGTCTTCATGCTCTTGATTTCTCCCGACTCGATATCAATTGTAAAGAGACGATTTCGAGTCATATCAACTTGGACTATCAATTCTCCTTCTCTATTTTTGATAGCAAGCGAGTGATTTTTCATCTGTACTTCATATCATTTTTCCAGGAGTTGACCAAGACTGATGATATTGCTTTTCAAAGCAGCTACATAATACACATCTGAAATGTATATCTTTTCTCCATTTCTCTGAGTAATCATGACTTCGCCTTTTCCTTTTAGTTTTGCGTGCGAGTCATCTCCGAACGTTACTCGCCCATGGACTATTGCATCTAATTTCACAAACAATTTCCTTTGACCACACATATAGTTTCTGGCACAATTATCAAGATACCAAATGTTTTTCTTGAATTCTTCATTTCCTTTATAAGTGAGGAATATTTAAGATTTTTTAATTTTTTCTTCTTCAGTTGCTGTTATGTTATTTCTTTCTTCTTGTTTAGGAGCAGATTTACACTTATAACTATAATGAACATACTTATTGCAATTATAACATTGTACCTGGAATTTATTTTCTTGTTGATATTTGCCTCTATCTCGACCTCAGAATCCTCGTTCACGGCCTGATATTGGATTGTTTTCACTTATTTGATCGGTGCCATATAATCGACCACCACGTCCACAAATTCCTCGTCCTCCTCTGTATCTTTCATGATAACCACCACGATTTCCTCGACATCGTGTGTAGCTACTGCTAGCTTCTCATTCGTTGACATTCATCTTGCTTTGTAGAGTTCGCTCCAAATTTACATAATCTTCATTTTGTTTCATTTTCTGCTCATGGGCTTGAAGTGAAACCATGAGCTCATCAATCGATATTTGGGATAAATCTTTCGATTCTTCGATTGCCACAACCACGTAAATGAATTTTCTTATCAATGATTATAAATTTTTTTTCATCACTCTAACCTCGTCGAGTGATTCACCATTTCTTTTTATTTCATTCATGACCGCTTTCAAACGGCTAATATAATCATTGATGTTTTCTGTATTTTTTATTTTTAACATCTCAAACTCAGCTATGAGAGTTTGTAAACGTATTTCTTTGCTTTTTCAGCACCATGTAGAGATTTTTGCAAAATCTCCCACGCTTGTTTTGCGGTCTTTGCATCAAAAAAAATTTTAAAAGTAGATTTGTCTACTCCTTGAAAAATAAAGAACAACGCTCTTTTATCTTTTTTCCGAGATTCCTTCAATACCTTTTTTTCTTCATTAGCCAGGGCTGCTTCTACTGCTGCATTTTCAGGCTCGGTGTAACCATCCTCGATGATATCCTAACAATCTTAAGAGCCTAGTAACACATTCATTTGAATGCTCCAATTGCCATAATTTGTCTTTGTCAATCTCGGGATTTGTGGTTGAATCATGTTGGTCATCTTCTCCACCGCGTTGAACTCGAACCAAGCTCTGAGACCACTTGTTGGAAGCGTAGATGGGCTCACGATAATTTATAACTCAAATTTTTATTGATATGAAACAAAATACGTTACAACGACACTACTAATATTAAAATACTAGTTGCGGCTAGTTTACAATCACCTTATAGCTTTGCTAAGCTCTCTCTTAATTCTCTCTAATATTTTTCTTTCACTCATTGCTCACACACTTTGCTACAAATTACACACACACATATATATATATATATATATATATATATATATATATATATATATATATATATATATATATATATATAACTAGTAAACCAACATTATTTCTTTTAATTATAAAATATTATAGATGTTGCCTTCACATGGACATGTTTATATCCAAACAAACTTTACTTGCCTTGCCAAAACTCTTTTCCTTTGCAATTTGTTAATGTCACATTTCAATCAATTCCAGAATTATGTTTGCCGACATATACTTGTGATTTATATTGCTTCACTTCATTAAGCTTCTACATAACTCTTTTAACACGTTGAGTTTGACTTCCAACAATAACTTATTGTAATAATAAGAAGGATAATGTACACAAATGGTCCTCTGATTATATGATATTATTTTGTTGAGATTTTTTACTATAGGGAGTTGTTTTGTTCAGTCCCTCAACTATTAAAAGTTACAAAATGGTCATTCTACTTTTTATTATGTTCCAAACTCGTCACTTTCCTTTAAAAATTTAACGGTCATATGAGTTGGATGTTAACATGTTGATTGAGATATAATGATCGTTTGAGATTATGATATCAAGTTTTATCATATCTCAGTCAGTCAACATATCAACATCTAGCTCAGACTGCCGTTAAATTTTTTACAGAAAATGACAATTTTAGAATATATTGATTAGTTGGTGACCATTTTTTAACTTTTAATAGTCGTGGGACTCAACAAAGTAACTCCCTATAATTAGGGGGCCATTTTATAACTTTTAATAGTTGGATGATTCGCTAAATCAATATCTTATAGTCAATGATCATTTGTGTACTTTACCCTAATAAAAAACTAAATCTTTAATGATAATAATATTATTTTAAGAGTAATTTGTTAATACCATATTATTTTAGGAATTGTTAATACCATTTTTATGTCCTATTAAATTTGTTGATAATTGAAATGATTGAATTCATGCTATATTTATATATTTTATTATTTAATCATATATATCACTATTAGTATTAATATTAGTTTATGAAAATGGATTAATATTAAGGCTTAATATAAAACTAAGTGATTAAATTATACATTTTTCTCATTTGGGCGCCTAAACTATTTTTTAATCAATTCTAGTGTCTAATGTTATAAACATTATCATTTTAAGTGTCTCGATCATAACAGTCATTAAAAAACTTAATTAAGTGACACGTGTCGTATTTATATATTTTTAAAAAATTACTTAAAATTTTAAAAAAATTTCTTAAAAAAGTGAAAAATAGCAATATTTTTAGAAAATCCCTCAATTTTTTCTCAAATTACAAAAAGACCTCAAAATACTCTAAACCCCAAATACCCTAACCCTAAATAAAATCCCTCATATTTCTTGTCGTCTTTGTCGGCTACCACTAATATTGTGACCGCCAGTTGAAACCCCCACGTTGTTGATCGACCGAAACCTCAATCTATTGACTGACCAGTGAAGCAAAAATTATGAAGCACGAATGGTTGGAACCTCAGGCTGTCGTCGGGGTTCGTTAGTTAGGCAGCCATCTGGCTTTACAAAACCTTTAGTTTTTACCATTTACAAGTTGAGATTTGTTTTTTTTAATGGGGTTTGTTTTGCAAACAAGATTTGTTATTGTGTATGAGATTTATTTCACTCATGAACGCATTTGGTGCAAAGTGAAAGTAAACCGACGAAATGGCATTTAGCGCACCATTAAAACAACCCGGCGATGGGACGATCAGGTTTAGAGATTTAAAGGATTTGGGGTGACGACCGGTAAATGGGTGGTCATTCGACGATGAAGAAGATGATCGAAGATGGATGACGGTAGTAAGGAGATTTTTAGGGATTTGAGTTTTTTTTTTGTAATTTTAGAGAAATTGGAGTTTTTTTAAAACATATAGTAATTTTTAAGTTTTTTTAAATAAAATTTTTAAAATTATATGAGTGTGACGTGTATCATTTAATTGACGTTTTAACAACCGTTATAACTGAGACACTTAAAATGGTAAAATCTATAACGTTAGATACTTGAATTTACCAAAAATAGTTTAAATATTTAAATGAGAAAGATGATAAAGTTTGATCACTTATTTTTATATTAAGTATAAATTTAAAAGAAAAAAATAATATCAATAATCAGTTGATCTAATGAGATAAGACACTAAATTCCTTAAACAAAGTCAAAAATTTATTATATGATATTTGTAAATAGATCAAATTAAGTTGAGAAGATCACCCCATAATAGATCTTTGCAAAACTCAATATAAATTAATCACTCAATAAATCATATTACAGTGATTAATTAAAAAAAGACAAAGAATGATGTGAGGTGATGCAAGGGTGACGAAGCGGTGTGTGGGACGTGAGCGGCTTTGCCCTGCAGCTTGTCGATGACCCCAACCCAAAGGCCGTTTCTAATGATGCGATCAATTTCTTTCCATGATTTTGTTATTTAAACTTTAAGCAAACCCCTTTTATGCTTTTAGAAAATGTTTTCATTTAATATATCATTTTAATATATTGATATTATAAAAAATCAATGATCTAAAAAAATATTATTTTTATTTTTAATAATTTTAAAATATCATTTATTGATAATATTAATATATTATCTTCATAATATTAAATACATAAAAAAAGGATAAGGATGAAAAAGTAAAGGTTGTATAAAGATGTTAGATGTCAAAATGCCGCTTTCTTGTCCCCCAATCACTTGTTTCTTTTTGTCCCCTCATCTTATTTGATGCTTTCATTTTCACATCGTGTGTATCGTATTTTATACATTATGGTACAACTCATTTAATCAGGAATAATTATTTCCATTGGTGAGTGGTGAGGTGACAAATAATATTTATAATAAATGTTGACTCATATTTCTATATGAAAATATATTTTATGTTTTAACTCATATTTTTTTTAAAATATTTTATATAATTTCAATGATAAAAAATATATCATTTTCAAAAAAAGATTTGAATTTAAATAATTGTATTTATAAATATATTTTTGTTATTAATAAATTTAAAAATTTTAAATAAATATTATCATATAATTAATGTGAACTTCTAAAGGAATGTTCTAACATCACTATTACGACATAATTGAATTTAAGGAATTAAAATTTATTTTATTAATAAATTTACAATGTTATTATGTGTCCATATAAAAAGTACATACGATAGTATCCTAAACTTATTTATAAAGTGTTTTTATTGATAGAAGTCTTCAACAACTTGCTTTTTTCTTTTTCTTCTTTTTGTTTATCATACGGGTGTAAAAGAATCGAATTTGAACGAATAATGTCATATTCGTATAATTAATATTGTATAATTATAATAAAATTTAAATAACACAATTATTTTTCATAAATTGAGGAATGTAATTGGTTATTTTCAATTACACTTAATTCAACAGGACTCACAAATTACTATAGTCTTTCAAACATGTTAATATTGTATAATTATAATAAAATTTAAATATATAATTATTTTTCAAAAGCAATCTAAATAATTAAATAATACACATGCTTATTATAATATACGTAAATTTCGATTAAAATTGTAATTAAAATATAATTATTCTTTTAATACAAATATTTATAATACTTAAAAAATTTCTCCAACTATAAATTTAAAGAAATTAAACATATAAATATATACTCATTCTTATATTTTCTTATATATTATACTAATAACATGCTAACCACACTTAAACGTAATAGACAACATAAAATTATAGTTGAGATTAGTATTTGATACATAATACTACCACATGTCTATTATACTTTAGATTTCATCCTTTCTATCTCACTTGTAGAACTTCTGACCTTAAATGAAATCATGGTTATAATAATAATACTAATAGTGATAATAACAGCAACAATACGATAAATAAATTTCCAATTTTATAAAAGATATCGGACGGTCCAGAACCTCAATTATGAAACTAATCTCAACCGTTAGATCAGATTCCCCCGTCGGAACTTCTAGATCAGCGCGCAGTATAAAAACGACATGGTCCCAGTGTTTCAAAGAGATTAAACAATTTACGCCACTCCTTTTGTGTTTATTTTCGCTTTTGCCCCTCCATCCTTTTACTTCTCGAGTTTCTCGGCTTTTGTTGCTTTTCGCTTAATGGAAGGGTCCCTTAAGCTTTAATTTTTTTTTTGTTCTGCAGTTCGTACATTTTCGCCTGCAATTTTGAAAGCAGTAATCGGTCTTCTCTTTCTTCCTTCTCCTTCACCAACCATTATCCGGTGAGTGTTTTTTTTTTAATTTTGTTTTTATTTACATTTCCATCTTCTTCTTCTTCTTCTTTTTTGCAGTTCTGCTTCATTTCAACTGTAAGATTTTAATCTCTTGTATTTGTTATCTGCTTGTTCTGTTTGGTCGCTCGGAAAACAAAAAGGAAATGGATGTATAATACTTTCCTTTTTTTTTGTGCTTATTTTTTGTGTGGTTTAACTTCCTCCTTTTGATTCTGCTTATTATTCAGGCAATATGGAAAACTAAACTATTAACTATACTAGAAGGATTTAATGCATAAGACAGTATGATTATACTCAACTTTTTTCCTTTTTTTCATGACGTAAACAAAATTTGTGCTCTTTTTTTTTTAAATTCTATTGTTTCTCAGCAGTGTAAAATAATGCTAATAGTAGTTGATTTTTCGTGCCATTTTTTAAAATTAGACTCAGACTTTGGTAAGTTGTCTTTCTTGTTAAAATCAGGGAGTAGAAATCATTCTTCACGCGATAAGAAGTATTTGTTGAAGTTGACACGCGGTTTTTTCATTGACATGTAATATAGGTTTTTTTTTTCTGAAGTAGGACTGGTTAAATGCTTATTAGCTGGGCGTTACACCATTATTTGAGCTTTTTGACCCTTCTAATGGAAGCCGAATATGACACAAATTAACAAACCATGGTAGCTCGAGTTTCCTAAGAATAAAAAAGTTGAATTAGGTTTAATGTATGTTGTTATTGGATTCTGAAACTAATGATGCATGGGGGCTTTTCACCAGGATCCGTCAATAATTATGGAACAAATCAACTTGGTGGTTAAATTTAGATCATCTTAGATATTGGTTGTATTTTGTAGCGGTACTGAATCTGATGTTTTCCTTTTAAAAATAATTTGGCTTATAAAGTGTTATTCTTGAATTGAGCAGAATTTTTTTGATTTCTTGTTTTTTGGGGTTTCTATACAGTATAAGAGGCCGTCTTGAGAAGTTTTGGCCGGGTTCTGATGTCTCCACCGCTGCTGGGCGTGGAGGAGGAAGTGCAGAGTAATGTTTCCTCTCCCTCTGTTGACTGTGGCTTGGGGTTAAAGGAGCGTAATTATCTGGGATTATCAGATTGTTCTTCAGTTGACAGCTCTGGTGTCTGTTTACCAGATAATAATAAGAATAATTTGAATTTGAAGGCTACAGAGCTTAGGCTTGGTCTTCCTGGATCCCAATCCCCTGATAGAGAAACAGAGCTTTGCTTGCTGAATTCGGGAAAACTTGATGAGAAGCCACTGTTTCCTCTACTCCCTTCCAAAGATGGAATCTGCTCATCATCACAGAAAAATGTTGTTACTGGAAACAAAAGGGGTTTCTCAGAGGTGAAAGGCTATGTGTACAAGGAAAAAAATTGGATGTTTCATGAAGCTGGTTCTGATTCTGAATCTCCGCAGTCTGTGGGACATGGAAAATATCCTGGTATTTCAGGGGTTAATGTGATTTTGTCAGCAATGTCTCATGGAGCTCAAGCATCTGTAACAAAAGATGAGCCTGCAAATGTGTTACAAAAACAACCTCATGCCACTAGTGGAATCAATCTCAAGCAGACTGATATTTCTAACAACAAAAGTAGTGCACCTGCTGCCAAGTAAGAATAATTTACTGGAGAAAGAACTCTTAACCTTTGGATGATATAATGGGCATTATTTCTTAACTTTTTTATTTTATTTTTGTTACGATATGCCATACATGACAGGGCACAAGTTGTTGGGTGGCCACCAGTAAGATCATTTAGGGCTAAAACCCTGGCCAATTCTTCAAAGAACAATGATGAAGTTGATGGAAAACCTGGTCCTGCTTCTCTTTTTGTCAAGGTCAGTATGGACGGTGCTCCTTATCTGAGGAAGGTAGATTTGAGAACTTATTCAACATACAGGGAACTGTCTGCTGCTCTTGAGAAGATGTTCAGCTGTTTTACCCTCGGTAAGCTGTGTCTTCTTTCATGGCCCTGTGGCTATATCAAACCGGACCCTTCTGATGCAAGAAATGTCTGGAAAGGTCTGGTTGACACATGTGCATTATGATTTCAGGTCAATGCGGGTCTCATGCTGCTGCTGGGAAGGAAATATTGAGTCAAAGCAAGTTGAAGGATCTTTTGCATGGATCAGAATATGTACTAATATACAAAGATAAAGATGGTGACTGGATGCTAGTCGGTGACGTTCCTTGGGAGTAAGCTTCAGTCAAATTTACTGGTTGCCTGGACATTTTCTTTTTCCTATTTACTTTCTTCCTAAAGTTCCTCTTCAAGACTTGTTGGATGTATTTATGATGAAACACTTACTTCTGCTAGATTGAGATTTCCTCCCTCTTGTTACCTTCATCTGTCTTTAATTTTGTCGCAGGATGTTTATTGAAACATGCAAGAGGTTGAAAATCATGAAGAGTTCTGATGCAATTGGATTAGGTAAGTAGTATTTTGTTTCTCGATCTTCCCATAATGAATCAATTGATTATATATTTAGTATATATCACTTCATCGATGGAACCGGGATGCATGCACTGTTATCAGCTTTTTTTTTTTTTGCCTCTTTTATGTTCATTTACTTGAGTGTAGATCTGAATTATTGTACGTCTTGCACTAGAAATGAACTCATCTTGGTTTATGTTTTCTACACGATTTAACAATTCCTGGGGTTCTTTTGAATGGGAGTTATACCAATCATCATATTCATGCATGCATCTCAAGGTACAACAAAAAATTGTGGTGCGGGGCATGGAGCATTACTTGGACTGAATTCTCTCATGTCTTACAACTCAAAATGATGTGCAAAGATTATCTGTTATCTGGAATTATGTTCTGTACTCGAATGCCCTTTAAATCGTGGATGGCCAAAGTCATAGGCTTGATGTTACTGTATCTTCCGTGTGTACAGCTCCTAGAGCAGTGGAGAAATCCAAGGCCACCAACTAGGAAGAGTCCGGATATGATGGTTAATTTCCTTGTGGAAAATGTGAAACAAAAATTCCAGAGCCTAGATTGAGAGCAGATGCTTGCAGGGTGTATTTTTGCCGAATGAAGACTTATATCATAGTCCATCTAATCTATGTTTTAATGGCAAGAATAATTAGCGTTTATCTTTACCACTAGTTTATGATGATCGCTCAATGTGCTGTGAAAATTAGTGATCGGAGATGCATAATCCTCGTAGGAACCTGTGATGTTTGAGATGTACTGTATTTTGTCGAATGTGTGTTTGATCGTAAATATACCTCCTGCTTCTGTTAATGATTTATACGATTCCTCCATACTGAAAACTAACAATAATATGAGCTTGCTCAAAATATACATGAATTGAAATTCTAATGTATCAAAATTCATAAAATTATAAAGAACGAAGTTGACAAAATACATGAATTGTTAAGGGTGTAGAGAAGGATGACGTATGATTTTATGTTAGGAGGTGCGAAGTTATAAAATATTAAGTATGAGAGAATTTATAAAATTTTAAGGTGGGTAAAAATATATTTTCAATAGAAAATATTTAAAATATATAAGAATTTAAATTTTTAAGGATCGCTTCCACCTACCCCTAGTCAATCTGTGGGTGTAGATGCTTCAATAAGTTATATAATGTTCAAACAAAAAAATCCATTTTTGTAACCTTAATATTTATTTGCTTTGAGCAATTGAGCCATGACAACTGTCTTAACTTTTTTTCTCCCACTAGAAATTAGAAAAAAGAGTGATTACAAAGATTTCTGAATTGTAATAATTAATATAAATACTAATGCGTTATCATTTAATATACATACTAAGTAAAATTTATTTATACAATCAGTCTATTTTAGTTATAAATTTTATAATTTAAATTTTTAAAACATAAATTATAAACTAAATCTCTAAACCTTAAATTCTAAATCATTAAGATTAAAATTCTAGATTCTAAACCATGCATAAGACACATACCATTAAAATTATATAGTTTGTTCATTAGATAATTTTCTATTAATATTCTACCACAAGAATCATACTAATATTATGTGCATTGTACAATGTATTGAGCTGTCCTAGATTCAACGATTTAATAATTTCTGCACTCAAAGAACAAAACAGACCAAAGGTTGAGAATTCGTTTAGATTTGGAACAAAGACTTAGAAAAACAGTTCCTGCCTATCTAAATTTTATATGCTAAGTTCTCGACAATCGGAAACTACTTTTAGCTTATTGTCCGTATTTTGTAACACTTTATCCTCTCATTAGTCTACTGCCTTTTAACTTATATCCATATTAATTTATTTTATAATTAAAATCAAATATTATTTAAAAATAATTCAAAGCAAAGCAAATCCGTATTGTGTAACATAATCTCCTCTGAATCTTAGTACTTCTAATTTGTAAAAAAGTTAATTGATTAAAGAATTTTTACAAAGAGATGCATTAATTGAACCTAGTTCTAAAAATCTAGCAGTTTATTAAGCCTAGAACCGTAGGGCATGTGCCCCAATAATGGTCGTCACTCAACCACCAACCATGCCCCAAATATATGTACCTATCTTCATTCCAGCTTTAAACTGGATTCTATAATGGATTTGAATTTTTACATTATTTTATTAAAAATAAAATCCTTGATTGCTTTTTTTTACAAAAAAAAACCATTAGATATTGATTAATATTTCGCAATTGTTTTTTTATGGAAAAATTATAATCCGGTTTTCCCTCTTCATGTGATTTTACCTAAATTTAAATGCAGATTAATGGAATCTTTTCATGATCCTAACTAGTAATAATATGTATCGCATTAAAAAATGTAAGAGAAAAAAAATCAAAACTTTATTTTTTAAAAAAGTATTTTTTAGTAATAATTATGTCAGTTAATGTTTGGACATACGAGGCCAACGAAAATGTTAATTAGCTTTAGCTCGGGTCAATTATTTTTATCGTTTTGGAAAATACTATAAATGGAATGGAATGTTCTGCTTATTGCTTCAGTACTAACTTTCAAAAATATTGTAACATAGAGCAGTACAATATAAATTTTAAGATATATATATATTAATTATATAAAATTATTGAATAGAATATATATAAGGCTTAAAGTACTACTAAGTATATAAATTATGCTCTCTTTTTCCTTTAAGTAATTAAATTATTTATTGATCAAACTAAGTACTTAAATTATTATATTTAATTATTTTAAGTTTTACTTAAAAATTTATTTTTCAACCAATAAGGCGTGAACACGTCGTATAAAATTAAATACTTATAAACAATATATCATTTAAAATTTAATGATACCTAATATAATTTATCTTTTGTTGAGAAATTTTATATTTCGATTGCAAATAATTTATTATGCTCCATAGTAGTGGGACTTGACTAAGGAGACTATGTGCGTAATCCACTCCAAATGCACGGTTTATTACACAACTAACTCGGTACTTCTTTAACACATGAATCAGAAACATTGGACAGTATATAATGTTTCAAAATGTCGGTCCATGCCGGTTGAAATGTGGAAGGAGCATTGGGTTTTGTTGGATCATCATATCATATGGATGCCTCCCAAGGACCCCCAAAATATGTGCAATGAATCTATCACTCTTTTCTTTTCTTCTTTTAATAGCTTTCTTTTAGTTTATATATATATATATTCAGTTGTCCTATTAAAGGGTAGTATAATATATGATCAGGTGTATTGGGGTATGGAAACTTTTATAAAAAATAAAGTTGCTTCATCCAATCATTAAATTAGGGTAACTTTAAATGAGTACTTTGAATGATGAATGTGGGTATTGATAGGCCCAAGATGCTTACATATAATCATGTTATTATTATATATAATATATGTATGGGTTTGAATTCCCCTTCAATGCAGTGCGGTCAAAGGGAGCAGCACGTTTCCAATAACAAATACCAAATATTTTTTAGTAAAGTAAATACTCTGTGTCGCTTTGTTTTTTTTTTCTTTCAAAATTTACTTTGAATATTTTCTAAAATTTTAATTTAATCTAAAGTGTAACTTCTTTTGCTAGAAGTTTATGAATTTTTGTTAGTTAAGTTTAGCTTATTTACTATATTTTAAAGGTTATGAATCATTTTACAACTCATAATTACAAAACTGAATAATATTATGGCTTAGTATATTATCCCCCTGCATTATCATTTTATTTTCAATTAACTTTTGTACAATTATTAGTATGTCTTGTTTGTTATTTTAGTTGTATTTTTGTTTAAAAAAGTTGCTTGAACTAATAAGAACGCATCACATGTAATGAAAAATAAAAAAAAATTAAAAGGAATAAAACTAAAATTAGATTATAATTCATGCCTTTACTTTGTGTGAGGTTATTTCTTTCTTTTTCTTTTGCTTAGAGAAACAAGGGAATTAAACTATTTTGTAACAAAAATGAAGTAATAAGCTACTTTTTTATATTCAGTAAAAATATACTAAATAGAAAATATTTTCTTAAATTAATAAATATATAAATGCTTATATCATATATAGGGTTCCTTTCTAGTTTCTACAAGAATCACGTGCCACATGGGTTTCACATTTCTCAATCCAAAAAGATTTGCCTTCACCGGTTGACGTAAAATAAGATACTCGCATATTAAAATTGATATTCAATGGAGGAAATAACTTTTTTTTTGTATTTCTATGATTATATTAAAATGAAATACATATTTAACATACTGAAAATCATCCATATATATAAATATCAGTCATTGTATTTGAATTTCGATATGCACATATGTTATGGACAGTATACTTGTTTTTCTTAAAAGAAAAAAACCTTTAAGTTAACATTACAAATCAAAATAGCAACAATTCAATTAAAACTTCTCTTTGAAATCACTTTAGAGGGTGTATATTATGAATAGTTTGTTTTATTGGTACAAAGTGATTACAAATTAATATTTATTTAAAAAAAATTAATCAACTAATAATGAACAATGTTCTCTTTTACCACAAAAATCTCTCAACTAATTGGGAGATACAAGATTTTAGATTAGGGGACTAACTTATAATATTTTAGAGAATAAATAACTTATAAAATATTAAGGGATAAATACAAATTATTAATAAAAATATAAAAACTTTAAAGAGAAATCACTCTCGTTAACCCCTAAAAAATAGGTCATCACTCTCGTTAACCCCTAAAAAATAGGTAATCACTCTTGTTAATCCCTCAAAAAAAATATAAATTTTTCTTTAAAAATAGGTGTTTAATATTTTTTTCGTTACATTTTTAGGTATTTAACGTTTTAGACATTATATTTTTAGGTGTCTGGACTATAACTGTTGTTAAAAAATACTTTTATCTGACACGTATTAAACTTATAAAATTTTTAAAAATTGAAATTTATAATTTATTAAAAAAATTCTTTATAATTACAAAAAGATCCAATACATTAAAATCCTTAATTTTAAATCTATTTGCCGTTGTCGTCAGTAATTTCCAGTTACTCTCTCCATCGCCGAAAAGTTTTTTACCTATCGCTACTCATCCATTGACCGATTATTTCCTTTGCCCTAAATTCCATACTCCCAAATTTTTAAGCCACTAACCCTAAATTTAATGGGTAAAGAATTTAGTTGAGATTTATCGAGAGGGAAGTAGGGGGAGGGAAGTAGGAGGGTGAATGGGAATGAATGGGGGAGAGGAGGGACATTTTAAAAAAAATGGTAATTTTTTATTAAAAAATACTCTTACTTTTTAATATATATATATATATATATAATTTAAAAATCAAATTTAATAACATAGAGTTCAAACACTTAAAAATAAAACATTAAAATTATTAAACACTTATTTTTAACAATTTTTTTATAAATTAAAAATTAACTTTAAATATAATTTAAATACTTATTTTTACATTAAACCTGTTATAAATATATTTAAAATATAACCTAGCCAGCCATATTTGTTAATGAAAGTTTCCAACAAATGAGGATAAACGGGGATAGAAAATTAGATATATATATAATTTAAAAATCAAATTTAATAACATAGAGTTCAAACACTTAAAAATAAAACATTAAAATTATTAAACACTTATTTTTAACAATTTTTTTATAAATTAAAAATTAACTTTAAATATAATTTAAATAATTATTTTTACATTAAACCTGTTATAAATATATTTAAAATATAACCTAGCCAGCCATATTTGTTAATGAAAGTTTCCAACAAACGAGGATAAACGGGGATAGAAAATTAGCAGGATCAGCGGTGATTCACTATTTGACTTCTCACTGTAAGTAAGCCCAAGTTTCGAGGTAAAAAGAATATTTTGAGTAACGTTCCGTCCATGGCCATTTCATCTTTGATGAAGATGGGATAACGGCGTTAAATGGGGTGAGCACGTGTTACTGTCAACTGTCAAATTAAGCACTCTCTCGAGTTATGGGAAGGTAACCTGTACTAATCCTTTCCTGCCAGCGTCAGTGTTTTCCAAATTCCTTTATAAAAATATTTTAAGATTAATTATCTTTTATAAACTTAAGGCGTCTCTATCATTTTCATGTAGATAATTTAACGTAATTTTTTAAAACAAACTATATTATTAATAGCATGCCACACAAAAATTGATATCATAAATTCATAAATTAATATGTTACACAGATCATTATGATATTTTATTCATATAAAAAATATAATTAGCATAAATAATAATTTTAGATAAATAATAAATATCATATTATTACAAAAGCCTTTTTTATCATTAGACGTGCGGTAGGCACCATATCTAAGGATATTTTATGATGAAACGAATACTCAATTTGAGAGTAAATAATAATTGAGAGATAAAGGGCGAGAGATTGAAGATGTTTAGATGATTTAATAGGTAGAGGTTGCATGATATTGATAGTACCATGCAAGTCTAAACATAATAAAAATATTATATGGTGGAGAGTGATTTTAGAAATTATTTTAATTAGATAAAAATAAAATTAAAAACAATTGAAATACCACATTTTAATTTGTTTTTCTTATAAACTCAACGACTTATGTTTTTATTTAAACGAAATCCCCCAGAAATATTTAAAAGAAAAAAAAGAGTGAAATTGTTTGATATAAAAGAGGTAAGGTTGGCGAGAAGAGTAACTGAGTGCTCTGTTTTGAAAATCGAACCGGACCGGCCGGTTCAACCGGTTCAATCGGGAATCTTTGTTTAGTCCGGTTCAATCTAAATCGGTTGAACCGTTATTAGTGAACCGGCCAGAATCGCTGAACTGTTCGAACCGGACCGGCTGAAAACCGGGATTTTTATTTTTATTTTTTTTTAAAAAATAAACCAAATAACGTCGTTTGTTAAACGAGCCAAGTCGAACTCGAGTATTGCTGAGCTCGACTCGAACTTAAAAACTTTAAAAGTAAGCTCAATTCAACTCAAACTCACAAGCTAAATCAAGTTAAACTCAAACTCGAAATATAATATTGAAACTTTAACTAAAAAAGGCTTGAACTCAAAAAAAATTAGAAGCTCGATTGAAGCCTAAAATTCGAGCTTGATTGAAGTGAAAGAATAATTATATAATTTTGTTATGATTTTTTTAACCCCAAATTTATTTTTTAATTATAGTTATATAATTATATTTATTATTTAATATGTTTTACCTTAAATATTATATTGTAGTTAATTTGAATCATTTTGTTTCATTTGATTTTATGGTTTTTAATTTATATATGTTATGACTTACTTTGAATATGACTTGTGATATAAAAAATTATTTTTTATTAAATATTTTTGGTATTTTTATTTAATTTTTTAAATAATTATGACGTCGTCCGATTTTTCTGACCGATTGAATCGATTTAACCGGTTAAACTAATGAACCGATAGCATGATCGGTTCGCTAACCGGAACCATGACTAAGTGTGAATAGCTTTGGATTCACACATTCATATGTATGGTGGGTGAGTCTAAACATGGGGGTGGAGATTTCAGACAAACCCAGTGCGTTGACTTCGTACTGTTCCTTGAGCTATGATAACCTCCACTTACCCGTTACCTTTTTCTAAACCCAATTTATTTATTTATTTAATAATTTATCATCTTATTTTATTATTATGATACTATCAATATCTATTAAAAAATATCAATAATATAATATTATTTTATGCATCCTTATTGTTATTTCAAATTAAACTTTGAAAATAGAGATTAGTTTACTTTTCTTTTTTAAGAAAAAAACGTTGAAATAAATTTTGAGTATTTAGTATTGGATTTATATAATATTTAAAGTTTTTAATATTATGTTATATCAAATATATTAAAGTAAATTATGATAAAATTATAAAAATATTTTTTTTTAAAAAATAAGTAAATTTATATTTTATTTGTCTCATTAAATCTGTAGTAAATTTATATTTTATTTGTCTCATTAAATCTGTCTTTTATTAATTTTTTATTATTTTTTTAACTTTGACTCGTTATTATTTAAAATTTATTTTTTATAAAATATGAAAAATATATTTTAAACACCTTCAATCGAGTAGTTTTAAATATATTTCATAAAATTTAACTATTAAAATATTTAAAATAATCATAGTTAAAGTTTAAATTTTTTTAACTTTTAAAAGTCAATAAGAGACACATTTAGTAAGACGGTTAAATTTCTCCAATAATGCAATTGAAAAAAAAATTTGTTTGAATAGGACACTCTCGAAATTATTTCGTAAAATAGAGTGAATGCTACAGTAAATCCGAAAACGCATTGGAGTCCAAGCGACTTACTGGGGGAGACGCATGGAGTGCAATGCGTCTCTCATATTTTTTCACTATGCAAATGTACAAAGGGTAAATTACACAATTAATCATTCATATTTTTATGTTAGTCGTGTAAATATATATATATAAACTTTATATCTACTAAATATTCAATTTAAATTGGTATTACAAATATATTTGACATTAATTTAATTATAAAACTATTTTTATTTAAAATACACGAAATATTATCATAATGATATTATTTTGGACAACAATTTCAATTAGAAATTATGTAAACACGATGTTGGTTTCTTTAGTACATGAAAAAGTGAAAAAAATTATCATGTAGTACACAAGTTGAGTGATTAAATTGAAAAAATTAAAAGTATAATGAGTAAATTTGGAGAGAGAGTAAAGTTAAATAATTAATTATGTAATTTACCTTTTGAAAATATGTGAGACGCGTGGAATGCAATGAGTCTCCCATATTTTTTAGGCTAAATTATATAATTAATCATTCAACTTTACTTTCTCTCTAAATTCACTCACTATAATTTTAATTTTTTCAATTTAATCACTCAACTTTTGTTTTTATCCTATTTTGATCACTCATCGGCCATTGTTCAAGTTGTTACATGGAAGCCAATTTGATCCATCAGCTCTAGCATTGAATTTGTGTACTAAAGAAACCAACATCGTGCTTACATAATTTCTAATTGAAATTATTTTCCAAAACAGTGTAGTTGTATTTAATTAATTTGGAGAGAGAATAAAATTAATGATTAATTGTGTAATTTACTCTTTGTACATTTACAAAAGAATGAAATTGGTAAAAAAAATATGGGAGACGCATTGCACTCTATGTGTCACCCCCAAATTTATATATAAATCTTTGGATTTACTGTAACATTCACTCTATTTCACGAAATAATTTTGAGAGTGCCCTATTCAAACAATTTTTTTTCAACTGCATTATTTGATAAATTCACATCTAATGAAAATATATAAAATTTAAAATATTTTTATCTAAAATTTTGACATGATAAAATATAAATAAATTTGTAACATATAATTACGGAATTAAGTGAAACATAAATTAAAATCATTGCACATTTCATAAGAATTTTAAGAAATATAAGAACAAGTTCGTGCTAATAACAAAAAATATAAAATATTGATCATTAAATTTTTATTATAGACTATAGAGAGGGTGAGAGTGTAACTAAGGAAAAATGTGAAGGGTTTTATTAAAATTTTATAATTTCTGAAATTTTAAATTTTATAATTTCTGAATTTTTTTGTAGAATTTATTTAGTTGCCTTGATAATAAAAAATGTTATTTTTTATAATTTGTATTCAAATAATTAGGTTGAAATAAATTTATTTATTATTATAATAAATCATGTTATCTTTTTAATTACAATTATAGATACATAATCTATTTTGTAATAAAATGAATATTTATTCGATAAATTTAAATTTTTAATAATTAAAAACAATAATTTTAACATAATTTAATAACCATAAGTGCAACTTACCCAAAGATAAAACGCAAAGGGGTGATCTTGTTGGGGTCATTTCTTCTCTCTTTTCACCCCTCCAATAATCTCAGCTTCATCTAATCCAATTATTTTGTGTCTAGTCTCGGAATTCCATTTCCATGCTCAATCCGTTTCTTCTCCTTCACAATTGAACCAAATTCTTTCTCCAAAACTAAAATCCTCCACTGAGGAGAAGAGATTCAACTGACTGAAACACAGAAAAGTTTTCAAAAATGGTGACCGGTTGGAGAAGAGCTTTTTGCACTTCCATTCCCAAGAAGCAAGAGAGCCCAGGTTTCCCAGAAAAGCAACTGCACCACCAACAGCAGCAGCAGCAAAGCAATAGCACAAAGAGTCCAAGATTTTCCTCAAAGTTTGGATTTTTCTCCAATCCATCAACGCCTAGGTTACAATCTCAACCGGTTTCAAGCCCACGTCTTCGTTGCCGAACCACTTGCACCCCGACATCTTCTGTTCCCAATAGTCCCAAACTCCATTGCAGAACATCCCATTTCTCCGACCCTTCCTCCCATAAATCCCCATCCAGTTTTTCCTTCCTTAAATCCACTATCTGCCTCTCCAAAGTAAGTTCCTTTTCTCAACTTTGTCACTGTTCTTTTATATCCAAAATTTTGTCCTTTCCACTAATATTCTTTTGTTATATTGTTTTTTTTTCAGGCTGGCCGGTGTGGAATCTGTTTAGAAAGCGTCAAAACGGGTCAAGGCACGGCGATTTTCACGGCGGAGTGTTCCCATTCCTTCCACTTCCATTGTGTCGCTGCTCATATCAGGAAGCAGCATATACTAATTTGTCCCGTCTGTTCCACCTCCTGGAAAGATCTACCTTTACTCTCCCTTCAACACTCTGGCCAACCCCATAAAACATCTTTCAACAGCATCAAAACGAAGCCGCTTCGGGTCTATAACGACGGTGAACCGTTGGTTTCTCCTGTTTCTCTCTCTCAGTTTAATCCAATTCCTGAATCCGAGGAAACCGAAAACGACGATGAAGAGGAGGAATTCCAAGGATTTTTTGTTACTCCGATGAGCAATGCAAGAGACGTGGAGGTTAGGTTGTCGCAGGAGGCTGCAATGGTGGCGGCTGGGAGGAGTTACGAGAGTTACGTGGTGGTTATGAAAGTGAGCGCGCCAACCTTAACGCATGGGTTGAAGAGGGCTGCGATTGATTTGGTTATGGTGTTGGATATTAGCGGGAGTGCGGTGCGGTTGCAGATGGTGAAACGTGCGATGCGGTCGATTATCTCCTTGCTTAACGAGAAGGACCGTTTGTCGATCATAATATTCTCATCGAGTTCGAAACGGCTGTTGCCGTTGACAAGGATGAGTTCCAGTGGACGGAGATCTGTGAGAAGGATCGTCGACGCGCTGGGAAACAACGGACAAGGGATGAGTGTCAACGACGCGCTGAAAAAGGCGGTCAAAGTATTAGAGGATCGTAGAGAGAAAAACTCAGTTGCCAGTATCATGATCTTATCCGACTGTAATGATAAACAGTCCGAGTCGAATCCCACCAATGAGAACCTTCCAGTTGTTTTCACCACGCGCCTGAGCCATTCAGAAATCCCCGTGCACTCATTCCACTTTGGATCGTGTACTCACGCTCCAAACGAGGATACTTTTTGTAAAATCGTGAACGGTCTCTTGAGCGTGGTGGTTCAAGATGTGAGGCTTCAACTGGGATTCGAATCCCGGTCAGCCCCAGCCGAGATATCATCTGTCTATTCATTGACGGCCCGACCGGCTTTAATGGGGTCGAGTTCGGTGCGGGTTGGAGATTTGCATTCGGGTGAAGAGAGAGAGCTATTGGTGGAACTAAAAGTACCCGTATCATCTCGCGGGTTCCAGAGGATGATGTCCTTACGATCATCTTACAGAGATCCATTTTCTCAGGAGATGGTCTACTCGAGATATCAAAGCTTGGTTTTACCTCGGCTCCCACAGTCCTTTCGATCTTCTTCTCACAGTGCCGCGCGGTTGAGGAACCTCCACGTGAGCACACGCACCGTGGTAGAATCTCGTGGATTAATCGAGAGCAACGATCTAACTGGAGCTCAGCATTTGCTTACTTCGGCTCGGGCTTTGTTAATGCAATCGAGTTCGAGTTCGGGTGAGGAATTTATTCGTGGGTTGGAGTCGGAGTTATCCGAGATGAATCGGCGACGCCTGAAACAAAGGGTAAATAATAATAATAATAATGGGAGAGTGGAGGAAAAGGTTGAGCCGTTAACGCCGACTTCGGCTTGGAGAGCCGCAGAGAGATTGGCTAAATTGGCGATTATGCGGAAGCATATGAATAGAGTTAGCGATTTGCATGGATTTGAAAATGCCAGATTTTAGTTTTTGTTTTTATTCCGTTATTACATGTGTAGTATGAAATTTACATAAAAATAATAATAAAACAAAAATAGTTGTATACTTAATGCAATGCCGGCAAAAAGGATTGGAAGTGTTGTCTATTTTTTTTAAAAATAAAGGTAATAAGAGTAGATAATTTATTTGATATCTCATTTATTTGAGTTATATTTTAGTTATTTAATTTTATTTGTTTAAATTTGATAAAAAAATAAGTGTTTAAATTACATTATTTTTTATTTAAATGTCTAAATTTTTAGGTGTTTTTTTTTTGAAAAATCACCGGTGATCGGTATATTTATCGATCTAACATCGATCAGATTATATTTTTCGATCTAACACCCGTAGCAGTAAAGCGCGCTCCCTGTCCCGCGCTATACGCTGACATGGGTTATACGTGTGTATAACGCGACCCTTGATCTGTTCTATACGCTACGTATGGGTATTACGCGGATCAGGGGCCACGCTATACCTGGTTATCTGACACATGGGATATAGTGCGATACATGAGGCGCTATACCCTTAATTACCCACTCGTTCACACCCTAATCCTCTCTATAAATACACCCATCCTCAATCACTTTCATCACACCAAAATCTCTCAAATTCTCTCAAATACTTTCTCTATTTAAGGTATATTTTATAATATTTTTAATATTATATATTTAATTTATTTAAGTATTTTATTTTATTTTATATTTTACTAATATAATTCTTTTACAGATATATAATGGAAGGCATTTTACTTCGCTTGGATGGAAATCATATATCTCGACACTTTGCTGATACGGTAACATTTTAACGTTTTAATTTAATTTAAATTATTAGTAATAATTAGTTGATTTATTTAATGCATGATTATTATATTAAGAATTAATTTTTATAATTATTTATTTTTAGGAGAAGGACCGTGTATTAGATCATTTTATTAGGAAACTTTAGTTAGTGATATCTAGCTGTGTCTTGCCGTATTTAGTAGAGCCTGGATTTGGTTACATAGGTAGATATCAGGGTCACTGCAAGATAGAACCAGCCCTTATTTCTGTCTTAGTAGAGCGGTGGAGGCCGGAGACCCACACATTCCATCTTCCGTGTGGAGAGTGCATGATCACGCTTGAGGATGTTGCTATGCACCTGGGGCTTTCGGTGGATGGAGATGTGATATCAGGGAGAGCTTCCGGTTATTGGACTACTTTGTGTCGGGATAATCTAGGACGTGTCCCGGAAAGTTTTATCGGAGGTAGGATACCGTTAAATTGGTTAGATGCCAATTTTCGGGAGTTGAGCGCAGACGCCTCTGAGGATGAGATTAAGATGTATGCACGGGCATGCATATTGCAGTTGATAGGAGGGTTGCTGATGCCGGACAAATCGTGCAACCTAGTTCACTGCATGTGGTTGTGACATCTTAGCGACTTTCGTCTCGTTGGATCATTCAGTTGGGGCTCGACAGTTTTGGCTTTGTTGTACAGAGAGATGTATGGAGCCACTGACTACAGGCGTAATGCTATCAGCGGATGTCTCCTACTGCTATAGTCCTGGGCATGGTATCGATTACCCTTTTTATGTCCCTTTGTGAAGAACCCATTCGTATTTCCACTACTTCTGAGGTAATTATAAAACTGATATTGTATATTAATAATTTTATACAGTGTATAATAAATTTTTTTCCTTGAATAGGTGATCTACTGATAGGAAAAATCATCAGGAGCTACCTGATGATTTAGAAAAAATTAGGGTGTTAATCGATCAGAAATCTGGCACACAAGTATGAATTTTAATGTTTAAAAATTGATTTTAGATTATAGTTATATAATTAGATTATTATTTTGATAAAAAATATATATAATTTGTTTTAGTTTGAATGTGTGCCATTTTCTACTGATGATGTGAGGGCGGTGATCCCACCTGAGTTGAGGGGTCCATCAGATGTTTGGATGGCGATGGTCCCTCTGATATGTTATGCGACCGTCAAGTGGCACTCCACTGATCGCGTGCTCCGGCAGTTTGGTTGTTTTAAACCAATTCCGGAAGCACCTCGTAATATGAACGAGTTGCATAGCTTAGATAGACGCGGCAAGACAAATACAGATTGGCTGATGAGGCATCATGAGTGGGTCGTATTGTGGGAGGATCGACATCGGCGCCTTCCACGTAGAGAGCCTATTTTTACTGACTTCTTGATAGACATGATCGCCTTGCATCCAGGTTTAAGCTTGTCCCCCGAGCTTCGCAAAAAGCGCCCCCAAACGAAAATATGTAGTTTTTACCAAAGCCGCTACAGGTAAGTGACGTGCACCCTTTAAGGTTGAATTGATTGCCTCAGCCAAGTTGGTCGTCATGTGTTCATATCGATATCCACCATCATATGCGTTCGTCCACATTTCTTTATCGATGAGGCTGATGTAATCGTATCATTCCTCGTTCTTCGCCCATAAATCTTGAAGCATTGATTCAAACGTTCGAGGAAGTAGTTCGTAACCTGATCAAAAAATGTATAACTTACTAACTTGTTTTCTTTGCAAAATTAAAATGATCAAAAAATGTATAACTTACTAACTTGCTTTCACTTACCCATGCGCACAATTAATTGACGCTCATCATTCTTCTTGTACCTTCCATGATTGTTCGCAGCAATGTGTCGGAGACAATACCTATGTTGGACAAAGGGTGGTTGCCACATTAGACCCAAAGACTCCATTGCTGCTTTGATCCCAGCTCCGCGATCTGAAATGAAACAAATGTTTTCCCTCGTGATAACATGTGCATGTAAATTTCGGAGGAAAAAAGCCCAAGAATCTGTATCTTCTCATTCGACAAGAGCAAAAGCAACTGGAAGAATGTTGCGATTGCCATCTTGGACAACTGCCAATAATAAAACTTGCTTGTATTTTCCATACAAAAAAGTCCCGTCGATCTGGACCACATGCTTGCAGTATTTGGCAGCATTAACGCACTGTGGGTAACTCCAAAAAACCCGGTAGAATTGGCTTCGATCGCGAAGAACTCGATCATTATGGTATGCATAGGTGGTTTCGAAGTACACAATTGTCCCAGGATTCAACGTCCGCACCAGCCTAAACCAACCTGGAAGTTCGTTGTTAGATGCATCTCATTCGACATGAAGTTTGACAATGACATTTTGTTTTGCCAACCAAGCTTTTTTATAGGAGACGGTGTACCCATACTGCGATTGTATAGCTGAAATCAACACTGCAACAACTATATGAGAGCTTGCTTTTACCATGGGCATGATGACTTGGCATATCATTTCAGAGTCCAAGTTGGGATGATCTTGGTTGACCCCTCCAGCACAACATGTGTGAGGACCGTTGTATACTGTTAGTTCCCATATGTTGTTTTTCATCTTCATTTTCGATACGCGAACTATCCAATTGCATCCGTTTTCGCGTCGGGTACAATAGCATACATATTTTTCGGTAGTCGATCAGTTGACTCTGGACTGAACAGAATTACGGATATTGTAATTTTTGATAGCCATCATCGCTTCTTCTTTGCTTGAAAACTCCATGCCTAAAGATAACTCACCATTATTTATTGATGAGTAATATCCATAGTCACCGAGATGAGGCATATCCGCAAATTCTGGCCCGTACATTGCACCATAATAAGCTTCATACATGTATGCAGGAGGGTCAGTTTGTGTCACATTTCCTGGAACTTCATCTACATCATCATCATCGGAGTTGAATTGCGGTGATTCTGGGTGAATGAATAGTCCGGTCTCAACACCATCCGCACCAGGCTCACGAAGCGGTTCTTCTGGTGGAGATGATGATTCCTCCATGTGCTCCACATTTAGGTCGAAGAACCTACTACTTGCATGTCTTCCCCTTGAACTAGAAGGCATATCGACATTGAGATCGAAAAAGCTCGCAGTCGAATGCCTCCCCCTAGATCTTGAAGCCATCGTGTCAAATGGAAACTGCACAGATTGTTGCGTCGATGACATCTTCATATTAAGGTCAAAGAAATTTGCAGATGAATGTCTTCCCCTTGAACTGGACGCGGTGTTGTCGTACGGATTGTTCGTGGACCCACTTCGGTACATATCGTAAAGAGTTGCGGATGAATGTCTCCCCATTATGGCATTAAAATCATTACACATTACTGTAGACGGGCTGTCAACTTGATCAACTTGTTCAGCCAGCCCATAGTGGGAGCTTAATGATTGACCCCGAACAGTACGCACTTGAACAAAATATGCATACATCTCAATAACAACGTCTGAATAATTACTTTGAGCTTCAACCATCATTTGAACATCATCATTGTTCGAAAGTTCGAACGCTGTATAAGTTAATGACAACAATGATGTTAGAAATCTGTACTGCAACGACGACATTCTTCTACTACTTCCAACATGAATCTTCCTCGAAATCTTCGTTATCAGCTCCTCAAGAGTTATGTTTCTCTTGAATGATATTTTAACACGCTCATTTGATACGAAAACAACACCGGTTTCATCTTCTCGAATTTCACCATCATAATAAACAATAGCTGAAAGTCGCGCCATTCTTTGAGTTTAAAAGTGCGGCAATATTATATTTGCAAAAAAAAAATAACTGAAACAAACCTGATTAAATAAATTATATATGAACGAAAATATAACACAATAAATTTTTTACACATCAACGTAAATAATTTAAATAATATAATTTTATATTATTACCTGCACCGCAAAACTATTTCGACGTATGCTCCCGCTTTTCAATTTTACAAACATAAAAATTAATTGAAAATAATTAGTATAATATTTTTTCAAATAATGATAATAAACAATAAGTATAATTAAAAAATTATAACAAAATTACCTTATAACGAAAAATCGCACGAACTTCTAAATCAAATATGATAAGATTGCCAGAATTATTACTCGTTGACGGAATTGTTGTATTAATTTATAAGTTGAGAGGAGAGATGCGAGGAGATGTGAGAAATTTAACCGGAGGAGGAGTGTATTTATAACCATATAAAGCGCGGTACTTGCACCACGCTATATGTAATTATTCAGATAAAAGATATAGTGCGGACCAGGGACCGCGTTAAATATAATTCACCCCTACGTGACGTATAGCGCGGATCAGGGGGCGCGCTATACACACGTGTAATCCATGTCAGCGTATAGCGCGGTGCAGGGGGCACGCTATACCCCTCGTGGCCCCAAATCAGCATATAGCGCAATTCAGGAGGCGCGATTTACTGCTACAGGTGTTAGATTGAAAAATATAATCTGACCGGTGTTAGATCGGTAAATATACCGATCACCGGTGATTTTTCGGGAAATACACCAAATTTTTAACAATAATTATAACTGATGTAATTAAAATAATAACGTTAAGATTAATTGAAAATAGTTTAGGTATTTAAATCAGAAAAATATATATATAGTTTGAGTATTTATTATTATATTAAACTTATTTTTCATAAAAAATAATTAATATTATTTTTTATTTTATTTTAATCACTTTTTATCTGGTTGCTCTCTCGATTTTAAGATTTCGTCTTGACTAATCCAGACCTTAAACTCGAAATTTACTTAAGTGATATCAAGTTGGTTACTAATTGAATTAACCACTTGGTTAATCACTTCTTATTAATTGTAGTTATTGGCATAACTATAATTTGATATGATCTGGTATAATAATAATTTTAGTCATCAAAATTTATATATATTATTAATTTAATTATAATTTCAAATAATTTAATAAATTTTAAAATCTATCAATTCTATCTTTATTTTAGATAAAAATCAATAAATTTCACATTCAATAAAATAACAACACATGCCATCATCTCATCGAAAAAATTGAAAAAAGAAAAAATAAAAACCAAAAACATTTCAACAAGAATAACTTTTTTATTTATTAAACTATGGTGATTACAAATTAATATATGTTCTAAATACTCTCAAGCATTTGACAATGAATGCTCAATCACCATTGCATTCGTTGATGCTCAAACCTATAACTTCTAGAACAACAATTCCTTTAACCACTGAGATAAGTTGGTTCGTACTTTCAACAAGAATAACTTAACCACTTAGTCAAGCTTGATTTTAATATATAGTTGTCTAATATATATATTTTTAGTTTAAAATGCGGTTGATAAAGATTTTTAAGGAAAATGTAAAAATGAGAATAACCAGAGTAAGTAGAAACAAAAGATATCAAACTATTCAGTCAAGCTTGGTCATTGTTATATCCTTAAAAAATATATTATTTAGTTTGATATATTTAGATGAATTATAAAAAATATTTTAATAAATAATGTTAAAATTAATAATGTTTTTATATTTTATATTTATAATTAAATTATTAATTTAATTTTTTAAACAGAGATCTAAATGTAGAAAACTAGAAGAAAAATAAAACGATGAAACAAACTCAATAATTAAAAGAAATTAAATCATAATAAAACTTATGAAGATGTATTATCTAGGTAAAAGCACAATTTTATGTTAAAATGGTAAATTTTTAAAGATAATATCTCATGCTTGTATTTTAATTTTTTAAAATATTCTTTTTATTTTAATATTAAAAATTTTGTATTATAAGAAAAAAGGAAAAAATAATATTTGAAGAAAAATTAAAATTTAATTATTACATATCATTTTATAATTAATATATAATTATTTAATTATTAAATATGAAATATGAAAAATATTATTTTAATAGTATTATTTTCATCATTATTTATTATTTTTTTATAATTCATCTAAATATATTTAAACTGAATAATATATTGTTTCAAGGATACACTATAGGTTTCTTTTGTTTGAATTTGCTTAAGTTTAATACAATTAATATGTTCACATTTTTGCATTTTTCTTAAATTTTTTATCAATAATATTTTAAATTAACATATGTGTTAATAAATTACCTAAAACCAAGCTTGGCATAGTGGTAAAATCTTTATTGTTTCAAATATTTAGGTTTAATACCCTTGGTTTTTACTTTTTATTATCTTTAAATTTTATTGAATAAAATGATATTTGATATTAATTTATTACATTATTTTGAATTAGGATCCAATTAATAGAACGTAAAATTTTAAAGACTAAAGTTATTACTATATCAGGTCATGTCATCATCCTCGTTACGTCAACGGTCAAAATTAATAACAAATGGCTAAAATAGAAATAAAATATAACATTTGATACTAGTTTGTTAAAATATAATTGAATGTCTAAACTAGAAATACACAAATAAGTAGAGAATGAAATGGGTAATTTACCCATAAAAATGGAGAAGACAAATTGAAGAACTTGATTTTTTTGGATAATGAAGATAAGCAAATAAGGACAAGGAGTACCGGACGGCTACTATCTTTCGGAAGAGGAAAGCAAGTGATGGAGATGGTGAGGTGAACCCTCTCCTACTTCTATCTATATTGCCTTTTTGTTTTTATTATTTTCTTTATGTTTATCTCTTATTGTATTAATATAGATGTGACAAATACCAACCATATTAAATGTATAGTACGATAAGTGAATTTTAATTTAATTTATGTAAATGAAAAACTATTATTATTTTAGTTATATGTATATCAAAATTTGATTTTGACTTGCATATTTAAAAATAAGAAATTTAAGTTATTTTAAATTAAAAATGTAATTGTTTATGTCTATAGTAGTATAAGAGAAAATATCACGCTGACAATGATGTTATACTTCATAAAACATTATCAAAATCAAATTTTTGTATATAGCAACTTATGTCATATATTACATGAATCAATTTTTCAATATGTATTTTCAAGGTTTATTTCTAATACAAATAATATAAAATTAAAATTAACTTTAACTTTAACGTTGTTCTTGGTGGGCAATTTGTAAATTCTTATATAAATCTCAACTGAGTCTTATGTATGTAATTTCGTGTGAATTCCCCAACGATGAATTAAAAAAAATATATTTTCAAGGTTCATCAGTGGCCCTGGACTGTGAGAGTCACACCTGACCTAAACTTTTTGTACCAAAAAAAACTTTAACATTTGTCAAAATAATTATTTTAGTTCTTATTCTTTTTTAAGCGTTTAATCTCAATGTTTCAATTTTAATTTAATTTATGTTGCTGACGTAATATTTTCACATATACTAAATTATTACTCCCTGTGCCCCACTTAAATTGTCCATTTTTAATTTTTTTGATCAATTTTTTTCAACTTTGACTTATTATTATTTAAAATTTATTATTGATAAAAATATTAAAAGAATATATTTTAAAACATTTAATCAAGTAGTTTTGAAATATATATTGAATAATTTTTTTTTAAAAAAAATATTTAAAATAACCATTGTTAAAGTATAAAAATTGTCTTTTAAAAAGTAAATAAGAGATATTTTTAACGGGATGTGGGTAATAATATATTACATACTATATTACTTAAGATGATGACATTTCACATGATATGTCACTCAAATTGAATGATGTAATATGTATCACGTCTTTTAAAATGACGACATGAAATAAATTACATCATTTAAATTGTTGACATGACATATAATATGTGAATAATTAAACATGTGTGAAAACACCATAACTATAGCATGGGTTAGCCATTAGCTAACTAACATTTTCCATTTAATAGGGTCATTTAAACAAAAAAATTGAAACATTTGAGACTAAAGAATTTAAAAAAATTATGAATTAAAATGACTATTTAGATAAACGATTAATTTTGACATTATGTCAATATAAATAGGTTAAAATACATAAGATATTATTGAATTTTAAGGTTTTATATTATACACTTAACTTTCAGTCACTTAAATTATAATATTGAATTTTAATTTTAGATTCAATTATATCATTAAATTATTAATTTAGTAACAACGGACATGGACAGAGCAAATAGAATGCGTGCAAGTTAACCCACGCGGGTCACCAGAATTCCACTTTTTTTTCTGTCTTTTTCTTTCTTATTTCCTAAAAAAGTAGAGAAATTCTCTCAAATATAAAACTGTCACGCCTTTTTATCTTTGTCTTCACCGTCATCATCGTTCTAGTAGATTACCGCCACAAAATGCTTCTTTTATCCTTAATCTTTCTTTATGTGGGTTTGATTTTCCTAAACACAAACCCAAATTCGTTCATCGTTTTAATCGCCATTGCATGTCACCATCTAACATCATCACCTACATTGGGGCTACCAAAATGCTTTTGTCTTCTTCCTTTCTCTCTTCTATGGTTTAGTTTTCACTCAAACCTACCCAGAACGCATAAATGGGCTTTTGACCCTTTTTACTTTCTATCTCCGACTTCCATCGTTGGATCTGCTCAAAATTGAAGTATTTTGTTCCCCTCACAACGGATAACCAAATATCTAACACTAATCCCAATATCTATTTATAAGGATAATTATTTGATTATAAAAAAATCTTATAAAGTATAAAGCTACTCAAAGCAGGCTTTCTATATAAAAGAAAGAAAAATGGAGAAGATAGATACAGTGGTACGACACAAGAGACGTATACCATATAATAGAAACGTCTTTCTTACTCGCAATTTTTCACTTATAGATGAGTGGAATTATCAACGATCGTTGTTTGACTCGTTGTACATCAACAATGTCATTTCATTTGTTTAATTTAATTTAATATTATTTTAAATTTACTAATGTTAAAATATAATGAATATTTTTTAAATAAAGTGTTATCTGAAGTTATCAACCGTGGAAAACATAAATAAGTAATTACAATTTAAATAAATTTTGATTTTATGGAAAATTAATTTTATATTTAACCTATATTAATTATTCAAATTATAATGTGAGATTCTTCATTTTAAAATATAAATACGTATATGTTTAATTTATTCTTATATAATATAAATTTATTATGAAATAATAAAAATAAATGTGTTATGAATAAAAACATGAGTACACGGAATCGAGATTCCGGTGGTTAGTCATATCAAGGAAACTTTGATTGAAGTTTTGTAACGTAGCAGCAAAATGATGGATGGGTGATGGGTTCCTTTGTATTCAATGTCTAAAGATTTTTTTTAATCAATATATTAACATCTAATTTAGATGATTTTTAATTTTTTAATCGAGATACTTAATAAAATAATATTTTATAATTAAGAGGTCATTTTATAACTTCTAATAATTAAATGATTCAATAAAATAATATATTATAATAGAGGGTCTATTTGGTACTTTTTCCACTTTTTAATTGTAACTCATCAAATACTCATCCGAGTTTTATTGTTATTTTCTTTTCAACTAAATGTTAAAAGGGAGAAAATCCGTAAGAATTTAGGGGATTGATGTATGTACAATGAATGCAAAAAAGCAAAAAAGAATAAAATTTTAGGGTTTTGTAAGATGTGCAGCTCATGTGTCCCGCACTATCTATATAGATTTGTTCTCTTAGTGCCCAAAAAAAAGACACCGCTCATCCATTTTTGACTAATCACCAACCAAAACCTTCTAAGTGCTTGGAGTGATACTACTTACAATATTATTTCTCAAAAACCCTTGATAGAAAAATGAATGTCTTCATGCACCATATGATGAAATGACCATCCAGCTCAGTTGGTAGAGCACAAGGTTCTTAACCTTGAGATCGTGAGATCGAGTTCCACAGAGGGCATTTCATAATTCGGAGGTCTCTTACGGAAGTTGCTCTCAACTTAGTGTTGGGGGTAACCTACTATCTTACCTCCCCCTTACCTCATACATATGGGAAAAAGGAACAGCCTTCATCCACCATCTAGAAATATGAATTTCAAATTCACTCAAGGGTTTTAATAGTTCAAAAATGTATATTTTTATCAAGATTTTATTTTTAAACAGTTACGTCTATGTTGACACTGTTTTTCGCCCGGACGGGGATAAACCGATATCGACTTGGGGATTTTCTCTTTGAAAAATCGTTTTGAAAATGTGAGAAGTCGCCACCAATCATTTAAGGTGAGATTGGAACACCGTAAAAACCGGGTGATTTTAATAAAATATTTTATTTTAATAAAATACCAAATTTTGGGGTATGTAAAAATCCAGAAATCAGGTTCGGGAGTCAATTACGCGTGGGGAAGGATTAGCACCCCCACAAGCGCCCAAAAATTGGTACCTAGTTGGTTACCCTATATTTAAAATCGAAAGTTCGATCTTTATTTAATTTAGAAATAATTAAGGATGCAGAGTTTGAAAAGGATATTCGCTTATTGGGACCGATAGCATTCGCCCCGAGCGTAAATGCGAAAGATCAGCTATTGTGTCTAATAACCGAATATTGCCTCGTTTTTAGAAAACATGATGTGGTTTTGAAAAGGATGTCGGCTTATTTAGGGAATTACCAGTAGTCACCCCCTGAGCACGATCGCGGAGGATATACTATTAACTCCTTAATAAGTGAACAATACCTTAATTTTAAAAACAATGCAATCAAGCAAAATTTTATTTAATCCTAATTAAATTAAAAGTAAATTAAGGCTTTTTCTAGGTTAAAGTGTCAAATTATGAAAATTAAGGAACCTAGTGGCTCAAATCTAAAAGTGAAGGCTCTAGTATTAATCCTATTTGATTTTAAATAATTATTGAATCGAATAACCGAGATGGTCCCTCAAGCGTTTACGCGAGAGCTGACTCGCATTATTCCCTAAATTAAAGATTAGTTTGAAATCTAAGCTAAAATGGAGGCTCTATTTAACCTATTTAATTATGTTAATATTAAAGCTTTAACCGAGGTTTGGGGATTAATAAGGTCAAAGTCTAAAGTATCGGGTTCTAAAATACTTAAAAGAATAATGACCTAATTGTAATAAAATCTAAAGTTGAGAGACTATTTAAAACTTAATTATTACCTAAATTATTAAACTAAAATTTTTAGAAAATATTAATTATTAATTAATTTTTAATCAAACAATTGATTTGAGTAATCGGACGTATAATGCGAAAACTTGACTCGAATTGCTCCCTAATTAAACTATAATGTATTCCTAATTTCTCAATTTGATTCAAATGTTAATCTAATTTTAAAACTAAATCTAGAATTAAAACTATGAAACAAAACAAGTTAAAATAAACTTAATTGAAATAATTAAAACAAAAGATAATAAAAACATTAAAAATATAAAATAAAATAAATACCTAATTGCATAAATATAAAATAATAATGACTAAAATACAAGAAAATAAAAGTTAGTAATTAAATAAGAAATAAAAAATGACCAAAATGAAAATATTAAAATAACAGTAGCTAAATCAAAAATTAACAGTGACTAAATTAAAATAAAACAACATCAACATGTATAATCAGAATAAAATAAAAAAGGGTGACCATAGTATGAAATTCGCTGAAGCTGGGAACTTATGCATGATTTACCCAATAAGATATGTGAACCAAGCAAAAAGCCCTTTAGAATATAGGGACCTTACGCATGATTTCCCCAAAAAAGTTTAAAATTTAAACCTCAATTTGTTTTTCTTTAAACACGTGAAGGCAAAAAAAAAAGAAACTTTCTTTCTTTCATTTTTTACAGAACCAAACTCCCCTTCAAAATCCCTTTTCCTCACTACAAGCGGTCGAGAAGGCCAAGCGCCACCCCACTTCCGACCACCAAGCTACGGACCACCATACGCGGTGGTCATTCCACCTTAAATCGACACCAACTATTCCACCCTCTAACCGACGATACGACTACCCCGACAAGCACTCCAGAAGCAAGGTAAATCTAAAATTTCTTTGAGTTGCGATTTTCAGTTCTTTTTTATTACTAAAAAATCTATATATTTCGAAAATAAATTGAGATTACTTTAGAAACAAAATGTTTTTGTATTTCCTCTGAAAAAAATGAGAGAAGACGCCTTACAATTATTTCACTATCCTTGTTGTTCGAATCCCCTACAAACAAACCAAAAACGAAGAAAAAAACCAAAAATAGAGCCAAAATGCAGAGAAATCCAAAGTAAAAAAATTGTTTTTTTCATTCCATTTTCGGGGGAATCCTCCGTCCTTGATACATGGGGGATTAGGGTATTAATAACCCCAACCACTACATATTATAAAAAAGTCAAAGAAGATGATTATTTTATCCCCAAATTTTTGGGGAAAATGGGGAAAAGGGGAGAGTGATTTTTGGGTAGTAGGTGAACGATATTTGAAAAAATGATGAAGGAAACATGGGATGGTGGTGGGGTTTGAAAAAATGGTGCTTACATATGCCCCTCTTTGCATATTGTTGTGAAACGGGAATGGAGCAAAGATAATAAAGCATCATTTTTCATCTTGGCATCTTATTATCGCAAGTTTTTCTCATCGTGATCTTACTTCCAGAAATATTGATCCCTCAAGAGAGGTGTTGCTGATTCAACTCCATATGTGATGAATCAAGCAAGAATGACAATGTTGACGATGCTGATCCAACTCCGTATGCAATGGATTTGAGCGAAAATAGAAATGTCGATCCACCTCCTTCTGTGATGGAATCGAATGAGATATTGGTGTTGATCTACCTCATTCTACCTTATTCTGTGATAGAATCGAGCTAAAAGTTGACGATGATCCAACTCCTTCTGCGATGGATTTGAGCAAAATAAATGTCGATCCACCTCATTTTGTGATGGAATCGAACGAGATGTTGGTGCTAATCTACCTCCTCTGTGATAGAATCGAGCTAAAAGTTGACGCTGATCCAACTCCTTCTGCAATGGATTTGAGCAAACTAAATGTCGATCCACCTCATTCTGTGATGGAATCGAACGAGATGTCGGTGTTGATCTACCTCATTCTGTGATAGAATCGAGCTAAAAGTTGACGCTGATCCAACTTCTTCTGCGATGGATTTGAGCAAAATAAAAATGTCAATACACCTCCTTCTGTGATGGAATCGAACGAGATGTTAGTGATGATCTACCTCCTGAAGGTATTGACTCGAAGGTTCTCAAATCTTTGTTGAGATCCACTTCTTTCAAAAATGAAGACGTGAATTGATTTTTTTGCTGAAATCCTCTACTTCAACATGGAATTGTGTAATGAAACCTCTGCTAACTTTGGAATATCTGTCAAATATTCAATACCTGGATCAAAATGAATAAGAAATCTCTTTTAAGAAAAACTCTCTCGAGTGAGATAAAATTTCTTGTTTCAAGGGAAAATTGTCTCAAGCGAGACGAAATTTGTTTCAAGGGAAACAATCTCAAAGGTTGGTGTTTCAAGAGAAACTGTCTCAAAGGTTGGTGTTTCAAGAGAAACTATCTCAAGAGAGACAAAACATGTTTCAAGGGAAACAATCTCAAATGTGGGTGTTTCAAGGGAAACTGTCTCAAAACTCGTTCCAAGGGGAATTGATTCAAATATTTTGTGTTTCAAGGGAAACATTTTCAAAGTTTATGTTTCAAGAGAAACTGTCTCAACTGAGACAAAATTTGTTTCAAGGAAAACTATCTCAAGTGAGATAAAATTCGTTTCAAGGGAAATGTTTTCAAAGTTTATGTTTCAAGAGAAACTGTCTCAAGGGAGACAAATTTTGTTTCAAGGGAAACTTTCTCAAGGGAGACAAAACTTTCTGTTTCGAGAGAAACTATCTCAAGCGAGATAAAATCTTCTGTTTCGAGGGTAATTATCTCAAGTGAGACAAAATCTTCTGTTTCGAGGGAAACTATCTCAAGCGAGATAAAATCTTATGTTTCGAGGGAAACTATCTCAAGCGAGAAAAATCTTTTGTTTCGAGGGAAACTATCTCAAGCGAGATAAAATCTTCTGTTTCGAGGGAAACTATCTCAAGCATGGTTATCAAAACCGGACCGGACAGGTCGGTTGGACTGGTTGAACCGGGAACCGGTTGCTTGTCCGGTCCTTTCACCCTATAAAACCAGTTTGGCAACGAACCGGTAGAACCAGTAAAAAAACGGAAAAATCGGTGTGAACCGACCGGTTCAACCAGTTCACTGGTTCTGTTTTTTTAAATTAAACTACACGACGTCGTTTGTTATGATTTTTTTCAACCCCAAATTTATTTTCTGATTATGATGATTGATACTTGTATCAATTATATACTTTTTTATTTACTTGTATCAATTATATACTTTTTTTATTTAGTTTTCTGATTTGAACCGGAGTACAATATCCTTGGATTTTCCTTTACCCCGAAGAGAAGACCCCCCTTTACAGTTTATACTGCTTTTCTTTCGGATTTTAAACCCATTATAGAGAAAGAATTCTATTTTATTTCTTGGGTTTTGTCCTAGGCGTGGAGCATGCTTGGAATGGGCACATGATGGGACTTGATTAAAACTAATGACAAGCAATTTACAATTAGTAATGTGATATGTCCTTTAGCATTATTTGGATCTGCAAAGCTTCTTGTTGTACTCGATTCAATTCTTAAATATATAATATATGATAATAATAATAATAATAATATCATATCATATACCAACGACAATTCCTATGCAAATCATCGAAAGTGACATCATTCCAAGGCTTTTCTATTATCTGTGTGCTTACTCTTGTTCTTATATATTATGATTAAAAGGCATGGGCAAGGGATGTGTTTAATTAAAAAATCGTGCTCCTGCAACTTCAATACTCCAACCAAGTGTGGGTTTTAATAAATAAAAAATTAAATCGGGTATGGTCGGATTTTACTTGATTTGAATCATTTTTTCACTTGATTTTATGGTATTTAACTTATATATGTTATGGCTTGTGATATTTTTATACCTTTTAATATTGTGAACTTAAAAAAAGTGTTATATATATATATATTAATATTGATTTGAATATTATGTATTTTTTTAAAAAAAAATTATTTTATATAAATCGGTTCAATCCAGTTGAACCAGTAAATCAGAGGTCCGGTCCGATTTTAAAAACATTGATCTCAAGCGAGATAAAATCTTCTGTTCGAGGGAAACTATTTCAAGCGAGATAAAATCTTTTGTTTCAAAGAAAACTATCTCAAGCGAAATAAAATCTTATGTTTCGAGGGAAACTATCTCTAGTGAGATAAAATCTTCTTTAAAAATAATCTTGAGTGAAATGAAAGGCCTTCTTTCGAGTGAAAACCGTCTCAAGCTAGACAAATATTGTTTTAAGAAAAACAATCTTGAGTGAAATAAATCTTCTTGTTTCGAGTAAAAACTGTCTCAAGTGAGACAAATTTTGTTTTAAGAAAAACAATCTTGAGTCAAATGAAATGTTTTTTTTCGAGTAAAACAGTCTCAAGTGAGACAAAGTCTGTTTTAAGAAAAACAATCTCAAGTGAGATAAATCCTCTGCATTAAATGAGACTGTCTCAAGTAAGGCAAAATTTATATTGGAAATGTTGAATCTGAAGATGATTGTTCCCTCTTGATGAGGACGTCTTGTTGTCTTTTAATCTCATCTTCTCCTGAAAGATGCAAATTCATGTATGTATAATGCATGTTCTTCTCGATTAATAGCAGTGAAAATGTGCTCAAGCAATCTTGGTTCTCTTCTTGATCTGTTCGTCCTTATTCTTCTCTAACACCAAGGTGTACCATCGCATTTCTTTGCAAACATCCGCTTTCCTGGCTCCCTAACATTCAAATTCTTTGCCCCAATTTCTGATTCTGAGCTTCTAGGTCTGAGGGACCTCTGTCAAGTTTCAGGGTAAACTCTCCAGAGAGATTGTCCTGTTTGAAAATGTTTTTTTCTTCAAAATATGGAAAGTTCGTTTAAGAAAAACGTCGTTCTTTTAGGCTCAAAATCACAGAACATGAGTTCGTTAAATATCAAGAGAATCAACAGCTCTTTTAATTTTTTAAAGTTATACCTCTTTGACAAGTGTCAAAATTGATGGGTTGGTTTAAGGTTAGCTCCTTAAAGTTTCTAAGGTTTAAGTCATCGAAATGTTATTTCTTTTTCGATCCCTGTGAACATTACAACATGCCCCTCTTCTTTGGCTTGGCATTTTAATCAGATGCGAACAAAATGATGCAACTAGCATAATCAATCACTAGACTTTCTAGAACACTTCTGTTTCGGTTCTCTGAAATCTTTCATTTGTTCAAGCTTCATAGACTTCCTTTAACAAAGGTAGTGTAGGGACATCAGTCTAAACATAAAATCCCTGCGTGCTTGTGTGAGGTTGACTATAACAAGTGTTCCTCGATTCCCTTAGTCAATTTTCATCGAAACTCATTATTAGATCAATTTGATTTAATTTTCCATTCTCGACTAACTGAATTCAGCTTTATTGTATATACCTTATAATCATCCTTATTGGGCTAGTTGAAGTGTTCGTCTCATCACAAGATCTTTGACTTGACAATTACAGTGGATCAAACACCAAACTGCTGAGTATCCGAATAATGTCATGGTTCGAATGTAATCTATTCATAAAGCCAGGGCTTTTGAGTTGCCTCTATAACCAATTGCTTTAGTGGAATATCTCAGCTTTATTGTATAATCTATAGTAATAATTTATTAACCTTTCGAGCATTCAAATTTAGAATTTCTTAAGCTCATCGAGAAGAACCTGTTATAGTATAGGTGCATATTATTGTCAGGAAATCTCACATTTAGAGCTCAGTTCCCAAACAATTGACCTAAACTAAATTAATTTATTCCACTATTTCATTTATGAAGATTAGGATCATCACTGAACGTCCTCAACAGAAGTGCAGTGTAGGTTGTTTTGTAATGTCATACACAAGATATGCCCCATGTTATCTGCTCTTATTCATACCTGAATGCCAAGCCTCTTAATCATTTCCTCATGAGAGGAGAAGGCTATAGTGGTCCCTACAAGAGAAGGGTATGGGGTTCGAGTGTATCATCTGTGGTAAGGTCAAGGGTCATTGTTTTATCTGTTTTCAATCTTGTTAATTTGTCAAAGATCTATAACTCCGATTATTAAAAGAGCTTTTAATCCAGTGGATATTTAAAGAATTTTAAATCTGAAAATTATTCTTTGCTCATAATCTCAGAAGGTAGCATTTTACTTAAAATGTTCGATTGTCAAGTGACTTACAAACTTTTTAACGAAAAGAGAAAAAAAAGAAATTCAAACAAGACAATATGTGAGTGCATCAAAAGTTCATAGTGACTGCAATGATTTTTTCTCAGTTTGCATTAGAATGCCCTATCATCTTTCGAACATCCATGCCCCTGAATTGATTAAATGTTGAAACTTGCACTTCAATTCCCCACAATTCTCAGTAGTATACCCCGAGCTTCCCATGTGGTAGCTACATACTGTATTAGCATCATGCCCCTCAGGAAATGGAGGTTCTTTCGGTTTAGACCTAACTGGAGTCATGAGATTCTTCTCAACTAGTACTGGGAGCAGCTCTTTATATGATATCGGAATTTCACCAATAGGGGTCTTCTCTCGGGTCATTTTATAAGGTTTGGCCCCACAATTAGCTAAATAAGAACTCATTGTATTGACATCGGCTCCTTTCTTAACTTTGGTACTGTCAGAACCTCTTATCTTGCCATTCCTAATGGCGTTCTCAATTAATTCCCCGGAAATGACCAGGTCAGTAAAGTTCTTGGTAGCATTTCCTACCAGATGCCCCAGATATGGAGCCTTCAAGGTATTCACAAAGATAATTTTAGCCTTCTTCTCCAGCAATGGGGGTTGTACTTGTGATGCCAGATCGCGTCATCTTTGGGCATACTGCCTGAAGGTTTCGATGTGTCATTTTTCCATGTTTTGTATCGTCTACCTGTCAGGTACCAGGCCAGTGACGTGATGATATTGTTCCAAAAATGCTCGTGCCAAATCCCTCCATAATTTGATCTGGGATCTAGTCAACTAATTGTACCATTTGACCATCGATCCAGTCAGACTATCCTGAAAGTAATGTATCAGAAGCTTCTCGTTTTCAGTGTAACCTGTCATTCTCCTGCAGAACATGATGAGGTAGGCCGATGGGCAAGTGGTCCCATTGTATTTTTCGAAGTCTGGTGCTTTGAACTTCGGGGGAAATATGAGGTCAGAAACCAAGCTTAGATCCTTTGCGTCACTCCCATAGAATGCATTGACCATCTCCTTGGATTTTACCATCTCTTCTATATCTTTCACTCTTTGGACAATCTTTTCCCTTTCAACTAATTCATTTAGGTCAGGGGCCTCCATATTAGTACAATGTTCATATGGCTTCAGCCCAGTTGCAGTAGAAAAATCAATGGGGAATGAAGCTCCGACCTGATATTGTGGGTTCTCGACTGTGAAGAAGACTGGTGATCTGATTTCTTGACGCGCAGAGGTGTGCTCCGGAATGTGAACAAGTGTAAAACCCAGAGGATGTATGGGGTCCTCCACAGTGGCCTTTCCAGCAGTCAAATGTTCTCTAAACATTTCTTCTACCTTGCTCAGTAGATCGAGATGAGAGTTTGTGATACTAGCTTCAATTTGTGTCAACTTGTTCCTCATTTCTTCTTGCATCTCTTTCTGTTCTCTATCAATTTTGGCTAACTTATCCTCTATTTCTTTAATCATTGTCTTTCGTTGTGCAGATGATAAACGTTCTCGCTACTAGTGTGAACCCGGATCACTGCGATCGGAAACCTTATCTTATTATCATTATTTTAATGAATGAATATTTTAATGCATGACTCAGAAATGTACTAAGGAATGCAAGTATTATGCAACATGCATGTATGCACAAGACATTGATAAAAAAATAACTGTTCCTAGAACAATTCTTAAAAAATTGACAATGTCTCGGTACACTAGGGAAGTGAAAATCTGGTCCATCTGTAAGTTGCCTAGCTTCTGCGAGCATCTGGGTACTGCATCATCTTCAAAGCTTCTACTTCATCTTCTATTTCCAGAGTTTTTTCGAGCTGGTTCATGATCTTCAACTGTTGACTTCAACGTAGAACCGTCTCGAGTCTAACTTGTTACCTCATCAGGTATACGTTCGACTTCTCATTAGGTAGACTCTTTCTTGATGCTACTCGATCTACTACTTCCAAATATCTTTCGAGCTGGTTCGTGATCTTTAATTGTTGGCTTCAGCGTCGAATCGTCTCGAGTTCAACTTGTTACCTCAGCAGGCAAATGTCTAGATCATCTCCTTGGTATATAGACTTCTTCTAGCTCATCGATATACATGAAACATCTTCGAAATCCTACCAATCCCAGAGAAAAACATTGTTATGGTATTGTTTTTCAAGAACCTTCTATACGATCAGTTATTTAGGGATCAATAACTTTGAATGATATGTCATGTTCATGCAAAAATTCGATAAGAGCAGACAAAAGAAAACCAATGTTAGTAGAAATAAAACAGAAAGAATCAAGTTAGTTGAAATGATTAGTCTAAGAAATGTAATCTTAGAAAAAATAATTAAATACGACTCAAAGTTGAGACTGAAAAGCACAAGGCATACAAAGAAAATTAATAATCCTAACCGCATGTGTTCTAGTTCTCTTAGGCTGTCCACATGGCTCTAGTGGGGTAGGCTTACTAAATTCTCTATATGAGACTAGGTGTAACACCCTCAACCCGTATCCGACCCGGATTCGAGTCCTAGGTGTCACATTGACTTTTCAAAACATTCTCCTTTAAAGGTGGATAAAAATCCAACTTATTATTCGATAAAATGAATATTTTATCATTAATTGACATAAAAGCGTTTTACAAAACATATCAAAGCTTATACTATTCAAATCTTTATACTACATGCCAACTACATTCTATAAAACAAAATGCATATATTTAATATATTTTTGATCCGATATTCGTAAGGAAGATGCTGACCTGTCTTGCTTCTCTTAGCTTCTCTTCTCGCTTTTATAACCTACGTGTGAAACAATCACATGCTAAGTCTATGACTTAGTGAGGCTTATAAAACATATAATATAAAATAAAACTTTTAACAATGCATATGAATAATTAATGCTATTATAACATACATCTTCATGTACACTTCATAAAATGAATACATACATACACAAACATTATAATATCACATATGAGTTTTACTATTTCATATTCTTATAATCATTTATTTTACACTACTTAACTTATATCACATTCTACTATCTTCATTTAAATCGTTTACTTACCCTATCTTAACCCTGTAATTTTGATCAAAATTCTACATATCTTATCTCTCATTTCTATATGTTTCTATTTAACATTTCACCCATAAATTCTCGTTACATATTCTAATATCCTAATTTCTTATATTCTCTTAAATCATTCCTCACCAAATCTTCATTTAATAAACATACATTTGCATAACTTATTGTTCTTTGATTTCTCTGATATTCTCATATGATTTCTTAGATTCTTATACTAAATTTCATATCCCTTACTAATTTAGCAAGGTTAGTTCACAGTTCTATTTTAAACATATATATCTTCCTGCACCACTTATCTAATATCATTTTATACTTATCTATATACCTTTTTCTTAATTAATATACTATCTGCTTAGTCTCAATTCTCATTAATCATATAGTTCACCACTTCCTTATCTGTGTGTGTGTGTATATATATATATATATCGTTCACTAGATTTCTCATGAAATTACCTCTAACATATCATATAATTATATTATATTCACTTATATTCCCATATATCATATCAACATGTTTCGCATAGAACATATCATATATGCAATAAATGAAACTCATACATTCACATCCAAATGTTCTATCACATATGACAATCATGTTAAGTTTCTGTAAATTATTTCTTTATTGTCCCATGTACATCTTGGAGAACTAAAGATATATGAGTTCATTGAGGTTGTGCACTGATGCTGTCACCACAGCTCGAATAAATTCCCACTAGGGGCACTGTATATTTGTCCCGAAGGACCACTATGTACCGAAGGACCACTCCTTAAGAACCATACACATAATACAATAGACCAACTAAGTGTACCGAAGTACCACATATATGTTCCACAGAATTACATATATGTCCCGAAGGACCACGTAGAACCCTCGACTCTTGGCATGCCAACTATACCTCTAACTCTCATGACACGTAACATGGGCATCATTCTTATGTTTACCATATATTCACATAGCCATATCACATAAACATATGTTCTTATCATATCACTCATACTTTCATAAATCATATCCACATGGCTTATCTTATATACATATGTTCACATACTTTAGCTTACTTCACCTTCCATATATCCATATAATTCATTATCACATAACAATAACATACATTCACACAGATCATACCACATATACAATAATGTATCACAATTATGCTCATATCAATAACATGCTTATATGTATGTTAATATATGAAATAGACTTGTCACAAGTCTTATTTCCATTCATAATAATATATCAACTAATACGCACTCACCTTAGCCTTGCTTGCTTTGACTCGATCCTAATCTTTGGATAGTTCCGGAACAAGATTACGTTCTATATCTACATAGTAATACATTGATACATATCAGTATACTAATTAATATATTCTAATCTATCACTTCTTAGAGTAAAAGAAATGTTACTTTCAGCTCTTAAATAATGTAGGTATCGATGCATCCTTTAACGAGTGCATCGATGCACTACTTATGCATTGGTACACAATTTGCATTCGATGTTTTCATCTTAAGGGGGTGCATCGATACACTCCTTATGCATCGATGCACTAATTGCATTCGATGTTCATTTATTTGAGAGTGCATCGATACACATTGAAGATGCATCGATGCACACAACCCAAAAATTCTATTTTAAGCACGAAATTCACTCTCTTTTCATCTCAACTCTTCATCTTTCACCTCCTTTAATATTCCTAACTTTCATACACAAACTTAAACTCATTTCTACTCAATAATCACTTCTTTAAACTCAACATCCTATCCTTTATATGGCATTCAAGAATTACACTCAATTTACAACATTTTCTAAATCTAATTCTAATACTTCATATTCCTTAATTTAACCATCGACAAGTTAAATTCATCTTCAAACTCTATTAACTCCTTCTATTTCAAATATTCACTTAAAAACTCATTTTTCTTAATTTCTCATAACTTGTTAACCTTTGAGTTTTAAGCCACCTAAAGTTTTCCTTAACTTTCTTAACATCCCAAGAATCAAAACAAGCTTTAAAACGAAAGAATTAACCAACTGAAGACCCACTTACCTTATACAATACTCCACGGTGGAGAGGAGAAAGAAGAAGACTGAAGAAGGCTCTGGAGAAATTATCTCATTTCTCACGTGCTTATTACTCTTTATAAAGGGAAAATAAAAATCTTCCCTGAAAAATGACCATAATACCCTCATTACTTTCAAACTTTGTTATTAAATCCAACAACAACACTTTTTATTTAAATCCTTAAACTTTCCATCTTTTCTGAAATTGGTCACTAAATTTACCAAAATTCTATTTTGGTCATTGACCCGACTTTTGGGATGTTACAAATCTCCCATTCTTTAAAGAAAATTCGTCCTCAAATTTTCACTGCATACACAATAAGAACATATCTTCTAATTTTCTTATATTGTTTCCTTTACTTAATCTTTCATTCCTTTCGTTCTTCAACTACCTTTTTCCTTGATACATACATATCATATCACTTATTATATAACCAGTAGTATCAGTTCTTAACACTCAAAATCATTAATCAATCAAATTTCTTATCAATATTTAATTGTCTTGCAGTAATAACCAACTTCCTTAATACATATAAATTATTCTTTATTTGTCTGACTAAATCTGCTTAACCAAGAAACATAACATTTATCACATCTGATTCTTTAAACTTTATCCTTTCATTTCCTTATTCCATGCTCTTTTCCTATCACTTATGCTCATCTCTGATTATTGATCTTTATCACCTCTTCATAACTTTGATAATTAACACTCTTTGCACAAGTCTTATTCTTTGTAAAGTCCTTGTTCGTATCACAATACACATATCCTTAACTTCCTTCAAACATATTAATCCTTATCTCTTTCACTACATCACATTTATATAATCAAATACATAACCATTTACAAATTTACATCATACTCTGTTAGCTTACCCTGACATCATCTTTAATCTTTTAACTACATTCTTCATCACTCAACCTTGTCAGTCCGCAACAGTTCTTCCAATCATATACACTCTTTTTGGTCGAAATTAGCTCAGTATTAATGTATTCGATTCATTCTTAACTCCTTATTTAATCTTCCAATACCAAACTCTACTATTCAAGCGTATCTGTCTTTTATCAAATTTGGTCCTTTGATATGGAATACACTAATTCAAACCGAATCTGTAATTGAAAATCATAATCTATGTCTCTCTGCGATAGTGTTGATTTTTTTTAGATACGAATTCTCTTAATCCTTCTGAGATCTCTCTAGATATTTAACACAATTCATCACTTCTTAGAAAGAACAATTTTAACACCAATAATATTCTTTTAGTATAGGCACAAGCCCTCCATACTTTACTTACATACATCATTTTCCTTTGAATGACTTAACAACAATTTCTTCGACTTATCAAACTATATTCATATCCCTACACGTTACGATTTCTCTGTTTCTAAACTCAAGCAGTCTAACTTTCTCTGTCTTATAAAATGATTGCTGATATATTGATTCTTAAACTTTTCTATTACTCTTTAACTTTCCTTAAACATACAAATCCTTACCTTCTTCACTATGTCACATTATTATGATCAAAATATATAACTGTATTAAGATCTACATCATCTTTGGTTATTTTATCCTGACAATATCTCAAAACCTTATAATTCCAATATATTTTTCATCACATAATCTTGTTAGCCAACGCTAACTTTCCCCATCTAGAATGCAAACCCTTATCGTATCAATATTCTTGCTTAAACATAGTACTATCCCTTTTGTCTCAAATTCATAAACTCTATCTCTATATCTCTTATACACTTGTCACTGATGCATCTATTCTTGAACTCTTATACAAATATTCACCACATCCTTGGATCTTTTTAATGTTCTTATGGTGACACTTGTTCACCATATTCTATCTTATCTGCATATTAACAAAACTACTCCATATCACTTTCTAATTCTCAACAGTGAAGTCCTTCTATCAATATTTTGATATGATCTCGACTTTCTGAAATCAATCTTTGATCTTATGAGGCACTTCCTGAGGTGCCCGCTCTCCATCCTGCCTGGCTAGGGCAAGTGAATTGGTACTACCATCAGGTTCACCTCTCGCTTTCTTTGAAATTCTCATAATCAGATTTCTACTATATTAAACTAATTTTATTCTATTAGCAAGATAACATACTCCTTACACTATCATATCAGAAATTTTTCACTCTGTGTTGGCATGTATACATTTTATAACACTTTGGACTTCGGTTTATGCCGAGAATCGGCTAAACCTTAGCTCTGATACCATTAAATGTAATACCCTCAACCCGTATCCGACCCGAATTCGAGTTCTAGGTGTCACATTGACTTTTCAAAACATTTTCCTTTATAGGTGGATAAAAATCCAACTCATTATTCGATAAAATGAATATTTTATCATTAATTGACATAAATGGGTTTTACAAAACATATCAGAGCTTATACTATTCAAATCTTTATACTACATGCCAACTACATTCTATAAAACAAAATGCATATATTTAATATATTTCTGATCCGATATTCGTAAGGAAGATACTGATCTGTCTTGTTTCTCTTAGCTTCTCTTCTCGCTTCTATAACCTACATGTGAAACAATCACATACTAAGTATATGACTTAGTGAGGCTTGTAAAACATATAATATAAACTAAAACTTTGAACAATGCATATGAATAATTAATGTTATTATAACATACATCTTCATGTACACTTCATAAAATGAATACATACATATACAAACCTTATAATATCACATATGAGTTTTACTATTTCATATTCTTATAATCATTTAATTTACACTACTTAGCTTATATCACATTTTACTATATTCATTTAAATCGTTTACTTACCCTATTCTTAACCCTGTAATTTTGATCACAATCCTACATATCTTATCTCTCATTTTTATATGTTTCTATTTAACATTTCACCCATAAATTCTCGTTACATATTCTAATATCCTAATTTCTTATATTCTCTTAAATCATTCATCACCAAATCTTCATTTAATAAACATACATTTGCAAAACTTATTGTTATTTGAATCATTTGATATTCTCATATGATTTTTTAGATTCTTATACTAAATTTCATATCCCTTACTAATTTAGCAAGGTTAGTTCACATTTCTATTTTAAACATATATATCTTCCTGCACCACTTATCTAATATCCTTTTATACTTATCTATATACCTTTTCCTTAATTAATATACTATTTGCTTAGTCTCAATTCTCATTAATTATATAGTTCACGACTTCCTTATCTATGTGTGTATATATATATATATATATATAGCGTTCACTAGATTTCTCATGAAATTACCTTTAACATATCATATAATTATATTATATTCACTTACATTCCCATATATCATATCAACATATTTCGCATAGAACATATCATATATGCAATAAATGAAACTCATACATTCACATCCAAATGTTCAATCACATATGACAATCATGTTAAGTTTCTGTATATTATTTCTTTATTGGCCCACGTACATCTTGGAGAACTAAAGATATGTGAGTTCATTGAGGTTGTGCACTGATGCTGTCACCACAATTCGAATAAGTTCCCACTAGGGGCACTGTATATTTGTCCCGAAGGACCACTATGTCCCGAAGGACCACTATATCCCGAAGGACCACTGATTTATCCCGACGGACCACTATGTACCGAAGGACCACTCCTTAAGAACCATACACATAATACAATGGACCAAATAAGTGTACCGAAGTACGACATATATGTTCTACAGAATTACATATATGTCCCAAAGGACCACGTAGAACCCTCGACTCTTGGCATGCCAACTATACCTCTAACTCTCATGACATGTAACATGGGCATCATTTTTATGTTTACCATATATTCACATAGCCATATCACATAAACATATGTTCTTATCATATCACTCATACTTTCATAAATCATATCCACATAGCTTATCTTATATACACATGTTTACATACTTTAGCTTACTTCACCTTCCATATATCCATACCATTCATTATCACATAATTGATATCTTAATCAAATAACAATAACATACATTCACACAGATCATACCACATATACAATAATATATCACAATTATGCTTATATCAATAACATGCTTATATGTATGTTAATATAGGAAATAGACTTGTCACAAATCTTATTTTCATTCATAATAATATATCAACTAATACGCACTCACCTTAGCCTTGCTTGCTTTGACTCGATCCTAATATTTGGATTATTCCGGAACAAGATTACGTTCTATATCTACATAGTAATACATTGATACATATCAATATACTAATTAATATATTCTAATCTATCACTTCTTAGAGTAAAAGAAATGTTACTTTCATCTCTTAAATAATGTAGGTATCGATGCACTCTACAGTGTATCGATGCATCCTTTAACGAGTGCATCGATGCACTACTTATGCATCGGTACACAATTTGCATTCGATGTTTTCTTCTTAAGGGGGTGCATCGATGCACTAATTGCATTTGATGTTCATTTATTTGAGAGTGCATCAATACACATTGAAGATGCTTCGATGCACACAACCCAGAAATTCTATTTTAAGCACGAAATTCACTCTCTTTTCATCTCAACTCTTCATCTTTCACCTCCTTTAATATTCCTAACTTTCATACACACACTTAAACTCATTTCTACTCAATAATTACTTCTTTAAACTCAACATCCTATCCTTTATATGGCATTCAAGAATTATACTCAATTTCCAACATGTTCTAAATCTAATTCTAATACTTCATATTCCTTAATTTAACCATCGAAAAGTCAAATTCATCTTCAAAATCTATTAACCATCGAGTTTTGGGGTATGTGAAAATCCAAAAATCAGGTCCGGGAGTCAGTTACGCGTGGGGAAGGATTAACACCCCCATAAGTGCCCAAATATTGGTACCTAGTTGGTTACCCTATATTTAAAATCGAAAATTCTGAGTTCGATCTTTATTTAATTTAGAAATAATCAAGGATGTAGAGTTTGAAAAGGATATTCGCTTATTGAGACCGATAACATTCGCCCCCGACCGTAAATGCGGGAGATCATGTAACATCCCAACCCGTATTCGACCCGAATACGAGTCTGAGATGTCACATTGACTTTTTGAAACCATATTCTTGTAAGATAGCAAAACATTTGAACTTATATTAAGAAAATATGATAATATATTGTTGAATCATGTTTGTTATAACAATTTAAGAAAATATACATTTTTATGAACAGTAAAATACGGTATGAACAGTAGTGAACAATACCGTGAACAATACCAAATGTTAAAAATTTTCCCAGATTGCTTCAGGGGTATCAATACCCTGCTACAGGGTACTAATACCCTACTATAGTACTGCTACAATAACTTCGGTAAACATGTATAAAACCCATAAAATACTAAGCTTTCATTTGTATAAAATTTCCACGTACAAATACACATTTAAAATATTACAAAACTCAATCATATGATTTTACAAACCAATAAAAACATATCAAATTCAAATCTCTATTACATGCCAACCACTATCATTATTACAAAATACATACTATTTAATTCTTTTCTGATATGATCTTTGGAAATGAGGAACTGACATGTTTTGCATAACTTTTATCAATCTTCCTCTTCTCAAAACCTACGCGTGAAACAATCACACGCTAAGTCGTTGACTTAGTGAAACATATAAAACATATTATATTACTCTCATATCATTGTATAAACAATTAATACTATCATATCATATAAAAGCATATCTCCCATTGTATATCCAATGCAGACATATACATATATCATTAACATACTTATCAGTACTCATATTACTATCACTAATTCCTTTTTATCATGTAAGCATATACTGAACCTTTTTATACTCACCATCGGGCATCCATGTCATTTCACAACAGAGCACACATAGTATCATATCAAGTTATTTATTATCTTTAAAGCCCTTGTATTATCCCATGTATACTTTTGAGAACTTAAGGTATGTGAGTACATTGAGGTTGTGCACCACTATGTTGTCACCATAACTCGTATGAATGTCCCGAAAGACCAGTCCATAGATTCTGAAGAACCTAGGTAAACAGTCCATATGTCCCGAAAAACATAGGTAAATAGTCTATATATCCCGAAGAACATAGGTAAACATTCCATATATCCCAAAGAACATAGGTAAACCCTCGACTCTTGGCATGCCAACTATACCTCTAATTCTCATATCACATAATATGGGCATTATCATTTATGACAGTTCATATCACTTATTCATATCATTTCTCTTATAAATACATATCTCTTCTTTTCTATCACGTATCATATGTATGTGTAATCATTGATCTTATATCATATGATGTTCTCATATATTCTCATATCTGATTGCCACATATTCTTTTCATTCTTTATGTCATTATCACATGTTTATTTCACATTCATATATCACATAATACATAGAATAACATGTCAGAGCTCATGTATAATGATGCATATAACATATAATCATATATATCATGTCACATATAAGAATTCCATCAATCATATAACATTTATCATATAACATTTCAGAAGTTACTTCTTACCATAATAACTCTATCACTGGCTCATCGTAAGCCAATGTTTGATCAATAACATAAGTACAAATTAAGTTGCACTCACATTGGCCTTGCTTTGATTCGATCCTAATTCTTTGATTGTTCCGGAACTTGTTCACGTTCAATGTCTACATAACCATACATTTTAAGGTAATTATCATATATCTACACCTTGTAATTTGATACTAATAGCCTAAACGAATTTAATAGACCCATATTCACTTTTTCCTTTAGGGGGTATCGGTACCTCCCCTTAGGGAATCAGTACCCTTATAGAAATCTGTAAATTTTACCTAGAAATCACTGTTCATACACGAAAATTCACTATTTCAACTTCAATTCTTCATGTTTCATTCCTTTTCATATTCTTAACTCAAATATACATACTTTACCTAATTTCTACTCATTTATCACATCTTAAACCTCAAAATCTTCTCCTCTTTATGAACTTCAAGAATCATACCCAATTTTCAATATACTCCAAATTCAATTATATCACTTCATATATCTTAATTAAGTTCATGACAATTCAAAAATCTCATCAAAACTCTAAAAACCACATCATATCAAAAATATATCTTAAAACCCATTTTACAAATCCCTTCCTAACTCACTCATCTTATTGTTTAAATCCTATATAAGTTTTCCTTAAGTTTATATAACACCCAAAGAATCAAAATCCACTTAGAAATCCAAGAATTAAACAACAAAATTAACTCACCTTTAAAGCTCCCTTTGTTCACGGTGGAGAAAAAGAAAGTAAGAAGAAGAAGAAGATAATTCTTCCCCCAACGTGATTCATTCATATAAAGGGAAAAAAATTCTTTCTTGTCAAATGACCATTTTGCCCTTTAATTCCTTGGATAATTACTAACAATTTTCCAGAAATATTCCCAAATAAATCATTGAACTATTCAACTATTCTACTTTTATCCCCAAATTCTAAAATTTTACAATTTAATCACTAATCCGTAGTTTGGGATGTTACAAATCAACTATTGTGTCTAATAACCGAACATTGCCTCGTTTTTAGAAAACATGATGTGGTTTTGAAAAGGATGTTGACTTATTTAGGGAATTAACAATAGTCACCCCCTGAGCACAATTACGGAGGATATACTATTAACTCCTTAATAAGTGAACAATGCCTTAAGTTTTAAAAACAATGCAATCAAGCAAAATTTTATTTAATCCTAATTAAATTAAAAGTAAATTAAGGCTTTTTCTAGCTTAAAGTGTCAAATTATGAAAATTAATGAACATAGGGGCTCAAATCTAAAAGTGTAGGCTCTAGTATTAATCCTATTTGATTTTAAATAATTATTGAATCGAATAACCGAGATGGTCTCTCAAGCGTTTACGCGAGAACTGACTCGCATTATCCCCTAAATTAAAGACTAGTTTGAAATCTAAGCTAAAATGGAGGCTCTATTTAACCTATTTAATTATGCTAATATTAAAGCTTTAACCGAGGTTTGGGGATTAATAGGGTCAAAGTCTAAAGTATCAGGTTCTAAAATACTTAAAAGAATAATGACCTAATTGTAATAAAATCTAAAGTTGAGAGACTAGTTAAAACTTAATTATTACCTAAATTATTAAACTAAAATTTTTAGAAAATATTAATTATTAATTAATTTTTAATTTTTAATCAAACAATTGATTCGAGTAATCGGGAGTATAATGCGAAAACTCGACTCGAATTGCTCCCTAATTAAACTATAATGTCTTCCTAATTTCTCAATTTGATTTGAATATTAATCTAATTTAAAACTAAATCTAGAATTGAAACTATGAAACAAAACAAGTTCAAATAAACTTAATTGAAATAATTAAAACAAAAGATAATTAAAACATTAAAAATTATAAAATAAAATAAATATAAAATAAAAACCTAATTGCATAAATATAAAATAATAATAACTAAAATACAAGAAAATAAAATTTAGTAACTAAATAAGAAATAAAAAAATGACCAAAATGCAAATATTAAAATAAAAATAGCTAAATCAGAAATAACAGTGACTAAATTAAAATAAAACAACATCAACATGCATAATCGGAATAAAATAAAAAAGGGTGACCGTAGTATGAAATTCACTGAAGCTGGGAACTTGTGCATGATTTACCCAGTAAGATATGTGAACCAAGCAAGTCCCTTAGAATCTGGGGACCTTACGCATGATTTCCCCAAAAAAATTTAAAATTTAAACCCCCATTTGCTTTTCTTTAAACACGTGAAGGCAAAAAAAAGCTATGCATTTCTTTCATTTTTTACAAAACCAAACTCCCCTTCAAAATCTCTTTTCCTCAATCCAAGCGGCCGAGAAGGCCAACCGCCACCCCACTTCCGGTCACCAAGCTACGAACCACCATACGCGGTGGTCCTTCCACCTTAAATCGACACCAACTATTCCACCCTCTAACCGACGTTACGACTACTCCGACGAGAACTCCGGAAGCAATGTAAATCTAAAATCTCTTTGCATTGCGATTTTCAGTTCTTTTTATTACTAAAAAATCTATGTATTTCGAAAATAAATTGAGATTTCTTTAGAAACGAAATGTTTTTGTATTTCCTCTGAAAAAATGAGAGAAGACGCCTTACAATTATTTCACTATCCTTGTTGTCCGAATCCCCTACAATCAAACAAAAAATGAAGGAAAAAAAACCAAAAATAGAGCCAAAATGCAGAGAAAACCAAAGTAAAAAAACTGTTTTTTTCATTCTATTTTCGGGGGAATCCTCCGTCCTTGATACATGGGGGGATTGTAGTATTAATAACCCCAACCAGTACATATTATAAAAAAAAAATCAAAGAAGATGATTATTTCATCCCCAAATTTTCGGGGAAAATGAGGGAAAAGGAGAGAGTGATTTACAAGGGTGGTTGGGTGGTAGGTGAACTGTATTTGAAAAAATGGTGAAGGAAACATGTAGGGATGGGCATCTAACCCGAACCCGACGGGTTCCGACCCGACCCGATCAGGTCGGATTTTTAAAAAAAAAAAATTCGGGTTCGGGTCGGGTCGGGTTTTTTTATGTGGTGTTCGGGTCGGGTTCCGGTTTAGGGTGAAAAAATCCGACCCGACCCGGGAAAAATATATAATTTTACCATATATATTTAGGAATAATTACAATAATACCTCTCTATATATTATTTTTTTCAATTTAGTCATTGTTTTTATTGAATAAAAATAATTTTTTTTATTATTTCGGGTCGGGTCGGGTCGGGTGAAAAACTAATTTTGTCGGGTCGGGTCACGAGTGGAAGTCCCCTTCTTCTCGGGTCGGGTCGGGTGGACCAAAAACCCGACCCAACCCGACCCATGCCCATCCCTAGAAACATGGGATGGTGGTGGGGTTTGAAAAAATGATGCTTAAAGTCTACAAAGTATATTATAAACATATTCTATTTTATAATCAATCTAAAATATTAAAAATATAAATTTGGATTTTATTTATTATATTAATGGTTTGTATGGAATGTATCCATGGATAAATAATTAAATTTTAATATAATATGTAATTGAAAAGTATAAAAATATAGGTTTGTGTCAAACCTAAATATATACAACTGGTATTTATCAAAATTTAAATTTAAGTCCCAAACATAACCTAAGATGTACGAACAATAATATTATATAATATCTTTAAAGGAAACAATATCATATAATAATTTTTTCATTCAGTGTATCCAAAAATTAAATAAAATAACAAATGTTTGCATACAATAACATTAATTGTATGAATAATATCTTACTTAAAGAATATATTGAAATTACAGTTTAGCATTAACAAGTGTGAGAAAGATATATTGTACTCTAAAGGAGAAATAAAATATTTAAAAATTTGAAATAATATTATAAGGAGATAATTATAAATCTCGAATATATTATATATACAAAAAATTATTCATTAACAAAACCCATAAATAATTTGAGAAAAAAACAAGTGATTCATTAGAAAAATTAGGGCAAAGCATAAAATGAAAGTGGAGATGGCATTATAATAAAAGGAAAAAGTGGGATGCACATTGGAATTCATGTAGCTACTACTAGAGAAATTGGGTAACGTTGTGGGTGGCCATAATTATGTCGCTTCCTACAAACTAAATAAAGACATGCACAAAATAGAAACATATAAATAAATAATATTAATATAATTTTTTAAATTTTTTAGGTGATTATAAGGTAATTTCTATTTAAATTTTTTTTAATCATTAACAACGCACATTCTACAGATATAACTGCTCGAATCAAGACCTCAACAGAGAACAACATTTATTTTAACCATTAAAATCACTTAATAAATTCAAATAATAATAATAATAATAACACTTTTAGAAATAAATAAATAATAAATTTAAAAGGACAACTATCCTAGTTTTCATTGATAATAAACAAATAAAGATAAACGGCTATCCTCATTATCATCACCAACATTACCATGGCCAAGCCGTTTTCCTTCAACACCATTATTAAATCAATCAATTAAAGTTCATTTTTTTAGTTGTAAAATTGAAGGTCCAATCTTTTCATATTGTTCATATGTTGAATTAAATTCATGCTTCGACGTTAATTTATAGGTTTAGGTGTGTTTAAATATAGTTATCTTTAATTTAAGATTGAAAATTTACGATAATTTAGATATTTCATAATTTATATAAATAAATTATTCATGGAAGAAAAAAATTTATTTTTGAAATTAATTTATGGAAATATGGCACTTGATAGCAATGTTTCTTAATGTTGATGGCTGAAAACTAACAAAAAACCAATTAAAAAAAAGAAAAAGAAGAAATTTATAGCTTTACTAAAAAAAAAAAACTAGCTCTTTTCTCTTAAGTCCGTGTCTTTAAGAAGTATAAATTTTGATGACAGGGTTGAAATTAAGCTTATGGACCACACACATGTAATTATTATGAGATCACCTTGATTTTCAAACAAAATCTTCAACATCTCTATACTAAGCCAAAGTACTAACTACTCCAATAACCAAAAACAAAATAAAATATATTACTGTAATATGAAAATCAATACACAAATACATTAAGATGTATTTCATTTTAAAAATAACTATAATATCATAAGGCATAAATTCATGTGTTCAAAATCTAGTCACATTATTATTTAGGGTAAATTACATGTTAGTATCTAAACTATTATTTTTATTCTATTTTGATACCCAAATTTTATTTTTTTAAATTATATCTAACATTTAATTTATGTTTTATTTTGGTACCTCGCTGTTAAAAAAAATAAAAAATGCATATATAAAGAGTAACAACAAACATATGTTCATACCTTTTATGCTTTAAATAACAAAAAGTAGCATATGTGCGTGACTCCAAAAGCTGGAATAAAATTACGGATTTCATATCTTATTTCTTCAGATTTTGAACCATTTAAGAGTGTAACAATTTTCTGCAAGTGAATGCTTAAAGTGTACAAAAATTCAATCAGGCTAAGCATAAGAACACCGGATGCCAGCTTCACTACTCTTGACATAATTTTAATTTAAAACATCAAAACATTACAGAAATAAGTGCTATTGAGTTACATGTATATTTCACTAAGATACAACAATAGGAACCCTTAGATTCCTAGGTTGGTTTGTGGGGGATACCTCCATTTTACGAGTTCGTCCCATACATCTACCCACTGTTCAGCTTCAGCCTACTGGGGGTTTTTGGTGCAGTCATCTATGTCCATTGAGAGTGAATCTGTTCGCACTAACCAACTCGTAATATTCTTCTTCCCCGTAAACTTTCCTGTGGAAATAAAACAAGGATCATACACATTGGAGGAATTATGATAACCTTTTTAAAAAAAATAATAATGTGCGACCGAACAACGCATGCAATCAATGAATGACATTGATACAAGGGACCTCACCTCATACTAAGAACTCGGCCTAAAGCTTCAAGCTAACAGTTAAGGTTACTATACTATATATACTAATATCTTCATCTGATGCATCGATATTTGAAAAATAAAGAATACGGTTATCAACTATTGAGTTTACGACAATCTTATTACTAATATATAGTAAACTAAGTGCCCTAAGCGCGCTTGTTAACAAAACCCTACTTAGAGAATGTTACTGAAGATCTCTTACCCGAGCTTTTCATTTTCTGACACATATTTAAAATAGATATGACAGTCTGATTCTCCAAATATATGGGAAAAAATTACAAAAAAATAAACATACTGATGATGAATACATATTCAGACACTCACCGGATTCCAAGTGACATAGCTGATACATATCTTGGAGTTAAATAACCAAGATGGACAACCATCTTGTAATTGATGGATAATGCAAATGGGGATGAGAAAGAAAAAGAATAATGCAAGATGGCAACCAAAACCAGATTGTTTTAGCCCTAAAGGTAAGTAAACTCATACTTACGCTAGATCTGCCAAATTTTGTGACTTGATCACAGCTTTTCCTTCTGGGAATTCAAGGCAAGAGTAATGCATTATCAACTCCTTTAACGTGTGTTTCGTACTTTTAACATCATTATCCCATGATATGCTCTGAAATAAGAGGTTCAAGAAAGTTGTAAACTCAGGCAAGTCCAATCCAGTGCCAAAATATGAAAACATAACCAGCATAGCAGAAACCATACTACAAAATTTTGAAGAAATCTTCAGCGATGCCGAAAATTAATTGGGAGCATTAGACATAAGAAATTGCTTTATTTATAATCATTACTCTGAACAAGCATCGGGTTATTTCAACAATTTATTTCTTTTCTGTTTCATATCATGTTTCTTTTACCCCGAGAGTGAGATTAAGAAAAAGTACTACAATTCTTTAAAAGGAAATTGCAGAGAACAATTTCAATTTTCAAGTTGCACTTAAATTGGGCGGTATGGAGAAGCCTACCTTCCTAACATACTCCTTTTTCACATCTTCCCAATGTACTTTTACTTTGGGAGAGAAAATTGAAACATTCCAGAGAGCACCTCTTGCAACCATAACAGATGAAGCACCTTTATATACATATATATATAACACATATCAGGACACAATATAAAAGCATAGATAGAATATGAAAGACTTTGAAATTGGTCAACTGCATACAAATTTAATATTGTCTGGAATCATGGGAACCATTCATATGGAGATCTTAGCAATATAACAGTCACATTTTGTCAGTGCTTGGGGCAAGGAGGATGAACACAAATGGTGCAAGAATGTCTTTTAGTCACTTAACATGTACCATCTTAAGAACTTAGAACAGAAAGATAACAAGGATATCATTAGAAAACCAAAAGTATCTTTTAGCTACCTGTTGCAACTTTTATGCGCTCGATATGATCATATTCAAAAACATCACCATTTGCAATAACTGGAATAGACAATGATGATACAATATCAGCAATCTCATTCCACTGAGCTGGATCCCTTGGCCTATCTGCTACTTTTCTGCAATTTTTACATGAAAAATACACATCATTAAGAGAGGAGGGGCACCAAATGCTCAACGAGTAAAGCTTCAAACATAAAAGATGGCAGCACAGAAACACGATCCATATGGTATCCATAGTTATTTTAATAGTTGATATCATAACAATCTTTTATGTCATTACAGACAACAAATATCTGTTCATTGGATTGACAATCAAGCCTTTACCTTCCAAAAACAACTTCAGTTCTCAGAATATCCTTCTTCGAAATACTAGACTAGCACCTTCATAGTTGATAGTTTGAACTCTTACGATCTATCAGTCATCAAGTATGCCTCACTTTTCCAGCCTGATTTCACCAACTTTGTCCCCTAATACCCTCACCCTACAATTTTAAGCTAATAATTGAAGTTACAGATTTTTTTATAAAATTATGGCCAAATATTATATTTTGAAAAAATTACGTCAGGTAAAAGGTTGTCTTATACATATCATTCAGAAAAAAGAACACAATTCTGGTAGCTATATCAAGAATATGATAGAATTTTCCTTTTCCATTTTTGATTTCCAGGGATGATACAACAAAATTTAGATTTAACTACTTCTGAAATATGTATGCTAGTTCTTCTAATTTTCATAATGACTAATCCAATTAGAAGAACTAGCATACATATTTCAGAACAAAAAACATAATTCCGGTCGCTATATCGAGAATATGATAGAATTTTCCTTTTCCATTTATGAGGGCTAATCCAACAAAGTTATTTACTTACTTTTGAAAAGTAGAAGAAATAATTAGAATAGATATTTCAGCAACAAATACATTACACTTTTGGCTAAAAATGGTACCTTACGACCTTATATGTCCGATCCCTTTTAAACAGATGAAGCGGCTATCTATTATAACCAAGGAATATGAAAAGCATTAATCTTGATCTCATTGATTGACAAATTGCAGTCAAGCCAAAAGTCATAAGTCATAACTGTCTCAAACAAACAAAAGTTTGGCTCTAAAGGGTTTTTTAAAAGGCAGTTTGAATCGAAAGTTACCTTCCATGGACAGCAAGAGCAGAAACACCAGTCTTCTCAATTCTCCTTGCAAGTTCTACTGTATCATGGGATGAATTTAAAAGTCGAATCTTGCATGTTACTGGAGTGTCAATATTCCTCCTTAAAGTTGTTAAAATCTGAATTAGCAAAATAATAACGTGAAGGATCAAGTTTAACAGCAGACAAAGGTAAGAAAATTAAAGGATTAATCCAATAATATGCAGCATCTACATCATGTATGAGATCTGGCTTCGTCAACAAAGCAGCACCCATGCCACCACTCACAGAAAATGACCTGGGACAACCCATATTGATATCTACCGCAGCAACATCTTTACACCTATAGAAAGATACAAAATTTAAAGGGTTTTGATTCCAAGGGACAAAAAAATATCATAACTTTTAATTAAATTTATTGCCAATATCCTCAAAAATAGAATATAATATGAATAAAATAAGCGTATATTTCTTAAACAAGTAGTTGGAAAGGAGCAATGATCAAATTATCATAATGACTAAAATTTTGGCAAAAAATAAAGCATTTTAACACGAACCATACATTTACTAAATCAATCATCTGTTGTCATGATAACCCAGAGTTTTTAGAAGCACAGTTCACATTGAAGTATAGAAAACAAATTAACTAGCCTCAGACACGTGGATAATGGGTTAGTTTTTCTTAAATTCAATTGAGCTGCAATCACGGGCAGATTCCAAATTCAACCATTATCTATGCAGTTATGGTTGATAAATAATCCTTTAGGATTCCAATAGCCTACAGCACAAGCCATATTCTGGTATGCTGAAGAGAATTTTCAACTAGAGTTTTGCATATGAAACAAAAAAGAAAGTGATTTGATGCTAACATATGAGAGTTCAACACGACAAACGGGCGGTATCATTTTTCAGATTATCACTTGCATATTAATATTGTTTGACTTGAATAAAGGGAAAAAAACATGTATGGACACAGTGTAGTGATGCGGGAAAAAAGTTTATGAGCATCATTGCAACTTCATGACTGAGAAAAAGAATGCCATATAAGACTTACACTATTTCAGCAGCCTTCAGAGCCCTCACAGCATCAGAAGTGCCCATTTGAAATACAACCTGATCCCTTTCTTGATTGCAGGTTCTAAAGACAACATTATTGGTTCCCTTCTCAACAAAATCAGTTGATCCGATATATTCTGCAAAAAAAGAAAGAAAGAAAGAATGGAACCAGAAACAGACATGACTCTCAAAATCAGTTCAATTCCAATTATATGAGAAAGACATCACACTATAGTCTTATTGTTGGAAAAGGTGTGATATAATTGTAACACTTATTATGTTGGCTACAAAAGAGAGCATTAAAACACAATGCGATTATCTTTCTATTCCTCTGTGTTCACAATACCAATGGCGTATGATAACATCAGCAGCTGACAGTCTCGTTGAAGATTGTTTCATTCTGTTATTAGTCGGTTAAAGAATCAGTTACTCTGTTAAATAAGTTTGTTAGTTGTTACATCAGCCACCTAATGTAATATTCCCTTTATGTAGATGATTGCAGATGTAATCAAAGACAATCAGTTATTCAATGAAACACCAGAAATTATAGCAATCCATAGTTTTCTCTGTCGTTTCTATTTCACATTCTTCAATATCCAACACTCCTCTCACTTTCATCTCATTGACTCTATTTGAATTTTAAGAAATTTAAGCAAAAGTCTTTATGAAGTTGATGTTCCATCCATGGTTTTTACTTTATTATTATCATTTTTTTAATTGATGCTCCAATTATTTTCAAAGTTAAAAGCATGCCCGTATACAGGAAATTAAAGCAAAATTGTTAAGTAAAAATAAATTAAAAAATCCTTAAAATTGGTTGCACCAACAGAATTATCCCGCACAAGTTCAGAAAAAGTAAAAAAACACAACTGAAGCAAAAGATATGTTGACGTACCGTTAACAATACGCTCGCATTTGATAATCTTGTGATCAATAATTTCCTCGGCGTATGTAATATCTGCACCGTAGTCAGACGCTAGTAATCTAAATGGCAGGGTTCCCTGGATCAACCCAAATTAGTACAACTACAGAATTAAGTTTTCAAAAAGAAAAGGGAGTACATAAGAAAGGAAGAATCTAGTATTGGAAGTTCAATTTACTTACGACTCGAACCATGGGAGCGAGAACGAGCTTGTTCCTGTACTCCATTATTGCTGCTTCCGGGATAACCGCAAAACAAACGGAAAATTCTATGAAACGACTTTAAATGGCGAAAAACGGCGCCTGCAACTGCACATATTATCAAATACTTGGAATAATTGGGCTCACTAAGAAGTCAGGACTACAACCCTAACCTCTTATAAATTCAAAAAGAAAAAGTAGGCCCCTTCAAGCCTATAATCTCTGGGAGATTTGAACCGGCCATAATATTATTGGGTTTCAAGCCTACATCATAATGAACCTTAAAGACCTACCTCCGATTAGGGCTGTAAACGAGTTGAGTTGAGCTCAAGTATTGTTGAGTTTGACTCAACTGGAAAACTCTAAAATGAAGCTTAACTCAGCTCGAAACACAAGTCTAAAATTTTCAAGTTCGACTCAAACTCTAAACCATGAACTGAAACTTAAAAAAGTTCGAAAAAAATTCTTAAATTTAATTCGGTTGAAGCTAAAAAACAAACTCAAACTTGAATTTTAAGTATATGAAAACCTTATACTATATTTTTTAAAAAGAAAAATAAGCACAGGTAATATTATTAATAATTAATTTAAAAAAAACAAAATTTTAATATATTATTTTTCGAGTCACTCGCGAGCTTTTTGAATCGAGTATCAAGTAGCTCGTTTCAGCTCGTTAAAAACTCGAGTCGAGAATTTATCGAACTTTGACCAAATCGATCTCGAATAACTTACTATCTATCTATTCTCATTTACAACCTTACTTCTGATACCCTCGGAACTCCAACGTAACAGCACCAAGACATTAACAAATTTAAACCAAATGATTTTGGTATAAAAAAAAAGAAAGAAAACGAAAGTATTAGTAATAAACCAAAGTTTTGTTCCATTCCACTTGTTAATAATAACTTTAGCTAAACGGAACTTTACATCAAAATCTTGAAATAGCTCGGTTTGAAGGATTCAACGTGTTTTTAATTCGATTTAGATTTTTATGTCAGAGTACGAGCAGATGGTCGTACGGATGGTCTCAAGTCTTGAGTTAAGGGACAAATTGCATAATAAGACTCCAAAAGGCCGTTTTTGAGTCTTTTGACTTTTAACCCTTCAAAATTAAAATGTCAAGGGAAAGGGACTGATTGAGTAATGATCTCACTTCGATTTGTATTTAAAGGCAAAGCTTATCTAAACAACTTTTAAAGCATTCTAAAGGAAAAACTAAATAGAAAATGTAAATTCTAAATATGACATGAGAAGATCACGATATATATATATATATATATATATATATATATATATATATATATATATATTGGTAGATATAAGGAAAAGATTATATTACATAATATAATTTTTTTTTAGTTTTATATTAAATTAGGATCATTAGATGAATAAAAATAGATGACTGTGATTTTATTTAATTATCAATCATCTATTTTTTCTCATCTAACGGTCTAAATTTAGGGATATAATTAGGAATTTATTAAAGCGGGGCTAAAGTACTTTTTATTTTTCATAAATACAATTTTTTTCCAATTGAGTGGACCTGATTAATTTTTTTCTTTATTTTTTTTAAAAAAATATATTTTTAATATTAATTAATATTTTAAAAAATATTTGGTGGTGCCCCTTGGCCCACATGACGTTCCACCCATCCTTAAATATGTGTAACACTAAAAGAATTTTATATCGTGTAAGTGGATCCTAACTCATATATATATTACATTGATATTTAATTTGATTTTTAGTATTTACATTTTTATTTAATTTTTAATTTTAATGTTTAATTTGATATATATTTTTTATCAATAAAAATATTTAATTTTTTTATTTTGCTGAAATTAATACTTGAATATTTTTCACACTAATATTTTTAAAGTAATTGAGACGACACCTGTATGCAACAGATTATAAAATCTAAAAGAGAAGGATAATTTTGTTGGTGTGTATGACCTGGAGTAAGCTATTTGCTTAGCTGGCTTCTCATGGTTAGTTTGTTAGAGTTAGTTAAGATTGTTGTAAGCTGTTAAAACTGTTAGAGCTTCTAGAATTGTTCTTATCAGTTGTATAAGTGTAACTCTCTATGATTGAGAGAAATACAATCAATGAAATGAATGAAGTTCAGTAATCTTGCTTCTTACTTCTTCCTTGTTTCTTTTAGTTTGTTATTCTCTGTAACTATCGATCACTATAGTAAAACTATAACATGGTATCATTCGTCAAGATATGGAATATCTTGCTATCCGTTGCTCGGTATTTCTTAAGTTTTTCTTTACGCGATGCATGGAAGCTTGGTCTTTCTCAATAGCTACAATTGTTGGTTGCGAAGTTTGCTAAAGGTAGTTGCAATTCTTGAAGTGTTGTAAGTAGGTGGTAAGGTGTTTTCTACTTAGCCTCTTGTTGATTTACTTGCTCGTTACTTCCCCTATGGCTTCCTCTTCGGTTAATTTGATAGTTCAACATATTCCTAAGCATGACATTGCGAAATTATCTGAGAGCACTTACCTCTTGTGGAAACATCTAGTGAGTCTGTTATGAATGAATCAGGATAAGAGGAAGAGAATTATGCCTTTATGGTTTATAGGCAACAAGATAAACTGTTAGCGCCTTGGCTCTTAACCACTATGAGTACAGAAGTCCTTCCTCACATCACTGGTCTGACATCCACGCTCACCATTTGGAATTCCATTTCAAGACTTTTTGGTTCAAGATCTAGTGCAAAAGTGTCTGCTCTTAGACATAGTCTTCATTCGCAAAAGAAGGCTGGGTTGACAGTAAATGAATATCTGGAAAAGGTAAAGTACATTTGTGACATGCTGAATGCTGCAGGAAGTTTAGTAATTGAACAAGAACATGTTAGTGTTTTTTTTTGTTGGTTTATCCATGGAATTTGAGTCTATCATTGCTATAGCCTCTCGTGATTCTTTGTCGTTAGATGTTCTAACTTAAATGCTTCTTGATTGTGAAGCTCGACAGAAACTTTTCATATGTGAAAGTGCTTCTGTTAATATAGCAGCTCATTCTGGTGATAAAGATTATCAAGAATCAAGATCCATTGCTGGAAATGCTTCATCTCAGTCACAGTCTAACTCAGCAAGGAATCAAGAAGGTGACAACTTTCATGGTAGAGGTCGTGTTCGCTACAATAACTTTAATCGACCTCAGTGTCAACTCTGTGAAAAATTTGGCCACATTGTTCAAAAGTGCTATCACAAGTTTGATCGTGAGTACTCTGGGGTGACTGACTCTTCTGTGTCGATTAATGATGGGTTGAAACAGTCTCGCAGTGTCTCGGGTGATAAGCAGTAGACTGCTGTTAGCATGCATGCATATGGTCACTCGATGAGTCTTGGTTTTGCTCAATCTCCTATGTTCTTCTATCATCCTGTTGCTAACTCAGTTTTTCCTGGTATGCAGTCATTTGGATCAGTGCCTTATTATCAGAGTGGTAATTCGTTCACTCCTCAGGTCCCGTATCCGATGTCAATGCCTCCTATAAATACAATTTCTGGTGATTCGTCATTTGGTTCTAGTGTTGGGCAGAATCCTTTTGGCCATTCAATGCCTTCCTCACCAACAACCTTTGTCTCCACATTGCTTTCTGGCAATGCCTCAACCAAAGTTGCTGATACTGTCTGGTATCCAGATACAGGAGCAACACATCATGTCACTAATGATCTATCTATGTTTAACTCTGGTGTTGTTTAAAAAGGTAATAATACACTACTTATGGGAAATGAAGAGGGTGTTAAGATCTCCTATATAGAACAATCCTATTGTTAACTTCCTAAAAAGGCTACTTTTAAGGCCTTTTTTGCTTAAGTTATTGTTTGTTTAAAAGCTCATTTTAGGCATTTTAGGATCATGTAGTTGCATATAGTTGCATTTGTGGTAGTAATGCTATTTTATTTCTTAATGATGCTGCTTGAGGGAAAGGTGCAGTTTGTCTGTGGTGTCAAGGAATAGCAAGCAAAAAGGATTCGATGGGAAGTAATGTCGCGGCATCACACGTTGCTGAAGCAGATTGAAATGCCTTGGCATTTCTGGCGTAGAAAATGACAAAAAGATGTAGCTGTATGAGGACAGCTGACTCTACACGTGAAATGATTGTTGTAACCGCCTGACAGAGCTGCTATAGGACCACTCCCACCTGGAGGATAAGATTCATGCTTATGGTGTGATTCTAGGGGTATGAGGGGTATTTTGCACCTAACAACCTCATCATTACCCCTAGATATTTTTATTATATATTACACCTCAAGGGAGACACTAAAAGAGGAGAAAATGAAGGATGAGGCACACGCACAGAGCAGAAAAAAATCAGTTTTTTATTTCCTTGTCCTTTTCTTCTTCCTTGGGTTTTCCTCCATTGATAAAGCTCCAAGGAGTGGCGTACTAAGTGCCGAGAGGAGCTAGCGAGCTAAGGTGATTCGTGGTAGTCGAGGAGACCTCCGGTGGCGTGTCGAATGCTACTTCTCACTTTCCTTTTTGCTACTATTTTTTTTATTTATTTATGGGTTGTTAGAATGAATATTTGCATGACTTTGTGTTTGGATATTTCGAACCCCACCATGAACTAACTTATTTGGTGGTGATTGGTTTAATGGATGTTTAGACTTTATTTTAATGGTATATTTAAGTTTATTTTGGTTCTTTATTTGCTTTGCTTATGAATGCTTCACCATCTAGGCTTGTAAGAGGCATGGAAATGTCCATTTCTTAGATGAAGTTTAGGTATTCGGGAGAAACCTAAGCTAAAAATACTTGTAAGTATTCGAGAGAACCGTAAGACAAGATCCTCATAAGTAATGGGTTATAGTATTTTCAAGGGGCTTTGAACCGGCCTAGGGATATTTTAACCTAATCCCTTAGATCTCGAGAGAGACTATGATAGGATTTCAACGACTAAAAAGGGTGTGTTTTTATCAATAGGGTAGGCTGACCAACATCGTTGAGTGAGAGCAGATGCCTTGGCATCCTATTCTGTTAGGTTCCTTTGAGAACATTTTAGGAAAGCCATGTCGAGCAAGTAAAGATTAGATAGCTTAAATATGCCGGAGAAATAAGTTTAGCATACTTAAATCAATCCCTATCATTCATTCTGTTGGAAGCTTGTCACTTGAGGATTATCTTATTTTCATTTTATTTGATGTTTATTTATTGTTTATTTACCATCTTCCATTGCCTCGACATTGCACTATTTTCAACACTAAACATCTTATCTTGCCACTGAATTTCCATCTGCTACACCATCAGACCATTCATCTACATCCACCTTCATATATTTTCATTTGCCGTGACATTTGTATATATAAAGGCTAACTATACATAGATAGATTAGTGCTTAGCTTTGGTTAGACTTTTGTAATTTCACCCAATCCTTGTGGAGACGATACTCACTCATCATTGTATTACTTGAGTGATTGTGTATACTTGCACATTATTTGCGTATATTTTATAGTACTCACACACGCGGACAAGTTTTTGGCGCCGTTGCCGGGGATTGGCAGCCTGAAGTTATTTAGTTTTGCCAGAGCATTTTATTTTGTTTTGCATTTTTATTTGTGTATAGTTTACTTTATATTTTTCTTTTATTTTTCAGGTTTATTTAGTGTATGCCTAAAAGAAATTCTCAAGAGCCTTTGGAACCGATAGAACCTGAGATTGAAAGACTCTTTAGACAAAGGAGACGTCCTCAACGCGCTAGAAGAAATATGTATCAAATTGGAAACCAAGACATTGGTCAGGTTGATGGAAATCAGAATGACGCGGCATTAGGCAATGTTGATCCTGCTGTTAGGCCGTGCGTTATTCGTGATCACTTAAATCCGATGTTGGATGATCTGAATCCTGGGATTATGGCACACGATATTCAAGCTACACATTTTGAGCTGAAACCAGTCATGTTCAACATGTTGAATTCTATTGGTCAGTTTGGGGGGTATGCCAAATGAAGATCTCAGTCAGCACATTCGAAATTTTTTGGAAGTTTGTGATTCTTTTCGTCAAGAAGGAGTGCATGAGGATTTTCTGAAATTAAAGCTATTTATGTATTCATTGCGTGACCGAGCAAGGGCTTGGTTGAGTGGTGTACCTTCCGGTTTGATGGAATCATGGACTGATCTTTGCAAGCGTTTCTTATTGAGGTACAACCCACCAAACATGAATACTCAGCTAAGGAATGATATATCATCTTTTCGCCAGGGCGACGATGAATCCATGTATGAGTGTTGGGATCGTTATAAGAGTTTGCTTCGAAAGTGTTCAAATCATGGTTTTCATGATTGGACTCAAGTAGTCATGTTTTATAATGGAGTCAATGCACCCACGAGGATGTTATTGGATGCCTCGGAAAATGGGACATTGTTGGATAAATCACTTACTGAGGCATTTGCTATATTGGACAGAATTGCTAACAATGATTATCAGTTTCCTTCCTCAAGACTTGGGAGTAGGAGGAGAGCACCTGGAGCATTTGAGTTAGATACCAAAGATTCGGTGTCCGCTCAACTCTTAACTATCACCAATATGCTAGAAAACTTATAACGTTCTACTGAGGTGAAGGAAGTGAAAGTAACTAGCTTGGCATGTCTGTTATGCCAAGGTAATCATCACGAGAGTGAATGCCCGAGCAACCATGAGTCCATTAACTTTGTGAGTAATTTCAATCGAGGCAACAACAATCCTTGGTCTAACACTTATAATGATTGATGTCGTCAGCACCCCAATTTATCATGGGGAAATCAAGGAGCCCACAATGCTAGTCAACCTACTTGGTAGCAGAATCACAATAATGAGCCTCAAGGTTACCAAAATGTTATGCCATCGTATAATTCCAACAAGGGAGCTTCAACTTCAGCAAGCATGAGTTCTTGGGAAGCTACAATTCAAGAATTCATATCTACTACGAAGACAATGCTGCAAGACCATTCTACTTCAATTAAGAATCAAGGAGCTTTACTTCACAGTTAAGGCGCCTTACTTCAAAGCCATAGCTCATCTCTGAGAGCTTTGGAAGGTCAAGTTGGTCAGATTGCTACGACATTGCAAGAGCGTCAGTAAGGATGATTGCCAAGTGATACTGAAGTCACTAAAGGGCATGGAAATGAGCATTGCAATGTGTTAACTCTTAAGAGTGGAACACAAATCAATCAACAAGTCAAAGCTAGTCGGGTACAACATGATGACTCTATTCCCACTAATGACAAATGTTAAGCTGAATTGCATGATGATAGCAGTACTAAGAAGGACAAGGAAGAGGATTCTGTTAAGGCACCAGATTATGATGTCACAGAAAAAGTTATTCCTACTATTGTGGTTAAGGAAGATAGACCTCCACCACCCTTTCCGCAAAGATTAAAGAAACATAATGATGAAGTTCAGTTCAAGAAGTTTGTGGACATTCTTGATCAGCTCCATATCAATGTACCTCTCTTGGAAGCTATATAACAGATGTCGATGTATGCCAAATTTCTGAAGGAAATCTGTACCAAGAAGAGGAAAGTAGAGACTGTTGCCACGACAACAGAATTTTGTTCTTCATTGAGTAAGTTGCTGCCAAAGCGAAATGATCCATGCAGCTTCATTATTCCTTGTTTGATTGGAGCTAATTTCATTGGAAAGACACTGTGTGATCTTGGCTCTAGTGTCAACTTAATGCCAAAGTCAATATTCTTGAAACTTGGCATAAGAGATGCAAGACCCACCTCGGTTATTTTACAACTTGCCGAAAGATCCCATGTTAAACATGAAGGGAGAGTCGAGGATGTTATAGTACGGGTGGACAAGTTTGTGTTTCTAGTCGACTTCTTAATTCTGGACTGCGAAGTTGATGCCAAGGCACCAATTATTTTGGGAAGACCTTTCCTAGCCACTGGACATATATTGATCGACTGTGAAAAAGGTGAACTCACTATGAGAGTGGTTGATCAGTGTGTGACTGTCATTGTGTTTCGAACACTCAATATGTTGATGACATTAAAGAATGCCAAGGCATTTCTGAATTGAACTCAGTGATTGAAGAAGAAACTGAACATCTTTGCCAGAATAATTTCATTCAGCTAACAGAAAATGATTATTGGGTGGATGATGAAAGCTTAGTGGAGTCCGATAACTTTTCAATTTTGGAGAAGCAGTCTAGCTTACTACAAGCTAGATCAGGTATGAATTTTGAACCTCTGAATTTTGATGAATTTATTCCTCCTAAGCCTTCATTATTGCATGCACCTACTTTAGAACTTAAAACTTTGCGAGGGCATCTTAAATATGTTTACTTAGGTAGCGATGAGACTTTACCGGTGATTATTTCCGCTAACCTAACGACTAATCAAGAACAAATTTTGTTAAGTGTTTTGATGCATTATAAGAAAGCAATTGGTTGGACTATGGAGGACTTGAAGGGTATTAGTCCCACGATTTGCATGCACAAGATTCTGCTTGAAGATTGACACGGTAATTCAATCGAACCACAACGAATACTCAACCCTGTTATGAAGAAAATGGTGATGAAAGAAATTCTGAAATGGCTTGATGCTGGAGTGATTTACCCTATCTCCAATAGCTCATGGGTGAGCCCTGTCCAGTGTGTTCTGAAGAAAGGAGGCACGACAGTGGTTACTAATGAGGATAATGAGCTATTACCCACTCGCACTATTACCGGATGGAGGATATGCATGGACTATCGAAAACTCAACAAGGCTACAAAGAATGATCATTTTCCTCTATCTTTCATCGACCAAATATTAGATCGATTGGCCGACAAAGCATTCTATTGTTTTTTGGATGGGTATTCAGGGTATAATCAAATTGCCATCGCACTAGAGGACCAAGAAAAGACTACATTCACTTGTCCCTATGGCACTTTTGCCTTTAGGAGGATGCCTTTTGGACTCTGTAATGCCCTGGCAACGTTTTAGCACTGTATGCAAGCCATATTTTCAGACATGGTTGAGGATTTTCTGGAGATCTTCATGGATGATTTTTCTGTTTGTAGGGATGATTTTGAAAGATGCCTCGACAATTTAGTAAAAGTTCTAAAAAGATGCGAGCAGGCTGAGTTGGTCTTAAATCGAGAAAAATGTCACTTCATGGTGACTGAAGGCATTGTATTAGGCCACAAAATTTCACACAAGGGTATTGAGGTGCATACGACGAAGATTGAAGTAATTGAAAAGTTGTCACTACCAACTTCGGTCAACGGTATAAGAAGTTTTCTTGGACATACGGGATTTTATAGAAGGTTTATCAAAGACTTCTCCAAGATTTCTAAGCCCTTGTGCACATTGCTTCAACAAAACCAACCCTTTGTGTTTTACGAGTTATGCCTCGGCGCATTCACTGAGCTGAAACGACAACTAATCTCAGCACCCATTGTAGTTCCTCCCGATTGGACATCAATATTTGAGCTGATGTGTGATGCAAGCGATTATGTCGTAGGAGCTGTTTTAGGGCAACACCAAGGTAAAACTTTTCATGTTATTTATTACTCTAGCCGCACTTTAAATGAAGCACAATTAAACTACACCACCACTAAGAAAGAATTATTTACCGTGGTATTTGCTTTTGATAAATTTAGACCATACCTAATAGGCACAAAAGTCATTGTTCACACTGATCATTCGGCTATAAAATACTTAGTGAACAAAAAGGATGCCAAGCCTAGAATTATTAGGTGGATCTTACTTTTGCAAGAATTCAACTTAGAAGCGGTAGAAAGAAAAGGATCTGAAAATCAAATTGCTGATCAATTATCTAGGCTAGAGAACAATTCTGAATGCCATAACACTATAGATATCCAAAAGGAATTTCCTTATGAGAAACTTTTATATGCCGCGGCAATTCCGTGGTACGCTGACCTTGTTAATTTTCTTGTTAGTGGAATTCTGCCTTTTGATTTAGATAGTCAGGCTAAAAAGAAATTCAAGCATGATGTGTTAACTTCCTAAAAAGGCTACTTTTAAGGCCTTTTTCACTTAAGTAATTGTTTGTTTAAAAGCTCATCTTAGGCATTTTAGGATCATGTAGTTGCATATAGTGCATTTGTGGTGGTTGTGCTACTTTATTTCTTAATGGTGCTGTTTGAGGGAAAGGTGCAGTTTGTTTGTGGTGTGCAGGGAATAGCAAGAAAAATGATTCTTTGGGAAGTAATGCCGCGGCATCACACGTTGCTAAAGTAGATTGAAATGCCTTGGCATTTCCTGCGCAGAAAAAGACAAAAAATATTTCTGCATAAGGACAGCTAGCACTGGACAGCTGTCTTTGCACGTGAAGGACTGCTGTAACCGCCTGCCAGAGCTGCCAAAGGACCACTGCCACTTGGAGGATAAGGTTCACACCCAACATGTGATTCTAGGGGTATGAGGGGTATTTTGCACCCAACAACCTCATCATTACCCCTAGATATTTTTTATTATATATGACACCTCATGGGGGAGAAAAAAAAGGAAGAAAGGAGACGCATATTGTAGCATAAAAATCATATTTTTATTTTCCCTTTTCCTTTCTTCTTCCTTGGGTTTTCCTCCATTGATAAAGCTTCAAGGAGTGGCGAGCTAGGTGCCGAGAGGAGCTAGCGAGCTAAGGTGGTTCGTGGTGGCCGAGGAGACCTCTGGTGGCACGCGTCGAAGGCTCTTTCTCACTTCTCTTTGCTGTTATTTTATTTATTTTATTTGTGGGTTGTTGGAACGAATATTTTTTGGATTTTTCTATGGATATTTCGAACCCCACCATGAACTAACTTATTTGGTGGTGGTTGGTTTAATGGATGTTTTAACTTTATTTTAATGGTATATTTAAGTTTATTTTGGTTCTTTATTTTCTTTGCTTATGAATGCTTCACCATCTAGGCTTGTAAGAGGCATGGAAATGTCCATTTCTTAGATGAAGGTTAGGTGTTCAGAAGAACCCTAAGCTAAAAATACTTGTAAGTATTCGGAAGAAACGCAAGACAAGATCCTCATAAGCAATGGGTTATAGTATTTTCAAGGGGCTTTGAACCGGCCTAGGAATATTATAACTTAATCCCTTAGATCTCGGAAGAGGCTAGGATAGGATTTCAACGACTAAAAAGGGTGTCTTTATCAATAGGGTAGGCTGGCCAACATCGTTGAGTGAGAGCAGATGCATTGGCATCCTATTCTGTTAGGTTCTTTAGAACACTTTAGGAAAGCCCTGTCGAGTAAGTAAAGACCAGTTAGCTTAAATATACTTGAGAAATAAGTTTAGCATCCGTAGATCAATCCCTACCATTCATTCTCTTGGAAGCTTGTCACGTGAGGATTATTTTCTTTTCATTTTATCTTTATTTACTGTTTTTAACATTTTTCATTGCCTTGACATTTCACCATACTCAACATCAAACATCCATCATTTTCATTGCATTTCCATTTGCTACACCTTCAGACCATCACTACATATCCACCAGCATACACATTTACATTGCCGTGACATTTGTATATATCAAGACTAACTATACTTAGATAGAATAATGCATTGTTTTGGTTAGACTTTTGTAATTTCACCCAATCCCTGTGGAGACGATACTCACTCATCATTATATTACTTGGGCGATTGTGTATACTTGTACATTATTTGCGTATAATTTATAGTACTCACAACACACGAACAAGTTTTTGGCGTCGTTGCCGGGGATTGGCAGCCTGAAGTTATTTAGTTTTACCAGAGCATTTTATTTTGTTTTGCATTTTTATTTGTGTATAGTTTACTTGATATTTTTTGTTTTATTTTCAGGTTTAATTAGTGTATGCCTAGAAGAAATTCTGAAGAGCCTTTGGAACCAATAGAACCTGAGATTGAAAGACTCTTTAGAAGAAGAAGACGTGCTCAAAGAAATATGTATCAGATTGGAAACCAAGGCATTGGTCAGGATGATGGAAAACATAATGTCGCGGCATTAGACAATGTTGATCCTGCTGTTAGGTCGTGCGTTATTTGCGATCACTTAAATCCGATGCTAGATGATCTGAATCCTGGGATTGTGGCACCTGAAATTCAAGCTGCACATTTCGAGCTGAAACCAGTCATGTTCAACATGTTGAATTCTATTGGGGAGTTTGGGGGTATGCCAACTAAAGATGCCAGGCAGCACATTCGCAATTTTCTGAAAGTTTGTGATTCTTTTCGCCAAGAAGGAGTGCATGAGGATTTTCTGAAATTAAAGCTTTTTCCGTATTCATTGCGTGACCTAGCAAGGGCTTGGATGAGTGGTGTACCAGCCGGTTCTATGGAATCATGGGCCGATCTTTGCAAGAGTTTCTTATTGAGGTACAACCCACCAAACATGAATACGCAGCTAAGGAATGAAATATCTTCTTTTCGCCAGGGCGACGATGAATCCATGTATGAGTATTGGGATCGTTACAAGAGTTTGCTTCGGAAGTGTTCAAATCATGGTTTTCATGATTGGACTCAAGTAGTCATGTTCTATAATGGAGTCAATGCACTCACGAGGATGTTACTGGATGCCTCGGCAAATGGGACATTGCTGGATAAATCACCTACTGAGGCATTTACTATATTGGACAGAATTGCTAATAATGATTATCAGTTTCCTTCCTCAAGGCTTGGGAGTGGAAGGAGAACACATGGAGCATTTGAGTTAGATATCAAGGATTCGGTGTCCGCTCAACTCTCAGCCATCACTAATATGTTGAAGAACTTACAACGTTCCACTGATGTGAAGGAAGTGAAAGCAACTAGCCTGGCATGTCTGTTATGCCAAGGCAATCATCACGAGAGCGAATTCCCAACCAACCATGAGTCCATCAACTTTGTAGGTAATTACAATCGAGGCAACAATAATCCCTATTCTAATACTTATAATGTTGGATGGCGTCAGCATCCCAATTTTTCATGGGAAAATCAAGGAGCCCACAATGTTAATCAACCTACTCGGCAGCAGAATCACAATGAGCCTCAAGGTTACCAAAATTATATGCCATGGAATAATTCCAACAAATGAGCTTCATCTTCAGCAAGCATGAGTTCATTGGAAGTGACAATTCAAGAGTTCATATCCACTACGAAGACAATACTGCAAGACCATTCTACTTCAAGTAAGAATCAAGGAGCTTTAATTCATAGTCAAGGCGGCTTACTTCAAAGCCATAGCTCGTCTCTGAGAGCTTTGGAATGTCAAGTTGGTCAGATTGCTATGGCATTGCAAGAGCGTCAGCAAGGACGTTTGCCAAGTGATACTGAAGTCATTAAAGCACCTGGAAAAGAGCACTGCAATGTGTTAACTCTTAGGAGTGGAACACAAATCAATCGACAAGTCAAGGATAGTGGGCCACAACATGATGATTCTAATCCCACTACTGAAGTTGAATTACATGATGATAGAGTTACTGAGAAGGACAAGGAGGAGGATTCTGCTAAGGTACCAGATTCTGATGCCAAGGCAAAAGCAAACTCTATTCCTGCAGCTAAGGAAGCTAGACCTCCCCCACCCTTCCCACAAAGATTGAAGAAGCATAATGATGAAGTTCAGTTCAAGAAGTTCATGGACATTCTTGATCAGCTCCATATCAACATACCTCTCTTGGAAGTTGTTGAACAGATGTCGATGTATGCCAAATTTCTGAAGGAATTCTGTACCAAGAAGAGGAAAGTAGAGACTGTTGCCACGGCAATAGAATATTGTTCTTCATTGAGTAAGTTGCCACTAAAGAGAAATGATCCGGGCAGCTTCATTATTCCTTGTTCAATTGGAGCTAATTTCGTTGGAAAGGCTCTGTGTGATCTTGGTTCAAGTGTCAACTTAATGCCGAAATCGATATTCTTGAAGCTTGGCATAGGAGATGCAAGACCCACCTCAGTTATTTTACAACTTGCCGACAGATCCCATGTGAAGCCTGAAGGGAGAGTCGATGATGTCATAGTAAGGGTGGATAAGTTTGTGTTTCCAGTCGACTTCTTAATTTTGGAATGCGAAGTTGATGCCAAGGCACCAATCATTCTGGGAAGACCTTTCCTAGCCACTGGACGTATCTTGATAGACTGTGAAAAAAGTGAACTCACCATGAGAGTGGCTGATCAGTGTGTGACTATAAATGTTTTTCGAACGCTCAAATATGTTGATGACACTGAAGAATGCCAAGGAATTTCTGAATTGAACTCAGTGATTGAAGAAGAGACTGAATATCTTTGCCAGAACAATTTTATTCAGCTAGCAGAAAATGAATATTGGGTGGATGATGAAAGCTTAGTGGAGTCTGACAACTTTCCAATGTTGGAGGAACAATCTAGCTTACTACAAGCTAGATCAGATATGAATTTGAACCTCTAAATTTTGATGAATTTATTCCTCCTAAGCCTTCATTAATGCATGCACCCACTCTAGAACTTAAGACATTGCCAGGGCATCTTAAATATGTATACTTAGGTAGCAATAAGACTTTACCGGTGATTATTTCCACTAACCTTACTGTTAATCAAGAGCAAAGTTTGTTAAGTGTGTTGATGCAGCATAAAAAAGCAATTGGTTGGACTATGGCCGATTTGAAAGGCATAAGTCCCACGATCTGCATGCACAAGATTCTGCTTGAAGATTGTCACGGTAATTTAATAGAACCACAAAGAAGACTCAACCCTGTTATAAAGCAAGTGGTGATGAAAGAAATTCTGAAATGGCTTGATGCTGGAGTGATCTACCCTATCTCAAATAGCTCATGGGTGAGCCCTGTCCAATGTGTTTCGAAGAAAGGAGGCACGACGGTGATTACTAATGAGGATAATGAGCTATTACCCACTCGCACTGTGACCGGATGGAGGATATGCATGGACTATAGAAAACTCAACAAAGCTACAAAGAAAGACCATTTTCCTCTACCTTTCATCGACTACATGTTGGATCGATTAGCCGACAAAGCATTCTATTGCTTTTTAAATGGGTACTCGGGGTACAATCAAATTGCCATCGCACCAGAGGACTAGGAGAAGACTACATTTACTTGTCCCTATGACACTTTTGCCTTTAGGAGGATGCCTTTTGGACTCTGTAATACCCCGGCAACATTTCAGCTTTGTATGCAAGCCATATTTTCAGACATGGTTGAGGATTTTCTGGAGATTTTCATGGACGACTTTTCTGTTTGTGGGGACGATTTTGAACGATGCCTCGACAATTTGGCAAAAGTTCTCAAGAGATGTGAGGCGGCTGAGTTGGTCTTAAATTGGGGAAAATGTCACTTCATGGTGACTGAAGGCATTGTATTAGGCCACAAAATTTCTCACAAGGGTATTGAGGTTGATAAGGCGAAGATTGAAGTGATTAAAAAGTTGCCACCACCAACTTCGGTCAAGGGCATAAAAAGTTTTCTTGTACATGCTGGATTCTATAGAAGGTTTATCAAAGACTTCTCCATGATTTCTAGGCCCTTATGCACATTGCTTCAACAAAACCAACCCTTTGTGTTTGACGAATTATGTCTCGGCGCATTTACTGAGTTGAAACGACAACTGATCTCGACACCCATTGTAGTCCCTCCCGATTGGACATCACCATTTGAGCTGATGTGTGATGCAAGTGATTATGCCGTAGGAGCTGTTTTGGGGCAACGCCGAGGTAAAATATTTCATGTTATTTATTACTCTAGCCGTACTTTAAATGAAGCACAATTGAACTACACCACCACTGAGAAAGAATTACTTACCGTGGTATTTGCTTTTGATAAATTTAGACCCTACCTAATAGGCACTAAAGTTATTATTCACACTGATCATTTGGCTATAAAATACTTAGTGAACAAAAAGGATGCCAAGCCTAGACTTATTAGGTGGATCTTACTTTTGCAAGAATTTGACTTAGAGGTGGTAGATAGAAAAGGAACTGAGAATCAAGTTGCTGATCACTTATCTAGGCTAGAGAACAATTCTAAATGCCATGACACTGTAGATATCCCAGAGGAATTTCCTGATGAGAAAATTTTATATGCCACGGCGATCCCGTGGTACGCTGACCTTGTTAATTTTCTTGTTAGTGGAATTGTGCCTTTTGATTTGAATAGTCAGGCTAAAAAGAAGTTCAAGCACGATGCAAGGCACTATTTTTGGGATGAGCCATATTTATTCAAGCATTGTGCTGATCAGCTCATTAGACGATGTGTACGTGAATAGGAGCAAAGTGATATTTTGTACCATTGTTATTCGGCCCTAAGTGGAGGCCATTTTGGTGGAGCAAGGACTGCTGCTAAGGTCCTGCAATCAGGCTTTTACTGGCCAACTCTATTTAAAGATGCACAAGCATTTTACAAAGGATGTGATCGATGCCAACGAACTAGAAACATCTCCAGACGACATGAAATGTCGCTGTAAAATATTTTGGAGATAGAACTGTTTGATGTGTGGGGCATCGATTTCATGGGACCATTCCCATCTTCTGAAGGAAAATTATATATATTGCTTGTTGTGGATTATGTGTCAAAATGGGTGGAAGAAATATCAACATCAAGGAATGACTCCAAGACCGTACTCAAGTTTTTGCACAAGTATATTTTCACTCGGTTTGGAGTACCTCGTGCTATCATTAGTGATGAGGGAACCCACTTTGATAACAAGTTGATTGCCAAGGCATTGAAGACATATGGAGTTCAACATAAGATTGCCACGGCATATTATCCGTAGACAAACGGCCAAGCAGAGATATCTAATCGAGAGATCAAGCAGATTTTAAAGAAAGTGGTGAACCCAAGGCGTAAGGATTGGTCGCCAAAGTTGGATGAAGCACTTTGGGCGTACAGAACTGCATTCAAGACTCTTTTGGGGATGTCACCCTTTAAGTTGGTGTATGGTAAAGCTTGTCATATCCCGGTTGATCTTGAACACAAAGCTTATTGGGCCATCAAGCGATTGGATTTCGATGCTCAACTAGCTGGGGAGCAGAGATTACTTGAACTTAACAAAATGGAAGAGTTTAGAGAACAAGCATATGAGAATGCTCGGATATACAAGGAGAAAACCAAGAAGTGGCATGACTAGAAACTGATGCCACGACATTTTCATGAGGGGCAACAAGTCTTGCTTTACAACTCCAGACTCAAACTCTTTCCTATGAAACTCAAATCTCGATGGTCAGGACCATTTGAGGTGAATTATGTCTATCCCCATGAAGCTGTTGGCATCAAGAGAATAGAAAATGGGACGATCTTCAAGGTCAATGGCCAGCGTCTGAAAGCCTACAATGGAGTTCCACCACCCCACAACAAGGACGTGTTACGTCTGCAGGATACTGAAGCGTGCCTAGAGGAGAACCAAAATTCGATGTCACGGCATTGAATTTGTGTTTGTGCATAAATAAAAATTTAAAATTTAAGTTTTTATTTATTTTTATTTTTATTTTGTAATTATTTTTTGATATGATTTGTAGGGACCACAGTGCTGCAAACCGTGCAAGGAGCGGTTACCAAATGGAGGAAAGGACAATGCATTAATTGGAGAGATATTCTTTTGATTTGTTTCTTTTTATTTAATTTAATTTCTGACATTTCTTTTTCTCTTTCCACAGACTTGTCCTATCACCATCATTACCTTTTGGCATTTTTTTCCTTTCCCATGCACGCACAAACCCCCACCCATTCACTCCTCTCTTAACCATCCTATCACACATTTTCCCTCTTAAATTTTTAACTTTTTCTTTTCTCTTTCTTTATTAATTTTTTCTCTTTCATTTTAACTTTTACTTTTTCTCTTTCCTTCATTCATCTTCTTCTTTTGTTATTCTCTTCATAGCCAAAATACATCCAAGTTTTTAAAGCTTTCAAAAGTTTCTTCCTTTATCATTTTTCTTGCTTCATATACACACGAAAATGGTGCATTCAAGACCGGCTCTAACCGACACTACTGCTTGGCAACAGTTCGAAGATGACGAGGCAAGGCTCGGTTCCAAAACTTCAAGAACCGGAAACTCTTTTTTGAGTTAGGATTTATTTTTACCGAGGAAACTGATGGTGGTTTTGGACTCGATGTTATGGACATCGTGACACCGCTCAAGTGGAAGAAATTTACCCGTCATCCTAGTTCGGTGAATGCCTCGGTGGTTAAGGAGTTCTACGCGAATATTTCCAAGCCCAACCAACACTCCATCTTCGTTCGAGGTAAGCAGATCCGTTTTACAACTTCTACTATTAATCGTTATTTTCATTTGCAGGATGTTGTGGATAACCATGCCAAGTTCGAAGAGGAGGCTGATAGCAACACATACTATGGGGTCTTGGAGGACCTTTGTTTTGAAAACACTGAGTGGAATGGGCGTCAAACGAGTCGATACTCGGTCAACCGAGAACGTCTTCAGCCGCACGCCAAGTTATGGAATCACTTCCTTAAGCATAAACTCATGCCGACTTCTCACAACACGACGGTATCACTTTCACGCTTATTGCTTTTACATTCTATAATGGAATCCCGTTCGATCGATGTGGGTCGTATTATTGTTCAGCAAGTTAACGACTGTTTGGGTAAAAAGGCAAGTGCTTTGGTGTTTCCTAATTTAATTACCGCTTTATGTCGTAAGAAAAAGGTTGAGGAAAATGCTTTTGATGAAATTTTACCTGGTTTATCGGGCATCACTAGAGCCAGACTCCCACTGCTATTAGGACTTGAAAATCATAAATCTAAAGAATCTGTTCATAAGCAATCTGCAGGTACTACACAATCAAATGCCGAGGCAAGGTTACTTGCTCTCGAGGAAGCTGTGATGTAGACTCAGACACACCTGCATGCTTTACACGGTGACATCCGTAACTTCTTTGGATACGTGAAGCATAGAGATGCTGAGGTGGAATCAATGTTTCAATAAATTATTCCCCACGGTCAATAGAATTTCCCTGGCTTCCCAGATGAAATTCTGCCGGCATTTAATACCGAGGCATCTCCAGAGCCCGAACAAGATACAGCCGATCCTCCCGCTGATGATCTGAATGATACTCCGCACCGTTCTGAAACTCCTGAGTATCCGGTCACTGTCCCTGTCGAAGAAACACCCAGCCCTTTCCCAGCACCCAATCCTTCTCCTGCACCACGTAGTGGTCGACGCACCAAGACCACGGCTGGACGCATTGCGCGTCATTACTCCAGTTCTTCCGAGTCCAGCCCAGTACCAATACGCAAGCGCACCCGACGATGAGCTACTAGTACCTCCAAGGCAACACCACCACTTAAACATTGAGGTACCTCTCTTACATCCATTCTCATTTAGTTGCATTTCATTGCATGGCATATAGTTTATATTTAGTATAGTTCTCTTTCAGTATTGAGGATAATGCTTCCCTTAAGTTTGGGGGAGGTATGGTTCTTGGTAGGTCATATGCATGATATCATTAGCATAGGTTTATGCCATGGCATCAGAAAATGGTAGGACAGTTAGATGAAATGTTTTGAGGATACCCGATGATGATAATGTTAGGCTAGAATTTGAATGTAAATGACTGTTGAGAATGATAGAACTCACTCTAGGGCTTGATTCTTTGTGAAAAACTTTTACACGATTTGTATGTTATCTATACTTAGAAGATTTAGAAAATTTTTATGAAAGAACACTAGTTAGTTTTGGTATTGAAATATAGTTTTGTGCTTAAAAGAAAAATAAAAAACAAACTCCCTTAAAAATGAAACTGTGAATTAATGCTTAGGCATAGCTGTAGAGGGACACTCCTCTTTGCCGTGGCATTGCCTGGAACTTTCTTTAATAAATGGCAGCCTTGTGCATATGAGTGAATGAAAGTAGTCACGGGATGACTCTACTTAACTAGCTCGGGGGTGGAAGGTATGCTCCCTTTCATCTAGAGTGTAGGAGAGTAGGTGTGATGAGCTGACTCCCTTCGTAACAGCATTAAAAAAAATCAAAGAAAAGGAAGTAAAAATGTGCTTGATGAATAAGTAAATGCCTTGGTAAAAACTAGGGGGCTTGATTAGAAATAGTCTAAGTTTGCTAAGTATAGATTGGATACAATCACGCAAACACACTACCATAAGGGATTTTGACGTAGGGAAAAGTACTTGAATTCTTGATAAGTCTAGCATGTTGAAGCTTATTTTTTTTCTGAGGGTTGAAATTCAATTTTGTCCTACGCCCCTACTGTAGAAAATTGCCATGACATTTTGCTTATGTAATTGTTATCCATTGCTTGAGGACAAGCAATAGCTTAAGTTTAGGGGTGTGTTAACTTCCTAAAAAGGCTACTTTTAAGGCCTTTTTCACTTAAGTTATTGTTTGTTTAAAAGCTCATCTTAGGCATTTTAGGATCTTGTAGTTGCATATAGTGCATTTGTGGTGGTTGTGCTATTTTATTTCTTAATGGTGTTGTTTGAGGGAAAGGTACAGTTTGTTTGTGGTGTGCAGGGAATAGCAAGAAAAAATGATTCTTTGGGAAGTAATGATGCGGCATCACACGTTGCTAAAGTAGATTGAAATGCCTTGGCATTTCCGGTGCAGAAAAAGACAAAAAAATATTTCTGCATAAGGACAGCTGGCACTGGACAGCTGTCTCTACACGTGAAGGACTGCTGTAACCGCCTGCCAGAGCTGCCAAAGGACCACTACCACTTGGAGGATAAGGTTCACACCCAACATGTGATTTTAGGGGTATGAGGGGTATTTTGCACCCAACAACCTCATCATTACCCCTAGATATTTTTTATTATATATGACACCTCATGGGGGAGAAAAAAGAGGAAGAAAGGAGACGCATATTGTAGCAGAAAAATCAGATTTTTATTTTCCCTTTTCCTTTCTTCTTCCTTGGGTTTTCCTCCATTGATAAAGCTTCAAGGAGTGGCGAGCTAGGCGCCGAGAGGAGCTAGCGAGCTAAGGCGGTTCGTGGTGGCCGAGGAGACCTCCGGTGGCGCGCGTCGAAGGCTCTTTGTAACTTCCCTTTGCTATTATTTTATTTATTTTATTTGTGGGTTGTTGGAACTAATATTTTGTGGATTTTTCTATGGATATTTTGAACCCCACCATGAACTAACTTATTTGGTGGCGGTTGGTTTAATGTATATTTTAACTTTATTTCAATGGTATATTTAAGTTTATTTTGGTTATTTATTTGCTTTGCTTATGAATGCTTCACCATCTAGGCTTGTAAGAGGCATGGAAATGTCTATTTCTTAGATGAAGGTTAGGTGTTCGGAAGAATCCTAAGTTAAAAATACTTGTAAGTATTCGGAAGAAACGCAAGACAAGATCCTCATAAGCAATGGGTTATAGTATTTTCAAGGGGCTTTGAACCGGCCTATGAATATTATAACTTAATCCCTTAGATCTCGGAAGAGGCTAGGATAGGATTTCAATGACTAAAAAGGGTGTCTTTATCAATAGGGTAGGCTGGCCAACATCGTTGAGTGAGAGCAGATGCCTTGGCATCCTATTCTGTTAGGTTCTTTAGAACACTTTAGGAAAACCTTGTCGAGTAAGTAAAGACCAGTTAGCTTAAATATACTTGAGAAATAAGTTTAGCATCCGTAGATCAATCCCTACCATTCATTCTCTTGGAAGCTTGTCACGTGAGGATTATTTTCTTTTCATTTTATCTTTATTTATTGTTTTTACCATTTTTCATTGCCTTGACATTTCACCATACTCAACATCAAACATCCATCATTGCCATTGCATTTCCATTTGCTACACCTTCAGACCATCACTACATATCCACCAGCATACACATTTACATTGTCGTGACATTTGTATATATCAAGACTAACTATACTTAGATAGAATAGTGCATTGCTTTGGTTTAACTTTTGTAATTTCACCCAATCCCTGTGGAGATGATACTCACTCATCATTATATTACTTGAGCGATTGTGTATACTTGCACATTATTTGCGTATAATTTATAGTACTCACAACACGCGAACATGATGCAAGGCACTAATTTTGGGATGAGCCATATTTATTCAAGCATTATGCTGATCAGCTCATTAGACGATGTATACCCGAAGAAGAACAGTGTGACATTTTGACCATTGACATTCATCCCCATATGGAGGCCATTTTGGTAGAGCAAGGACTGTTGCTAAGGTCATGCAATCAGGCTTTTACTGGCCAAATCTGTTTAAAGATGCCCAAGCATTTTACAAAGCTTGTGATCGATGCCAACGGACTGGAAACATCTCCAGACGTCATAAAATGCCACTACAAAATATCTTGGAGATAGAGTTATTTGATGTGTGGGGTATCGATTTCATAGGATCATTCCTATATTCTAAAGGAAAATTATATATCTTGCTTGCTGTGGATTATGTGTCAAAGTGGGTGGAAGCAATAGCGACATCAAGGAATGACTCCAAGATCGTACTCAAGTTTTTGCATAAGTATATTTTCAATCGGTTTGGAGTACCTCGTGCTATTATTATATATGAAGGAACTCACTTTGATAACAAGTTGATTGCCAAGGCATTGAAGAGATATGGAGTTCGACACAAGATTTCCATGGCATATCATCCGCAGACAAATGGCCAAGCAGAGATATACAATCGAGAGATCAAGCAGATTTTAGAGAAAGTGGTGAACCCAAGGCGTAAGGATTGGTCGTCAAAGTTGGATGAAGCATTTTGGGCGTACAGAACAGCGTTCAAAACTCCCTTGGGAATATCACCATTCAAGCTAGTGTATGGTAAAGCTTGTCATCTCCTGGTTGAACTTGAACATAAGGCGTATTGGGCCATCAAGCGGTTGAATTTTGATGCTCAACTAGCTGAGGAGCAAAGATTACTAGAACTTAATGAAATGGAAGAGTTTAGAGCACAAGCATATGAGAATGCTCAGATATACAAGGAGAAAACCAAGAAGTGGCATGACCAGAAACTGATGCCACGGCATTTTTATCTGAGACAACAAGTCTTGCTTTACAACTCTAGACTTAAACTCTTTCTTGGGAAGCTCAAATCTCAATGGTCAGGACCATTTGAGGTGCATTATGTCTACCCCTGGAGCTGTTGACATCAAGAGAATAGATAATGGGACGATCTTCAAGATAAATGGCCAGCGTCTGAAAGCCTACAATAGTGTTCCACCACCGCACAACAAGGAAATGTTACGTCTGCACGATGTTGAAGCGTGCCCAGAGGAGAACCATAATTCGATGCCACGGCATTGAATTTGTGTTTGTGTATAAATAAAATTTAAAATTTAGGTTTTTCTTTATCCTTATTTTATTTTATTTTGTAATTAATTTTTTATCTGATTTGTAGGGACCACATTGCTGCAAACTGTGCAGGGAGCGGTTACCCAAATGGAGGAAAGGACAGAGAATTAAATGGGGAAGATATTATTTGATTTTGTTTCCTTTTAATTTATTTTAATTCTGACATTTACTTTTCTCTCTCCGCAGTTTTGTCTCATCATCATCATTACCTTTTGGTAGTTTTTCCTTCCCTATACACAAATAACCCCCTCCACCCACTTATTCCTTTCTTAACTATCCTATCACCCGTTTTCCCTCTCAAATTTTTAACTTTTTCTTTTCTCTTTCTTCTTTAACTTTTCTATTTCATTTTACTTTTACTTTTCTCTCTCATTTCTTCATCTTCTTCATTTATTTTCTCCATAGCCGAAACTCCTCCAAGGTTTTTAAAGTCTTCAAAAGCTTTGCCCTTCTTCTTTTTTCTTACTTTAACAATACTGAAAATGGTGCGTTCAAGACCGGCTCCAACCGATGCTTTCGCTTGGCAACAGTTTGAGGTTGATGAGGCTAAAACTTCAAGAACCGCAAACTCTTCTTCGAGTTGGGTTTCATTTTTATCGAGGAGACTGATGGCGCTTTGGACCCGACGTAATGGACATTGTGACACCGCTCAAGTGGAAGAAGTTCGCGCGCCATCCGGGCTCCGTGAATGCCTCGTTGGTTAAGGAGTTTTATGCAAATATTTCCAAACCCAACCAACACTCCATTTTCTTCCGAGGTAAACAGATCTGTTTTACACCTACTGTGATTAATAGGTATTTTCATTTGCAGGATGTAGTGTACGGGCATTCCACGTTTGAAAATGAAGCCGATAGCCACACTTATGATGACATTCTTGAGGATTTATGCTTTGCAAACACTGAGTAGAATGGGTATCAAACAAGTAGATACTTGGTCAACCAAAAACGTCTTCAGCCACGTGCCAAGTTATGTAATCACTTCCTTAAGCATAAACTCATGGCTACTTCTCACAATACGATGGTATCACTATCTCGCTTACTGTTTTTATATTCGATAATGGTATCCCGTCCTATTGATGTTGGTCGTATTATTGTTCAGCAAGTTCATGATTGCTTGAGTAAAAATGCAAGTGCTTTAGTGTTTCCTAACTTAATTACTTCTTTGTGTCGTAAGAAAAAGGTCGAGGAAAATGCTTTTTATGAAATTTTACCTGGATTATCGGGCATTACTAGGGCTAGACTTCCACTGCTATTAGGAATTGAAAATCCCAAGTCTAAAGACCTTGTTCATGAGAAATCTGCAAGAACTACACAATTACCGAGGCAAGATTGCTTGCTCTCGAGGAAGCTATGATGCAGACTCAGACTCACCTGCATGCTTTACACGGTGACATCCGTAATTTCTTTGGATATGTGAAGCATAGAGATGCTTTGGTGGAATCGATGTTTCAAGAAATTATTCCCCACGATCAACGGAATTTCCTTGGCTTTCCCGATGAAATTCTACCGACATTCAATACCGAGGCATCTCCAGAGCCCGAGCAAGATGCAGTCGATCCTCCAGTTGATGATTCAACTCCTGATCAGCACTATTCTGTGACACCTGATTTGCACCGTTCTGACACCCCTGAATATCCGCCCATTGTCCCTGTCGAAGAAACACCCAGTCCCGTTCCTGCACCACGTAGTGGTTGACGCACCAAGACCACGGCTGGACGTACGAATATTGCGCATTATTATTCTACTTATTTAGATTCCAGCCCAACACCCCTTCGCAAGCGCACTAGACGAGGAGCTGCTAGCACCTCCAAGGCAACACCACCACGCAAACATTGAGGTACCTCACTTGCATTCATTTTCATTTAGTTTGCATTTCATTGCATGACATTTAATTTATATTTAGTTTAGTCCTCTTTAAGCATTGAGGATAATGCTTCCCTTAAGTTTGGGGAAGGTAGTGTTATTAGTAGGACATATGCATGATAGCATTAGCGTAGTATTATGCCATGGCATCAGTAAATGGTAGGATAGTTAGATAGAATATTTTGAGGATACCCGATGATAATGATCTTGTTAGGCTAGAATCTGAATGCAAATGACTATTAAGAATTATAGAACTCACTCTAAGGCTTGATGCTTTGTAAAAAAATTTACACGATTTGTATGTTCTCTATACTTAGAAAATTTGGAAAATTTTTATGAAGGAACTCTAGTCAGTTTTGGCATTGAAATATGGTATTGTGCTTAAAAGAAAAATAAAAAATAACTCCCTTATATATGAAACTGTGAATAAATGCTTAGGCATAGTTGTAGAGGGACACTCCTCTTTGCCGTGGCATTGGCTGGAACTCTCTTTAATAAATGGCAGCCATGTGAATATGAGTGAATGAAAGTAGTCACGAGATGACTCTACTTAACTAGCTCAGGGGTGGAAGGTATGCTCCCTTTCACCTAGAGTGTGGGAGAGTAGGTGTGATGAGTTGACTCCCTTCGTAACAGTATCTAAAAAAATCAGAAAAGTAAGGGAGTAAAGAAAATGTTCTTAATGAATGAGTAAATGCCTTGGCAAAAACTAGGGGACTTGAGTAGAAATTGTATAAGTTTGCTAAGTATAGATTGGATACAATCACACACACACATCACCACAAATGATATTGACCTAGGGAAAAGTACTTGAATTCTTGATAAGTCTAACATGTTGAAGCCTAGTTCTCTGAGGGTTGAAATTCAATTTTGTCCTACTATTCTATTGTTGAAAATTGCCATGACATTTTGCTTATGTAACTGCTATCCATTGCTTGAGGACAAGCAATAGCTTAAGTTTGGGGGGGTGTTAACTTCCTAAAAAGGCTACTTTAAGGCCTTTTTCGCTTAAGTTATTATTTGTTTAAAAGCTCATTTTAGCCATTTTAGGATCATATAGTTACATATAGCTGCATTTGTGGTGGTAGTGCTATTTTATTTCTTAATGATGCTGCTTGAGGGAAATGTGCAGTTTGTCATTGGTGTGCATGGAATAGCAAGCAAATAGGATTCGATGGGAAGTAATGTCACGTCATCACACATTGCTAAAGTAAATTGAAATGCCTTAGCATTTCTGGCGCAAAAAATGACAAAAAAGATATAGTTGTACGAGGACAGCTGGCTCTGTATGTGAAATGATTGTTGTAACCACCTACCAAAGCTGCTATGGGACCACTGCCACCTGGAGGATAAGATTTATGCTTATGGTGTGATTATAGGGGTATGAGGGGTATTTTGTACCCAACAACCTCATCATTACCCCTAGATATTTTTATTATATATTACACCTCATGGGAGACAATAAAAGAGGAGAAAAGGAAGGAGGAGGCATACGCACAGAGCAGAAAAAAAAATCAGATTTTTATTTCCTTGTCCTTTTCTTCTTCCTTGGGTTTTCCTCCATTGATAAAGCTCCAAGGAGTGGCGAGCTAAGTGCCGAGAAGAACTAGTGAGCTAAGGTGATTCGTGGTGGCCGAGGAGACCTCCGGTGGTGTGTCGAAGGCTACTTCTCACTTCCCTTTTTTCTACTATTTTTATATTTATTTGTGGGTTGTTGGAACGAATATTTGTATGACTTTGTGTTTGGATATTTCGAACCCCACCATGAACTAACTTATTTGGTGGTGGTTGGCTTAATGGATGTTAGACTTTATTTTAATGGTATATTTAAGTTTATTTTGGTTCTTTATTTGCTTTGCTTATGAATGCTTCACCATCTAGGCTTGTAAGAGGCATGCAAATGTCCATTTTTAGATGAAGTTTAGGTATTCGGGAGAAACCTAATGTAACACCCGTAACCCATATATTTATACCTATACAGATTACGGATGTCACCTGTATTTTCTAAAACCATTTCAAAATTCAAAAGCGATTTAAAATTTATTTTCTTAAAATAGTAAATGATATTATAAAAATATCATATCATATAAAATTACGTTTCATTATAATAATTTAATTCAAAATATTTTTAATTATGAATATTGAATAGTACCCGAATAGTGAACAGTGAACAGTGGGGGAATTGATTCCCTGTAGCAGGGGAATCGGTATCCCTTTTACAATCTGGAAAATTTGGTTTTAAACGAGGTTATTGTTCATACTACAGTAACTTTTGAAAATTTACATATAAAACTCATAAAAATTAACCTTTCATCACTATAAAAATTCCCAAAAATTTACTCAATAATTAAATTAAACATTTCCAAATTACATGCCACTATCTAAAATCAAATTTCACAATAGGATGTCTTACTGATATTGAAATATACCTCTCGATGCTTGATGTCGTTCTGAGCTCTTTATTCTTATTTTTTGCTTTTTACCTACGCGTGAAAATCATCACATGCTAAGTATAAACTTAGTGAGGCAATTAAAACAATATATAGTGCAATACAATTCATGCATGAATTTAGATTTCAAATCCAATGCCATAAAACCATGCTAATAGCATCTTCAATATTTTACCATGATCAAAATAATATAAAATTTCTTACCATTAATCCCATAAGCTCATAAGCTTATTTTTACCAAAATACTTACCATTTAAATTCCATAAGCTCATAAGCTTATTATTATTTTTTTCAATATACTTGCCATTATTCCGTAAGCTCATAAGCTTATTTGCATGGTTACCATTTATTAACCAATAAAACATAATCCATAGCCAATAAACCGTAGACAATAGCCCAATATAACACCCTGAGGACCCTGGGTATACGAGTAAAATACCTGCACCATAGTGCTAAACCTGCACTAAGCTTACGCCATAGTGCTAATCCGGACAATACACATAAGGTCGTGCCCACCACCTACACTAAGCTTACGCTATAGTGCTAATCCGGACATTACACATAAGGTTGTGCCCACCATCTATACTAAGCTTACGCTATAGTGCTAATCCGGACATAAACCTGCACTTAGTGTCCTTACTCACTATAGTGCTAATATAAACCTGCAGCTGCTATACTCTATGGCATGCCAAATATACCCTATCCCTCAATGACTTACTTGGGCATATAGTCTATTTTATTCGATCTATCCATGGCAAAGTATATTATCAAATTTAACATTGGGCAGTTCATACCCGAAAACATTCATGGTAAAATATCACATTTTTTTCATGATCAATGCATTTTAATTTCATACTCTGACATCTCAATGTCAATTTATAAAAAATGATATAAAATCATGCCGATATAAACAAGGTCGACTTATCGCAAGTCTTCCTTATGATGTATAAAACATCCATATATAATTTCATGCATGTATTGCACTCACCTTGACACTTTATGTCTTTCAAAATATATGAGCCTCAATATTGTCCACAATATACCATTTTTATACTTGACTTGCTTCAATTGCAAATCAACCATGATCTGTATAAATCACAAATTTATAATAATACATATGTTAGTATTGTACTAACATAACCATATCCCAAAATAATTCCATAGCATACTTCAAACTCATTTCCACCAAATAATTCAATACTTATTAATTCCTTTAACATTGGAACCCACTTTTCCCATTTACTCAAAATGGTCTTCACCATTTTACCACTTAAATTCTTAAAACCAAAAATTCCAACATTGAAATTATTTCCATTCAAATGCTTTTACAAAAGCATAAATACATTTAAGTACCCCAACTATGCAATTGTTGTACTTAAATCACCAATCATTTCAATCTTCCCAAAATAATCAATTTCACATCTAACACTCATTTCAATTCTCAAACAACAATTTCCAGCATTCAGACAACTCGTACTACCTTTAAAGAATCATTAAACTGTATTGATACACACACTGGAATTTAATTCCGTTTTTTCCATTGAAAACTAGACTCGAATACAAATCTATCCATATAAAGAACTCCTTCTAATTCATTCTGTACAATTTATGGTGAATTTTCAAAGTTCACCAACAGAATCTGTTTTGTACAGAATTCTGCTGTCCGACTTTTCTGACCTTTCCTCAGTTAAAAATTCATATCTATTTGTATACAACTTGAAATTGATCCCAGTTTGTTTTAAACAAAACTAGATCCATATATGAACACAATATATAAAAATATCCTCCAAATTATTTTTATATATTTTCTGGTGAATTTTTGAACCTACTGTAATTCCCAAAATCTAAACTGTTTATCTTTAACCTCATCCTTATGTTCCTCATCAATTCATACAACCAATTCTTTAAAATCACTTAACTCTTCAAAACCCATAAAACACAAGAATAAAAATCCCCTTCATCAACTCAAGATAGATTTGAACATGAAACCCTAGTAATATTCATGTCAAAATGTAGAGAATTGAAAGTAGAATATTTTTCCTAACCACACTTAGTCAAATTCTCAAGAAATAGCTTCAAAATTAAAACTAAAAATGCTTACATTTTTTCCTTGAATGTGCCGGCCCTTGGAGGAAGAAGATGAGCTGAAATTGCTCATCCATGATTGCTTTTTATGATATATTAATCCAACACATGCTTAATAATATATCATAATGAAATTTTTTTATTCCATTCAATAAGAATTTCCATTATTGCCCTTAATGAATCTCCAAAATCACCATAAAACCAAGCCATCTGATATTACAAAGTCAAATATAATTTAATTTGACTTTGACCTACGAAAATGCCCTGAATTTTTCAAAACTTGCGTTTTAGTCACTAAATTTCACAGTTTCGGTTAAATCTAAAAATTTGCACATTTTCAGACCAAATTTATCTGATATAAAATATTAAAATAATATTTCCAACCATTTTATAACATCCTTCAATTTTTTGTAAAATTCCAATTCGATCGGAATTTACCGATTTCTTACTGGCTTTAACTCTTTCTTTACTAAATTCCAAATCCAACAATATGATTTCTATAAAACTCCACTTTCAAGAGTAAACCATCTATTTATGGAATAAAATTCTTTTTAGGAAATTATCACTTAATTCCCTAAACGTTTTCCCAAATTTTATACTTTGGCCATCAAACTTCCAAAATTTACATTTTGGTCATTATCTAAATTTTTAGGGTATTACAATTCTCCCCCCTTAAAAAAATTCGTCCTCGAATTTTAAAACTTCCTATGAAAATCATAACTTCTCTTTTATGAGGATTGCACTTTCTATTATAGATTTATAACCCTAATTTAGGGTTGTACAAACTGATAAGACATAATCTCGTCTCATACAAAAACCTCTTCTGTCAACTTCTTGAATTCCAATTTTTTTTCCTCTTTACTTTGAGAATTTTGTAAAGATCATGCACATTATTATATTTTGAACTTGTTTAATCAAATTCTTCAATCTAATTTAAAAATATCTACACATTTTCATATCATCCTCTCTATCCCAAGTAACGTCCTCTACATTATGATTTTTCTGAATCACTTTAACTAGAGAAATCATCTTGTTACGGAGTTCTTTGATTTCTCGAGCTAATATCCAATTGGATTATTCTTCAAAAATAAAATCTATTCAAATCCCAATTTCCTCTATTGACATTTAAAACTCTGGTCGATACTTTCCAAGCATTGACACAAGAAAAATATTGTGTACTTTGTCTAACTCTGGATCTCAATTACCTCCATAGTAAATGCTAACTGATAAGCCATCAGTCCAATTTTTTTTATATCCCATAAGATCCAATGAATCTTAGACTTAATTTTTCTTTTGCTCCCAAAACGCAAATTTTTTTCCAAGGCGATACCTTAAGAAAAACTTTATCACATTCATGAAATTCAATTTATTTTCGCTTCAAGCATGCATAAGACTTTTGCCGATTAAATATCATCTTGAGATTATCTTTACTTTATCTTCAACTTAATTCAATAAATCTGAGCGAACAAGATTTCGATCTTTTAACTTGAACCCATTGGTGTTCGGTATTTTCTCCCATATAAAGTTTCATACGGAGCCATCTTGTTACTCAATTGATAACTGTCATTGTAGAAAATTTCTACTAAAATTAAATACTTTTCCTTTCCCATGATTCCTTGGAATCAATCACATATGCTCTCAGTATATCTTTTAATATCTGAATATAACTTTTTTTTTAATTTACCATCCGTCGATGGATGAAATTCGTACTGAAATTCAATCAAGTACCCAAAACTTTATGCAAATATTTCCAAAATCTTACAGTGAACCTTGGATCCTTGTCTAATATAATTGACATTAATATTCCATGTAGCTGAACTGTCTCTTTAATATATAACTCTGTATAATTATCCAATGCATAGTCCATTTGCATCGAAATAAAATGTGCCGATTTAATTAACCGGTCACTATCACCCAAATGGAATCCCTTTTTTTTATGTCAGAGATAACCCTGTAACAAAATTCATAGTGACTCTTTACTATTTCCACTCTGGAATAGAAATCAGTTGCAACAATTACGAAAGCACTTTATGCTCAGCTTTTATTTGTTGACATGTCAAACATGTAGCAACAAACTCAGTAATGTTCTTTTCATAACTGATATCTTTCTTTTGTAGCTCTATCATTCGATCTAAAACATCGATTTTTTTATAGTGCGCCATTTTCTTTCAACCCTAGCCGCACATCCATAGCTCGCAAAGCTGCAAAAGTTTTCTATTTAAGTGCATCTGCTACAAAATTTACTTTACCTGGATGATAATCAATGATCAAAGCATAGTCCTTTAAAAATTATATCCAGATTCGGTGTCTCAAATCGAGCTCTTTTTGAGTCAACCAATATTTCAAACTCTTATGATCCATGTAGATGTGGCATCTCTCACCATACAAATAATGACGCCAAATCTTTAGAGCAAAAACAACCGGTGCTAACTCAAGATCATGAGTAGGATAATTACTCTCATGTGCCTTTAATTATTAAGAAGCATAGGCTATCACCGTACCTTCTTGCATAAGTACACAACCTAAACCATTATGAGATGCATCACTATACACCACATACTCTTTGTCCGATTCCGTTTGTACCAACACTGATGCTTCCGATAAAATATTCTTTAAAGCCTTAAAACTCTCTTGACATTTCTTAGTCCAAGCAAATGAAACATCCTTTCTCCAAAGCTTGATCAAAGGAGAAGCAACCATCAAAAAGTTTTTCACAAACCTTCGATAATAACCAACAAATCCCAAAAACTTCGGACCTTTGAGCCTTCTTTGGAGGTTTCCTTTTAAGCTGATAAAACAAGTCATCAATCATCAAAATAGGATATTTGTTTCTGATAGTTACTTTGTTTAACTATCAATAATCTTTTCAATAATCTATGCATAATTGCATATATCCATTTTTTTATAACCAATACCTGTTTACCCAAGGTATAAAATATTCAGTCTAATGCATCCTCCATTTATCAGCTCTTGCATTTGTTTATTTATTCTTTTAACTCAATCATAATCATTCGATATAAATCCATAGATACAAGATCAATGCCTTAATAACCCTTAATATTGAATTCCACCTCTCAATCTGGAGGTAACCCATAATAATAAATCTAAAAAGACTTATGGAAATTCCCAAGTTATGTAAATAGCATATAATCTTACTTCAGATACTTGAGTATCTATTACCTTAGCTAGAAAATCTATGCATCCTTTTTATATCATCTTAATCATAACCATTGCTGATATCACTTATTGATGATTTCACTTTTTCATCAATAATTAAATTTTTTTATTTCTCTACATTTTTCTAAATTAATCGCTTCTTGCGACCATTTACCTAACCATAATGCAGAGACAACCAACTTATGATCAAAATGATCTAAAAGTCGTTAATGATAATCCCTTCAGATTCATCAATAACATAAGCTTCTGAATCTTTATCAGACATTTACTATTTGTCCTTCTAACCCTTGTATCATGACCGTGACTATGACCCATAGGTCTTCCACAATAATATCACTCGATATCAAGTAGAATTGAATATCTCTACTTTGGAATTCCTTATTCCGTCTTAAGGAAACTTGTATAACCTATCCAGATCCATAGAAATTATTCTCGAACAGTTAAAACATTTTCCATCTCCAAGGAAAGCCTTAATGTTCACATCGTTCAATAAGAAAACTTGATAAATTTGTAGCAATAACTTCATAGCAGTTAATGCTAAAATCACACTAGTAAACAAATTTACTCCTTTTCTTATCATTACGAACTTGACACTTTTAAAGTTCTTGAGAATCCATCTCAATCTAAACAATAATTCATTGTAGCATGGAAAGTTGGACAATCTATTTTCACATATTTACCTTCACAAGGTAACTCTATCCAATTTTATGGACTTGATATCCATTTTCAAACCAACTCATAACCATTTGATTTACTAATAATTCAACTTTCTTTAAACGTTTAGCGGAAATCATATTACCACTTATGTATTTCCTCTTGCTCAAATCAACAATGCTTTTAACAATTTATTGCCTAGCTTAAATATTTCTCACTTATTTAAGCTTACCTGGAGAACCTCAGAATCATCACTAGATTCAAAGTCTCCTCTGAATCCTTATCCGATTCGACTTTTCTTGTAAGCCATTCAAACTTTTTAATCGATTATTTCCATTTAAAAACTTCGTTGAAACTGAAGCATTTCTTCCACAAAATGGAGAAAAATCCTTTATAACATCCACCCTTCTAAGGTGTTTTACATAAGTCAAGTCGGTTCTTTTTTTTTCAATTTCATTCTCAACCTTCTTTTCAACAATTTCGACTTTCTTACTTTTGTCTTTAATTCTAACATCTGAACATAGTCAGAATCATCATACTTTAGTATAGAGTAACTTTTACTCCCTATAAACATCATCACAGTATATATACAAATATCAGTAACTCTTGACATCCTAGTGGCATGTATACACTTTTTAACTCAAAATAACCTCGGTTTAGTCCTAGAATCGGCTAAACCTGTAGCTCTGATGCCAATAAATGTAACACCCGTAACCCGTATATTTATACCTATACAGATTACGGATGTCACCTGTATTTTCTAAAACCATTTCAAAATTCAAAAGCGATTTAAAATTTATTTTCTTAAAATAGTAAATGATATTATAAAAATATCATATCATATAAAATTACGTTTCATTATAATAATTTAATTCAAAATATTTTTAATTATGAATACTGAATAGTACCCGAATAGTGAACAGTGAACAGTGGGGGAATTGATTCCCTGTAGCAGGGGAATCGGTATCCCTTTACAATCTGGAAAATTTGTTTTAAAACGGGTTTATTGTTCATACTACAGTAACTTTCGAAAATTTACATATAAAACTCATAAAAATTAACCTTTCATCACTATAAAAATTCCCAAAAATTTACTCAATAATTAAATTAAACATTTCCAAATTACATGTCACTATCTAAAATCAAATTTCACAATAGGATGTCTTACTGATATTGAAATATACCTCTCGATGCTTGATGTCGTTCTGAGCTCTTTATTCTTATTCTTTGCTTTTTACCTACGCGAGAAAATCATCACACGCTAAGTATAAACTTAGTGAGGCAATTAAAACAATATATAGTGCAATACAATTCATGCATGAATTTAGATTTCAAATCCAATGCCATAAAACCATCCTAATAGCATCTTCAATATTTTACCATGATCAAAATAATATAAAATTTCTTACCTTTCATCCCATAAGCTCATAAGCTTATTTTTACCAAAATACTTACCATTTAAATTCCATAAGCTCATAAGCTTATTATTATTTTTTTCAATATACTTGCTGTTGAAAACATTTTGATATTTCGATATAACAAATTAAGTTAAATGAATTTTAAGATTTTCCAAAATGATTTTCCAAGTATATTCAATGTAATTATTCGAATATCAAAACATTACTCAAAATATTTCAAAAATCATTTTTAATCATTACTTAAGTGTAAAATTAAGTTTTAATCTTAAAACAATTTCAAAATAATCTTTCAAAGTATTTCGAACCATTTCAAAGCCAAAAATTCCAGATTGCTCAGAGGGAACCGATTCCCCCCCAAGGGGGTACCGATTCCCCCCTGAATGGTTTGGCTCCGAGATTTCCAGAATGCTCGGAGGGAACCGATTCCCTCATAAGGGGTACCGATTCCCCCCTGTTCAATGGTCGAAATATTTGAATTTTACACTTAGGGAATCGATTCCCCATAGGGGGTACCGATTCCCCCCACGCTCCAAACTGTTTTATTAATTGTTTTCACACTAAAACGGCTATATGATCTTCACTAATCATCCCCAACGTTCAGAAGAGATTCAAGGTGTATTTAAACAAGTTCTGAAGCCCTTGATCAACAAGAAATCATAGAGAAACAAGAGAGAAAGCATCAAACACCAAGTTTGTACAAATCAAGCCATTTTTCCTTTCAATATTCATTTTGCTTTCAAGAACACCATTTGTGCTCATTTGTAATTATCTTTGAGTGTTCTTTTCTTGTTCTAGAATTGTGCAAACATCTTACCTTGTGAGGTTTTCTTGTAAGTTTGCAAATTTGTAATCTTCTCTTTGGGAAAAAGAGTGTTCTCAAGAGTTGGGGTATACTCTTGAGGGTTTTTGTAAGGTTATCTCTTTGGCCTCAAAAGAAAGAACAAATTAGTGAATTTGTTGGAAAATCCTTAGTGTGGATAGCTAAGGTAGTGGACGTAGACTTTGTTTGAGAAAGTCGAACCACTGTAAATCGCTGTGCAATTACTTTCAATTTTTCTACAAAAGCTTCCACGAAATTTTAATTGCCAATTCATCCCCCTCTTGGCCGATTCCATCGATCGATTAACTCAATAATTGGCATCAGAGCCTAACTCATTTGAAGGTTTAATCGCCTCTTGAGTCGATTCGGGAAGGGTTATATCGATTATTAAAGTCATCAATGGCCTCCGCTTCAAACTTCGACTTCGGTCTCGATTCGATGCCCGTCAACAAGCCTCATTTCTTCAATGGAGCTAACTATGTCTATTGGAAGAATATAATGATATACTTCATTCAAGCAAGTGACATGGGAGCATGGAATGCTGTAGAAGAAGGATACATCAAACCTCTCACTCATCCAAGGTTGTGGAGTGAAGGAGAGACAAGAATGTTTCAGCTCAACTCCAAAGCCATCCATATTATTTTTTGTGCTCTTGGACCAGATGAATACAGAAGAGTTTCATCGTGTACAACCGCCAAAGAAATATGGGACAAGCTTCAAGTCACACATGAAGGTACAGATGAGGTAAAGAAATCAAAAATTAGTATTCTAACGCATAGCTATGAAAATTTCAGGATGAAACCAAATGAAGACATCAAAGCTATGACGGATAGATTTTCAACGATTGTCAATGGTCTCAAATCATATGGAGAGACCATCTCAAATGAAAATCTTGTGAGGAAGTTAGTCTACTCCCTCCCAAAATCATGGCAATCAAAGAAGACGACAATCATCGAGTCTAAGGACCTATCGTCCTTAACTCTTGAAGAACTTATCGGTTCACTCCTCACTCATAAGATGATGCTTGAAGATGAGGTGGACCTTGATAAAGTTGAAGAGACACCAAAGGAAAAGGAGAAGAAGAAAAATATTGGAGTTGCTCTCAAATCCACAAAAGATGAGAGTGATTCTAATAATGATGATGATGACGAGGAAATGGCATTGTTTGCCAAACAGTTCAGAAAAATAATGAGACCTTACCAAGGAAGAAAATTCAAATGAAACGAAGGCCTCAAAAATGAACCAAAAGAGAAGGACCCAATCATTTGCTATGAATGCAAAAAGCCGGGGCATGTCAAATATGATTGCCCACAATTGAAGAAAAAAGGTCAATCAAAGAATAAGCACAAGGCTCATGTGGCTACATGGAGCGATGAAGAAAGTTACGATGAAGAGGAACAAGAAGTAGCAAACTTATGCTTGATGGCATTCGGGGAAGATTCTAAGGTAACCTCTAACTCATCCGATTTTGATGATTTATCTTATGATGAGTTATTTGAGGAGTACAATGGGTTGGCTTCGGATTATGAGAAATTGTTTTTAAAATATAAAAATGATATTTCAAAATTGAAAAATGAAAACAAACTCATATCCAAAACCAACAACGATCTTGAAAGTAAAATCAAAGATTTGCAAATCAAACTAGAAGAGTTTGAAAAGAAAAATTTAGATTTGCAAAATTTACTTTCAAAGATCAATGATGATCATCAAAAGAAAATTGATGATCTTAAAACTTCTTTTGATAAAGTTGGAACAAAACATTTTGAAAAGGGTGGAAATTCAAAATCCAACTTTGTTAGAAAAAGTTTTAGAAACTACAATCATAGAGGTCCCCAAAGAACCTCTAATGGAAAAATCATTAGAAGTATGTGGGTTCCTAAAGAACTCATTACTACTAAAGATAAAAATATCCTACACAAATGGATACCTAAGGGGACTAGGATTTTGGAAACTAATGAATATGGACCCAAAAGAATTTGGGTACCAAAAATCAAAAATTAATCTATGTTTGTAGGGAAAGGAGCATTGCTACAAGGCACGGGAAATAAATTCAAATTCATGGTACCTTGATAGTGGATGCTCAAGACATATGATCGGAGACAAAAGCCGGTTCATTGAGCTTAACGCCAAAAATGGAGGAGAAGTGACTTTTGGAGACAATTCAAAAGGTCACATTGAAGGTATTGGTACAATAGGTAATACCTCTTCCATACAAATTAAGAATGTTTTATATGTGAATGGATTAAAGCATAATCTATTGAGTATTAATCAATTATGCGATAAAGGATTCAATGTCTTATTTGAAATTAATGGTTGTAAAGTCATTGACATTGCATCTAATCGGATTATGCTTGTTGGTCATAGAATAGGAAACATTTACATGGTGCATTTAGATTCTATTGATATGACTAATTTATGCCTAGTTGCTAAGGATGAGCATGATAGTTGGTTATGGCATAGGAGACTAGGTCATGCTAGTATGAGTGTTTTGCAACGGTTAATTCAAGGAGACTTAGTAAGAGGGTTGCCTAAGCTTAAATTTGATAATGATAAAATCTGTGATGCTTGTGCTAAAGGAAAACAAAAGCGAGTTTCTTTTAAATCTATTAATGATGTATCAACTAGTAGAGTATTACAATTGATCCATTTAGATCTTTTTGGGCCAACTAGAACTACTAGCTTGGGAGGAAAACAATATGCATTTGTCTTGGTAGATGACTATTCTAGATACACTTGGGTTATATTCTTAAGTACTAAAGATGAAGCATTAGAAAATTTCATCACATTTTCAAAAATAATCCAAAATGAAAAAGGTTACTCTATCACTAGTGTTAGAAGTGATCATGGAACTGAGTTTGAAAATATTGGATTTATTGAGTTTTGTAATTCTAATGGTATTAGCCATAATTTTTCAGCACCTAGAACCCCTCAACAAAATGGAGTTGTTGAGAGGAAAAATCGAACTTTAGAAGAAATGGCTAGAACCATGCTTTGTGAAAATAATTTGCCAAAATATTTTTGGGCGGAAGCCACAAATACCGCTTGTTATATTGTAAATCGAGTAATGATTAGGCCAATTTTAAAGAAAACTCCATATGAAATTCTCAAAAATAAAAAGCCTAACATTAGCTATTTTCATCCTTTTGGATGTAAATGTTTTGTTTTAAACAACGGTAAAGAAAACCTTGGCAAATTTGATGCTAAAAGTGATGAAGGAATTTTTATGGGTTATTCCTTAAATTCTAAAGCTTATCGTGTATTTAATAAAAGAACTTTAGTTGTAGAAGAGTCTATACATGTTGTTTTCGATGATAATCCCCTTCCGAGAAAGGATTCTTCTGTTAATGATGATGTAGGTCTTGTACAAGCAAATGACGTTAGACATGACGTTGGAGAATCATCATCAAAGGAAGAAACAAAAGATGAGGAAACTCATGATCCCCTCGAGAATCCAACCAGTGAAGAAAGGGAAGTATCTTTTCCAAGAGAGTACAACTATGTCAAGGATGGTGAAATTATAGGTGATCCATCAAAAGGGGTAACTACTCGATCTTCTCTTAGAAATATCTGTAATTATGTTGCATTTATTTCATGCATAGAGCCTAAGAACATCAAAGAAGCATTAAAAGATGAACATTGGATTATGGCTATGCAAGAAGAATTAAATCAATTTGAGAGAAGTAAAGTATGGACATTAGTTGAAAGGCCTAGTAATAAATCTACTGTAGGTACTAGATGGGTTTTTAGAAATAAACTTGATGAAAGTGGTAATATAGTGAGGAACAAGGCTAGACTTGTTGCTCAAGGCTATACTCAAGAAGAAGGCATAGACTATGATGAAACATACGCTCCCGTAGCTAGGATGGAAGCAATTAGAATGTTATTAGCATTTGCATGTTTCAATGAATTTAAATTATATCAAATGGATGTTAAAAGTGCATTTTTAAATGGTTTTATAAAATAAGAAGTGTACGTGGAACAACCTCCAGGTTTTGAAGATTCAAATTTTCCGGATCATGTTTTAAAATTGACAAAAGCTCTTTATGGTTTAAAACAAGTTCCTAGAGCTTGGTATGAAAGATTGTCAAATTTTTTAATTGAAAAAGGTTTTTTAAAAGGAAAGGTTGACACTACATTGTTTTTAAAGAGAAAAGGTAAAGATTTATTAGTAGTTCAAATTTATGTTGATGATATAATATTTGGTTCTACTAATGATGTTCTTTGCCAAGAATTTTCTAAGCTAATGCAAAGTGAGTTTGAGATGAGCATGATGGGGGAGCTCTCATTTTTCTTGGGACTCCAAATCAAGCAAAGAAAAGATGGCATCTTCATTAATCAAGCTAAGTACTTCAAAGATATGCTCAAGAAGTTTGGATTGGAAAATGGGAAACCTCATAACACTCCAATGAGCTCCTCAACAAAGCTTGATTTAGATGAAGGAGGTAAATGTGTGGATGTTAAATTATATAGATCCATGATTGGCTCATTGCTTTATCTAACCGCAAGTAGACCGAATATTATGTTAAATGTTTGCTTGTGTGCTAGGTTTCAATCATGTCCTAAAGAATCACATTTACTAGCTGTTAAGAGAATCTTTAGATACCTTAAAGACACTCCTAGTTTAGGACTTTGGTATCCTAGAGACTCTAGCTTTAGCTTGCATGCCTTTTCTGATGCGGATTATGGAGGATGCAAATTAGATAGGAAAAGCACCTCCGGTACTTGCTAATTCCTTGGAAATATGCTGATTTCTTGGTTTTCAAAGAAACAAAATTGTGTTGCATTATCTACCACTGAAGCGGAATATATTTCAGCCGGCAGTTGTTGTGCACAAGTTTTATGGATGAAACAACAATTTTTTGATTATGGAATTGAAGTAGGTACCATTCCTATCAAGTGTGACAATACTAGTGCTATTTGTCTCACTAAAAATCCCATCCAACACTCTAGAACTAAACACATTGAAATAAGACATCACTTCATTAGAGACCATGTCACTAAGGAAGATGTAGTTTTAGAATATATTGATACTTTGCATCAATTAGCGGATATCTTTACAAAACCCTTAGACAAGGAAAGGTTTTGGACACTTAGAAGAGAATTAGGTTTAACTAACCTATCTTCACTTAATGTTTAAAATAATTTAGCACTTTTAATAAATACTGAAAAATGCTTATAATAATAATTTTTGATTGCATTCTTGCTATTAGTTAGGGGGAGTTTATGATTCTAAGTGAAAAATTAATTTTATGTTCAAATAATTATTTTAATTGTTTGAACATAATTATTTTTCAATATATGAGTTGCCTATACCACTAGAGAAGATTAATTTAGCATTTTATGTGCTTAAAAGTCGTATTTTAGCATTTTGGTGCAGAGGGAATCGATCCCCCCATGAGGGAACTGATTCCCCCTTTGAAGGGGAACCGATTCCCCCCCACAGAGGAATCGATACCCCCTGGGGTTCTGTTAAATCGGGCAGAAAACCCCCAAAACCCTTATTCTTTCTCTTGGCCGTTTTCTCTCTATCTCTCACTCCAAATTTCAATATTTCATCAAAACACCATTTTTAATCGGAATTCTCATCAAATATCATCTTCTAAACCTGTTGGAATCATTAAAATCGTGCAAACAACATCTAAATCCCCTCAATCTTCATCTTTTAAGGTAAATTTTTCTAAACTCTCTATTTCATTGTTTTTGAACATATGATTAGTTTTAATTAGTTCTAGGTTGAAATAGTGATCGGGCATTGATTGTTTAGTGATTAGAAACTAGATGTTACAACTAATTTCATCAAAAACACAAGAATTTTACAAATTGTTTTAAAATTTTCGAAATAATAAAAAAAATTCAAATTATTGTGTTTTGATTAAATTATGTTGTTGTTATGAAAACTATACATATATTGTTTCTCAAAACCGTATTTTTCAAAAGTTTTTCAAAACTTTGCCCAATAGGATTGATTTAGAGAACCTTGAAATATTGAGGACTCAATTGAGTTTTGGGATTAATTGAATTGCATACATTTGTTTTTAAAATTGCAGGTTATTCGATCTATTCCGATTTCCTTCATCATGTCAAATCCTAAACGTGCTAGGTCTTCATCTAGTCGTTCTAGTCGTCAACCAAATCCACCACCAAATCCTCCTCCTATTCCTCAAAATCCTATTCCAAATCTTGATCCCAACTTGACTATCCAAAATTCTTGTTTCAATCAACCGGGTCCTAAAGATTATCGCTTTTGGTTTTATTAATATTTTGACTCGTATAAGATTAGGGAAGAACGTATACCATCTCTTCAAGATATGGTTGCTATTAACTTTAAATATCTCCCTATCTTGCACGAATGGAAATTTGATAAACTTTTCGAACTTGAACCCGTTGTCTATCATCAACTTGTTCGTATCTTCTATAGTAATGCCGTTTGTATCAAAAATCGTGACAAAACCAAAACCATAGGAGTACGTTCCTACCTCCTAGGTCAATATTTCCATCTTGATCCGGCTTACATAGCAAATGCCTTAGGCTTGGATAATGAAGGATTATCAAATGAAAAACAAGTTTTAGGCTCTCGATATAAACGAAATGATAGTGCAAGTGTTCTGGATCTCCATGAGCGTTTTCTTCATCTCATGAAAACTTGGTGGTTTCGACCATCCGGGGGTCGATATTCAACTCTTAGAGCTTTAGATCTTTGGTGGTTACATTGTTTTGAAAACAATATAAAAATAAACCTCTCTGAGATTATCTTTGCTGAGATTGTTGAAACTGTTAACCTAGTGCCAAATAAGAAACTCTATTCTTCACTAGTTTACGGTTGTATCCTTAGTAATCTCTTTTCTAAAGCCGAACTCCGAGTTGGTCTAGATGCCTCATTTCCTCTTAAGAAACAAATCAATCTTATTTCTTTAACAAGAGTGGGATGGGTCAAAAATAAGGAAACCGGTGCATGGGTTCGATCTTCTGCAAATACTCCGAGAGCTAGTTCTTCACAAGCTCCACCCGAAGCTGACGAAGATCCCGAGTTTGAACAATTAATGAGGGATATCGATGAAGCTGAGCCTGAACAACCCGAGGAGCACGCACAACAATCGACTCAAATGCCTCCATATTTTCAATCCTTTATGGAGACATTTGATTTCCGATATGCGACAATGGATTCGCGCTTTTCCTCTATAGAGTCTCATTTATCCACAATGGGAGCTCAAAAATTAGAGATTCTTCGAGAGATGCGTGCAAACAATGAAGCAACCAACGCTCGTATTAATGAACTCACTCACGAAATGGCTGCTATGCGAGCCCGTTTTCCTCCTACAGATCCGGATGCTTAATTTTGTGTTTAGCTTAAAAACTTTGAACAAAATGAATATTGTTTCAACATTTTGAATTGTTTGATTTTGTGGATTGTTGGATTTTGGATTTATGGATGGTGTGAACTTATATGTTTGGTATGTTTTATTCGTTATTGCATCATTTACATCATTATTAGCAATATGACCAATTTTGCCATATCACATTATTTATGAATATTGATTACGGAACTAATGGCTAACGTTTCTATTAATTGTGATCTTAGCAGCTTATGCATACATATACCTAATCAATTGGCTTAATATTCTTGACGTTTATTTGAATCTTTTTGATTTAACAAAAAGGGGGAGAAGTGTGTTTTAAGTGTGTTTTTAAAATGATAAATGAGAGAAGTGTTAAAGTAAGGGGGAGTAATTTCAAAACTTGATTTCAAAATCTTAAAATTACTAAAATGTTTTGTTATATCAAAAAGGGGGAGATTGTTGAAAACATTTTGATATTTCGATATAACAAATTAAGTTAAATGAATTTTAAGATTTTCCAAAATGATTTTCCAAGTATATTCAATATAATTATTCGAATATCAAAACATTACTCAAAATATTTCAAAAATCATTTTTAATCCTTACTTAAGTGTAAAATTAAGTTTTAATCTTAAAACAATTTCAAAATAATCTTTCAAAGTATTTCGAACCATTTCAAAGCCAAAAATTCCAGATTGCTCAGAAGGAACCGATTCCCCCCCAAGGGGGTACCGATTCCCCCCTGAATGGTTTGGCTCCGAGATTTCCAGAATGCTCGGAGGGAACCGATTCCCTCATAGGAGGTACCGATTCCCCCCTGTTCAACGGTCGAAATATTTGAATTTTACACTTAGGGAACCGATTCCCCATAGGGGGTACCGATTCCCCCCACGCTCCAAACTGTTTTATTAATTGTTTTCACACTAAAACGGCTATATGATCTTCACTAATCATCTCCAACGTTCAGAAGAGATTCAAGGTGTATTTAAACAAGTTCTGAAGCCCTTGATCAACAAGAAATCATAGAGAAACAAGAGAGAAAGCATCAAACACCAAGTTTGTACAAATCAAGCCATTTTTCCTTTCAATATTCATTTTGCTTTCAAGAACACCATTTGTGCTCATTTGTAATTATCTTTGAGTGTTCTTTTCTTGTTCTAGAATTGTGCAAACATCTTACCTTGTGAGGTTTTCTTGTAAGTTTGCAAATTTGTAATCTTCTCTTTGGGAAAAAGAGTGTTCTCAAGAGTTGGGGTATACTCTTGAGGGTTTTTGTAAGGTTATCTCTTTGGCCTCAAAAGAAAGAACAAATTAGTGAATTTGTTGGAAAATCCTTAGTGTGGATAGTTAAGGTAGTGGACGTAGACTTTGTTTGAGAAAGTCGAACCACTGTAAATCGCTGTGCAATTACTTTCAATTTTTCTACAAAAGCTTCCACGAAATTTTAATTGCCAATTCACCCCCATCTTGGCCGATTCCATCGATCGATTAACTCAACACTTGCCATTATTTCGTAAGCTCATAAGCTTATTTGCATGGTTACCATTTATTAACCAATAAAACATAATCCATAGCCAATAAACCGTAGACAATAGCCCAATATAACACCCTGAGGACCCTGGGTATACGAGTAAAATACCTGCATCGTAGTGCTAAACCTGCACTAAGCTTACGCCATAGTGCTAATCCGGACAATACACATAAGGTCTTGCCCACCACCTACACTAAGCTTACGCTATAGTGCTAATCCGGACATAAACCTGCACTTAGTGTCCTTACTCACTATAGTGCTAATATAAACCTGCAGCTGCTATACTCTATGACATGCCAACTATACCCTGTCCCTCAATGACTTACTTGGGCATATAGTCTATTTTATTCGATCTATCCATGGCAAAGTATATTATCAAATTTAACATTGGGCAGTTCATACCCGAAAAATTCATGGTAAAATATCACATGTTTTTTATGATCAATGCATTTTAATTTCATACTCTGACATCTCAATGTCAATTTATAAAAAATGATATAAAATCATGCCGATATAAACAAGGTCGACTTATCGCAAGTCTTCCTTATGATGTATAAAACATCCATGTATAATTTCATGCATGTATTGCACTCACCTTGACACTTTATGTCTTTCAAAATATATGAGCCTCAATATTGTCCACAATATACCATTTTTATACTTGACTTGCTTCAATTGCAAATCAACCATGATCTGTATAAATCACAAATTTATAATAATACATATGTTAGTATTGTACTAACATAACCATATCCCAAAATAATTCCATAGCATACTTCAAACTCATTTCCACCAAATAATTCAATACTTATTAATTCCTTTAACATTGGAACCCACTTTTCCCATTTACTCAAAATGGTCTTCACCATTTTACCACTTAAATTCTTAAAACCAAAAATTCCAACATTGAAATTATTTCCATTCAAATGCTTTTACAAAAGCATAAATACATTTAAGTACCCCAACTATGCAATTGTTGTACTTAAATCACCAATCATTTCAATCTTCCCAAAATAATCAATTTCACATCTAACACTCATTTCAATTCTCAAACAACAATTTCCAGCATTCAGACAACTCGTACTACCTTTAAAGAATCATTAAACTGTATTGATACACACACTGGAATTTAATTACATTTTTTCCATTGAAAATTAGACTCGAATATGAATCTATCCATATAAAGAACTCCTTCTAATTCATTCTGTACAATTTATGGTGAATTTTCAAAGTTCACCAACAGAATCTGTTTTGTACAGAATTCTGCTGTCCGACTTTTCTGACCTTTCCTCGGTTAAAAATTCATATCTATTTGTATATAACTTGAAATTGATCCCCGTTTATTTTAAAAAAAACTAGATCCATATATTAACACAATATATAAAAATAACCTCCAAATTAGTTTTATATATTTTCTGGTGAATTTTTGAACCTACTGTAATTCCCAAAATCTAAATTGTTTTTCTTTAACCTCATCCTTATGTTCTTCATCAATTCATACAACCAATTCTTTAAAATCACTTAACTCTTCAAAACCCATAAAACACAAGAATCAAAATCCCCTTCATCAACTCAAGATAGATTTGAACATGAAACCCTAGTAATATTCATGTCAAAATGTAGAGAATTGAAAGTAGAATATTTTTCCTAACCACACTTAGTCAAATTCTCAAGAAATAGCTTCAAAATTAAAACTAAAAATGCTTACCTTTCTTCCTTGAATGTGCCGGCCCTTGGAGGAAGAAGATGAGCTGAAATTGCTCATCCATGATTGCTTTTTATGATATATTAATCCAACACATGCTTAATAATATATCATAATGAAATTTTTTTATTCCATTCAATAAGAGTTTCCATTATTGCCCTTAATGAATCTCCAAAATCACCATAAAACCAAGCCATCTAATATTACAAAGTCAAATATAATTTAATTTGACTTTGACCTACGAAAATGCCCTGAATTTTTCAAAACTTGTGTTTTAGTCACTAAATTTCACAGTTTCGGTTAAATCTGAAAATTTGCACATTTCCAGACCAAATTTCTCTGATATAAAATATTAAAATAATATTTCCAACCATTTTATAACATCCTTCAAATTTTTGTAAAATTCTAATTCGATCGGAATTTACCGATTTCTTACTGGCTTTAACTCTTTCTTTACTAAATTCCAAATCCAACAATATGATTTCTATAAAACTCCACTTTTAAGAGTAAACCATCTATTTATGGAATAAAATTCTTTTTAAGAAATTATCACTTAATTCCCTAAACTTTTCCAAAATTTATACTTTGGTCATCAAACTTCCAAAATTTACATTTTGGTTATTATCTAAATTTTTGGGGTATTACACCTAAGCTAAAAATACTTGTAAGTATTAGAGAGAACCGCAAGACAAGATCCTCATAAGCAATGGGTTATAGTATTTTCAAGAGGCTTTGAACCGGCCTAGGGATATTATAACCTAATCCCTTAGATCTCGGGAGAGACTAGGATAGGATTTCAACGACTAAAAAGGGTGTCTTTATCAATAGGGTAGGCTGGCCAACATCGTTGAGTGAAAGCAGATGCCTTGGCATCCTATTCTGTTAGGTTCCTTTGAGAACATTTTAGGAAAGCCCTGTCGAGCAAGTAAAGATTATATGGCTTAAATATGCCTGAGAAATAAGTTTAGCATCCTTAAATCAATCCCTATCATCATTCCGTTGGAAGCTTGTCACGTGAGGATTATCTTCTTTTCATTTTATTTGCTGTTTATTTACTGTTTATTTACCATCTTCCATTGCCTCGACATTGCACTATTTTCAACAATAAACATTTTATTTTGCCACTGAATTTCCATTTGCTACACCATCAGACCATTCATCTACATCCACCTTCATACATTTTCATTTGTTGTGACATTTGTATATATAAAGGCTAACTATACATAGATAGATTAGTGCTTAGCTTTGGTTAGACTTTTATAATTTCACCCAATCCTTGTGGAGACGATACTCACTCATCATTGTATTAGTTGAGCGATTGTGTATACTTGCACATTATTTGCGTATATTTTACACACACGGACACCTATTTCTTAAGTAACTCAAAGCCCTTGTTATTACAAAATATGCTTCATGTGCCAAGTATAAAGAAGAATTTGTTGTCTGTGTCACAGTTTACTCGTGACAATAAGGTGTTTATCGAATTTCACCTGTTTGAATGCTTTGTGAAGGACACACAGACTCAGGAGGTTCTGTTGAAAGGGAGGCTCACGCATGATGGATTATATCAATTGCTGCCACACTACAAATGACTCAAGCTGACAGTTGAATCTTGTCTCGAAAGCATCCAGTTCACTAGACTTGTGGCACAAACATCTTGGTCATTCCTCAATAGCTACTGTTCGAGCTGTAATGAAGGCGTGTAAAATTTTTCATAGTGAAAATAAGTTATCTCATTTTTGTACAACATGATTACAAAGCAAAGCTCATAAACTACCATTTTGTACATCTTTAATTGAATATAAGAAACCGTTTCAGTTGGTTGTCTCAGATGTATGGGGTCCAGCACCAATTATTTCTGCTGATGGCTTTGTATACTATGTCTCTTTCATAGATATTTACAGTAGGCACGCTTGGATGTATCTTCTTAAAAGAAAGTCTGAGGTCATGCAGTGTTTCCTTAACTTTTACAAGATGGTTGATGTTCAGTTTGATTCTAAAATTAAAATTTTACAGATTGATGGAGGTGGAGAGTATAAAGCTCTTAAAGGCTGGTTTCTTGAAAATGGTGTTCAACAAAGGATCTCATGTCCAAGCACCTCTGAACAGAATGAGAAAGCAGAAAAGAAGAACAAACACATTGTTGAAATGGGTTTAATTTTACTAGCTGAGGTTGCACTACCTTTGAAGTTCTGGAGTTATGCCTTTGTGTCAGTAGTACACTTGATAAATCGATTGCCAACTGAAGTGTTAAATGACAAATCACCTTTTGAGGTTCTTTACCAGCAAGTTCCTGATTATTCTATGCTCAAAGTCTTTAGGTGTGTTTGTTTTCCTCTTTTGAGGCCATTTAATCAACACAAGCTGGATTTCAAGTCAAAATAATACGTATTTCGTGGTTATAGTCCTTTATACAAAGGGTACAAGTATTTAGATGAGAATGTAAGGATTTTTATTTCACGGCATGTTATGTTCAATGAAGAAGCTTTTCCTTATTCTGAGGAAAATACAGTTGGTCGAAGTCATGGTGACACTGGTTCCTCGGTCAATGTTTTACCTATAATACAATCAACTGGAAGTTTAAGTCAAACTCATAGAGTAGCATCAAATTCAGTCTGTGACTGTGGGAAAAATCCTGGCACGTGTCTGCCTAATTCATCACTAGTAGCTGTCGCAGTGAAGAACAATGCATATATAGGTAATGATTTAATAGCACCTGCTGAGGAAGCTGATCCATGAGAGCATGAGTCACATGCACCAACTAACTTAGGTGGTAATGTTGTTGGAAATGAGTTAGGATTCTGTGAAGAATCATAACCTACTGAAGAACAATGTGATGTAGAACAGTGCAATGTTCATACTATGGTAACTCGAAGCAAGAATGGAATTTGGAAACCAAAAGTTTTTCAAGTGGATTGCTCAGATAAAGAACCAAGGACGATTCGAGAAACCATGAAAAGTTCATAATGGAAAGTTGCAGCTCAAGCCAAGTACGATGCACTAATGAAAAACAACACATGGACACTTGTTTCTCTCCCAAATGGTAGAAAACCAGTAAGTTGCAAGTGGATCTTTAAAGTTAAAAGGAATGTTTATGGTTCTATAGCAAGGCACAAAGCTCGACTTGTGTCCAAGGGGTTTCTGTAGCAGCAAGGAATTGATTATCATGAAGTTTTTAGTCCTGTGGTCAAACCAGAAACTGTGCGGGTTGTTCTGTTCCTTGCATTATCGAAGGGGTGGTCGTTAAGGAAAGTTTATGTCAATAACGCGTTTCTAAATGGAGTCTTAGCTGAGGAGGTGTATATGACACAACCGCCAAGCTATGAGCAGGGTGATGGAAGCTTGGTCTGTAAACTCAACAAATCCATTTATGGGTTAAAGCAAGCCCCTCGAGCGTGGTTTGAGAAACTCAAGGAGTATTTGGTGGATCAAAGGATTGTATTGTCAATGTTAGATGCCTCGCTTTTTGTTAGGGAAACTGCTGACAATATCATATACTTGCTCGTATATGTAGATGAGATCATTGTGACTGGAAGTTGTGAAAAAAAAGTTCAGGGTATGATTAACAAACTTAAGAGTCAGTTTCCCTAAAGGATCTGGGGTGTTAATTTTTTTTTTAGAATTGAGGTATGTCGGACAGGTGAGGAAATTATCATGAATCAGCAAAAGTACATACGTGATCTCTTGTGCAAGAGTGGTTTGGAAGATGCTAAAGGACTTCCCACGCCTATGACTACTAGTTGCAAGTTGACTATTGATATTGGGACACCGATTAAGGATGCTACTCAGTATCGAAGTATTGTTGGTGCATTGTAGTACGTTGTTATCACACGTCCAGACATTGCATTTGCAGTGAATAGGGTGTGCCAGTTTATGTAATCTTCATGTGATGTTCATATTCAGGTAGTAAAGCGAATATTGAGATACTTACATGGCCACTGCCGATTTTGGTCTTCGATTTTTAGTATCGTCTCGTTTATCCTTGATAGGGTTTACTGATACAAAATGGGGATCAGATGTAGATGACAGGCGTTCGACCTCGGGTTACTACATTTACTTTTCTAGGAATTTAGTTTCCTAGGGCTCTCGTAAACAGCAGGTAGTTGCTCGCTCTACAGCAGAGGCTGAGTATCGGAGTGTTGCGTGTACTGCTGCTTAGATGGCATGGCTTGGGTCATTTTTAAATGAACTATGTGTGACTTTTCATGGAAAATATGTCTTGTGGTGTGATAATTCTAGTGTTGTTGCAGTCTGTGCGAATCCAATTCTTCATTCCAAGTTTAAACATGTTGAGCTTGATCTGTTCTTTGTTAGGGAGATGTTGGCTGCTGGAAAACTCTCTGTTCAGGAGGTTCTTGCCTTTGAGCAAGTTATTGATGTTCTAACTAAGCTATTGTTTGCTCATATGTTTATTAAACATAGACAGCGACTGCTTGTGTCTCAAATTATAGACAAGTTTTTGGTTTTAAGGGTTGAGGAATAAATAAAGTTTAAACAAGATGGAGTCTGCAGTATGGGGAGTGTTGGTGCATGGTTTTGTATGTACCTCGCTTTACGTGAAGTTGGTGTTCTTAAACAAGGTGGTGTTTGCAGTAGGGGGAATGTTGGTGTATATGACCTAGAGTAAGTTATTTGCTTAGCTGGCTTCTCATGGTTAGTTAGTTAGTTAGTTAGTTAAGATTGTTGTAAGCTGTTAAAACTGTTAGAGCTTCTAGAATTGTTCTTATCAGTTGTATAAATGCAACTCTCTATGATTGAGAGAAATACAATCAATGAAATGAATGAAGTTAAGTAATCTTGCTTCTTACTTCTTCCTTGCTTCTTTTAGTTTGTTCTTCTCTGTAACTATCTATCACTATAGTAAAACTATAACACCTTTGGCATCCAAAATAGAAAAAAGAAGCAAGTTTTGTGTCAAACTTGCCCATGAATATGGAACTGTCCTCTGGCATCCAAAATAGAACCCTAGACGGATTAAAGAAGAGGACACCGATTTAAAAAGCCTACAAACATTTAGCCTCAATAGCTCACAATTGTGGAAATCTATTGTCTACATAAAGTAACATCAGTCGGTGAGTTTGTGGGTTTTACGGCTGGTGTTGGGTAATTTCCAAACTTTGGAATATAATTTTGGAAAAGTGAGTGCACCAATCACTCAATTATCTCCTCCGAGTTGGGAACTCCCCCAGCTCCTTCTGTTATTGCATTTATTCCCCCAATATGGACATCCCACCTTCCCCGATTCCAGACAAATCCTCACCCCAATATATATGGATAGCATTACATTCTACAATTTATTCCTTTGTTTCTATCTTTATATTTTACAGTTTATTTGAAAAAAATGTAAGCTAAACTTTAAATATATCAAAATTATTTCTCTTCCTTAAATAAGAATTGTTAAAAAAATAAATTAAACTGGCATAATATTTATAATCAATATGCTAAATATATTATATTAAATCAAAACATTAAATATGTGGTTACTGTAATTATATTGTTAAATCTGATATTTAATTCATTAAAAATTTATTTTTCCCACTAATATTTAGAAAGAGAAGATCGATATAACATTATAAGAGTTGATCCAGTCATCTACAAACACTAGAAGAAAGGGGTTATGAAGAAATTAAAAAAAAAAACTCTAAAATATAATTTGAGATTGACAAAACAAGTAAATATACGGAGATACATAAAGTTAAACAATGTTACATTGATATAAGTTATCCCTCCTTCACATCAATTGTTGCTATATGACCTAGGAAAGGCCAATGTTTCCTTTCCCAATTTTTTATCCTCTTTACCACATATCCCTCCCCTGGTTCAAACCTTTGCTTTTGTTTGATTGTAATGTGTAAGTTACAAGATTTTCGGCCTTGGAATTGGATTTTTCAGTTTTAAAATTTATTTAGTTTTGAATTATATATGTTCATATTTTGTCTGGGTTTCACTTTTAAAATTGATTTAGTTTTGAATTATTTAATGATATATGTTCATATTTTGTGTGGGTTTCACTTTTAAAATTAATAAAATTGATTTAGTTTTGAATTATATAGATATGTAATGTGTCACACGTACGTGTATATCTCAATTTCTAGTATCAGTGGCGCATCAAGTTGATTTTCATTCAAATTTATACAAGATCTCTGATTTGCTTAGCTTAAATTTGACGCCATGAAATTTTGGTAGGCAAAAGTTGGATGAATATGGCTGCACTTGAAGATGTGTCTGTGTATCATAATGGCATGATATGCCTAGCCATTTGCTTTCAGTGTCGACGTTGTTATTTTCTTTCTTCTTCCCATCAAAATCAATAATCATTGTCACAAGGGCAATTTCCTTCATCCCTCTCCCCCTCACTCTGCACCAACAACCATATCCTCATACTCAAGCCGATATAATTGGAAACCCGACATGGAGCCTCGTGACCACGTTGTTTTGGTGCGACGAACTATTCTATTTAATCTGCTATGTTTTCAACGTTTTACACCGAGTCCAGTGCACACGTACGTGGAATCTTGATTTTTCTTCTTAGTGCCTTAAATTTAATTTTTATTTTATATTTTTCAAAGTTTATTTTTCGTTATCTTTTAATTTTGACACTACAAAATCATGATAAAATAAATTGAAGAGACTTTTGAAAAATTATTGTGTAATTGTATTTATATATAACTAATATAATTGTGTCTATACTTATTACAATTTATAGATTTCACTGAATTCAATGTAATTAAAAATTTTAATTATTTTTTTATTTTTCAAAAAAAAATATAATTATATGTCTCATTATATATTTAAAAAAACTATTATCAAAATTATTTTAAAATTTAAATTTATGTAAATATGTAATTGTAATTATAAAGTAATACATGTTTAAAATGAAAATAGATGTCAATTATAAATATCAATAAAATTTATCTTTTTTTTAATAAATATGTAATTGTAATATGAAGTAATGCGTGTTCAAAATAAAAATATACGTTAATTTATAAATATCAATATTTATAATTAAAATTATTTTAAAATTTAAATGTATGTAAATGTGTAATTCTAACCATGAGAGAACTTCCAGAAGTTTAGATTTTCTTTTTTTAAGAAGTAAAAATTGTCTTTTCAATAAAATATTAATATTTAGTTTAGTGATCGAAAAAGTTGGGAGAGAATCAGTTACCGAACATTATCTGATATATATTTCTTTTGGATTAGTGATGTCTCAATAACTTTTGACAGAATGAGAAGAATATGAAATCAAATCAGTTCTCCAACCATTGGTTCCAAATTCTTGCTATTGCTACTTGCCTTTCTCTTTAATATAATTAAATTCGAATAGAATCTAAATATATTTAATTTTAAATTGTATAATTATATTTTATATTAAAATATTTTTAGTTATAATTAATATTGAAAAATGATATGAATATTTTTAAAAAATTTAAATAATATATATGGTTACCGTTCGCACGGACTTCCCATTACACGTATTAGATTAATTTGTCAATTTAAACAAAAAAAAAACAAAAATAAAGTCACAGTCCTTGAAAAAATAAACAAATAAAAAAGACGTTAGCAAGCAAGAGATTAAACATCGGATGGTTTTCCACGAAAGGATAAATGACGTGGCGCTATCTTTAACAGCCGCACCTTTATAAAGATCGGAAAGATAACGGCTGACGTGCGCATGATGATGTGGAATCTGTCGGGGGATTTATTCTTATATAGTATAGGTAACGGTCCAATCATAAAATGATTGTGGGCTTTGCTGTTTGCGGTGAACTGACTTTAGGAAATTAAATACCTATACGTATATATGAATATATTTTGAAGGGGCTTTAGCTAGGGGATGCCGGCGGTGGGTGCCTTTATATAACAAAATAGAATAAAATCAATTTTACTTGGATAAATATATTTTCATAATTAAATTTTAATTGATTTGGTATTTAATATTTTTTTACTTAATTTGATACTTAAGTTTGGTTGGAGGGTCAGTTTATTATCTAGTTTTTTTAATTGGATATTTAAATCTACTTTTCAATTTAATTTTTTTAATCTAAATTGGTATTTACGTTGAACATGACTTATTTAAATCACAAAGTTAAGTTTAAGTAATAATTTAAACAAAAAAATTAAATATCTTATTAGATAAAAAATTAGGCATTACAATGAATATTGAGGCAAGCTCAATGACATAATTAAATAAAAAATAAAAAGTTAAATATCAAATTAAATCTTAAAATCAAATTCAAGAACTAATATATATGTTTACCAATTTTAGTTCTTGAATTTGATTGTCTTTCTAGTTTAATTATTAATTTTCATTTATATTATATGTTAAATTTAATGTTTTTTTAAAATTTTAATCATTTAAATTATGTTATTCTCCAAAACTTTTAACACAACATAATATCAAAATGATATCATTGGAATGACTAAATCTAAGTTCAAAGTTAATACAATTAAAAAATAAAAAATTTAGAAATTTAGAAACTAAAAATTTCTTTATGTTGATTAAAAAATTATTAGTGGATACATTTATTTGTTAAACTTTGATTTTTGTATATATATATATATAATAGAAGCAAATGGATAATGTGAATTAAGGACATAATATTAATAAATATTTAATTTAATACTATATTTTATCACAAATTCGATTTAGCTTCATAACTTAAAATTGGGTCAACAATTACGCTCTTCAAGAAGAGCACAATAAGTTCGTGGCCAACTTGTAGTCATCGTTTATTCGTGGTTCGGTTATTTTCTTTTCCAAATGGCCCAACTTGCGTGAGCTGCATTTATGTACACATTTCTTTTCCTTATAATACGCGTTGACAAGACATTCAAATGTTTCAAAGAAAAGTCTGCCGTTAATTTATGATAAAAATAATGTCCATAAAATTAAAATCAACAGTATTAGTGAAGTTGATTGTCGTTTATATTTTTAGGATTTAGGGTTTAATAAGTTTTATCTATTTGTAATAAATGTTGTATTAATGATTTGGTCTTATAATTAGGTGTAAATTGTACAAAGAAAAACAAAACTTGTGTGTGACCCAATCCGAACAATTGTTTTATTTTGAATCCCTTGTGTGGCGGTAGCAGCGGCATGTCACTGTTTCTTCAAAATATGGTAGAACAGCAAGAACCGTCCCTCATTCGCTGGCCACGTCGGAAGCAAAACTCGTATATTTTTTATATCTCCAAATATATATGGTCAATTAATTAACAATTCAGTGGTGACGGTGTACTTAATTTCCATATAAAAAGCCTTCAAATATATTGCTATGAGATATCGTGATCTGTCTGTCCCCTGTTTCACTGTCAACTCCTCGTACAGTAATTTTTACCCGCTCCTCAATTCCCGCAAGCTGCGTTTGGTTGAATGAAATTCTTTGGAATTAATAGAAATTAAAATTTAATTTCATCATTTTTTTTTTAGAGAAAATCGTCTCAGTAACTAAAAATGCCTTATAAATATATGATTTTAACCAACTTTTTCCAGATTTGCCAAAATGACCAACAAAATCGCAATGCGATCGCTAATTCGCAACGCGATCTCCATTATCGTAAATTCGCGTTGCATTTCGCGTTGCGATAGTTGGAAATCGCGTTGCGATGGTCTACAGTGTCGTTGCGATTTTCCCAATTCGCAATGCGAATAAGTAAATCGCAACGCGAATTGGGAAAATCGCAATGCGATACTGACTATCGCAATACGATACTTACTATCGCAATGCGATAATACAAAATCGAACGAGATACTGACTTTCGCAACGCGATTCTGACTTTCGCAACGCGATTTACATAGCGCCATTCGTATTAACGCGTATTTTTTTTCAAATTCCAAACACGAATTTTTTCTTAATAAATCGGAAACTGAACCGTCCACAGTAATCGCAACTCATAACCTCAAACCCAAAGTCACAACACTCAGTCCCATCTCCATCTCTCACTCTCTACGGCGAAATCCGTCCCCATCTCCGAAGATTTCCGTCCCCATCGCCGGCGAAATCCCTCACAACCATTCACAGTCAAAAATCCCTCACAATCATTCAGAAATGGAAAATCAACCTCCGAGGGTTAGTTTTGTTTTATTTTTATTTTGAAATTTTTGCATTATTTTAGGTTTTTCATATTGAGATTGATGATAAGTTTATTGGTAATTTCAATAATAGATTAACCATTTCAAGATTTCTTATTAAATTCATTCGATTGCTGCCAGTACTGCTAAACTGTTTAGCCTGTGAAGTTAGTATTTGTCTTTGTTTTGTCTTTTGGTTGAAGTAATGCAGAAGAAGAATAGTTTCGAGAATGAAAATCGCAACGCGGAAATAAACGAGAGAATCGCAACGCGAAATAAAAATCGCAACGCGAAACCAAAATCGCATTGCGATTTTCATTTCGCGTTGCGATTCTCTCGTTGCGATAGTCATTTCGCGTTGCGATTCTCTCGTTGCGATAGTCATTTCCGCATTGCGATTCTCATTATCTCGTTGCGATTTTCATTTCAACCAAAAGACAAAACAGTGTTGCAAATTTTAGTTTCAAGAATAAACTACTATTTATGTTTATTGTTTTTGGTATATCTTGACAGTGTAGTTTTTGGTATATCTAACTTGGTATGTTTATTGTTTTTGTAGAAATTTTTTTCGGTTTCATTGACATTAAGGAATAAAGTTAGCCTAGCCACTACAATTGCTTCGAAGCTTTCACCTGCACAAAGAAAATTGTTTGAGGAAACCTACTTTGGGCCATGGCTGAGAGTACAGCATCCGGGTGGAGATGCTAATTTGACCCATTTGTGGCTTCAGACCATGACGAGAGATCTACCCGACAGTATACAACGTGGTGAGGAAGAGATATGGTTTTATTTTCCACCGGCGTATACTTGTTTTGGGCGGAAGGAGTTCTGCTTAATCACTGGTCTACGATTCGGACACGATGATGTAGGCCGGTACACTCGTCATATCACCCGCCCATCATGGTTATCCAGGGTTTTTCCTGATGAGTCAATAGAGAAGCCGAACTTACACGTCGACGACATGAAGAAATTGTTTAATAAGAAAGATGGTTTTACTCGGATGAATGACGTCGATGTTGTCCGAGTATGCCTTCTACTACTTTTGTATGCCGGCTTTTTAGGCAGAGAGGCCAGACAACCTATTCCTCAGGAGCTAATATTATTGGTAGAGGACCTAAATGCATGGAATCTGTTTCCGTGGGGTTCGTATATATGGAAAGCTACCTGGACTAAGTTGTCGTCTGCCTTTGATGACCGCAAAAGTTTGCGGGGCGATGGGTCGAAATACACTTTGTCAGGCTTTGTTTGGGCCTTTAAGGTAAGAATTTCTATATAATGTTTTCAAAATTATAATTAATTATTTAACAATTACTAATGTTTGTTATTATATTGTTTGTAGATTTGGATATTCGAGGCCTTTCCCGCCATGAAGACATATGCAATAAAAACTTCAAATGATATTCCCAGGGCTATTTCCTGGAAGAGGAAACGTCTGTTGGATTGGGAAGACTTAATACCATATGCGACAATAAATAATGTAAGTTAACACAAATACTATCATATATAAACAAGTTATTAATAGTAGACGTTTAACTTTGTTTGAGTTTTTATATTTTTAGGAGGCCAACATTCCATTAATTAGACTGACACCCACGGAGGCTGAGCTTGCCACTGATTGGTGGCAAGCTAGTCAGCGTTTTCTTGATGGCACGAATGATGAGCAGCCTCCACTTCCTCCACTTCGAGATCCATCACCTCACCCAGATCCATCACCTGATCGACCCGACTATACACCTCTACAACGAGAGCCATCACCTATCCCGTCACATCATCGAGCCTCTTCTCCACCATCACCTCATGATAGGCGACCGGCAAAGATTCCACGACTTCTATCTCCTTGTTCTCCACCTCCACGGGATGAGTCAAGGGAGTTACATGATGAGGTCAATGCCTTGCGTGAGGAGATCGGTACTCTACTCGATAACAATGGTGCATGGCGTGTGGAGGTGTCTACTTTTCGTGGTGAGGTTGCCGCTCTACGTGAGATGGTAGTATTGTTGCAGAATGAGGTTCATACTCTACGCAACGAGGTAAGTTTAAGATTTTCCATATTTAACTTGATGATAAATTTACTCGTAATTTCACTTAAATTAACCATTTCACTTAGATTACTTAGTAAATTTATTCGGTTGCTGCCAATACTGCTAAATTGTTTATTAACACTGTGAAGTTAGTATTTGTCTTTTTGTTTTGTCTTTTGGTTGAAGTAAATTTATTCGGTTGCTGCCAATTCTGCTAAATTGTGTGTTCTTTAACACTGTGAAGTTAGTATTTGTCTTTGTTTTGTCTTTTGGTTGAAAGTTTGAAATATATTTGTCTTTGTTTTCACTGTTTAAATATCATGTCTGTTTATTTACTGATATTTGTATTTAATTATTTAGCAGACCGATAAGGTGGATGCTTTACGTCGGGTTTTTCTTGCACGACAGAGTTCACGCATCAGACGGCGTGCACGTGCTATTAAGTCTCCGTATACCCCAATAGTGCGAAGACATCGCAGGAAGAAGCCCGACTCGCCTGTCATCCCTCAAGAGTCCACTCCTATCGTTGAAGAGGCCCCTATCATTCCTCGAGAGTCCCCTCCCACCGTTCAAGAGGCCACTGTCATCCCTCAAGAGTCCACTCCTATCGTTGAAGAGGCCCCTATCATTCCTCGAGAGTCCCCTCCCACCGTTCAAGAGGCCACTGTCATCGTTGAAGAGGTCCCTCCCACCATTCAAGAGCCCGATTCACATGGCGTCATATGTAGGATTCTTGAGAAACCCTCTGACGTACCGGACATGATGGATTCAAGTTGGCTCTCGTATGAGTTACCGGCCAGTACCATACCGGTATCTGAAGTGGAGAGGAAACAACTACCGGACACAATTCTGGATAACACCCTTTGGGCTAAGACCGCAGTTGATTTTTATCTACATGAGCGAAGCCAGGGGTGTTTCACTGACATATGCAAGCTCAATGATGATATCTATTTGTTGCTTGATCGGTTTTGGTGGGGCGTATTATTAGGGGTCGAAGACAATGGCTATTTCGATGGAGGGGTAAGTCTTATATTTTAATTTGATTATTTTTTTGTAAATTTATGTAAGTTACTAATATATGTCTTTTTTTGTAAAACAGCATATCGATGTGTGGGTGTCACGTCTTCTAATAATTAGGAAACTTAAGGAAAATAAAATAAATACATGATATACAATTATGCCGACGTCTTTTAACGCCGTTCACTTGAAGAATCAACGAGATTAATCATTTGCGTTGGGCAATGGACAAGCTAAACTTTATCATGCATGGTGGGAGGTCGATAAGGTTAGTGTTTATTTTAGATTGAGTTTAAAGGTATTCATAAATAAGTGCGCAAATGAATGAATTATTACTTATGATTGCAGGTGTTTATCCCTGTTTTGGAACGTAACCATTGGCTTCTCGTCGAGCTTCAGATCCCATCCCTTAAGGCAATAGTATATGACAGCATGATAAATTACATATCATTGGCTGATTTAAGATATATTATTAAGGGATGGAGCTCTTATTTGGCTAAATTCTTGGATGCGATAAATTATTGGACTCGTTCTGGAAACAAGAAGCCAAAGAAGCTCAATATTACAGTTAGCAGAGACGAGACCGCACCACAACAAACGAAAGGACCCAGAGGGGATTGTGGTCCTCTCGTATGCTTGGCGTTGGACCGTTTGATCACAGGAAGTATAAAGTATCTACCTCCCACCGATATAAATAGAGCTGCAGTAGGCTTGTGGTTTCGACATTATATGGCTAGATCGATATATACGAGACGCTTCCTACCTGCATCCGCGTTATAAAAATGTCCATAAACAATTGGTATGTTTATAGGCTTATGGTTTGAAAATGTTTGGTTAAGTACCTAGAATTCAATAATTTACTGTTTGTAGGTTTTAGATGTGTAGAAAGTGTTGTTTGAGCAAATGTTTGGTTTATGCAGGTTAATCTCAGAAGTGAGCTGCGTGAAAATGATGTATGGCTGCAAAAGTTGATTCAATAGTAGAAGTGTTATTTTCTCTAATAATTATTGCTTATTTTTTTATTGTTTAATTGATTTGTAAAAGGTGATTTGTAAAAGTTGATTTGTTTAATTGATGTTAACATAATTCTTATTTGTGCTTGTTTAATTGATTGAAATGTAATGGTTGATTTTGTTGATTTCAATCTGCATTATGTTGAAGGCAAAAAGTACTATCGCAATGCGAAATGAAAATCGCAACGAGAGAATCGCAACGCGAAATTAAATTCGCATTGCGATTTTCATTTCGCATTGCGATTCCCTCGTTGCGATTTTCATTTCGCATTGCGAAATTAGAGTTGCGATTTTCATTTCGCATTGCGATTCTCTCGTTGCGATTTTCATTTCGCATTGCGATAGTAATTTCCGCGTTGCGATAGACATTAAGATGATTGCCTATTAAGTGATAACAACTGAACAGATCATAACAATTTTCAAACTCAAGTTACTAATACATGCCTAATTGAAAATGTTAAAAGTTCACACATAAAATCTACATAATACAACGTTTGCATTTAAAAATCACCTAAGTTAACAGTCCCAAAAGGTGAAGCCAATTGTGATTGGGATTTTAAAGAAGATTGTGATTTTGATTGCCTTTTTCTTGACACCATATGAGCTTTGGATTTTGATGATGATCCATATTTTGGTAAAGGAAAAGATGATTGTGATGGCACTGGTGATCCACATGTCAACCTTGTATGACCACTTTCCTTGCACCGACTACATGTCGATCTCTTCTTCTCTTCACCCTTAGACGGTATACGATCGTGACTTTTTGGTCGGCCAGGTAGCCTTTTGTCCATGGTTGGTGGCAAAACTGTTTGTAAGTCATCTGGTATGTCCCACTCAGAAGGATGTGGAATAGGGTAGACAATCTCGGCATAAGTCTGTCGATATACTTCTGTAGTGTAGCAATCCATAGCGTATGTGCTTGAATCATCTTGGTTTAGATGAAGAGCAACTTTTATAACATGGCCACATGGATAACCAGATGTTTGCCATTTCATACAACTACACGTCCTTGCATTTAGATCGACAAGTCCATTTAAGTTATTATCCAGTACTTCAAACAAAGTGTTTGAACATGGTTCAACTCTCCATGACGTTGACTTCACAACACGTTTGGTTATCTTTTTTTCAGTCCATGGTGTAACACGATGTTCCAATGTTCCTGTAAATTTAAATAAATAATACTTAGTAAAATATATGATAAGTTACGAATTCAAAGAAATAATACCTGCATGGTTTCTTTTCTTGTAGTACCACTGTTGAATAGAGGCTCGAAAAAACTCCATTAACATAGTAATGGGTAATTTCCAGGAATGACGACTTAGAGCGTTGATTGATTCTGCACTATTAGACGTCATGAAACCATATCTTGCTCCAAGTTGATGTACTCTTGACCATCTTTCAAACCCGACATCTTCTACTGTTTGAGCACACTGAGGCAAAACACGTCTTAAACAGTTTATATGCTTATTGAAATCCACTTTCCGATAAGCTTTTACAGCCTTCCAGTATGTCCATTTGTGCTTTTTTATACCAGTAGACCTTGATTTTAGATTTCTATACAAATGAACACCACAAAGTCCATGAAAAGCATCTGGGAAACACCTTCTAACAGCGTTTTCAATTGAGTTTGCCCTATCGGATATGATTATCAGATTGCTAATAGGACCTATGCAATCCCTAAGATGCCCCATAAACCATGTCCATGAATCAGAGGTTTCAGATTTGCCAACCCCGTAAGCTATTGGCAATATCCCATTGTTAGCATCCATGGCTACTGCTAATAAGTTTACTCCAATGTATCGACCTTTCAAATGTGCTCCGTCAACTATAATAACTGGGCGCATGCAAGTAATAAACGAACGAATCTACAAAATAATATACACAAGAAATATAATCATTTAAATGTGAAATGCATGTAACTAACAGAAATGAGTCAACATAATTATATTGATTTACTAACCGCAGCACCAATGGCGATAAACAGCAACTTAAAGCGTCCATCTCTATCTGTTTTGATATGAGTTACCGACCCAGGATTTTTCAGCTTTAAATTGTGATAATAAGCCGGCAGCTGGGCAAACGATGCTTCTGGCGACCCCCTCAACAATTCCAAGGCATAACATTTGGCTCTCCAAGCTTGAGAATATGATATACTAATCTTGAACCGAGCATTCATGTCAGTCATAATTTCATGTCCCCGATATACCCTGCCATTCAAAAACATTAACTCAACCAGAAAACCACCCAACACATTTTTGTTTGCCTGTCTATGGTTAGGAAAAACTTGGGTTCTTGAACATGTATGTTTATCAATAAAAGTCCTAACTTGAAACATTTCGTAATCTTTTATCCTCTTTGCAATCATACGCCACATACAGTTTTTGTCAATCATACACCTTGTTTCGAAACGATCTTTGCTTGATTTGTTAACTTTTAGTTGATAGCCATCTTCCACACATTTCGTATACAAAGCTATCTTCAAGTCTTCCTTTGTATCAAAACAATCATCTTTCTTGATACGAATAACTTTTGTGTAACAATAACTGCTTTCTTTACCAACTCTTCTTCCGGTATCTGAAGTAATTCTGGCATATTCCACTTATACTCCCGTGGCATTTTCTTTTCTTCGGGGACTTTTTCTTCTTCTTTTTCTTCTTCTTTTTCTTCTTCTTTTTCTTCTTCAGGATTATATGAATTACAGAATGGATGTTCAACATGTTCATTCACAGCCTCCACTTCCTCCTCATTATCATCAACAACATCTTCCTCGGCAACAGTTGTTTCATCATCAAAATTCGGGTATTGACCAATATCAAAATCATTACACGCAGGGTCTGTTTCTTCTTCTGAAACATCATCAAAATCCGAGTATTGACCAATATCAAAGTCCGGGTATTGACCAAGATCAAATTTCGAATACTGACTAGTACTCACAATTTTTTCTCTTGGCTCATCATCGTCTAATTGGTCAATACGAAAACCGGAATTTGGTGCTGAAAGTTGATTAGGATTTGGATTAGAGAAAGGTTGTAGGTTTTGAGAAAAACTTAGTTGATTACTACCCGCTACTGACCCAACAATACTACTTCTAGGTTCAACAACATACAATGTAACATCATCACTTGAAACACTAATGTAAGCAATGAATCGTTCAACATCTTCATTGTCGGTTAACAAATAAACTTTACCATTCCTCTGATAAGATAGCCTAAATCCACTTAGGGGCTGTAAATTCAATTTCTTTGAAACACGTAACATTAGAGTTTCATAAGTTAACTTTTTTAATGACAGTTTTAGTTGAAGATTCATGGGTAAAGGCATATATTGTAAAACACCATGAACATTCTCCAATGACCCTCCAAAACATAAATCTATCCAAACATGATCAACATTAGATGATTTCATGGTTGTAAATTAATTTACTAAACAAACGAGCTGCGAAACTAAGACCTGTTGCCGGATGGGGAAGGATGTAGGAACGGATATAGGAACGGATGTCGCCGGAGAGAGTGATAGATGGAGATGGAATGAGTTGTGATTTAGGGATTTAGGTTATGAGTTGTTGCTTCTGCGTAGATATATACACAAAAAATTTGTGTTGCGAAACTAAAACCTATTGCGAACTTTGAAAATCGCATTGCGATTCTGTATTATCTCGTTGCGAAAGTAAGTATCGCGTTGCGATTTTCCTAATTCGCAATGCGAATAAGTAAATCGCAATGCGAATTTGGAAAATCGCAATGCGATACTGACTATCGCAACGAGATAATACAAAATCGCAACGAGATTCTGACTTTCGCAACGAGATTCTGAAAATCGCAATCATCTTCAAAATCCCAATCACAACCGGCTTTACCTTTTGGGACTGTTAACTTAGGTGATTTTTAAATGCAAACGTTGTATTATGTGTATTTTATGTGTGCACTTTTAACATTTTCAGTTAGGCATATATTAGTAACTTGAGTTTGAATATTGCTATGATCTGTTCAGTTGTTATCACTTATTAGACATTCATTTGACTATCGCAACGGGGAAATCGCAACGCGAAAATGGCTATCGCAATTCGAAATGAAAAATCGCAACGCGAAAATGGCTATCGCAACTAGAAAATCGCAATGCGAAATGAAAATCGCATTGCGATTTTCTTGTTGCGATTTTCATTTCGCATTGCGATAGCCATTTTCGCGTTGCGATAGTCTGTTTTGCCTTCAACATAATGCAGATTGAAAATCAACAAATCAACTATTACATTTCAATCAATTAAACAAGCACAAATAAGAATTATGTACACATCAATTAAACAAATCAACATTTACAAATCATCTTTTACAAATCAATTAAACAATCAAAAAATAATAATAATTCTTATTTCTTCATAAATAATTGAATCAATGAATCAACAACTTTGTGACCCCGTACATCCATTTCACGCAGCTCACTTAAGGATTAACCTGTAGAAACCAAACATTTGCTCAAACAAGACTTCCTACACATCTAAAACCTACAAACAGCAAATTATTGAATTCTAGGTACTTAACCAAACATTTTCAAACCAAAAGGAGTATATATGTTAACAAAACTTGCATTTGACTTACCAATTAACAATGGACACTTTCATAAGGCGGATGTAGGTAGGCAGCGTCTCGAATATATTGCTCTAGCCATATAATGCCGAAACCACAAGCCTACTGCAGCTCTATCTCTATCTGTGGGAGGTAGAAACTCTGTGCTTCCCGTCGTCAAACGCGTCAAACACAAGCATACGAGAGGACCACAATCCCCTCTGGCTCCTGGTGATTGTTGTGGCGTGGTCTCATCTCTGAAAACTGTGACATTGAACTTCTTTGGCTTCTTGTGTCCAGAATGAGTCCAATAATTAATCCCATCCAAGAATTTAGCCAAATGAGAGCTCTATCCCTTGATTATATCTCTCAAATCAGACAGTGATATGTAATTTATCATGCTGTCATACACTATTATCTTCAGGGATGGGAGCTGAAGTTGGACGAGAAGCCAATGACGACGTTCCAAAACAGGGATAAATACCTACAATCATAAGTAATAATTCATTTATTTGCGCACTTATTTATGAACACCTTTAAAAATTTTAAAAAAAAAACACTAACCTTATCGACCTCCCACCATGCAGGATAAAGTTTAGCTTGTCCATTGCCCAACGAAAATGATTCATCTCGTTGATTCTTCAAGTGAACTGCGTGAAAAGCCGCCGACATTATTGTATATCGCGAATTTTTTTTATTTTTCCTAAGCTTCCTTATTATTAGTAGACGTGACACCCACGCATCGATATGCTGTTTTACAAAAAAATATATATATTAGTGAATTACATTAATTTTTAAAAAAATTAATCAAAATCATATATAAGACAAATATAAGACTTACCTCCCCATCGAAATAACCACTGTCTTCAACCCCTAATAGCACACCCCACCAAGACCGATCAAGCAACAAAAACATTTCATCGTTGAGTTTGCTTATGTCAGTGTAACACCCTTGGCTCCGCTCATGTAGATAAAAATCAACTGCGGTCTTAGCCCAAAGGGTATTATCCACAATTGTTTCCGGTAGTTGTCTCCTCTCCACTTCAGATACCGGAAGGGTATTAGCCGGTAACTCATACGAGAGCCAACTCTCATCCATCATGTCTGGAACCGGTGGGGGTTTCTCAATACTTCGATATATTACCCCATGTGAATCGGACTCTGGAATGGTGGGAGGGACCTCTTCAACGATGACAGTGGCCTCTTGAACGGTGGGGGGGGACTCTTGAGGGAGGATAGGGGCCTCTTGAACGATTGGAGGGGACTCTTGAGGGATGACAGGTGAGTCGGGCTTCTTCTTGCGGAGTCTTCGCACCATTGGGGTGAACAGAGACGTAATAGCACGTCCACGCCGTCTGATGCGTGAACTCCGTCGTGCAAGGAAAACCCGACGTAAAGCATCCACCTTATCGGGCCGCTAAAAAAAATTAATACATAAACCAGTAAATAAACAGACATGATATTAAACAAAGACAAATATGTTTCAAACTAGCATTGTATTCACCCAAGTCATTATTCTATCATAGTTCACAAAATGCTCAGATAATATTCCAGAAGTAAGCACTTATATAAACATTTAAAAGGACAACATATATAAACATTCCAGAAGAAGAATAGTTTACTTTCGCAACACGAAACTTAAAATCGCAACGCAAAAATGACTATCGCAACGCGAAAATGGCTATCGCAATGCGAAATAAAAATCGCAACGACAAAATCGCAATGCGAAATGAAAATCGCAACGACAAAATCGTAATGCGAAATGAAATCGCAACGCGAAACACAAATCGCATTGCGATTTTCATTTCGCGTTGCGATTTTGTCGTTGCCATTTCCGCGTTGCGATAGTCATTTTCGTGTTGCGAAAGTAAAATATTCTTCTTCTGCAAATTGAAACTTGAATGGATTGCATTACTTCAACCAAAAGAAAAAAACAAAACCAAAAATAAATACTAACAAAAACAGTTTAGCAGTATTGGCAGCAACCGAATGAATTACGAGTATGAAAAATCTTAAACTTACCTCGTTGCGTAGAGTATGAACCTCATTCTGCAATGATGCTACCATCTCACGTAGAGCGGCTACCTCACCGCGTAATGTAGACACCTCAACACGCCATGCACCATCGTCTTTGCGTAAAGTATCGACCTCCTCACGCAAGGCATTGACCTCATCACGTAACTCCCCTAACTCATCCCGTTGAGGTGGAGGTGGAGAACAGGGAGATACACGTCGTGGCATCTTTGCCGGTCGGCTATCTTGCGGTGATGGTGGAGAAGAGGCTCGATGATGTGACAGAATAGGTGATGGCTGTCGTTGTGGAGGTGTATAGTCGGGTCGATCAGATGATGGCTCTGGGTGAGGTGATAGCTCTGGGCGAGGTGATGGCTCCCGAAGTGGAGGCTGCTCATCAACAGTTCCATCAAAAAAACGCTTACTAGCTTGCCACCAATCAGTGGCAAGCTCAGCTTCCGTGGGTGTCAGCCTCTGTAGAGGAGTGTTGGCCTCCTAACAATATAAAAGCTCAAACAAAGTTAAACGTGTACTAGTAATAACTTGTTTATAAACATATGGTAGTATTTATGTTAACTTACATTATTTATTGTCGTATACCGTAGTAAATCTTCCCATTGCAAGGTCTGTTTCCTCTTCCAGGAAATAGCCCTGGGAATATCATTTGAAGTTTTTATTGCATATGTCTTCATGGCGGGAAAGGCCTCAAATATCCAAATCTACAAACAATATAATAACAAACATTAGTAATTGTTAAATAATTACTTATAATTTTGGAAACATTATATAAAAATTCTTACCTTAAAGGCCCAAATAAAGCCTGTCAAAGTGTATTTAGAACCATCGCTATGCAAACTTTTTCGATTATCCAAGGCAGACGATAACTTATTCCATGTAGCTTTCCATAAATACGAGCCCCACGGAAATAGGTTCCACGCATTTAGGTCTTCTACCAATTTGATTAGATCATTCGGAATAGATTGTCTGGCCTCTCTGCCTAAAAAGCCGGCATGCAAAAGTATTAGAAGGCATACTCGGACAACATCGACGTCATCCATCCGAGTAAAACCATCTTTCTTATTCAATAAGCTCGTCAGGTCTTCCACGTGTAGATTCGGCCTCTCTAGCTCAGGAAAAACCCGGGATAACCATGATGGACGGGTAATGTGTCTAGTGTACCGACCTACATCATTGTGTCCGAAGCGTAGACCAGTGATTATGCAAAACTCCTTCCGCCCAAAACACGTATATACCGGTGGAAAATCAAACCATATCTCTTCATCACGACGTTGATTAGTATCTGGTAGATCCCTAGTCATGGTTTGAAGAAACAGGTGTGTCAACATCGCATCTCCACCGGGATGTTGTACTTTCAGCCATGGCCCGAAGCATGTATCCTCAAACATTTTTCTTTGTGCAGGTGAAAGCTTCGACGCAATTGTTTTGGCCAGGCTGACTTTATTTCTTAAGGTCAATTGAGCCGAATAAAAGTTCTACAAAAACAATAAACATACTAAGTTAGATATACCAAAAACTACACTGTGAAGATATACCAAAAACAATAATAAACATAAAGAGTAGTAGTTTATTCTTCAAACTTAAATTTGCAACACTGTGAATTTCGTATTTGTCTTTGTTTTTTGGTTGAAGTAATGCAATTCATTCAAGTTTCAATTTGCAGAAGAAGAATAGTTTCTGAAAATGAAAATCGCAACACGAAAATGACTATCGCAACGCGAATTTGACTATCGCAACGAGAGAATCGCAACGCGAAACTAAAATCGCGTTGCGATTTGCATTTCGCGTTGCGATTCTCGGTTGATTTAATAAGCAATCTAAGTGAAATGGTTAATCTATTATTGAAATTACCAGTAAACTTATCATCAATTTCAATATGAAAAACCTAATAATAATGCAAAAATTTCAAAAAGAAAATAATTAAAAAAACTAACTCTCGTTAGTTGATTTGGTTGATTTTCCATTTCTGATTGTGAGGGTGGCTCTGAGAGATGAAGATAGACGGATTTCGCCGGAGATGGGGACGGATTTCGTCGGAGATGGGTGAGAGAGTGAGAGATGGAGATGGGACTGAGTTGTGATTTTAGGTTTTAGGTTATGAGTTGCGATTACGGGATATACTGTGGACGGTTCAGTGTTCCAATATATTAATATTCGTGTTTGGAATTTAAAAATAAAATACTTGGCCATGATACTAATGGCGCTTTGAAAATCGCATTGCGATTATGTATTATCGCGTTGCGAAAGTCAGAATCGCGTTTCGAAAGTCAGTATCTCGTTGCGATTTTGTATTATCGCATTGCGATAGTAAGTATCGCATTGCGATAGTCAGTATCGCATTGCGATTTTCCCAATTCGCGTTGCGATTTACTTATTCGCATTGCGAATTGGGAAAATCGCAACGACACTGTAGACCATCGCAACGCGATTTTCAACTATCGCAACGCGAAATGCAACGCGGATTTGCGATAATGGAGATCGCGTTGCGAATTAGCGATCGCATTGCGATTTTGTTGGTCATTTTGGCAAATCCGAAAAAAGTTGGTTAAAATCGTATATTATATGGGAATTTTGGTCACTGAGGCGATTTTCTCTTTTTTTTATGTTTGGTTCAAATTTTTCAAAGGAGTTAGAATCTCTGATGGAATTCAATTCCATCAAATGAGGGAAAAACAAAGGAATTGAAATTTGATCATACTACCCTCATCAATCCTTTCGTAACTTATTCATATATTGAATAAAAATATTTTTTTATTATTTTGAGTCGGGTCGAGTTTCTAATTCATATATTCGGATCGGGTTCGGGTTTAGGGTGAAAAAAATCGAACCGACCCGAAAATATATATAATTCAGGTCGGGTTGGATTAAGTCATTGTTTTTATTAAATAAAAATAATTTTTTATTATTTCAGGTCGGGTCGGGTTGGATTTCTAATTTATATATTCGGGTCGGATGAAACTTTATTTTTTTGGGGTCGGGTTTTTTAAGTGTGATATTCGGGTCGAATCGGGTCGGGTTTTTTAAGTGTGATATTCGGGTCGGGTCGAGTTCAGGTTTAGGGTGAAAAAAACCAGACCGACCCGAAAATATATATAATTCAGGTCGGGACGGATTAAGTCATTGTTTTTATTAAATAAAAATATTTTTTATTATTTCGGGTCGGGTCGGATTTCTAATTCATATATTCGGGTCGGGTCGGATGAAACTTTATTTTGTTCGGGTCTGTCGGGTTTTTTAAGTGTGATATTCGGGTAGAGTCGGGTCGGGTCGGATTAAGTCACTGTTTTTATTAAATAAAAATATTTTTTGATTATTTCGAGTCTGGTCGGGTTGGATTTCTAATTCATATATTCGGGTCGGGTCGAATGAAACTTTATTTTGTTTGGGTCGGGTCGGGTTTTTTAGTGTGATATTCGGGTCGGGTTTTTTTAAGTGTGATATTCGGGTTAGGTCGGGTCGGGTTCGGGGTTAGGGTGAAAAAAACCAGACCGGCCCATAAAAAAATATAATTTTACCTTATATATTTAGGAATAATTATAATAATACCCCTCTATATATAATTTTTTTCAATTAAGTCAAATGTTTTTATTGAATAAAAATATTTTTTTTATTATTTTGAGTCGTGTCGGGTCGAGTTTCTAATTCATACATTGAATAAAAATAGTTTTTGGTATATTTTTTGGTAACTAATTAACATACTTCGATTGGAATGTATCGAAATATTGCTCTATCTTTTGGTAACTTATTAACATATTTTGATTGCGGTGAATTTAACTTATAATGTTTATTAGCATGATTTTTATAATTTATTAAAATAAATAATCAATCAATAAAATGAAAATTTAATATTTTTTAACTTTTTATAATATATTACTACATGTAAGTTGTAAAATAAATTAAAATAAAGCAAAAAAAATAAGAAGGCCAATTCTGTCATTTTACATTACTGAAATCAAATTCATCTGACATGTCTGCGAACCAAACAGAATATGGAATTGGATTCCAATTCTATTTCCTGCCAACCAAACATAATATGGAATTGGATTCCAATTCTATTTCCTGCCAACGAAACAGAATATAGAATTGGATTCCAATTCCTACAGATTCCAATTCCTTCACAGATTACAATTCTTTCATAAACATTCTAATGAACCAAACGCCACCTAATACTCTTGGGCTACAACTTTCCTTCCAAATATACGTATGACATTTATACAATATCTTAGTATATTTATTTTTAAAAAATATATTATCATATCATATTAAAATATGTGAAAGTGAAAACTTAATATATATATATATATATATATATATATATATATATTAAAGATGAACACAAAATTATATGTTATGAGATGAACTTTTAAAATTTTAAGAATAAGTGAACTTCTAAAATTATAAGAACAAAAACATATAATCTATATAAAATACAAAAAAAATTAAAACATACAATAATTTAAAAATTTCAAGATACGACAAAAGATAAAAAGATAAGGTTATCAATACATCCAGCGTACATGTAACCAGACAGCAGATAATTTGGCCAAACTGGCGACCCAGCAGATCTGGAGGTGCACTGCATCTCCACATTTCCTCCTGACATGGCAAAACTGCTTCATGAGGATGAATTAGGAACATAGTCTAGTTTTAGTAGAATTCCCTTTGTTCACCAAAAGAAAAATATTTAAAAGTGTTGGATACAATCCAAAAGGCTTCCAAGTAAGGGGATCCCACTTTACAGAAAATTCATTGAATATGTGTACCTGAATTAATATAATTAAATCAATTAAAAATTGTTTAATTAAATTTAAACCTATAATTTTATATCAGATCAATTTAAATAACCAAAATAATTTATAAAATTAAGTTTATTACTAACATAGGTTTAGTCAGTTTAATCTTTAGTTAAGAAACTGTTAACACTCTAAAATTGAGTTTTTTTACCCTAAAATGAAATATTAAGGCCAAAATGCTCTAAAATAAAAAATAATTGCTAAAGTTACTATTTAATCAACATTAGACGCCTTTTGATCCTAAAATAAAATGTTAAGATCAAAATATTCTAAAAAATAGAGATAAAAATGATTATTTAATCAAATATTTAAAAAAATGTTTTTTTTAGCATTATACTTAAAAAAGTTATAATTTAATTTTTTTTATTCTGAATCGACGTTAGACTAAGTAATTACTTTTATTCAATCAATAATTTTAGGTTTAAAGTTGCATCAAGCTCTCAAACTTTTTGAGGAAAAAATCAAATACAAAAATTGATGGATCGACAATAACTGAAAGGAAATCATGGTAAATGCAGCCCATGCTCAAGTTTAATACCTATTGCCTAGAGGAACACAGCTAATGAACGGCTGGAGATCGATATTGACAACACATAAAAAAGTTATTTTTTTAATTAAGTAGAAAATTATTATATTTTAAAAATAAACGTCAAATTTTGAATTTATATAAGACAATACAATAGGAATATTTTTTGAGAAAAACAAAAATATGATGTTTATTTTTATTTTATTAAATTACATTTTTCAATAAAAAATCTATATAAGTTGATAAAAAGCCATGTGACTTGTGGTAATTGACTGAATTCTTTTAATTTCTGAACCAGAAATTATAACATGTACATACTTTAAATACTAAAATAGTACAAAATATTTAGGGGGTAAAGAAGAAATATAAACTATAAGGGTCAAATTGAACCTTTATTAAACAGTCTAACACTCGTTCCAGAACTCTGCTTGTGGCGAAAAGACACCGAATTATAGCAGAAAGCTTCAGTGATTTGAAATCTGATTCCACTTCCCCCCCACACCCCCACCCTTTTTAACAGACAAAAATAAATCGAAGTGTTTTTACTCAACTTCTAACTTTTATTGCCAAAAATTGACAGCGAGGTAACTTTTGGGATCCGGAATTGAAGATGAAATTAAATTGGATTGAAGCAAAATAGACGGTTAGGATGAGATTGCCTTCTGCTCACGTCATAATATACAGATAAATATAAATTAAATAAATAATAAATACACGCGTGTGGGGTCTATGTTGTTTTCCACCTTCGTGTCCATTATATTTTGTTCTGAAATGGTAATAAATGGAAAAATTCAGGTGTTGGAGGGATCATCCAATTTCATTGCTCTCGTCAAATCAAATAAAACTCTAGCAATGGCGCGTTTGTTTTAGGTCGCCGTATCTTTATCAACTTTCTATTGCGATAAAAAGTAAATTAGTTAAAATTAAAATAGAAGCTCGACTAAAAGTCTAAAAACAATAAAGAATATGATATTTGCATTGCTTGATATAAAGGGTTGCATAATATAAAAAAAATTATTGTTCAATGATACCAGTTAACATAGCTTTTGAAAAGTACAATTAATATATTAATTATTTTAAGTTCAATAGAAAATCAAATATTACTAAAAAAATAAACTTTAACTGATATCCGAACCACCTATTAGTGCATATGATATTTTTTAATTTATAAATTAAAACTTTAAACATTATATACAAAACACTTACCAACTCGTATATTTCATTATATTAATGTTAAAATACTGTCAACGAAATCGAAAAGAATATGGTATTTGGAATTCAGTTTCCCTACTAGACAGTCTTTAATCTTAGGTGTCGTTTGGTTCGTTAGAATATTTTTGAGGGAACTGGAATATGTGAAAGAATTGAAATCTGTCAAGAATTGAAATCCAATTTCATATTCTGTTTGGTTGGCAGGAAATGGAATTGGAATCCAATTCCATATTCTGTTTGGTTCGCAGACATGTTAGATGAATTTGATTTCAGTAATGTAAAATGACAGAATTACACTTCTTGTTTTTTTTCTTTATTTTAGTTTGTTTTACAACGTACATGTAGTAATATATTATAAAAAATTAAAAAATATTAAATTTTTATTTTATTGATTGATTATTCATTTCAATAAATTATAAAAATCATGCTAATAAACATCATAAGTTAAAATTATCGCAATCAAAATATGTTAATAAGTTATCAAAAGATAGATCAATATTTCGATACATTCCAATCGGAGTATGCTAATTAGTTACCAAAAAATATACCAAAAATTATTTTTATTCAATATATGAATTAGAAACCCGACACGACACGAAATAATAAAAAAATTAATTTTATTCAATAAAAACATTGACTTAATTGAAAAAAATTATATATAGAGGGGTATTATTGTAATTACTCCTAAATATATAAGATAAAATTATATATATTTTTTGGGTTAGGTCCGGTTTTTTACCCTAAACCCGAACCCGACCGACCCGAATATCACACTTAAAAAACCCGACCCGACCCGAACAAAATAAAGTTTCACCCTACCCGACCTGAATATATGAATTAGAAATTCGACCGACCCAAAATAATAAAAAAATTATTTTTATTCAATAAAAACAATGACTTAATTGAAAAAAATTATATATAGAGATGTATTATTGTAATTATTCCTAAATATATAAGGTAAAATTATATATATTTTCGGGTCGGGTATTTTTCATCCTAAACCCGAACTCGACCCGACCCGAATATCACACTTAAAAAAATCGACCCGACCCGATCAAAATAAAGTTTCACCTGACCCGAATATATGAATTAGAAACCTGACCCGAAATAATAAAAAAATATTTTTATTTAATATATGAATAAGTTATCAAAAGATTGATGAGGGTAGTATAATCAAATTTCAATTCCCTCCAATAAAGGAATTGAATTCCATTCATCATTGGATGGAATTCACTTTCCCTCATTTGATCGAATTCACTTTCCCTCCTTTGATGGAAAGTTGAAGCCATAAGGGATTCCAATTCCCTTGAAAAATTTAAACCAAACATGAAAAAAATAGTGAAATTGAATTATAATTCCTACTAATTTCAATAAATTCATACCAACCAAAAACCACCTTAAAGACACAAACAAGAATTGAGATTTTGACTGATGAAAAACCGACTACAAAACCAAACCCAGTTATGGGTCTGTGTGCAGACATGATAACTTTGACATGTCATTATTACAAAGCAAACAAAAAAATACGACATATTTAGATATTTAAATAAACATGAAATAATTATCGAAATTCACAAAAATGGTAATTATAATAAATTATAGAAAAAGATATTTTATACATCAGTTTTTGAGAGACCTACTGAATTACAGACAGATCCAATTTAATTCTTGTTAAAATATTAATAAACGCTTAATTAATTAGATCAAATCAATTTGATAACATTAAATATAATTATACACATATTTTTAAAATTTATAATTAAATCAATTTATTTACATAGATTATTTTTATTTATAAATTTAGGATCTATTTGTTTGGCTGTAATTGGTTTTCTAAAAATTGAATTATGATAAATGAATTACTGAAATTTAAATTCTGAAAAAATGAATTACATTTCTAGAAAATGTTTTCTGTAAAATGAATTACATTTTTCTGAAAAACATCTGGAAAACATTTTACGATGTTTGAAAAATGTTGTTTAAACTTTTTTTCCACTAGTTGATGAGTTTTTTAAAATTTATTCATTACAAATATTAAATATAATAAATAATATTATTTATTATAAAACTTAATATTATTATTTTTAAAATATTAAATTATTAAATATTATTTTTATAATTTTATTAATAAAAATATTAATATTGGTATATTTTATTGAAATAAAAATATTATAAATTATATTAATTATTTATCAAAGTAATAGTGTTATATTATATTTTAAAAAAATTAATGATTATATTTTAAATATTTTTATTAAAATATTATTATATTATTATATTAATATTAAATATATAAATAATATTATTCATTATTAATAATTTAATAATATTATTTCTATGAAATTAATAAATAATATAAATTTTATTAATAATTTATTTTATATTATTAAAATAAAAATATAATATCTTATATTATTATAATATAATTGATTATTTTATTATAATATTAAAAATATTATATTATTAGAAATATTAAAAAAATATTTTAAATATTTTAAAAATTAATATTTTGATTAAAATGATATTAAAATATTTTATTAATATTAAATTCATAAAATAAAATTATTTTGAATATTTATTATTTGAAGTGAAAAGTTCGAAAAATAACTTACGAAAAATTAGACCGTAAGTCATTTTACAGAAAACACAATAAATTCTATTGATCAGAAAAATATTTTACGTTGACCAATCAATTTTCCTCTAACCAAACACTGAAAAATATTTTTTAAAAAATAAATTACGTAAAACAAACATGAAAAAATATTTTTCAAAAAACGAAGTAAGTGAAACAAATACACATTTGAAAACTAATTTGGCAATTGATTTTTCACCAAACAAGCCTATATAATTTTGGAATTGATCTCTTTTTTACAGCCCTGTCTCTAATCTAGGAAAGAGAATAGATAGATAGGATTTAACCATGGTTAACTATTTTTAACTCTTTCCTCTAGTTAACTCCTTCCCCCAACCCTTTAAATTGGACTCCCTCCCCCATTTCTCATCATCCCTTCTCGTTTTCTCTTATGTTGTGTCCAACTTCGACTTTGAATGATCCATTTCGCTTCTCATTAAGCTTTCAATTTCTTTCATCTTCCTTTCGCATTTCTTCTTTGCCAGCTCCCTGAATCTCTGGTATTTATATTATATTATCTTTTTTTTGTACCTTAAGCTTTGTTTTGTTCTAAAAGTTTCAACTGTTAAGCTCTGGTTTTTTTAACGTCAGAGCCTTGGGTTTCGGTTTCTTTGGATAACAGCAAACATCGGTTAAAACAACGTTATGCTGGGGAGATAGTTCTAAAAAAACTATTCTTATCATTTTGATTTCAGGTGAAGATATGGCGGCAAACGGAAACGGAGTGTCGACCGCGCCAAAGAGTCCTCTGGCGAGGATTTTGACGCATAAGAACGGAATCTGTCACGATGATAGTGGGAAGCCTGTTAAGGCTCAGACGATTGACGAGCTTCACTCTTTGCAGAAGAAGAGATCCGCTCCGACAACGCCTCTCGATGGCGCCCAGGGAACTTTTGCCACAATGTCCGAAGATGAGCGCCAGCGCCAGCAGCTTCAGTCCATCAGGTAAACGTGCTGCACAGCTGTAAAAAAAAAACTCCCATCAATAACTTGAATAAAGCAACAATTTAATAACTAATGAAATAAAATATAAATTCCTTGGAAGTGGACCCCTTTAGACGCGGGGATGATAAGACGGTGGAAGATTGAAACTGATAAATTTGATGCGGGGCCCATGTGAAACCAATGAGTTTCCTCGCTCTTGCTTGGTTTGCAAGAATCACATGGAAAGATAATGGATGATTTATTACTTTAAGAAGATTAAAAGTTTATAATCTTAACAATTATAAAACTGTTATTTTCTTTCTTGGTAATATTCATGAATTTTTTTGCGCAGTGCATCTTTGGCGTCACTGACTCGAGGGACAGGGCCGAAATTGGTGCGAGGAGATCCGGCAGGGAAAGTTCAGCCGGTGGCGCATGTGTCGCACCACCACCATGTGGAGGTACCAACCATCAGCGTCAGCGACAGTTCCTTGAAATTCACTCATGTCCTATACAACCTCTCTCCTGCAGAGTTGTACGAGCAGGCGATAATGTACGAAAAGGGCTCTTTCATTACAGCAACCGGTGCTCTAGCCACCCTATCAGGAGCTAAGACCGGGAGGGCCCCTAGAGATAAGAGGGTTGTTATCGACGACACCACCCAAGACGAGCTTTGGTGGGGAAAGTAAGTGTGTATGTACAATATTTTTGACATATGGAAAAACATTTTGTGCTTGTTCATTCAATACACACTTAAAAAAAATTAATGATCCGGGGATTCCAGGGGCTCACCCAACATTGAAATGGATGAGCATACCTTCTTGGTGAACAGAGAAAGAGCTGTCGATTACTTGAATTCTCTGGACAAGGTGAAATATCTTTACATAAATCTTTTGTTTAAACTCTCTCGAAAGGGTATCATAGTAAATTTGGTTTTGAAAGATGATGTGCATATGGGGTTTTTATCTTTTTTATGGTCATATGGTATCATTTTCGTCTTTTAGTTCAACAACTTCACCTAGGGATATCTTTTCCCGTTGGGAGAAGCAACTTTGTCCTTGCATGACTAAATTTTTATTGTCCTTATCTTAGGGAGTTGCATACCGGAGATAAGGTTTTGTGGGGCCATTTCCATTGGTTCTGACATTCCCTGCCTGCTTTACTTTTGAGGCAGGGGGAAAATATAATATATCCTCTGCTTTATATAATATGCGCAGTCATTTACTTGAATACCATCTAATTTATGCTAATATGATGTAAATGGTTACAGGTTTTCGTGAACGATCAATTCTTGAACTGGGATCCAAAGAACAGAATCAAAGTCCGGATTGTCTCTGCTAGAGCTTATCATTCTTTGTTCATGCACAACATGTGAGTAAAAAATGAGTGTTTCATCCTTCTTTTTTGTTTCACAGGTCTTAGCCTATCCCAGATAAGTCTCTTTATCGATGTCGTAATGTTAATTATATATGTATCATGTGTTGAGTTCTATCATCCCTATAGAATTCCATATGAGGCAGTAAGATAAATAAAAATGGTAAAAGCTTAGTGTACAATTGGATAATTGGGTGGGTGGCAGGTGTATCCGACCCACTCCTGAAGAGCTGGAGAATTTCGGTACTCCGGACTTCACTATATACAATGCCGGACAGTTCCCGTGTAATCGTTATACACACTACATGACATCCTCCACTAGCATAGACCTTAATCTTGCTAGGAGTGAGATGGTCATCCTCGGCACCCAGTACGCCGGGGAAATGAAGAAGGGTCTTTTCGGTGTCATGCATTATCTCATGCCTAAGCGTCAAATCCTCTCCTTACATTCTGGCTGCAATATGGGGAAAGATGGAGATGTTGCCCTCTTCTTTGGATTGTCAGGTATAGTATCATTGGTCAAGGTCACAATGCGGTTCTAGTCCACAACCGATACGTGTTCTCCAAACTTTGATCTTGTGAAAGGAGATGCACGTCCTTTTTATTACTTTCACTTGGCATCGTTGCTAATGTGTTTACCTCAATGTTTTTTAAACAGGTACTGGTAAGACCACACTGTCTACCGATCACAACAGGTATCTGATCGGAGATGATGAGCACTGCTGGAGTGACAATGGTGTGTCAAACATTGAAGGTGGTTGTTATGCTAAGTGCATCGATCTTTCAAGGGAGAAGGAGCCTGATATCTGGAATGCTATTAAATTTGGCACCGGTAAAATTCTATGCCCCTCTCCAGTCTTTGATCAAACTACCTGAAAACAATTGTAATGCTCGGTTTGATCTTTCGAATTCTTTCTGTAGTGTTGGAAAATGTAGTTTTTGATGAACATACAAGAGAGGTGGATTACAGCGATAAATCTGTTACAGGTACGTATATTATCAAAATCTGGTAATCTTTGTTTACATCAGTGTGTGGCTTGACTCGATAATAAAGTGGCCGATGGATAAGAACAATGTCTGAGTCATCATGAGACATATCTGACTTAGTTTAGTTGTTTATGAAGAAAATTTCCTTCACGTTTAGTTTTTCTGATTAATCTAATGGGTTCTTTTGATGAAGAAGATAGAAGTGAACATGGTTGACATTCTCAATTCAATTTTAGTTTAAAAAAAGTGCCAAATGGAAGATTAGAATAATTGAAAGCACAAGATTAAATAAGTTTTGAGCGCCAAATTCCCTGATGTCGGCCAAGTTATAATAGAATAATATGAGTTACACGATACGCGTAATCTTTAATATTAATTTTTCTTTGCTTGCAGAGAACACTCGTGCAGCCTACCCGATTGAATACATTCCCAATGCTAAGATACCATGTGTTGGTCCACACCCCAAAAATGTCATACTTTTGGCATGTGATGCCTTCGGTGTCCTTCCACCTGTGAGCAAGCTGAGTCTGGCTCAAACCATGTACCATTTCATCAGCGGCTACACGGCTTTGGTATGTTTCTATGTCTTTGTGCTATGTATTTTAGAGGCGTCTGGTTCTTGTGATTGCTGAACTTGTTCGATGATGTATAGGTGGCAGGCACAGAAGATGGTATTAAGGAGCCAACAGCAACATTCTCTGCTTGCTTTGGCGCAGCATTTATCATGTTGCATCCAACCAAGTATGCTGCCATGCTTGCTGAGAAAATGCAGAAGCATGGGGCAACAGGGTGGCTTGTCAACACAGGCTGGTCTGGTGGAAGGTAACAACAGTGCATTACAAGCGTTTGTATCATTTAACATATTTGCTGGAATGGTTTTATCAATCACCATCGGCTTTTCTGCAGCTACGGGTCTGGAAACCGTATCAAGTTACCATACACTCGAAAAATCATTGATGCCATTCATTCTGGTAGCCTCTTGAAGGCAACTTACCGGAGAACCGAGGTGTTTGGGCTAGAGATCCCCACCGAGATCGAGGGAGTGCCTTCTGAAATCTTGCATCCTGAGAACACCGTAAGTTGTCCCTTCTTCAACCATATGTTACTCGGATTTTACCTTGGAAGTTTGATGTATATGGGTATTGTATTACAGTGGGCTGACAAGAAGGCTTACAAGGAGACACTGTTGAAATTGGCTGGACTGTTCAAGAACAACTTTGAGACTTTCACCAATTACAAGATTGGCAAAGACAACAAGCTGACTGAGGAGATCCTGGCAGCTGGTCCAAACTTCTAAATTCAAACGCCGTTAGCCGATTTGCATAAAGTCAATGAATGTGATAGAAATAAAGAGTTTGTTAGCATTATTATAAAGATGTAGTTCTTTGTTGGGTTTCCAATTACAAATGAATTTTCTTCTGTCTTAAATATTTTCAAATGGATTGGTTCCAGGCTTTGATACTGAAAATTTAGTTCATTGTTTGAATAGAAAAGTGGCTTTGCCAGAATAATGACAAGCAACTGTACATTGATCTAACAAGTGGAGATATCTGTCATCAAGGGAAAGTAAAGGATGAAAAAGCTAAAATAAGATGAAAGGGAAAAATTCAACTTGATGCCTATCATGCAATTTATAACATGTCAAAGAAAATAGGCATGTATATACACAATATAGAGAGAATTTTGAAACAAATTTATAACCAAAAAAAGAACTTCCAAATGATTCTGGGAAAGAGCAAGAAGTCTTTGTCACGAACAGAAAGATCAACCCTAGACAAAGTGGCTTTGCCTTGTATCACGACCTTGATTTCAAGGTATTAGAACAACAAAATCAGTATTCGCCCTCCGGTATGTTATTTCTGTCACACCGTTGCAAATTTTGTCCACAAAACTCTTGGTTAAGGAATTTATTAACTCGGTGTTACCATGTACTACGCTATTTTCAACTGGATTTATCGAATCAGAGCTAACTAATTCCCATCAAATTTTGTTGGATAAACTAATATTCAACTATCACTTTTATTTCAGTTTAGTCAGTCAACTATATTTTTTTATCATATTTCACGTTTTGTTTTGATTTTATTTTAATTATCTAACATAAAAAAATTAACAGAACTACTAATGTAAAAAATTTTCAATATTGTAACACGGTGAAAGTGTAAATAATGAATAAAATAAAGGATTTTGTTAATATTTTATGATTTGTAAAGATTATATTTATAAAATTATTATATAAAATTATTGAAAAATATTAAAATAAAATAAAATTGTAATTGTAATTGTAATTGAAGGATCAAATAAAATATTAATTATAAATTTAATATATAATATCATCTTTTAATTACGATTAATGGTAATTAACGACATAATATTTATTTTATAATAAATCAAAAATTTATTATTGAATGACTGAAACATTAAAAAAGAAAAAGAAAGAAAGAAAAAAAAGAAATGACGGCACACGATTATGGTTTTCTCTAGGTGCACGTTAGCATGACTAATGGAAACTGAGAAATCCGTTGTGTCTCTAGCGAGCCGATCGATTTCTTCTCCGATTGTTTCTTCAGTCTACAACTTTTTCTTTAATAGTTTCGCTCGAGAGTCTGATGGATTGGCGTAAATTGTTCTCATGTTCAGCTGGGCAACAGTTACAGTACTTTCCCCCAAAATCGCGAGAGGGGATTCCGCTCCTTCAACCTCCGCCTGAAGTATTTGAAGCTGGAATAGCATAATGGAAACTCTCACTAGTGGGACAATTTCTTGGGGCTGCTCCCAATTTTATCTCAATGCAAAGGATCATTGAAAATTTGTGGAAAAGTCTTTGCAAGGAGCTCACGTTCAGGTCAGTCACGCAGGCAATAATCTCTACTTATTTTCTTTCAACCATTGATCCTTAGGAAATGGGAACCGAACATGAAAAAGCATAATTTTAACTTATCTGGAATTCTAATCTGGGTTCACCTATATAATGTTCCTCTTGAACTTTTCTTGCGTGAAAGGCTTAGTTACATTGCAAGTGCCATAGGTATTCCCTTTTCAATGGATTCTATCACAACCTCTACATCAAGATTATAATAAGCAAAAATATGTGTCGAAACAGGGGTAAATGAGGAAATCCCTAAGTTTGTTGATATTGTCCTAAACAATGGTCAAGCTATCTCGATAGTTGTATAAGTACCTTGGCTTCCATCTTGCTATAGAAATTGCAATATTTTTTGCCATAGTGAAAAATGATGCAAGGATAAGTCAAAGACTTCTCATGCTACTACTCAAGTATGGAGGAAAAAGGAACAAAACATCACTACCTCAGTGGTCTAAGATGCTGGAGGTAATGAAGGCTTACAGGATTTAAAGTCAGTTGGTACAGATCTTATAAATGAACTAATCACTAAGGAGACTGGTACTGGAAGGGAATTAGCCTCTGAAATTCAATCTTCTGCTAATGAATTAGCTGCCGAGGGAGATCTCTCGAATTCTGATATTCATCTACCCAAAGAAGTTAGTTTAGAAGCTACTGATCATAATGTTGAAGGTGATTCCTACCTATCTGTTCCTCCAGATTATGCTGATAGAGGAAAAGATCATCATTCACCTCCTAAACGGGATAGAGGAATGCCAGCAAAAGACAAATCCAAAGTGGCTTTAGCAGGATCCAAAAACATATTTGAAATTCTCAATTCATTGGATAAGATTCATCCTTCCTCAGAGAGTCAGGGTAGAAAGCAAGAGCTGCTGCCTCTGGTGTTGCAGATTTGATTAAAGAACTCAAAATAAAAAAGAAGGTTCACTTAGATAAAGCTAAGAGTTTTTCAGTAGGAAGTAAAAGGGGTGACATGGGCTTCCCATATCAAGGACAATGATTATTTCCTTTTGGAATGTTATAGGATTAAACAATCCTCTAAAACAAGGTAAAGTCCTCTGAAGGGCTACTCAAAATAATGTAGATGTACTTTGCTTACTGGAGACTCGAGTAAAAGTTGAAAAATCAGCTGAATTATTCATTATTAGATTTGAGAATTGGAATGAATGTACTAACTATGATTATTTTGTGAATGAAAGGATTTGGATTCTGTGGAAAAATGGTTTGGATATTTCCCTATGTCATGCTTCGGCCCAGAGTATTTATGTTAAAGTATTTTTCAATGATGTTCCTCTGATCGTTACTGTGATTTATGGTAGTAATAATGGTATTACCAGAAGACAACTCTGACAGGAACTCCGTGATCTGGATTCTAATTTATGTAATTTCCCTTGGATCATGGGAGGGGATTATAATGTCATATTGCATCCGAATGAAAGCTCTGACCACAAGCACTTGGGACTGATCTCTACTTCAGACATGAAAGATTTTCAAGGAGTCATTTAAAACCTTCAACTTCATGATCACCCTTTCTTTGGTCCTACTTATTCATGGAGAAACAAACAAAAAGACAATTTTCTTTCTCGAAAACTTGACAGGGTGCTTATCAACCCCATGTGGTTTGAATCATTCCATAACTCTTTTATGGAATTCCTGACACCTGGACCTTCTAATAACTGTATGACACTGGTTGTGCTAAACAAAGAGGTACAAACTAACAGACCCAAGCCTTTTAAATTTTTTAACTGTTGGACTCTTTATCTAAAGTTCTTAAATGTAGTTAGTCAATCTTGGCATCCGGCATTTCAAGGCAATCCAATGAAGACTCTTTTTCTAAAGCTAAAGAGCCTTAAAGCCAATCTAAAAAAACCTTAATAAAGACTGTTTCAGTGATATCTCATCCCGCGTTAGACAAAAGAAATATGAAATGGAAAAGCAACAAATGTAACACCCTTAACTCATATCCGACCCGAATACAAGTCCGAGGTGTCACATTGACTTTTCAAATCTTTGACTCTTACAGAAAATCCCGGGAATTTTTAAAACTTTCATTAAAACGAAATACATTAATTTACATAAGACCATAAAATACAAAATCGATCAGAGTATTCGTAATTAACACTTATTACATACCAACACTCTATACATAATCTAGTACATACTTTGTCAATTTACTTCTGATCTGATCTCTTAGTAGTATTGCTGCCTGTGCTACTTCTATTTCCACTCTTCCTGATTCTTGGTACCTACGTGTAAATCACTTACACGCTAAGTCATAGACTTAGTGAGGCAATAAATGAATATGCAACGATAAACTTATGAATGTTCATACTTACCATTGGATCATGACATTTCAATGTGCATTTATTTATCACATGATAACATATATAATCATATAATGCACATACGAAACTTACCTTCTTGTATCACTTTCACTGTAAATCGGTATTTCAATTGCATTGCCCATGTATATTATTGAGAATAGAGGTATGTGAGTACATTGAGGTTGTGTACTAATGCTGTCACCACAGCTCGTATCAATTCCCTCATGGGGCACCGAACCTTAGTTCAGTATTCATCCCGTAGGACTATTATCTATGTCCCGTAGGACCATTACATCCCGAAGGACTACATCCCGAAGGACTACATCCCGAAGGACTATTATACCCTCGACTCTTGGCATGCCAACTACACCTATAGTTCTCATATCGTATACTATGGGCATTATTCTTATTTTTCATATGTTCATATACTTCTGTCATTTCTCTTGTGATCATGTAGCTCATGTCACTTCATATCATGTTCTCATATTACATGTCATATCACATATCATATCACATGAACATATATATGTCTTATGTATGTATAACAACAATTATCATGTATGCATGTTCACAACTATTATATTATAAAAATCAACATAGGGATTAGACTTATCACAACTCTTATTCCATTATAATATACATCTAGTATGCACTCACCTTAGCTTTGCTTTGTTTCGATTCTAATCCTTTGATCGTTCCGGAATAAGCTTACTTTTAGTATCTACATAATCACACATGGATGTATATCAGTATTATAACTAATATACTCTAATGGTTCACTCTTTAGACTAAGAGAAAAGTCAATTTCATCTTTTAATGAAGGTATGCATCGATGCACTACTGATGCATCGGTGCATCAAAGGTATTCGATGTAGTATTATTGTTGGGATGCATCGATGCACTCCTTATGCATCGATGCACCGATTGCATTCGATGTTTCACTATTAATGGGATGCATCGATGCACTACTTATGCATCGATGCACGAATTGCATTCGATGTCTTTATTTTAAAATAGTGCATCGATGCACTACCAATGCATCGATGCACATTCATATAATTTTTGGGTTTTAACCTTGATGCATCGATGCACCATGAATGTGCATCGGTGCACTCTGCCCAGAATTCTCTTTTTGAACCTGAAAGTTCATTCATTTGGATTAAATCCTTCATGTTTAATCCCCTTTTTTATTCTTAACTCTAGTACACATCCTTAAACCAATTTATACTCATTTATTTCATCTTAAACCTTCAAATCCTATCATTCATATGTAATTCAAGAATTACATTAATAAATCAACATGTTTGAATTCCGTTTTTAACACTTCGTATATCTTAACTAGATTGATGACAAGTCAAATATAACTTTCAATTCTAGTTATGAACTCTATTCCAAGATTTCATTTAAGAACTTCAAATCTTAAATCTCTCCTAACTCAATCATCCTTTGATGTTAAGATAACTTAAGCTTTCCTTAAGCTTAGTTATCATCTAATAATCAAAACCCAATATTAAATTTAACAAGAAACTCAATAATCAGAAATTTTACCTTTGCTTTGGTTCACGCGTACAAGGAAGAAAGAAGAAGATAAGTCTGGAAGCCTTTGGTTCTCTCATTTTCAACCCACTTGTATTCATATATATCCTTATCCCTTGTTTAATTAATTGATCCTTGCAATGACTCTTTTGCCCTTCCATTCCTACTTCCTTTCAATTCAATCCTACACAATCATTTACATATATATCTTTATACTATTCATTCATTCTATTTTAATCACCAAAATTTGAAACTTTTCAATTTAGTCACTAACCCGGTATTGAGGATGTTACAATTCTCTCCCCCTTAAGAAAATTCGTCCTCGAATTTTCATTATGTAAAGAGGTAGGGATACTTAATCCTCATGTCCTCTTCATGTTCCTATGTTGCTTCCTCTATTTTGTGATTTCTCCACAAGACTTTAACCAATGGAATAGTCTTGTTCCTTAATTGCTTGACTTCATGAGCTAATATTTGAACAGGTTCTTCCTCATAAGTTAAATCTGGTCGAATCTCAATTTCTTCAGTAGTCACAACGTGAGATGGATCAGATCTATATTTCCTAAGCATTGAGACATGAAAAACATTGTGTATCTTTTCCATTTCAGGTGGCAAAACTAGCTGATATGCTACTGATCCTACCCTCCTAGTAATCTCATAAGGTCCAATGAACCGAGGACTCAACTTTCCTTTACGTCCAAACCTCAATATTTTCTTCCACGGAGACACTTTCAAGAACACTTTATCTCCGACTTGAAATTCAATTTCTTTCCTTTTTAAATCGGCATACGATTTCTGTCTATCAGCTGCAGCTTTTAGATTATTCTGAATTACTTGAACTTTCTCTTCCGTATTCTGAATCAACTCAGGACCAATAACTTCTCGATCCTTAAGTTCATACCAGTTCAAGGGCGTACGACATTTTCTTCCGTAAAGAGCTTCATAGGGAGCCATTTTGATGCTTGACTGATAACTATTGTTGTATGCAAATTCAGCAAGTGGTAAATATTTTTCCCATGATCCTTTGAATTCAATGACACTCGCTCTAAGCATATCCTCTAGAATTTGGATAGTTCGCTCTGATTGACCATCAGTTTGAGGATGAAACGCTGTACTGAAGTTTAACCGAGTTCCCAATGCTCCATGTAATGACTTCCAAAACCGTGATGTGAATCTAGGATCCCGATCAGAAACTATGGAAATAGGTATACCATGCAAACGTATAATCTCTCTTATATACAATTCAGCATACCTATCCATGGAGAAATCAGTTCGTACTGGAATAAAATGGGCTGACTTAGTCAATCTATCCATGATTACCCAGATTGAATCCTTTTTGTTCGGAGTTAAAGGCAAACCCGTCACAAAATCCAGCGTTATGTTTTCCCATTTCCATTGAGGAATTGAAATTGGTTGTAACAATCCTGACGGAACTTGATGCTCAGCTTTGACTTGTTGACAAGTCAAACACTTTGATACAAATTCCGTAATGTCTTTCTTCATTCTCGGCCACCAATATCGACTCTTGAGATCCATATACATTTTGTTCCCTCCTGGATGCATTGTCAATGGGCTACAATGAGCTTCCGTCAACAAATCATTCTTTAATTCATCATCATCTGGAATTACTAATCTCTCTCGATAATACAAGTTCTCGTCAGACTTAATCTCATAATCCGTACCCTCTCCATTCTTTATCTGTTGTATCCTCTTTAAACACTTTTCATCTTTAACTTGCAATTCTTTAATTCGATTTAGCCATACTGGCTTGACAGTCAGTTCTGCACAAATTGCACCATCTCCTCTTAACGATAATCTAGCATCAAGAGCTCGCAAAGCTGCAAACGTCTTTCGACTCAAGGAATCAGCTACCACATTTGCCTTTCCAGGATGGAAATCAATCACCACATCATAATCTTTGAGAAATTCCACCCACCTTCTTTGTCTTAGATTCAACTCTTTCTGAGTCATCAAGTACTTTAAACTCTTGTGATCCGTATACAAGTAGCACTTTTCACCATACAAGTAGTGTCGCCATATTTTTAGAGCGAACACTACTGCAGCCATCTCCAAATCGTGTGTCGAATAATTCTTCTCATGAGGTTTTAATTGCCTCGAAGCATAGGCCACCACCTTGCCTTCTTGCATTAACACGCATCCCAAGCCATTATGAGACGCATCACTATACACTACAAAATCCTTGCCATACTCAGGTTGAACTAACACTGGAGCTTCTGTAAGAATCTTCTTTAACTTTTCAAAACTCTCTTGACATTCTTGAGTCCAAACAAATTTTATTTCCTTTTTCAACAGTTTAGTCAGGGGTAATGCTATAATCGAAAAGTTTTTAACAAACCTTCGATAATAACCAGCTAACCCCAGAAAACTTCTAACTTCCGATATATTCTTTGGAACTTCCCACTCCATAATAGCTTTAATCTTTTGGGGATCCACTCGAACTCCTTCTGCCGAAATTACATGTCCAAGGAATGCCACTTCATTCAACCAGAATTCACATTTAGAAAATTTAGCATAAAGTTTTTTATCTCGTAATATCTGTAAGACAATCCTCAAATACGAACTATGCTCTTCCTCTGACTTTGAATATATTAAAATATCATCAATGAACACCACAACAAACTGATCCAAATACGGTTGGAAAATTCTGTTCATTAAATCCATAAAAGCAGCTGGTGCATTCGTAACTCCAAACGGTACGATAAATTCATAGTGGCCATATCTTGTTCTAAACGCCGTTTTTGAAATGTCTTTTTCTTGAATCTTTAATTGATGATAACCCGAACGTAAATCAATTTTTGAGAACACTGAAGCCTCCTTTAATTGATCAAATAAATCGTCGATTCGGGGAAGTGGATACTTGTTCTTGATGGTTACTTTATTGAGTTGTATGTAATCGATACAAAGACGCATGTATCCATCTTTCTTCTTAACAAATAAAACTGGAGCTCCCCAAGGTGATACACTTGGTCTAATAAACCCTTTGTCCAATAGCTCCTTTAATTGAATCTTTAATTCTTGCAATTCTTTTGGAGCCATTCTGTATGGTGCCATTGCAATGGACGCTGTTCCCGGTATTATCTCAATCTGAAATTCTACTTCTCGGTCAGGAGGTAAACCTGGCAACTCTGTAGGAAATACATCGAGAAACTCTCTGACTATAGGAATCCCTTCAATCCTTTTCTCCTTGGTTCTAACATCCAGTACATTAGCAATAAACCCTTGACATCCCTGTAGCAGTAACTTCTTTGCAGTCATCACTGAAATCACATTTGCTAACGGATTCCATCTTTCACTAAATTCAATAATTTCTAATCCTTCGGAACTTATCAACGTCACTCTTTTCAATCTACAATCGACATCAGCGTAATAACGATATAACCAATCCATACCCAATATCACTTCGAATTCATCAAAAGGTAATTCCATCAGATTAACAGGGAATTCAATTCCCTGAATCCGTATGGGACACCCTCGGCTCACCATATTTACTTGGGCACTGTGCCCTAATGGATTCTTCACTATCACCTCCTTGCTAGTAATTTCTAACGGAATGTTCAATTCTTTCACTAACTTACTAGTAATGTATGAATATGTAGACCCGGGATCAATCAATACAATAACACCTTTGTCAAACAATAGAAAGGTACCTGTTATAATATATGAGTCATCACAATCATCATTGGTCTTGAGGTTGTACACCCGAGCAGTGGAGTGTATCTCTTGTTGAGCAGAGGACTCTGACTGACTTCTTCCTCTGCCTCTACCTCTTCCCCTCTGGGTTACAGAAACAGACCTCTCAGGCTGTACAGGTTCACTAGTTAACATTGGACAGTCTCGAACGAAGTGTCCGGCGTCTCCACATCTAAAGCAGACTCCAGAAATCATCCGGCATACCCCTAAATGATTCTTTCCACAATGCGGACATTGTCTGGCTTGACTCTGATTAGTTCTCCCAGCTCCCGATCCTGCTGATTGAGTTTATTTGCCTTTCATCGGATTTGATCCTCTAGCTGAGGATACCACTGACTCCGATTTAGCTTGAGGTCGAGAACCAGCATCTCTACCTCTTTTTGATGGTGCGGAACTCGAAGAAGCACATGTTCTCTTGACTGTTTGAGTCCTTAAATTTTCAAATCTCTCATTCTGAGCTCTTTCCAAAGCTTTGGCACGATTGACTACCTCTTGAAATGAGGATAGATTCAATACAATCAACATCTCCTTCAACCGAGGACGTAATCCCTCTACGAACCACTCACAAGCATCCTTCTCAGTAGGAACAAGCTCGGCAGCAAAACGACTCAACTTATTGAATTCACACTCGTACTCATATACAGTGTGATTCCATTGTTTCAGATTCATGAACTCTTGCTTCATTTGATGAACAAATTGATCTCCGATGTACTTATGTTTGAATTCTTCTAAAAACAATGACCAAGTTACTTGGGCGTTAGTCATCCTCAATGTAACATTAGTCCACCAGATCCTTGCTTGTCCTCTCAACAAGGAAATTACTCCATCTAGCTTATCAGCATCGGAACAATGAAGTCCCGTAAGCATGACCTTCACGTCATTAAGCCAAAGGTCCGTAGTAACAGGACCTTCATTAGCTTCCCCTTTAAACTCTGGAGCTCCCAATCCCTTCAACTCTTTCGTAACATTTATTTTTGGAGTTGAAATAACAGGAGGTTAACGTTCTAAAGAATATATCTTGATCATTGACAGACATTCCAGAGGATGTCTGTTCTTCACTCTGCTTAGCCGGGGCAGGTGAATTACTGCTTTCAGCGGGTCTATCGTCTCCCGCTTCATTTCTAGATTTACCCTGTCCGGACATCTATAAAAATACAACCATATAGTTCTATTAGCAAAACAACATACTTACTATTCCATCAGATCAGAAGTTTCCACTATTTGTTGGCATGTATACCTTATAAGACACTCTAGACTTCAGTTTATGCCGAGAATCGACTAAACCGTAGCTCTGATACCATTAAATGTAACACCCTTAACTCATATCCGACCCGAATACAAGTCCGAGGTGTCACATTGACTTTTCAAATCTTTGACTCTTACAGAAAATCCCGGGAATTTTTAAAACTTTCATTAAAACGAAATACATTAATTTACATAAGACCATAAAATACAAAATCGATCAGAGTATTCGTAATTAACACTTATTATATACCAACACTCTATACATAATCAAGTACATACTTTGTCAATTTACTTCTGATCTGATCTCTTAGTAGTATTGCTGCCTGTGCTACTTCTATTTCCACTCTTCCTGATTCTTGGTACCTACGTGTAAATCACTTACACGCTAAGTCATAGACTTAGTGAGGCAATAAATGAATATGCAACGATAAACTTATGAATGTTCATACTTACCATTGGATCATGACATTTCAATGTGCATTTATTTATCACATGATAACATATATAATCATATAATGCACATACGAAACTTACCTTCTTGTATCACTTTCACTGTAAATCGGTATTTCAATTGCATTGCCCATGTATATTATTGAGAATAGAGGTATGTGAGTACATTGAGGTTGTGCACTAATGCTGTCACCACAGCTCGTATCAATTCCCTCATGGGGCACCGAACCTTAGTTCAGTATTCATCCCGTAGGACTATTATCTATGTCCCGTAGGACCATTACATCCCGAAGGACTACATCCCGAAGGACTACATCCCGAAGGACTATTATACCCTCGACTCTTGGCATGCCAACTACACCTATAGTTCTCATATCGTATACTATGGGCATTATTCTTATTTTTCATATGTTCATATACTTCTGTCATTTCTCTTGTGATCATGTAGCTCATGTCACTTCATATCATGTTCTCATATTACATGTCATATCACATATCATATCACATATCATATCACATGAACATATATATGTCTTATGCATGTATAACCACAATTATCATGTATGCATGTTCACAACTATTATATTATAAAAATCAACATAGGGATTAGACTTATCACAAGTCTTATTCCATTATAATATACATCTAGTATGCACTCACCTTAGCTTTGCTTTGTTTCGATTCTAATCCTTTGATCGTTCCGGAATAAGCTTACTTTTAGTATCTACATAATCACACATGGATGTATATCAGTATTATAACTAATATACTCTAATGGTTCACTCTTTAGACTAAGAGAAAAGTCAATTTCATCTTTTAATGAAGGTATGCATCGATGCACTACTGATGCATCGGTGCATCAAAGGTATTCGATGTAGTATTATTGTTGGGATGCATCGATGCACTCCTTATGCATCGATGCACCGATTGCATTCGATGTTTCACTATTAATGGGATGCATCGATGCACTACTTATGCATCGATGCACGAATTGCATTCGATGTCTTTATTTTAAAATAGTGCATCGATGCACTACCAATGCATCGATGCACATTCATATAATTTCTGGGTTTTAACCTTGATGCATCGATGCACCATGAATGTGCATCGGTGCACTCTGCCCAGAATCCTCTTTTTGAACCCGAAAGTTCATTCATTTGGATTAAATCCTTCATGTTTAATCCCCTTTTTCATTCTTAACTCTAGTACACATCCTTAAACCAATTTATACTCATTTATTTCATCTTAAACCTTCAAATCCTATCATTCATATATAATTCAAGAATTACATTAATAAATCAACATGTTTGAATTCCGTTTTTAACACTTCGTATATCTTAACTAGATTGATGACAAGTCAAATATAACTTTCAATTCTAGTTATGAACTCTATTCCAAGATTTCATTTAAGAACTTCAAATCTTAAATCTCTCCTAACTCAATCATCCTTTGATGTTAAGATAACTTAAGCTTTCCTTAAGCTTAGTTATCATCTAATAATCAAAACCCAATATTAAATTTAATAAGAAACTCAATAATCAGAAATTTTACCTTTGCTTTGGTTCACGCGTACAAGGAAGAAAGAAGAAGAAGATAAGTCTGGAAGCCTTTGGTTCTCTCCTTTTCAACCCACTTGTATTCATATATATCCTTATCCCTTGTTTAATTAATTGATCCTTGCAATGACTCTTTTGCCCTTCCATTCCTACTTCCTTTCAATTCAATCCTACACAATCATTTACATATATATCTTTATACTATTCATTCATTCTATTTTAATCACCAAAATTTGAAACTTTTTAATTTAGTCACTAACCCGGTATTGAGGATGTTACAACAAATCTCTACTTTAAGAGGTGAATACTCTATTGAAAAGGAATTGAAATTTCAAAGAGAGTTAAAATCTCTGGAAGAAGCAGAGGTCATGTTTTAAAAGTAAAAAGTTAAAGTGCATTGGTTAAAAGAGGGAGACAAATGTACTAAGTTCTTTCATTCTCTTATTGCTACAAAGAACAAAAGATACACTATAAGGGTTCTTATCAATGATCAGGGTAGAAGACTTGATTCATTTGCTGAAATGTCTTATGAAGTAACTGATTTTTCAAAAAATTGTTAGGTTCTTCTGATCCAAAAGTTAAACAATGTGATCCTAGTCTTCTTAAAGACCTGATGCACCCTAGCTTGACCCTTGAAGATTCTGATGCCCTTATCCAAGATGTCACCAGGGAATAGATAAATGAGACCATTTTCAGTCAAGGCAATGACAAGGCTCCTGGCCCAGACGATTTTACTTCATATTTTTTCAAAAAAGCCTGACCAATGGTTGGAGATGAGGTGGTTGAGGCTATTAAGTATTTTTTTCATGAGACTTTCATTTACCCAACTTTTAATGCCACTACAATTGCATTGGTTCATAAACTTCCTAATCCCAACAAGGTATCTGAGTTCCGCCATATCTCATGTTGCTTAGTGATTTACAAGACCATTACAAAGATCCTTGTTAGAAGGATGACAAATCTACTACTATGGATAATTTCTCCTAACCAATCTGCTTTTGTAAAAGGGAGGAGTATTATTGATAATACACTTATTGCTCAGGAAATGGTGAAAGGTTATGGGAGGAAGATTATTTCACCTAGGTGTGCTTTGAAAATAGATCTCCAAAAGGCTTTTGAATCTATCCACTAGGGCTTCATTTCTGCTGTCCTTAAGGCATTAGATTTACCAAGTAAATTCATTGGGTGGATTGAAGCTTGTTATGTTGATGCGAGATATTCCATCTCATTCAATGGAAGCTTGATTGGCTACTTCAAGGGTGCTAAGGGAATCAGACAAGGTGACCCTCTTTCCTCTATTTTATTTGTTCTTGCAATGAACATTTTATCCAAAATTCTTAATATTGTTACTACTAGAGGTATGTTTGGCTTCCACCCTAAATATAAGAAGATAGGTCTCACTCAACTTTCTTTTGTTGATGACCTATTAATCTTCTTCAAAGGCAACCTTGAATCTGTTACGAGAGTCATTACATTCTTAGATTGCTTCTATGAATTATCTGGTCTTAAGCTTAATGCTACAAAATGCGAATTATTCAATGCTGGAATCTCAGTTCAAAATCTTGAGACTATTTTAAACTTTTCTGGATTCAAACTTGGTTGCTTGCCTGTTAGATACTTAGGGGTTCCTCTTGTCACAAGGAAACTCACTGAAAAGATTGTGAGGTCCTAATTGACAAGATCAAGTCCAGACTCCATCAATGGTCAAGAAAGAATTTGAGCTATACAGACATACTTGAATTGGTGAAGACTGTCCTTTTCAGTGTTGCTAATTACTGGTGCAGGCAATTAATCTTGCCACAATCTATTATCAATAGGATTGAGAAACTTTGCTCTAGATACTTCTGGAAACGTTCTGACATTACTACTGCCGGAGCTAGAGTTAGTTGGGAGAAGATTTGCCAGCCAAAGTCTGAAGGCCTCAGTCTTAAGGACATCAAAACTTGGAATAAAGCGTATATGTTGCACCTTATTAGAAATATCCTTACGGGGGAGGGTTCTTTGTGGGTTGCTTGGATCAAAAACTACATAATCAAGAATCAGGAGTTTTGGCTCATGGAAGAAACAACAAGTTCAAGTTGGTGCATCAGGAGACTTTTGAAGCTTCGAACTATTGCTCAACCAGTTTTGTCTACAGGAGCAAAGAAAACTAAAGAAATTTAGGAAGAGGTTCAGACCAAAGATATCAAAGTTCCATGAAAAAAAATGATCTGGTTTCCTCTACATATCCTTAAACATAGCATGATTTCCTGGATGATTATTTTGGATAGACTTTCAACTAGGGAGAGACTTCAACGTATTGGATTAGTAACTAATGGACAATGTGTTATCTGCAATGAAGCTCTGGAAACCAGAGATCATCTTTTTGCTGAGTGCAAGATGGCTGCTACTATTTGGAGCACTATTCTGCACCTCATCGGCTTGAGCAGACCTTAATTGACTTGGGTAAACTTACTTGGTTGGACGTGCAATCGTTGGAAAGGTAAGTCCCTACTTACAACTATCTTGAAGCTTGCTTGGTGTGCTTTTAATTATTTCATATGGGAGGAAAGGAATCGAAGACTGTTTAGAGGGAACTCCAAATCAGTGGATGAAATTCTAAATTCCATCAAGGAGATTGTAGGAGCTCAACTATGTGATAGGAATGTTAACATATTAGATAGCACTAATTTAACTCTTTGTAATCAATGAGGTATAGTTTAATTTTTTGTTGTAAATAGGTTCCCCTTCTTGTTCCTTGATTGGATTGTTTCTGTTGCAGTTTACTGCATTCTTGGGTAATAAAATCTTAATTATCCACAAAAAAAATATTATTAAAAAGTAAAAATTATTATTAAAAAGTAAATCTAAAATAATTTTAATGACATTTTTAATTTTTATCTCATATTAAAGCACTATTCTTAATATATATGTATATAATATTGATCATTTATAGGTTTCCATTACGAGCCACTCTAATCAGTAAGTAGAAAGTAAAACGGCCGTGTTTCGTGCCGTATCAATGTCTTTGGTTTAAGAAAAATGGTCACAAAATAAAACACAGTTCTGTCAACTTCCTAATCCAAATAGGACTTGGGCCGAGTTAGCTCCCGAGTCACTCACCGAACTCGGAAAATAAGTGTGCCCTTATTATCCAAAAGCGCACGTTAGAATCAATCCCTTTGCCTTTCGTTTCTGGGAGCTTCTTTTTTTCTCCCTTATATTTAAACCTATCATTGCCCGAGTCATCCTTCAATACTCCCGAAGATCGAAGATTTACGTTTCGTTTTCTCTGTTTCCTTGAAGCAGATCCAAAACTCTCTTTGGAGGCGCCGGTTTAAGATTTTCGCTTGAAAAATCGAGGATTTCGTCGATATTCGATCCGATTAAAGGTATTATGTGTCGGTTCTGTCAGATCTATCAATTTCGATTTATGTTTGTTTTGGGGTTTTTCCTTTTTAACCTCTTTTCGTGGGATTGACCAAATCGGTGTTACCGAATTTGATTTTTATTAAATTAAATTTCGACAGATTCGTTTTCAGATTGCTCCTCGTTGCAGTAATCGAATCTATTTCTGGGAAGAAAATTAGGGTTTTTTGTGTGTTCTTTCATCGTTATTATTCTCCGATGCTTTTTTGTTTGTGCTTTGGCTTATTTTTTATATGAAAATATGAAATTTAACATTTTTCAATAATCTGAAGAATTTAGGTGTTTTAGTTGGAACATTTTCTTCAGAATACTTCATATTTTTTTTATATTTCAAAATAATATAGACCTCAGTGAGCCAAATTAATCTAGGTTTAATTTTACTCAATTAGAATCTTTATCTAGATTATAAGCAAAATTAATCATTTTGTAGTTAATTTTCTTCAAAAGTTTCGTACTTTCGTATTTTATCATTAACATTATTAATTGATTGATGTTCAGGTATCCTGCATTTTTTCGGATAAGTTCATTCGAGACAATAAAGAAGCAATATTGTTAATTGGTGCTTGCTTGAGCAATGAGGGGATACGACCGAGAAGTAAGTCTACTCTAAGGAAGAAATACGTATATTGCTAACCTTATGGAAAATGATAAAGTTTAGGATTGTTGTTTGCATATTTTATATCTGTTCTTCATGATGGGGAATTTTTGTATCCTTCATTTAAGTTTTAATTTGCATATTATCCGTTCTTATTTCCTATCTAGGAAGTTGAAGATTATGATGATTATGACATGGAAGGGGAATATCAAGATGAGGATGTTGTGGAAGAATATGGGGATGAATATGAGGAAGAAGAAGAGGAAGAGGAAGAAGAAACCAGACAGCCTACACAAGAAGAAGTAGAATACCTAGAGTTAAGGCAGCGGCTGAAAGACTCTATCAGGCGAAAGAGGAAACAAAGTGCTTTAGCTTCTTCGGAGAAGAAGCTTCCATACAACAAGTGAGTGACGTGCGTCCTTTTGCGGATTAATTTTCTATTGTTTAAGTTCTTCGACACTTGAACACTATTCTGAATTCAGGCTTATTGAATGTAAAATGCTTTCCTTCTATTCCTCATGGTAGTTGCTAAGTGCGTCTATTCCAGGTTTACTTAACTTTAACTATACTAATTAAGTTTAAAAGTGCTGTCTTCCTGCAGCTTTGGATCCTTTTTTGGACCTTCTCAACCTGTTATTGCTCAGAGAGTTATCCATGAAAGCAAGTCATTATTGGAAAACCAGAATTTGGTATCAAAGATGTTGAGCACCAATCAGTCTGTAAGTATAACTTGTGTTTCATTTTCTTAATGTGAAGTGCTCATATGTTTTCTGTGTTTATATTGATTTGCATGGTTATGCAAACTCCAATCTGATGAGCTCAGTCAGCCTACGGCGGTTGTTATTTATTTTATTGGATAATTCTATACCTTTGACAGTTCTAAAAATATGCACAAGTACAGCAACCAAATATATAACTTTTCCTGCAATGTATAGTGTGCATAGGGGGTTTAATCAAGCCAAGCACTCAAGCAGTGAAGAGCTTGAACTCTGCTCATAACTTACATCTTGAAACTCCACCTAGCTCGATTGGGTTTCATTTCTAAACCTCAAGTTTAATTTGAGTTGAAAATTGAATTGCTTGACTTCACAAGATTAGACTCGAGTTACTTCGTAAAAAATGTGCTTGATTTCCATGCTCAACTTTAAACAGATTATTTGTGCTCAAGTTTGAGTTGAAAGATTTCAATAGTAATTAAAAAAAATTTAAAATATATGAAATAATAAAAAGTTCCATTTGGCTTGCAAGATGTTCGATAAGTATTAAGATTCTTGAACATGGCATGCACAATTAATTACATGAGTTTGGCTTGGTTATGTCTAAGCCAAATTTCAAGTTTTTTTATTGTGCCGGGCCCAAGTAGATGCGGAATCCTTTTAACATTCCTAATCATGCATGTCTAGTGCTTGGACATAGAGTCATGTTTTGATATTCACAATCTTTCACTTACTCTGCACCCATTTTGTATATGTTGATGATGTTAATAGCTTCTTTTAAAGCTCTGTTTTTTACACTGATTGAAGGATTCCAATTCGTTCTAGGTGTTCTGAATTTGTATTGACAACCTTGTGATTTTCTGTAGAGTAAAAAGAACCCTGCTTCAAACAGCACTGGACCCAAACAAGCCCAACTTGGCAAAGTACTCAAACCTCCAAGTGAGGTATTTGCTCTGAGCATTTCTAATTTGGTTTTATCTTTTGAAAGAGCTCTGGTCTGTGATAACAAATGTTTTCATTTGCTGGACTTGTGCAGCTCAGAAGGAAAGTGGAGAAGCTTAAGGTTGCAAGAGATTACTCGTTTCTCTCAGATGATACGGGGTTTCCAGCTCCTGCAAAAGATCCTCCACCTCGAAATGTTTCTGCTCCAACATCTGGTAGGTTACTTCTTGACTGCATGAAATGTGTTTTCTACTTCTGAAGCTTAAAGCATAAATAACTTACAGTTTTTTTTTTGAAGAGGTGCGATCAGCTCAAATGTTGCTGAAAAGCAAACAACCATTGAGCAGCAACAACAATAGTGCCAGAAATTTGCAAGGCATCCGTGATGAAAGGAAATCAGTTCCACTGAAGGGTCAATTGCAATCTAAAACTGGTACCTATAACACTTCTTCTGGCAGTAAACCAAATGGGATGTCAATGGATTCTAAAAAGCAGCTTGGTGTTACAAATTGCATGGGGAATGGTCGGTCTGGTGGTGTTAGTAGGGGTATGGGGTCTAGCCGGCCTGTTTGTGCTAGCAATGGTACCGGAATTGGACGACCTGTTGGTGTTAGCAGTGGTACTTGGCCTGGTCGACCTGTTGGTGCTAGCAGTGGTACTGGCCCTAATCGGCATGCTGGAGCTAGCAATGGTACCGGGCCTGTACGGCCTGTTGGAGCTAGCAATGGTACCGGGCCTGGACGGCCTATTGGTGCTAGCAATGGTACCGAGTCTGGCCGGCCTGCTGGCTATAAACCGGTGCCTTCAAAGATGCCTATTCCAAAGATGGAGAAGGTATCTGCACCAACTTCTAGGAGTCTCCCACCCAGTGCGCACAAAGCACCTCCATCAAGAGTGCACTCCTCTGAATCAAGACAGCAGTTGGAACAGAAACGGGGATTACAAGAACGTAACAAGGATAAAATGATGCCCCAAAGGCCTCTAGTATCATCAAAGCCACAGTTAAAGAAGCCAGTGAAGCAAGTCTCATCTCACACTCAAATGAAGTCAAATGTACAAAGACCCAAGAAAATTGCATTAAGTGAAGATGAAAAGGCTCTAATGATGATCAGAAATATGTTCCAGTAAGTTCTCTTTCCTGCCATGTTTCTCTCTCCTTGACCTTTCATTGAGATCTTCGGTCTCATTAACTGGAAGAGTAACTAACTTTGTTGCTTTCACTATTTTGGTTTGAATGTTTAAAACTTAGTTTTCTAATATTTGATTACTCCATTGCAGCACTGATAGATATCCAGTTTGTGACGATGATGATGTTAGTGACATGGAGGCAAACTGGGATGAGATAATGAAGGAGGAAAGAAGAAGGTTAGTAAATTTCCTGAACCCGTTTTTCTTTGTTAGAAATATCTTGCTAGCATTTAGTAGTGTTAAAATGATTAGTACCTAATAACTTGTTTCTTCCCTGCAGTGCTCAAATAGCAAGGAAAGAGGATGAAGAACAATTGAGGCTGATAGAGGAGGAAGAGCGGCGGGAGCGGATGGCCAAGAAGCGCAAGCTGAGCCGACACTGATGGATGGATGGATGGCTCAAAAATCATTTTTCATCCTCCGGTGTTATATATTCCTTATGTAATTACAAATTGAAGAACGGTTTTCTTTTGTCCCAATTGAAATTCAACTAGTGTTTTACTTTGGAGTTTTAGAAATAATACATTAGATTTTCTTTTTCTTTAATAAACGCTTCTGTTAACATTGAAAGTTAATGCACAACGCTCTTTTCTTACGGCCTTAGCAATCAAAATATGTCCTGTACGTTCTTACAATTATTATATTAATAATGGTAAATTAATTTTACTAATAAATTGTAATACAATGTAGGTAAAGGAGAAAGAATAATAAGTTGGAATGAGAAATGTAAATATGTATTAAGTGTGAAAAAAGTATTGTCATTAAATCTTATTTATTTTCCAATAATATTGTCATTAGAGCCTGCAATTATCAAAATTATGATATCATTCTTCTTAGGTAGGCTAATATTAGTGATAGACGTTATCAGTATATTAGTTTAATGATATTCAGTTTCTAAACGTTTCTTTTTAGTTTTTGAATTTTGAATTTTTATTAAATTAATTTAATTACAAAAAAAATACTAGAAATATTAAACCGATATCAATTATTTTATCTTTAATAGTTTAAATATCTTCATTTAATTTTTTTTATAAAATTTAAATAATTTTGAGTTTTAATTTTCTTTTACTAAAAAGGCGTGAAATATATAATGTAAACATTGACAAAAAATTAAAATAAACCGTCAATTTAATAAGTATGTTATTTTTATATTAATTAATTTAATTCAATAAAATTTAACTATTCGAGGATAAAGGAAGAGAATTTTTTTAGGATCATACTAACTTTTCTTTTTCTAACTTTGAGGACAAAAATTATATTACTTCTAACATGACCGATAGAATTTTTATCATCAAATTTAGACTTCAGTAATTAAGATTAGCTTACTTATTTTGTCCAATTAATTTATACTTCAATAATTTGAAAAAAAAAACTTATCATAACTTCGGTGACCATTAATGTCGTTAACCCAAAAGAAAATGTGATCTTAGTATGAGAAATAAATGAATAATAATAATAATAATAAGGGTAAACTATATGTTTAGTACCTACAATATTACTTTTATTCCATTTTAGTATCAAAATAATACATAAACTAAACATTAAGTATGATTTTGAAACAAAATAAATTTTCTGTACCAAAACAGAACAAAGTGATAGTTTAGATACTAAAGTTGTAGTTTACCCTAATAAAAAAAGGTCAAAACAGATTTCAACAAACAAAACTGCCCATTCGTATAACCGTCGACTATTAATTTTATGGTCATTTAAACGAAACGAAATAGACATGGTATCAAGTATGTGAGCATTCTCTCTCACTCGTAGCCCGTAGTTGTGCGCGCCTGAGGAATTCATTGGAGGATGTCAATGGAAACTTTGATAAACCCCGCGATCCTTCCTTCACCTTCTCGTGGCTTCTTCATTCCCAGAACTGCGCCTAATGCTAAATTCTTTAACCCTCCTTCGCTTCGTTGCGTTAGGTAAACTTCGAATACCTCTCTAAATTTTCAGCAGGTTTGAACTCTTTTGCAGTCTTGTAATCCACTTTTGTTTGATTTCAGGAATAATTGTGGAAATGGAATCAATGGCTTCCCTAGTACTCCTTCACCTATGGAGTGAGCTTCCTTTTCCTTTTTTGTTGAATTTATTATATTTTGTTTGCTAAATTTAATATTGTTAATTTCTTTTTTATCTGCATTTTTAGGAATGAAGGTCCAGATGCTGAGGAATCGTCATCGGTAAAATTCCATGTCTTGCTCCTTTTTCTTTATTATTCGTATTTTATGTAAAATGTAATGCCAATTCAAATATTATGTTGGAGGTAGAAAGTAACATTATTGATTCTTTTCTTAAAAAGTTTAAACATTATTAAGTAGTACTTTTATTTTTGAACTCCATTTTCAAGGAAGGTTTTTCTGTTGTTGTTGCTGCTTTTTTTCATAGGAAGAATTATCCGATTATGAATTGGATATGGACACTATTCACGGAAGCTCAGACGAGTAAGTCTTTATTTGATGAGGAAAATTTTGACATCCTTTGTTTATTTTTAAGTTTTTTCTTTTGTGTGCTTCTCATTTTATATCAGATATTCTATATTTGGATAGACAACGGGCGAAGGCCGTCGAAGGGTGGGAAAAAACATACAGGGAGAATAAGCTATTGAGTGACAAGATAAATCAATTGGAGAGAGAATCCAGAGGGAAAGGTGAATCTTGAACTCCGCTTATTGTATTTGCAACAGTTAATTATGGTTTATTGTAGTTTCATCCCAAGTCTACAAATTTCGAGCATGTCTTGCTTGTCAATTTAATGCTTTAACAAGAAATATGTTCTTTCAAGCTGTGTTTGGTATTTGCCAAAATGATAATGCTGTTGCTTCTATATCGTATATTCTTGTAGGGCTACTTCCATACATCTCATACCCAAGGTCGGCCCAATACATGTGCCATATGGGCCTTCGTCCAGGGCATCATGTTTGGGCTGCATGTTTGAGGGGCATCAGTTCTTATCCTTTCTTATGGTATATACAATAGCGAAGGCGCCGCGGAGGAGCGATTGAGGGAAGCAATAGAGGAGCTCCATAGGCGTCAGAGGACGGTGGCGAGTGGCGACAACCCCCCGTGCGACCATGCTGATAACTCCTGCGTGGCCAACGCCATTGGCAATCTTTGCCAAACTTTTCTCCTTTCTTATGGTGTTAGAGTGGGCATCGGGATTCTTCTCCGCGCTTTCAAGCACGCCAGAAGACAGTCTTATTCTTCGCTTCTTGATCTCAAGGTTAGGGTTTTAACCTTCCAAACACTCTTACTGAACTAGTAAAATGAACTATTTTTTTTTCAAAAGAGAACAAAAAAAAGCTGATGAGATTAGATGATTGGTTGGCAAATTTGCTGTGATTTTGTAATTCATTATTTGGGTTTGCTAGGAATTATTGTGTAAGAATATGCATAAAATTGATATTAACAATGTTTGAATGTATAAATTTGTTCATCAGCAACTTGTCTCGGAGAAAGATTTGATTGTGAGAGAGGAAGCATGCCGCATTGGTTTACTTTTTGGAGGTTTCACCGGGTCATATCATTTGCTTAGATGTTTATTAAGGAAGCTGAGAAAGAAAGATACACCAGTGAATGCGTAAGTTCGCTATATAAGGCCTTACTTTGGCTTTTTTTGTCTTGTTTTTAAGTGGTTGGTTCCTAAGAGATTCATATCTAATTGTGGCTTATGATAAATGCTTATTTGAATATTTGAAATCTTTTGATGCTTGCTAGAACAATATTCTTTTATTTGACATTGTTTTAGGTTATGCTGGAACAGACTTTTAGCAGGTTCAATTGCAGGGTTGTCTATTTTGGCTTTGGATGATTCAAGCCGAAGACGTACTCTTGCACTGTATCTTTTGGCTAGATTAGCCCAGGTGCATGAAAGCTTTTAGACTTGCAAAGATTTGAGATCGTGGATTCCACCTCTCTATTTGCACTCTAATATTTTGCTTTAATCTTCGGTGTATTTCACTTTTGGGGAAGTCATTGGAAGCATGGTGACTCTCTGCACTTTTCTTTAGCATGTGCCCAGGTAATGTAAAGCTCAATTTGTTATTTTATCTGTATACACCAATTTGATGATAGTGGAACATTCAAAACACTAGAAATTGTTTAGTTTGGCCCAATACATGTGCCAGATGAGCCTTATCCTTCTCTATTGTATATATATATATTTGACCCAAAAAATTAGCCCAAAACACCTGATCGGTCGATGGTAGGGGGCATCGTTTTAGGTGACATTTGTAGCCTTGTAGGTTTTGGTTTGTATTAGTATTGATTTTGTTTGACTATAATTTCTATTACATTTTTATTTTAAAAAAAATGTTTATGTTTTGTCTATTATACGGTACAAGTATAGGGGCATAAAATTATTATCTCGCCCAGAGCATTAAAACTCATTGGATCGGCCCTGCTCATACCTGTTTGAGCTGTCCAAACTTGGTTGTTTCAAAAGGAGATGATGATACTTGAGAATGCCTTTTTCCATGTGCTGCCTTCAGTTAGTTATAGGAGTTTAGGTCGTGCCAGAGCCAGAGGCTTAAATTTCAGTTTCTTTTGGGCCATTCACGTAAAATTATTAACCAGTTGTCACCGTTAGTGACGCTGCAAGAGAATTAGGCATGCATGTTTCACCCGAGAGGGATAATTGTTGATATGTTTTCTGTTGGTCAAGTTTTTAATGAACCTCTATATATTAGGTAATGACGTAACGTGTTTTAATTTAGGAATTCTTGAGCATAAGCTAACTACCAGTTCAAGTTCATCAAAGCGATTTTAGGTTGTCCTGTTTTGACCAGATAATCCTGCTCTGTGCTGGGAACTGTTACTTCGGATAGACTCAATGGTTCTTGGTGGATTAGTTAGCATTGAAGAGGCATCTGCTTTGAGAAAGATGGTCGTAGATAGAAAAGTTATGTTGTAGATGTATTCTCAGGCTCGCTGCAGCAAAGAGATGATGAGCTTCTTGCAGAACTCCGCCACTTCTCTGGAGGAAGGAAAAGGTAGAACTGGCCTGTAGAAGTCGCAGTATGTTCACTTTTGACATGATGAACACAAATACTTGGCAGTTTTATAACCATTCTCTGGTTCAGTGGAAAAGTCCAGCACCTTTTTCTCTTTCTGTTTTATGGAACTTGAATTACTAATTGGTTCTTTTGATTTCTCTGGTTTAATATATCTAAATACATCAAAAATGATTCTTTTGATAGAAAATCCAAGGTGCTGCATGCTATGTAAATATTGAACGCATCATGTGAACTAATGCCACCAATCTTTTTTTTTTTTGCTGACAAAAATCCTAATTCATAACCGGGGGTTCTGCATTCTCTTGAAGAAGCTCATTTGTGTTTTTCCAGTCATAAGTCGTTCATTTTTATTATCTATACATTTAATTTGTTGATCCTACCTTTTCTTTTTATTTTTTAAAGAGAAAATAACCTCAGTGACCAAAAATCCCATATAATATACGATTTTAATCAACTTTTTCCGGATTTGCCAAAATGACCAACAAAATCGCAATGCGATCGCTAATTCGCAACGCGATTTCCATTATCGCAAATCAGTTTCCAGATTCGCAATGCGATTATTACTATCGCAATGCGATTTTCCAATTTCGCATTGCGATTTTCCCAATTCGCATTGCGATTTTACCAATGCGTAATGCGAATAAGTAAATCGCAATGCGAATTTGGAAAATCGCAATGCGATACTGACTATCGCAACGCGATAATACAAAATCGCAATGCGATATTGACTTTCGCAACGCGATACTTACTTTCGCAACTAGATACTGACTTTCGCAACGAGATAATACATAATCGCAATACGATTTTCAAAGCGCCATTAGTATTGCAAAGCGTATTTTATTTTTAAATTCCAAAACACGAATATTAATATATTGGAACACTGAACCGTTCACAGTATATCCCGTAATAGCAACTCATAACCTAAAACATAAAATCACAACTCAGTCCATCTCCATCTCTCACTCTCTCACCCATCTCTGACGAAATCCGTCCCCATCTCCGGCGAAATCCGTCTATCTCCATCTCTCAGAGCCACCCTCACAATCAGAAATGAAAAATCAACCAAATCAACCACCGAGGGTTAGTTTTTTTAATTATTTTCTTTTTGAAAATTTTGCATTATTATTAGGTTTTTCATATTGAAATTGATGATAAGTTTACTGGTAATTTCAATAATAGATTAACCATTTCACTTAGATTTCTTATTAAATCAACCGAGAAACGCAACGCGAAATGAAAATCGCAACGACAAAATCGTAAAGCGATTTTATTCTCTCGTTGCGATAGTCAAATTCGCGTTGCGATTGTCATTTTCGTGTTGCGATTTTCATTTTTAGAAACTATTCTTCTTCTGCAAATTGAAACTTAAATGAATTGCATTACTTCAACCAAAAAACAAAGACAAATAAAAAATTCACAGTGTTGTAAATTTCAGTTTGAAGAATAAACTACTACTCTTTATGTTTATTATTGTTTTTGGTATATCTTCACAGTGTAGTTTTTGATATATCTAACTTAGTATGTTTATTGTTTTTGTAGAACTTTTATTCGGCTCAATTGACCTTAAGAAATAAAGTCAGCATGGCCAAAACAATTGCGTCGAAACTTTCACCTGCACAAAGAAAAATGTTTGAGGATACTTGCTTCGGGCCATGGCTGAAAGTACAACATCCCGGTGGAGATGTGATGTTGACACACCTATTTCTTCAAACCATGACTAGGGATCTACAACATACTATACAACGTCGTGATGAAGAGATATGGTTTGATTTTCCACCGGCGTATACGTGTTTTGGGCGGGAGGAGTTTTGCATAATCACCGGTCTACGCTTCGGACACGATGATGTAGGTCGGTACACTAGACACATTACCCGCCCATCATGGTTATCCCGAGTTTTTCCTGAGCTGGAGAGGCCGAATCTACACGTGGAAGACCTGACGAGCTTATTGAATAAGAAAGATGGTTTTACTCGGATGGATGACGTCGATGTTGTCCGAGTATGCCTTCTAATACAATTGCATGTCGGCTTTTTAGGCAGAGAGGCCAGACAACCTATTCCGAATGATCTAATCAAATTGGTAGAAGACCTAAATGCGTGGAACCTGTTTCCGTGGGGCTCGTATTTATGGAAAGCTACATGGAATAAGTTATCGTCTGCCTTGGATGATCGAAAAAGTTTGCATGGCGATGGTTCCAAATACACTTTGACAGGCTTTATTTGGGCCTTTAAAGTAAGAATTTTTATATAATGTTTCCAAAATTATAAGTAATTATTTAACAATTACTAATGTTTGTTATTATATTGTTTGTAGATTTGGATATTTGAGGCCTTTCCTGCCATGAAGACATATGCAATAAAAACTTCAAATGATATTCCCATGGCTATTTCCTGGAAGAGGAAACGGACCTTGCAATGGGAAGATTTACTACGGTATACGACAATAAATAATGTAAGTTAACATAAATACTATCATATGTTTATAAACAAGTTATTACTAGTACACGTTTAACTTTGTTTGAGCTTTTATATTGTTAGGAGGCCAACATTCCATTACAGAGGCTGACACCCACAGAAGCTGAGCTTGCCACTGATTGGTGGCAAGCTAGTAAGCGTTTTTTTGATGGCACGGATGATGAGCAGCCTCCACTTCGGGAGCCATCACCTCACCCAGAGCTATCACCTCACCCAGACTATACACCTCCACAACGACAGCCATCACCTATTCTGTCACATCATCGAGCCTCTTCTCCACCATCACCACAAGATAGGCGACCGGCAAAGATGCCACGACGTTTATCTCCCTGTTCTCCACCTCCACCTCCACGGGATGAGTTAGGGGAGTTACGTGATGAGGTCAATACCTTGCGTGAGGAGGTCGGTACTTTACGCAAAGACGATGGTGCATGGCGTGTTGAGGTGTCTACTTTACGCGGTGAGGTAACCGCTCTACGTGAGATGGTAGCATCGTTGTAGAATGAGGTTCATACTCTACGCAACGAGGTAAGTTTAAGATTTTTCATATTTAACTTGATTATAAATTTACTCGTAATTTCACTTAGATTAACCATTTCACTTAGGTTGCTTAATAAATTCATTCGGTTGCTGCCAATACTGCTAAAAGATTTTTGTTAGTATTTGTTTTTGGTTTTGTTTTTGTCTTTTGGTTGAAGTAATGCAATCCATTCAAGTTTCAATTTGCAGAAGAAGAATAGTTTACTTTCGCAACACGAAAATGACTATCGCAACGCGAAAATGGCTATCGCAATGCGAAATTAAAATCGCAACGACAAAATCGCAACGCGAAATGAAAATCGCATTGCGAAATGAAAATCGCATTGCGAAATGAAAATCGCAACGACAAAATCGCAATGCGAAATGAAAATCGCAATGCGATTTGTGTTTCGCGTTGCGATTTTCATTTCGCAATGCGATTTTCATTTCGCAATGCGATTTTCATTTCGGATTGCGATAGCCATTTCCGCGTTGCGATAGTCATTTTCGCGTTGCGAAAGTATGTTTCGTGTTGCGAAAGTAAACTATTCTTCTTCTTGAATGTTTATATATGTTGTCCTTTTAAATGTTTATATAAGTGCTTACTTCTGGAATGTTATCTGATGCATTTTGTGAACTATGATAGAATAATGACTTGGGTGAATACAATGCAAGTTTGAAACATATTTGTCTTTGTTTAATATCATGTCTGTTTATTTACTGATTTATGTATTAATTTTTTTAGCGGCCCGATAAGGTGGATGCTTTACGTCGGGTTTTCCTTGCATGACGGAGTTCACGCATCAGACAGCGTGCACGTGCTATTACGTCTCCGTTCACCCCAATGGTGCAAAGACTCCGCAAGAAGAAGTCCGACTCACCTGTCATCCCTCAAGAGTCCCCTCCAATCGTTCAAGAGGCCCCTATCATCCCTCAAGAGTCTCCCCCCACCGTTCAAGAGGCCACTGTCATCGTTGAAGAGGTCCCTCCTACCATTCCAGAGCCCGATTCACATGGGGTAATATATCGAATTATTGAGAAACCCCCACCGTTGCCGGACATGATGGATGAGAGTTGGCTCTCGTATGAGTTACCGGCTAGTACCCTTCTGGTCTCTGAAGTGGAGAGGAGACAACTACCGGAAACAATTCTGGATAATACCCTTTGGGCTAAGACCGCAGTTGATTTTTATCTACATGAGCGGAGCCAAGGGTGTTACACTGACATAAGCAAACTCAACGATGAGATGTATTTGTTGCTTAATCGGTCTTGGTGGGGTGTGTTATTAGGGGTTGAAGACAGCGGCTATTTCGATGGGGAGGTAAGTATTATATTTGTCTTATATATGATTTTGATTAATTTTTTTAAAAATTAATGTAATTCACTAATATATGTCTTTTTTTGTAAAACAACATATCGATGCGTGGGTGTCACGTCTTCTAATAATAAGGAAGCTTAGGAAAAATAAAAAAAATTCGCGATATACAATAATGTCGGCGGCTTTTCATGCAGTTCACTTGAAGAATCAACGAGATGAATCATTTTCGTTGGGCAATGGACAAGCTAAACTTTATCCTGCATGGTGGGAGGTCGATAAGGTTAGTGTTTATTTTTTAAATTTTTTAAAGGTGTTCATAAATAAGTGCGCAAATAAATGAATTATTACTTATGATTGCAGGTGTTTATCCCTGTTTTGGAATGTCGTCATTGGCTTCTCGTCCAACTTCAGCTCCCATCCCTGAAGATAATAGTATATGACAGCATGATAAATTACATATCACTGTCTGATTTGAGAGATATTATCAAGAGATGGAGCTCTCATTTGGCTAAATTCTTGGATGTGATTAATTATTGGACTCATTCTAGACACAAGAAGCTAAAGAAGTTTAATGTCACAGTTGTCAGAGACGAGACCGTGCCACAACAATCGCCGGGAGCCAGAGGGGATTGTGGTCCTCTTGTATGCATGTGCTTGGCGCGTTTGACGACGGGAAGCACGGAGTTTCTACCTCCTACTGATAGAGATAGAGCTGCAGTAGGCTTGTGGTTTCGGCATTATATGGCTAGAGCGATATATTCGAGACGCTTCCTACCTGCATCCGCGTTATGAAAGTATCCATTGTTAATTGGTAAGTCAAATGCACGTTTTGTTAACATATATACTCTTTTTGGTTTGAAAATGTTTGGTTAAGTACATAGAATTCAATAATTTGCTGTTTGTAGGTTTTAGATGTGTAAGAAGTCTTGTTTGAGCAAATGTTTGGTTTATGCATGTTAATCCTTAAGTGAGCTGCGTGAAATGGATGCACGGGTGCAAAAATGATTCGTGAAATGCAGTTTTCTTATTATTATTTTTTTGATTGTTTAATTGATTTGTAAAAAATGATTTGTAAATGTTCATTTGTTTAATTGATGTGTACATAATTCTTATTTGTGCTTGTTTAATTGATTGAAATGTAATAGTTGATTTGTTGATTTTCAATCTGTATTATGTTGAAGGCAAAACAGACTGTCGCAACACGAAACTGACTATCGTAACGATAGAATCGCAATGCGAAATGAAAATCGCAATGCGAAATGAAAATCGCAACGAGAGAATCGCAATGCGAAATGAAAATCGCAATGCGAAATGAAAATCGCAACGAGAGAATCGCAACGCGAAATGAAAATCGCAACGACAAAATCGCAACGCGAAACTAAAATAGCGTTGCGATTTTCATTTCGCTTTGCGATTCCCTCGTTGCGATTTTCATTTCGCATTGCGATTCTCTCGTTGCAATTTTCATTTCGCATTGCGATTCTATCGTTGCGATTTTCATTTCGCATTGCGATGGTCAAATGATTGCCTAATAAGTGATAACAACTGAACATATCATATCAATTTTCAAACTCAAGTTACTAATACATGCCTAACTGAAAATGTTAAAAGTTCACACATAAAATCTACATAATACAACGTTTGCATTTAAAAATCACCTAAGTTAACAGTCCCAAAAGGTGAAGCCGGTTGTGATTGGGATTTTGAAGATGATTGCGATTTTGATTGCCTTTCGTAACGCGATTCTGACTTTCGCAACGAGATAATACAGAATTGCAATGCGAGTTTCAAAGTTCGCAATAAGTTTTAGTTTCGCAAGCCAAATTTTTTGTGTATATATCTACGCAGCAGCAATAACTCATAACCTAAATCCCTAAATCGCAACTCATTCCATCTCCATCTATCACTCTCTCCGGCGACATCCGTTCCTATATCCAACGACATCCTTCCCCATCCGGCAACATGTCTTAGTTTCGCATCTCGTTTGTTTAGTAAATTAATTTACAACCATGAAATCATCTAATGTTGATCATGTTTGGATAGATTTGTGTTTTGGAGGGTCATGGGAGAATGTTCATGGTGTTTTACAATATATGCCTTTACCCATGAATCTTCAACTAAAACTGTCATTAAAAAAGTTAACTTATGAAACTCTAATGTTATGTGTTTCAAAGAAATTGAATTTAGAGCCCCTAAGTGGATTTAGGCTATCTTATCAGAGAAATGGTAAAGTTTATTTGTTAACCGACAATGAAGATGTTGAACAATTCATTGCTTACATTAGTGTTTCAAGTGATGATGTTACATTGTGTTGTTGAACCTAGAAGTAGTATTGTTGGGTCAGTAGCGGGTAGTAATCACTAAGTGGGTCTCAAAACCCACAACCTTTCTCTAATCCAAATCCAAATCAACTTTCAGCACCAAATTCCGGTTTCGTATTGACCAATTAGACGATGATGAGCCAAGAAAAAATTGTGAGTACTAGTCAGTATTCGAAATTTGATCTTGGTCAATACCCGGACTTTGATATTAGTCAATACTCGGATTTTGATGATGTTTCAGAAGAAGAAACAGACCCTGCGTGTAATGATTTTGATATTGGTCAATACCCGAATTTTGATGATGAAACAGCCGTTGCCGAGGAAGATGTTGTTGATGATAATGAGGAGGAAGTTACGACTGTGAATGAACATGTTGAACATCCATTCTGTAATTCATATAATCCTGAAGAAGAAAAGAAGAAGAAAAAGTCCCCGAAGAAAGAAAATGCCACGGGAGTATAACTGGAATATGCCAGAATTACTTCAGCTACCGGAATAAGAGTTGGTAAAAAAAGCAGTTGATTGTTACACAAAAGTTATTCGTATCAATAAAGATGATTGTTTTGATACAAAGGAAGACTTGAAGATAGATTTGTATACGAAATGTGTGGAAGATGGCTATCAACTAAAAGTTAACAAATCAAGCAAAGATCGTTTCGAAACAAGTTGTATGATTGACAAAAACTGTACGTGGCGTATGATTGCAAAGGATAAACATGAAATTATGACTGACATGAATGCTCGGTTCAAGATTAGTATATCATATTCTCAAGCTTGGAGAGCCAAATGTTATGCCTTGGAATTGTTGAGGGGGTCGCCAGAAGCATCGTTTGCCCAACTGCCGGCTTATCACAATTTAAAGCTGAAAAATCCTGGGTCGGTAACTCATATCAAAACAGATAGAGATGGACGCTTTGAGTTGCTGTTTATCGCCATTGGTGCTGCGGTTAATAAATCAATATAATTCTGTTGACTCATTTTTGTTAGTTACATTACATGCATTTCACATTTAAATGATATTTCTTGTGTATTATTTTGTAGATTCGTTCATTATTACTTGCATGCGCCCAGTTATTATAGTTGACGGAGCACATTTGAAAGGTCGATACCTTGGAGTAAACTTATTAGCAGTAGCCATGGATGCTAACAATAGGATATTTCCAATAGCTTACGGGGTTGGCAAATATGAAACCTCTGATTCATGGACATGGTTTATGGGGTATCTTAGGGATTGCATAGGTCATATTAGCAATCTGACAATCATATCCGATAGGGCAAACTCAATTGACAACGCTGTTAGAAGGTGTTTCCCAGATGCTTTTCATGGACTTTGTGGTGTTCATTTGTATAGAAATCTAAAATCAAGGTCTGATGGTATAAAAAATCACAAATGGACACGGGGTTGGCAAATATGAAACCTCTGATTCATGGACAGGTTTATGGGGTATCTTAGGGATTGCATAGGTCATATTAGCAATCTGACAATCATATCGATAGGGCAAACTCAATTGACAACGCTGTTAGAAGGTGTTTCCCAGATGCTTTTCATGGACTTTGTGGTGTTCATTTGTATAGAAATCTAAAATCAAGGTCTGATGGTATAAAAAATCACAAATGGACATACTGGAAGGCTGTAAAAGCTTATCGGGAAGTGGATTTTAATAAGCATATAAACTGTTTAAGACGTGTTTTGCCTCAGTGTGCTCAAACACTAGAAGATGTCGGGTTTGAAAATGGTCAAGAGTACATCAACTTGGAGCAAGATATGGTTTCATGAGTCTAATAGTGCAGAATCAATCAACGCTCTAAGTCGTCATTCCCGAAAAATTACCCATTACTATGTAATGGAGTTTTCGAGCCTCTATTCAACAGTGGTACTACAAGAAAAGAAACCATGCAGGTATATTTCTTTAATTCGTAACTTATCATATATTTTACTAAGTATTATTTATTTAAATTTACAGGAACATGGAACACGTGTTACACCATGGACAGAAAAAAAGAAAAAAAGTGTTGTGAAGTCAACGTCATGGAGAGTTGAACCATGTTCAAACACTTTGTTTGAAGTACTAGATAATAACTTAAATGGGCTTGTCGATCTAAATGCAAAGACGTGTAATTGTAAGAAATGGCAAACATTGGTATCCGTGTGGCCATGTTATAAAAGTTTCTCTTCATCTAAACCAAGATGATTCAAGGCATACGCTATGGATGCTACACTATAGAAGTATATCGACAGACTTATGGCGAGATTGTCTACCTATTCCACATCCTTTGAGTGGGACATACCAGATGACTTACAAACAGTTTTGCCACCAGCCATGGACAGAAGGTTACCTGGCCGACCAAAAGTCACGATCGTATACGTCTAAGGGTGAAGAGAAGAAGAGATCGACATGTAGTCGGTGCAAGGAAAGTGGTCATACAAGGTTGACATGTGGATCACCAGTGCCATCACATCATCTTTCCTCTACCAAATATGGATCCTCATCAAAATCCAAAGCTCATATGGTGTCAATAAAAAGGTAATCAAAATCGCAATCATCTTTAAAATCCCAATCACAACTGGCTTCACCTTTTGGGACTGTTAACTTAGGTGATTTTTAAATGCAAACGTTGTATTATGTAGATTTTATGTGTGAACTTTTAACATTTTCAGTTAGGCATGTATTAGTAACTTGAGTTTGAAAATTGCTATGATATGTTCAGTTGTTATCACTTATTAGGCAATCATTGACCATCGCAATGCGAAATGAAAATCGCAACGATAGAATCGCAATGCGAAATGAAAATCGCAACGAGAGAATCGCAATGCGAAATGAAAATCGCAACGAGGGAATCGCAAAGCGAAATGAAAATCGCAACGCGATTTTAGTTTCGCGTTGCGATTTAGTTTCGCGTTGCAATTTTGTCGTTGCGATATTCATTTCGCGTTGCAATTTTGTCGTTGCGATTTTCATTTCGCGTTGCGATTCTCTCGTTGCGATTTTCATTTCGCATTGCGATTTTCATTTCGCATTGCGATTCTATCGTTGCGATAGTCAGTTTCGTGTTGCGACAGTCTGTTTTGCCTTCAACATAATGCAGATTGAAAATCAACAAATCAACTATTACATTTCAATCAATTAAACAAGCACAAATAAGAATTATGTACACATCAATTAAACAAATGAACATTTACAAATCATTTTTTACAAATCAATTAAACAATCAAAAAATAAGCAATAATTCTTATTTCCTATCTACTATTGAATCAACTTTGCAGCCATACATCATTTCACGCAGCTCACTTCTGAGATTAACTTGCATAAACCAAACATTTGCTCAAACAACACTTTCTACACATCTAAAACCTACAAACAACAAATTATTGAATTCTAGGTACTTAACCAAACATTTTCAAGCCACAAGCCTATAAACTTACCAATTATTTATGGACATTTTTATAACGCGGATGCAGGTAGGCAGCGTCTCGTATATATCGATCTAGCCATATAATGCCGAAACCATAAGCCTACTGCAACTCTATCTCTATCGGTGGGAGGTAGATACTTTATACTTCCTGTGATCAAACGATCCAACGCCAAGCATACGAGAGGACACAACCTCTGGGTCCTTTCGTTTGTTGTGGTGCAGTCGTCTGCTAACTGTAATATGAGCTTCTTTGGCTTCTTGTTTCCAGAACGAGTCCAATAATTTATCGCATCCAAGAATTTAGCCAAATGAGAGCTCCATCCCTTAATAATATCTCTTAAATCAGCCAATGATATGTAATTTATCATGTTGTCATATACTATTACCTTAAGGGATGGGAGCTGAAGCTCGACGAGAATCCAATGTTTACTTTCCAAAACAGGGATAAACTCCTGCAATCATAAGTAATAATTCATTCATTTGTGCACTTATTTATGAATACCTTTAAACTCAATCTAAAATAAATACTAACCTTATCGACCTCCCACTATGCAGGATAAAGTTTAGCTTGTCCATTGCCCAAAGCAAATGATTCATCTCGTTGATTCTTCAAGTGAACGGCGTTAAAAGACGTCGGCATAATTGTATATCGTGTATTTCTTTTATTTTCCTTAAGTTTCCTAATTATTTGAAGACGTGACACCCACGCATCGATATGCTGTTTTACAAAAAAAGACATATATTAGTAACTTACATAAATTTTAAAAAAATAATCAAATTAAAATATAAGAAAAAATATAAGACTTACCCTCCATCGAAATAGCCATTGTCTTCGACCCTAATAATACGCCCACCAAGACGATCAAGCAACAAATAGATTTCATCGTTGAGCTGCATATGTCAGTGAAACACCCCTGGCTCCGCTCATGTAGATAAAAATCAACTGCGGTCTAGCCCAAAGGGTGTTATCCAGAATTGTGTCCGGTAGTTGTCTCCTCTCCACTTCAGATACCGGTATATGGTACTGGCGGTAATCATACGAGAGCCAACTTGAATCCATCATGTTCGGCACGTTAGAGGGTTTCTCAAGAATCCTACATATGACGCCATGTGAATCGGGCTCTTGAATGGTGGGAGGGACCTCTTCAACGATGACAATGGCCTCTTGAACGGTGGGAAGGGACTCTCGAGGAATGATAGGGGCCTCTTCAACGATAGGAGTGGACTCTTGAGGGATGACAGGCGAGTCGGGCTTCTTCTTGCGGTGTCTTCGCACTATTGGGGTGTACGGAGACTTAATAGCACATGCACGCCGTCTAATGCGTGAACTCTGTCGTGCAATAAAAACCCGACGTAAAGCATCCACCTTATCGGTCCGCTAAATAATTAAATACAAATATCAGTAAATAAACAGACATGATATTTAAACAGTGAAAACAAAGATAAATATGTTTCAAACTTGCATTGAATTCACCCAAGTCATTATTCTATCATAGTTCAAATTTGCAGAAGAAGAATAGTTTCAATTGGCAGCAAACGAACAAATTTACTTTCAACCAAAAGACAAAACAAAGACAAATACTAACTTCACAGTGTTAAAGAATACACAGTTTAGCAGAATTGGCAGCAACCGAACAAATTTACTTTCAACCAAAAGACAAATCAAAGACAAATACTAACTTCACAGTGATAAAGAACACACAGTTTAGCAGAATTAGCAGCAACCGAATAAATTTACTAAGCAATCTAAGTGAAATGGTTAATCTAAGTGAAATTACGAGTAAATTTATCATCAAGTTAAATATGGAAAATCTTAAACTTACCTCGTTGCGTAGATTATGAACCTCATTCTGCAACGATACTACCATCTCACATAGAGAGGCAACCTCACCACATAAAGTAGACACCTCCACACGCCATGCACCATCGTTATCGCGTAGAGTACCCGATCTCCTCATGCAAGGCATTGACCTCATCACGTAACTCCCTTGACTTATCTCGTGGAGGTGGAGAACAGGGAGATAGAAGTCGTGGCATCTTTGTCGGTCGCCTATCATGAGGTGATGGTAGAGAAGAGGCTCGATGATGTGACGGGATATGTGATGGGTCTCGTTGTAGAGGTGTATAGTCGGGTCGATCAGGTGATGGCTCTGGGTGAGGTGATGGCTCTCGAAGTAGAGGAAGTGGAGGCTGCTCATCATTCTTGCCATCAAAAAAACGCTGACTAGCTTGCCACCAATCAGTGGCAAGCTCAGCCTCCGTGGGTGTCAGTCTCATTAATGGAGTGTTGGCCTCCTAAAAATATAAAAACTCAAACAAAGTTAAACGTCTACTATTAATAACTTGTTTATATATGATAGTATTTGTGTTAACTTACATTATTTATTGTCGCATATGGTATTAAGTCTTCCCAATCCAACAGACGTTTCCTCTTCCAGGAAATAGCCCTAGGAATATCATTTTGAGGTTTTTAATGCATATGTCCGCATACTGGGGAAAGCCTCGAATATCCAAATCTATAAACAATATAATAACAAACATTAGTAATTGTTAAATAATTAATTATAATTTTGAAATCATTATATAGAAATTCTTACCTTAAAGGCCCAAACAAAGCCTGACAAAGTGTTGGATAAACCATGATGGGCGGGTGATATGACGAGTGTACCGGCCTACATCATATTGTCCGAATCATAGACCAGTGATTAAGCAGAACTCCTTCCGCCCAAAACAAGTATACACCGGTGGAAAATGAAACCATATCTCTTCCTCACCACGTTGTATACTGTCGGGTAGATCGCTAGTCATGGTCTGAAGCCACAAATGGGTCAAATTAGCATCTCCACCCGGATGCTGTACTCTCAGCCATGGCCCGAAGCAGGTTTCCTCAAACAATTTTCTTTGTGCAGGTGAAAGCTTCGAAGCAATTGTAGTGGCTAGGCTAAACTTTTCCTTAATGTCAATGAAGCCGAAAAAAATTTCTACAAAAACAATAAACATACCAAGTTAGATATACCAAAAACTACACTGTGAAGATATACCAAAAACAATAAACATATATAGTAGTTTATTCTTGAAACTAAAATTTGCAACACTGTTTTGTCTTTTGGTTGAAATGAAAATCGCAACGAGATAATTGCAACGCGAAATGAAAATCGCAATGCGATTTTGGTTTCTCGTTGCGATTTTCATTTCGCGTTGCGATTTTCATTCTCTCGTTGCGATAGTCATTTCCGCGTTGCGATTTTTATTCTCGAAACTATTATTCTTCTGCATTACTTCAACAAAAAGACAAAACAAAGACAAATACTAACTTCACAAGGTTAAATACTAAACAGTTTAGCAGTATTGGCAGCAATCGAATGAATTTAATAAGAAATCTAAGTGAAATGGTTAATCTATTATTGAAATTACCAGTAAACTTATCATTCATTTCAATATGAAAAACCTAAAATAATGCAAAATTTCAAATAAAAATAATTAAAAAAACTACCCTCGGAGGTTGATTTTCCATTTCTGAATGATTGTGAGGGATTTATGACCGTGAATGGTTGTGAGGGATTTCGCCGGCGATGGGGACGGAAATCTTCGGAGATGGGGACGGATTTTGCCGTAGAGAGTGAGAGATGGAGATGGGACTGAGTGTTGTGATTTTAGGTTTGAGGTTATGAGTTGCGATTACTGTGGACGGTTCAGTTTCCGATATATTAAGAAAAAATTCGTGTTTAGAATTTGAAAAAAAAAATACACGTTAATACGAATGGCGCTATGTAAATCGCATTGCGATAGTCAGATTCTCATTGCGATTTTCCTAATTCGCATTGCGATTTACGTATTCGCATTACGAATTATGAAAATCGCAACGCGAATATGTAAATCGCATTGCGATTTTGTATTATCGCGTTGCGATTTACTTATTCGCATTGCGAATTGGGAAAATCGCAATGCGAATTGGGAAAATCGCAATGCGAAATTGGAAAATCGCATTGCGATAGTAATAATCGCGTTGCGAATCTGGAAACTGATTTGCGATAATGGAGATCGCGTTGCGAATTAGCGATCGCATTGCGATTTTGTTAGTCATTTTGGCAAATCCGGAAAAAGTTGGTTAAAATCGTATATTATATGAGATTTTTAGTCACTGAGGTTATTTTCTCTTTTTTAAATTGTCTTTCAAGTTTTTTTATTCTTTTCCTTTTCTAAAATAAATCTTATTTGTCATTAATGCAGGAAAGGTTTTGACATCATTCACATACAAATCCGGAAAAAGTTGGTTAAAATCGTATATTATATGAGATTTTTAGTCACTGAGGTTATTTTCTCTTTTTTAAATTGTCTTTCAAGTTTTTTTATTCTTTTCCTTTTCTAAAATAAATCTTATTTGTCATTAATGCAGGAAAGGTTTTGACATCATTCACATATGTAATGAAATGGAACCATTGGTCTCAGTGGGGCCCTTGGCACCATACATAACTACTTATCTCGCGCGCTGCAAAATAAAGGGCCATTTAGTGGAAGTTATTTTGCCAAAGTAACTAGTGGAACTCATCTCTTTTAGTCACTGAAGTTGCTTTGAAATTTATGTCGCTGACTAGACCACATTTTGTCATGTTAATTTAGGAATTTTCCAATGCAATTTGGTTGGGTTACATTCCAGGGGAAAGTGAAAGAAAGATCTCGATGGTACTAATTCAGAAGAGATGCTTTCAACTTCGAAGAACTTCTATTCCTTGCTTTGGAATCAGATTGGCCTTTATGTTTAATTGCAGTTTTCTCATAAATAAGACAACCTTTTCCTCAACTTTACCCATAGCTATGCCTGCATGGATACAAACAGGCACACACTATTTTTCCTGTTAATATACATGTAGAGCATACACGTGTCTGATGTTCTTCCTTCCCCTAATAGTTTGAATGTGTATAGAAATGTCACTATTTTTCTGCTTGCAACTTTCAAACCACTAATTGGATTATGATGCTGTTTTCTAATATATTGGCACGAAGGCTATTGCTGTTTGGTTAGGTATGCTAGTCTTGATGAGGTTCAGGGGTTGCGAGAAGTTGAGGCACAACCTTACTCTTACTTTAATGGACAACTGCATGGAAACAAAATCTGGACCGGGTGAGTCTGGTTATATTCTTTATGCTAAAAGTAAGATCCAGTGATAAAATGGAAAAACAGCAATGTCAATTTCTTGTTTTTCCTTTTGGCTAGTTTCAACTGCAAATAAATTTAAATTGATCTCAACTTTTCTGCCTGTTATCCAGGGTTGTCTATGGCATTGGAGTTACTTTTATTCAACTTTTGTATTTCTCATCTTTTTTCAACCGGGACAGGATATATGGCTATCCAGATGACTTTGAACGGTATGCCTACTTGTCTAGCAACATCATTTTCCCCCTATCATCCATTCTGTTTAACATTTTGCCTTCTTTTATGTATGTGGAGATCAAGTGAAATTATTCTTGTGTCTTTCAAGTTACATATCATTTTGAGAGACAGATAAATTAAACTCAGATAATATATTAATATGTGTACAAACAGTGTTCTGATAGTCAGATATAGGCACTTTAATGACTCAATATTAAAAAAAAACCTTATAGGAATAGTAATGGAGTGATGATGATCGAGAATGATATTGCATCTGCATGCAATTTAGGTGCAATGCTTACTGAAACTTTTCAAGCATACATGGTGAGAACAGCCTGGTTGTAAGTCTGGTATTTGTTGCACCTGCTCTAAGAGGTAGCATGAGTTGGTTCCAACTGCATTGTACTTGAAGCAATGACATGAGGTGCACTTTTGGGATGCACTTTTGGAATGATAACGCTATTGCTGAAATCATATTTTTACTTGACAGTACTCAGATCACCCTAATCTGCCTCTCACAAAAGTGAACAATATTACTCCATCTAATAGTTGAGTTGTTTCTTACAGAAAAATGAGAAAAGGCAAGTCTAGTTTACATGACATGGTGAAGTAGATTGTAATTTGTTGTTCTTTTTTGTTGATGTGGCAGAAAATACAGGTTTTCGAACTTCCAATCTAAAAAAGAACTGTGCTTTTTTTAAGGTAGTATTCAAATAGAAGATGGTAGATCAATAAAATGCCATGCTCTCTGAAAAAGTTCAGATTTTATCACTTCCATTGACAAGTAAAAAAGTCGGTATTTCCCAATTTGAGTAGCTGATGTATAAGTTAATCAACATTCTAAATCGTATTCACGGGACTCCTCTTTTGCACTTCTAGTATGAATTGGTTTTTTGTAGTTCCATCAAAATGTGCCTACTTAACTTATTGTATCATACATTCATATCAATTTATTGGGTTGTTTCATAACAGTTTATCCATTCTTTGCATTCAGATTTACCTATTTTTCTCGTGCTTCATTGGATTATATAGCTAAATCCGGAAAGCAATCTGATGTTTTACACTTACATAATTGGGAGAACGCTATCGTTGGACCAATTTTCTGGGATATTTTCGCTAATCAGATGCATCCTCTCACTGTTTCTTTTAGTCATACTGATAGAACTTGCTGGAAGACATACGGAAGTAAAAATTCACAAAAGACAGCAGTAGAGGCAGTTTTAATGAGGAAGTGGGTGGATGATTTGGTCCTATAGCTTCTCCTAATTGCATGTTCTTTTCCCTTTAAGTATTTTGAACCTAGTGAGAAACATAAGCGAAGCGTAGATTATCCAAGAGGGCCGGTGCGCAAGGAAAGCGGAAATTATTTGATAAATGTCATTTTCCTATTAAAATAATTCTGACTTCTTAATAAATAGAAAGGAAAAGATAGTATAGAGAGACAGGATCAAACCACAAGGACTATGATTTTTGTGATTTAGTAAAAATCTTTGATTTAGAGGAGGATATAGTTCAATGAAGTTTGGCATAAAATAAAATAAATAATTATAATTTAAAAAGAAAAATAAAATAAGTAATAATAAATAAAAGGGAAAAATAATAAAATAATAAATAATAGTAGTAAAAATAAAAAGCGTTTTTTAAAAGTTGTTTTTAAAACAAAATATAAGAATTAAATAGAAAAAAATTAAATAAATAATCTAAAGAGATTGAGATAAATAGAAACTTATAGTGAAAACAACTCAGACTTCAGCTTTGCCTCAAATTCTTCGGATCATCGAAACATATTTTTACTTCAAGATTTACGTCAGCTTACAAGGACAATTCTTTGCTGTCAATCGTTTCAACAATAACTGATTTCGATCTCAGTTTCCTCTTAGCAAACAATTTTGCTAAGTATGTTCTCAAGAAAGTCGAATGTGCTTCAATAAGTTAATCCTTCTTCAAACGTTAACCATAAAAACATCTAGACCAATGTCAGAGTTGTTTTGATTTGAAAAGTAAGCTCAGAAAACAGAGAGAGAAATCCGAAGCGATTTAAGTACCTTTCAATTCTTACGTTTGAAATTGAGCTTTCGCTTTAGCCTTTGACTTAAAAGAAAATTAGCTAAGCATGACTAAAGTCATATTTAGCATAATTGTTGAAAACGAAATTTAAAAGAAAATAAAGAAGTGTGTGAAAAATAGAGAGAAAGCTAGAGAGAAAAAGAAGATTTAATTCTCAGATGAGAGAGAAATGTTTCTAGGCTTGCCCTGAGAGAGTATTTATAGCCTTTAAATTCCTAAAAACAAGCTAAAGATAAAATCTTAAATCCTAATTAAAATACTTAAAACTATTTAAACTAAAATACCTAAAACAAATATAAAATAAAATATTATTTAAAATAATATCCTAAATCGTAATTGAAATAATAATCTCTATTTAAACTAAAATATCTAAAACAAAGATAAAATATAATATTTAAAATATTATCCTAAAACTTGAGTTTAATCCAAATTCGAATTACAGAAACGTGCGGTCAATCCATTCGTGCTTCTAGAAACGCTGACTAGATCTTCTAAAAGATGCTGACATCATCGTCTCGTCGGATGTTTTATACCCGAATTCATGCCCAATAGTCCAACTTTGATTCTGAAAATAAAAAAAATACAGAATTCAGTCATTTAAGTGCAATTTCTAGAATTTGATGACCTGCACAAAAATAAATCAAAATAAACAAATAAACTACAAAAACTAATGATTAAGGAATAATTTAAAAATAAAATATTAATAAAATTAAGCACTTATCGTTATGGTGTTAGAAGGCAAAAACAAATTCAGACAGATATATTGTTCAATTGGTACTGAACTTAGTAACCTGAACTTCTTCCTATAAGATAGCATTTACCGGAAGACATCATTGTGAGAAGCGTGGTGAGACTACACTCAAGGCATAAGAGGAGGCTGAAACTAATTGAAACCTTTGGAATAACCATATCCTTGTTCAATTCATTTCATGAAACTTCTAGTTGCCGAAACCAATATCCCTCTACTATTTCCTTTTGGTTTTGGGGGAAAATCTGAAAATTGATTTGCTTGAATCCAAGATTGCTTTTGCATGATGTGAGACAGTTTACTTGTTTTCTGTCTTTATGGCATGCTTTTCTTGTTAGTTTCGAACTTGCAGCAAAAGAAGTTACAACTTGTGGGAAAGAAGAAATCATCCTCATTTCTTCTTTTTCTTGATATTATATAACAGGGGCTAGAAAAATACAAGAATACTATTGACTTGCCAAAGCTTTGACTCACAGGCAAGTTACTATCTCTCTGGTTGTACAGTTTCTCTTGGGTCATGTTAGTCTTGCAAAATTTATTTCTCGAAATTCGAATTTAGTTTACCTGCTTTTAAATGTTAAAAAATTTCAGCGTCTGGTTGAACCGGATAAGCTAGCACTATGTGGACTTGATCCTGGTAGACTTGATCGTCCTGACCGCTTGCAAGATACGGCTAAGACGCATCTTGTGAACATTTTGAAGGTAAATGGGTGTACTTGTGTTTTTAATTTTGGAAATCAAGGGTTCTACCCGTTAAATATTCTCTTTAAGTAGTCCCTTGCCTTAGTTTGCAAGAAAGGGTTAAATGTGTCTTTGGATCCTCTTTTTAGAATGTCACATAAAGCATAGAACTGGTTCTCTACCTATGAGCCTCATATTCAAAGTTCAAATCTTATAAAAAATTTATAATGACTAATACACTCTGTTTATCAGGATTCTATTTTATCCACCACTGAGTACACTTTCTAAAACATTTGCAGGGTGGGATAGTGTATTCTAACAAAGCTATAGTTATGTCATTTATGCACTCTAAAGGAAGGATCATCCACAATATGAGTCATGAATTGGAACCTTCCTTAGCCTGCCACTAGTAAGAACAACTCATTCCATTACTGCAGTGGAATGGGGTAGCCGTTTCTTTCTTTCATCTTGAGAAGTGTTTAAATATCAATACATTTATTTCTGTTCCTCTGTTTGTGTTTCACCAAAGGGATAAATTGCTCGTTGCTCCTTATGGCTTCGATAACTCCACCTGGGATCCAGCCACAGAAATTTCTTCCAATAAAGTTTGGTGCAGAGAAAATGAGAGGAAAAGATGCATGCAAAGTTTTATTACACCAACGGGCAGGCATATCGACACTTGTTTCTCCTGTTCGGTTATATTTTTATAATTTTATTGTCTCTGCACCAACTTCTTTTTCATGCTTTTACGTCTCTCATTTCCGTAACTTTTAACCAGATTTGGAATAGTTTTAAGGTGCTAATTTTTTTTAATCTTTTTCGAGGTTGGATGCATCATCTCAGAAGAATCAGATTTTGATTTAGAGAAACTGCAGGAAGCTGTGCAGAATGCTATCAGTGTACAGGAGTACATTTCTCTCTGAAATTGAGTTCATTAGAGAAATTCAATGTTTTAGTGTTAAAAAGTCTAATTGTCAACCGATTTGTTTTTTTTGGGGGAGCAATATTTTTTTTATGTGATCATATTTCAAGCTACCTCATGCTACCATTGTTAACATAACTTTTGGAGGAATTTCGTACAATCATGGTTATATTGTCTAGATAGAGATGCCATATATTCCAGCAAGAACTATCACTGCCTGAAAACTGTAATCCCCAACGAGGATGCATGTTAGGTAAACTGAATGTGATAAAAGGGCTACGAGGATCATTCGAAACTTGTCCGTTTTGCAAGCAATCCTAAGCTTCCATCACCTTAACCTGTGTTTTTATTGAAATTCTGTGATGGACCTTTATGTGTGCATATATACGCTTGACCTCTCGATTTAGCTTCTTTATTCTTAAGAAACACCCCTACCTACATCCTTGTACGTCTATTTCACTCCCCTTCGGCCTTAAAATGTAGCTCAAGGCTTTACGATATGGAGCTGCTCCGGTTTTAGAAGCTTCAAGTGATGGCAACTTCAGGTAAATAGGATCTTGCAGAGGACTTGAATGATTCTAGCATAATTATGGGCTTGTTATTAGTAACGAAATGGAGAATGACACAGCATCTGTTTTACTTGATGTCTTAACAGATACTATGCACGTCATGACCATGAGATCACTAGATTCTTGCAGTTCACGAGATCTACCTTCGGAATTATGTCCCTTAGCCAAGCCCTTGACGAAATTGTGAGTGTTCCGCAGTTGAAAAACTTGCCTACTTTTTCAGTTTCAGTCGGGTATTCATGTTTATGAAGGATTTGCATCTCCTTTAATCAAACTCTGTTGTATCAATCATTTCTTCAGAGGAACAACCCGTCGACATGGAAAACAAAGATATCAAACGCCATGAAGGAGGACTTCTCATGGGATTCAGAATGCTATGAAACTCATGTCTCAGCATACAGCGCCATTAAAAGTCTGTGAACGAATGTCAAAACTACACATGCTTCTTTACACATATCAATGTCGCCATCGCCATGTACAAAAGCTGAAGTTATGGCTTTAGAATTTTGCCATTAATGAAGATCGATGCGTATCATCTTTAAGTGCATCGGGTTCTGGGATGGAAATTAAACTTGTTTTCCAGTCTTTAAATCACAAGTGCCACGCCTAGTTAAGAGGTAGCTTGTTCGTATTATAGATTGATTGCCTTGTTCTTTTGAGGAATGTGAAAGTATTCCTCTATGAACTTCATTTTTTGTTCTTACCTTGTATTAGAGCCACAATATTTGATCATATGAAGAATAATTAAAACAACCTAAAACATTCAGAAAAAAAATATAAACAATGATGCGAAAGTGTCAAAAAATCATTTAACACAACTCAATATTTTTCCTTTGATTAGTATGGATAAAGATTATATTTGATGTAGTGTCAGAATATAAGTCTCATGCATAATTAAAAATAGAACAAAAACCTAATACTAAATATAATTATGAAAAAATAAATACTAAATAATAAATGGGTGACCAAATAAATAATTTACCCAAAAATACCATGATATTCTATTTAACGTATTGGGTTATAATTCAGTAATTATTTTATCTATTAAGCCTAGGTTTAATATACATGATAAATATAATACTATGATATTCTATTTAATGTATCGTTAATGTATGCGTCTTATGCAAGACCAATAAACTACATTCTATTATATTACAAAAACTATTATTAAAGAATCTAATCATAAATATTTCTTGAATTTATGAAAAAAATCCAATAAGAAGAAATAAATAATAAAATATAAATATTTTAATATTAATCTTGTTATAAATAGTGACTGGTGATGGATGATGATTGGTTGCCAGCAACGATAAAATCTAAAATTGAATCTTTTTAAAGTATAGTGGTAAAATCGATGCACTACTAAAATTTAATGTTTAAAACGATATAATTTTATGCATCAATAGTCGCGTTAAAAATAATGTCTTTTTAACTATATCATCATAATGATAAAAAGATCCTTCCACATCATCATGTCATTCAAATTTAATAATTCAATGATATAATTAAAATTAAAATTTAATATAATAAATAAATAATTAAAAATTTTAATGATATAAAAAATATACCACCTAAACAATTAACGGTATGTTTACAAAGCAGTAAGCCAATACAAGCATGTACCTTCACTGAGTTACCGGGGTTTTGCTTTATCCCCGTTTACTATTAATTAAATCATTTCCCTAATGGTTGTATTTTGAGCTCTTATTCAAATACATGTCTCAAATTATAAATTTAATTTATAAAAATGGTATATTTAATTTATCAATGATATATAAATTTTATTTAAGATTTAAATAAATGATATATAAATTTATTTTTATTAATAAAATGGTATATTTAATTTATCAATGATATATAATTTTATTTAAGATTTAAATATTTATAAAAATAATGTTATGTTTGAGTACTAGTTTGAGTGATTGATACATTTATATCTTTTGTCTAAAAAAGTAGGATTTGGATATTTCTCTATTTTTTTTAAATGTGTTGGGAAATGCTGATTTTGAATATCATGAAAAAGGGTTTCCCCCTTCCTATGAAGCACTTAGATTATGCATGTATCCTGGAAATCGAATGAAAATATCCTTGCTTAGAAACTGGACATGTGTTTAAATGAAATAAGAAAAATAATAAAATTTGGATATTCACACCCTGGACCGGATCATCCACCAATTGGATTTAATGAGCAACATGTAATAATTGTAAACAAGATAATAATTGTTAAACCCAAAATAATACAATGACTAGTTCAATAATTATTCAAGTTATAGGGTTCTGGTTGGCAATGTGGACCAAGTTGAGATAATATTATTAATTTCAGTACCCACAATCTCTTTCTCAAGGTTTTAATTAAATAATGGTTTAATTCCAAGATAAGGACAAAATTTCTCAAACGTGGGTTAGACATCCAACAATTGATGGAGCAACACACACCTACTATAAGATGGGAAGATAACAAGTAAAGCTCATAATTTTGTAGCAGTTTTAATATCACTAAAAATATATATATTAAAGGTGATTAATCATCTCTTATTTTCTATTTTCTTTCTTTTTATCTTTTCAGGATGCAACGATGGACTTTTCATCAGCAAAATGGTTATCTGAATTGGTATGATTTGTATTTATTAATGAAATATAATCTATATTTTTTGGATTTGGGAGAGGTTATAGATTAGGGGCGGATGCATATGGCCACATAGGGGTCGAATGCACACCCATTATTTTAGATTAAATATTCAATACAATTCAATATATTAAAAGAAGAAAAAAAGAAATTTTGTACTCATTATATTGAAAAGATGAGTATTAAAATTTTTGAATCCCATTTTTTAATTTTTGGATCTGCCACTGTTATAGATGATACTTCCTACACTCATCCCGATATGACTCGAACAATGTAATTTAATTATTTGTGTGTATATATATAATTTTAGATTTTACTTTGTCTTCTAATTTAGGGGTTTGATGTTGCAGGGAATGGATGAGTACGACATTGTCGTAACCGGTTTTCACCCGGGCACGAAATTTTACTTGGCGGGAAAAATAATGTGAAGAAATGGTTTTTGTTGAAATGTTTTGGGAGTCGCCATCGATTTTTTTGGATTAGGTAGGTAGAATACCTAAAAATCATCTTTTAAAAGAGTTTTTAAGAAAACATTAGTTAAAAGATAAACTGGTCTGCGTTTTAACCAAAAATTCGTTCTTTTTAATAATAAAAAGGGATTTGTGGTCGATTACGTTTGGGGAAGGATTAGCACCCCCACAACGCCCAAAATTGGTACTCCTTAATTATAAATTATCTCTATTATCAGAAATTTAAAAATTCAAATATATATTTAATTTATAATATTATTATTTCAAATTTATAATTTTATGAAAATATATTAATTTAAATATAAATAAGATATTTATTTATTTAGAAATATCAGAAAATGACTTCTAGGTGCTTTAAGACAGCTCTTTCATTAATATTAAAAAATAAATATTAAAACATCTATCTAAAAATAATTAAAAAATAGATCAATATATAATTTATAAAAGAAAAATATTTATTTATTTAAAAATATCATAAAATGGACATCTAGTTGCTTTAAGACTGCCCTTTCTTAATATTGAAAAATAAATATATATTTAAAATATTATTACTTTTCTTAAAAGTAATTTTTAAAATTAAATTTATAAATAGGATTTAAAAAAACAAATAAAATAAATAAATATTATTTCTTATATATATATTTATATGAATAAATAATAATAAGAACAAAAGTAATTAAATATATAAACATATAAAATTAAAATATAAATAAACAATGACTAAAATAAATAAAGTTGAAACTAGGGTCTTAAAAAATAATAAATTAAATAAATTAAATTTAGGGATTAAATTATAACTTATTAAAATTAAATGGTCTAATTCGTAATATTATGAAATATAATAATTAACAGTGTCATTTAGCCTTAATTATTTAATTAATGATCAAAATAAAAATTATTAAAACTTAAGGGACTAAATAGGGTATTTTATACTAAAGATATATACATATGTAGCATTGATTAAATTATAATAAAACAGAATTAGAAAACCGAATTACAAGGCTCATAAATTGATATTAGTGACCATAATGTAAATTTATAAGACTTGAATGACTACGGAAAGGGTTTTACTCGTATGTAAAATTACGCAGGGATCCCTCCCCAAAACGGCATCGTTTGGGGAGGGATTTATATATCCCCTAAACCGACCATTTTAGGCCTAAACTTTCATTTTTCTTTTTATTTCTTTCTCTCTCTAGACGAGAGAAAATATTTTCTCTCTACCTTCTCTCTACACCGGAGGGAGTCCAGTCTCCGGTCGATCGCCGTCATCGGCCACCGTTAACGGTGGCCGAAAATTACAAAATCCACCCCAAATCGAAGCCCCTATTTTTTATACCCGAATCTAAGGTTGTTTTAGCTTAAAACCTTACCAATCGTCGTAGATCTAGGATAGTTCCCTTCGACGTTTCGGCTCTCCGGTGGCTCGTAGAGGCTCCTCTTTGGTAAGTTTCTTTCTAGTTTCTTCTTTATTTCTTTTCTGGTTATTGTTGTGGTTGTTTTGCTCTCTTTTGCCGATTGTTTGCTATGGTTTGGTCTTTGTCTGCTGTTAGTTGCTCTCTGTCGTTTGTTTTCCTTGGTTGTTGTCGCCTCTGTTTCCTGCCGTGGCTTTCTATTGTCCCCCCTCTTTTCATTTTGCAGGTGCAATGGCTTTTATAGCCATGGAGGTACGCCCTTCGGAATAGTTCCATTGGTGGTTGCCTAGGTGAGTCACCATAGCTATGGTGGTGACTCACCATAGGGCTTCAACGTGGGCTGCCATCTGGTCTTCTGGAGGCTTCGAAGAGGGTGGTATAAGTTGGTTGAGGCACATGGCAGTGGCATCGTCGGCAGTGGCGGTTGGAGCACTTGGCAGCAAATGTTGAAGTGTCTGGAAGCTTGGAGCGGCGGCGACGCTAGGGTTAGAAACCCTAGTAGATATGATACAAACCCTAAAGGGTTTGGGTTATCTGCTGAGCTGGTTCTAAACTGAATTGGGTCTGGGCCTCTGATGGTAATTGGGCTCCGGGATTTGTAATTGTAAATGGGCCTGTTTGTAATAATAATAATATTAATAATAATAATATAAAAGTAATAATAATAATAAAATGAAAAAAACTAGTGTCTTCAGCTGCCCCTCTTTGCTCATTCTTATGTTAATGAGAATAGGGCAAAGACGAAAAGACAATAAGTTTTTTTTCATTTGACTATCTCTCTCTGTGATGCAATATAGCAAAAAGTTGAATAAGTTATTCTCATTATGAACTTCTTCTTCCTTCTTCAGATAAGTTCTTCTCATTATGAACTCTTCTCTGGAAAATTTGATCCATCGAGTGATGAATTCAAACAAAAAGTTGAACAAATTCTTCTCATTATGAATTTCTTATGGGGATGACAATTTATCTCATTCTGTGATGCAATATAGCAAAAAGTTGAATAAGTTCTTCTCATTATGAACTTCTTCTTCCTTCTTCATATAAGTTCTTCTCATTATGAACTCTTCTCTGGAAAATTTGATCCATCGAGTGATGAATTCAAACAAAAAGTTGAACAAATTCTTCTCATTATGAATTTCTTCTTCCTTCTTCAGATGAGTTCTTCTCATTATGAACTCTACCTGGTAATGTTGATCTATCAAATGATGAATTCAAACAAAATATTGAACAAGTTCTTCTCATTATGAACTTCTTCTTCCTTCTTCAGATAAGTCCTTCTCATTATGAACTTTCTCTGGCAATGCTAATCCATCGGGTGATGAATTAAAGCAAAAGGTTGAACAAGTTCTTCTCATTATGAACTTCTTCTAGAAATGCTGATCCTTGAAAGAGGTGTCATTGATTCAACTTCATATATGATAAATTAAGGCAAGGTTGAACAAATTCTTCTCATTATGAATTTATTCTCCTTCTTCAGATGAGTTCTTCTCATTATGAACACTTCTGGAAATGTTGATATTGATCTATCTCCTTGTGTGATAGAGTCAAACAAAGGTTGAACAAATTCTTCTTATTATGAACTTCTTCTTCCTCTTCAGATAAGTTATATTCATTATGAACTCTTTTATGGAAAATTTGATCCATCGAGTGATGAATTCAAACAAAAAGTTAAACAAGTTCTTCTCATTATGAACTTCTTGTTCATTCTTCAGATGAGTTCTTCTCATTATGAACTTTCTCTGGAAAAGTTGATCCATCGAGTGATGAATTCAAGTAAAAGGTTGAACAAATTCTTCTCATTATGAATTTCTTCTTCCTTCACTTTGATCAAAATGTCATTTTAAGCTGGCATTTCTGATTTGGAAGAGCAATCTTTGTTTCATGAAAGTCTCAGAAGAAATGTTTCATTTGTAGAACTCTTGTCGTAATCAGAATTATGACCTTGATGCCCCATCTTATCATGAATAACACCAGCTTTCTTTGCTTGGACTTGTGTTGAAATCCAATAAATCTTTCTTCTTTGAAAAGAGAATTTATCATATTTGAAGAGAGAAATTGTCATCTTTGAAGAGTGTAGATGTAGATATGTCTGACTCAGCGGGGATTAATTAGGGGAGTAGAGTCTGATCTAATTTGACTTTTGAAATACATCACAAGGAGGATTTATCCTAATTCCTTTCATGTCTCAACATCTAATTGGATCTCGAACAAGGCAACTTGGACCATATCATGTTGAGGTGTTTAACAATAACCTGTCGTTCAACCTTAGTTGGCTCCACTAGTTTCTTATTATTAAAATTTCAGCTTCCTTTCCATGGAAAGAAATCTTCATCATATCTCACTTCTAACCTTTGGGTTGAAGAATACAGACTTTATCTTGCATCAATAAATGGAAACCATATGATCACAACATTGGTTTAGCATCGGAATAACTGGTTCATAAAACGCTTGACAACACATTCATCCAGCTTGTGACTTCTGCACAGATGCTCGTAAAACATTTGACAACACATTCATCCTTTCCTGTGGCTTCTGCCCAGCTTTTATCATTGAAGCTCTTTGCATAGTGTTCAAAGCAACTGATTTTGATATCATTTCTGGCAAAGGCATAGGTGATATCAATCACGTTTTCTTCCATATGAGTGTTGTAGGAAGTAGAAACACATCACCTATAGGAGTCATGTACAGAAAGAGGTCCATGTAATTCTTGCTATTGTAGATGAAATGCACATGATAAATCGAATAGATGAAAATTCAGTTCATTATGACTGGCAATGTTAACCTCAGTAACAACGGGAATAAGGGTGATATACATAAGCCGAACCTCTTTCTTCAATGTCATCAAGTAAGCGACAACTATTGTGAAAAACAACTTTGTAGCCTCAACAGTATGATTGAAACTAACTGTCAGGAATTTCAAAGAAATATTTCCAATCATCACCGTCACACAGAATACAAAATTCAAAGCCGGGATTTTGAGAAACTGAAACCTGGATCGAATGGTTTGTCTGGGGACCATCTTTATTCATGCAACCGTGATGTAGCTTAATAAATAACACTATGTCATGTGACACATGGTTAAGAAGATTGGGTATTTGAAACCATACTTACTGAGTAAATATTTGTTCAATAATAGAACCCTAATGCAATTGCCTGATGAATGAAGCAATTATGTATAGTCAGCTCGACTGCCACTGTTTCTCCATTTTCATTCTTCATACCTTTTTGCCTCAATGGAAATATTTGCTCAAATCAATGATCTTTCTGCAAGATGATACAGACCTTCAACATGCCCCAACATTGGCTAATACAAGCGTTCAAAATGTGTCAACATTCTTCATTCTGATTGAAAGGGGCTTTCAGCATGCCCCAATATTGGCTAATACAAGCGTTCAAAATGCGTGCACATTATTCATTCTGTTTGAAAGGGGCTTTCAGCATACCCCAACATTTGCTTCTTGTTGATGTGAGTTTTCAAAATGCCCAACATTCATACTGACGTGGGCCTTCAGGATGCTCCACAAAAAACATTTTTGTATTAAATGGGCTTTCGAGATGTCCCAATATTCTGCTTCTGATTTACTCTCAATGTCGATTTCACTTGAATATTATGATCCTTACGAGGTCCAATTTTGACAATGCATTGTTGTGGGTATTTGTAGCTATATTCGTACCCCAAATCTGTTTATCTTGAATACTCTCATTCTGGTGTCACTAAACAGAAGTTGTCAAGTAACTTGAGGAATTCTCTTCATGTTGTCACAAACTTAAGAAATACTCAATTATTCTGACAGAAATGTATGAGATATGTGCCTCTTCTGAATGAGGTGACCATTTACAGTGATACAAGTTCTTGAAAAGTCCGTACCCATGCAACATGTTGATTCTGATAACTACTCATCTGATTATGAAACGATCTTTCAGGATGGTTTCACAGATATTGATAGTTCTTCTGATACCGAGGAAATCCTGAATTCTGATTCTGATGAGGAGAATAAACTGTCATGCTTAACGAAAATGGGGTACTCAGATGATGAGGTTTCAATAGCCATGGAGAGATGTGGTCCGGATTCATTAATTACAGAGTTGACAGATTTTATATGTGCTGCTCAAATGGCTAAAGCTGCTGACATACTTCTTCTAGTAGAAGATAAAAAGCTATTATGCAATAATCCCAATGATAAGAAAATGCGAAACTCAGGCTATGATTTTTGTAAAAGGGAGAAGCAGAGGAATCTTGAAAAGAAGCTTCTTAATGAAGACAATCATGCAGTTCCTCTTCCAAATCCAATGATTGGTTTTGGGGTTCCCACCGAAACAAATCAGATAACTCAGAGAACACTTCCAGAAGATGCTATTGGGCCTTCTTATTTCTACTATGAGAATGTGACACTTGCTCCAGTTGGTTCTTCGACTGAAATGTCACGGTACTTATATGATGTAGAGCCAGAATTTGTATATTCGAAATATTTTTGTGCTGCTGCACAGAAAATGGGCTATGTTCATAATCTGCTAATTGAGAATAGATTTCCTCTTATTCTGCTTCCTCCATGCACCATACATGATGCTTTTCCATTGACGAAAAACTGGTGGCCTTCTTGGGATCTAAGAACAAAGTTGAACTGTTTACAAACATGTACAGGAAGTGCCAAATTGACAGAAAGGATCCGTAAGGCTCTTGAAGCTTATGACGATGAACCACCTTCGAGTGTCCAGAAGTATGTTCTTGATGAGTGTCAAAAATGGAATATGGTATGGGTTGGAAGGAATAAAGTTGCTCCACTTGAACCTGATGAAGTGGAAATGCTTCTAGATTTCCTTAAAAACCATACATGAGGAGGAGGATCTGCTAGAGACATGTTCCCCGATGGTATCAATGTTCTATCTCTTTTCTCTGGAATCAGTGATGTAGAGGTTACCTTCTACTGTCTTAGCATATCCTTGAAATGTACAAGAACTGAATAATGATCGGTTGGAGCAATTGATGAGTAGATTTGACGGACTCGACCTTGTTGTCGGTAGCATCCAGTGTAACAACCTTACTGGAAGAAATAAACATCATCGGGATGAACTAGAAGATTTTTGTTGGTTCATTTTCTTGCAATGGCTGCCACAACAACTTTCTCTTTTATAACCCCAAGATACGCACTACCATATCTCACTCTTCCCAAACCATAGAAAGGTTTAGTTGATAGTAAAACTGGTTATCTCTACTTTTGGAATCCTGTAACCAATGTTACCTAATATGAAAGGCATACAAGTGTAGAATTTGTTCTAATGTCTTATTCTGTGCCATAAGTCCTTAATTTCAAGTTCAGCAATCTTCTAAAGGACATAATGGATATAATCCTGACAAGGAAAATAATCGGCATGGAAGAGGCAGCAATGATGCATCAAGACTTGAACCAGTATCACAGTATAACCAGAGTGCAGATGGTGGACTTCTTTATTCCCATAATATACCTTAATGAGACTTATAACTCTGTGATGTAATCTTCTAGAGAACAAGGATTGATGGCTGAGGAAAATAATTTGTCTGGTGATGCTTATCGCCCTCAGCATGAAATAAGTGATAATCTTTCTTGATGGATTGCTAACAATGTTACATGAGATCTTCATAAGTTCAATTCTCCAGATTTTCTGGCTTCTTGGACCACTTACTTTCAAGAAAGTGCTTTATCATTTTGGCCCGACTTATTCTTTTTCTTCAATAGAAGTAGAATAGGCAACAATTTGCTTCAAGGACCTTCCTCATTTGAGACTATCCTATTTGAAAATGTTTTTTCTCCTTTCTTTATCAAAGAATGACAGAATTTTGTAAAGTATTGCCCTTTTCAGGTTCACAATAGAATTAAATCATAAGACATGAAATTAATAAATATCAAATAAATCAACTACTCTTTTAAATTATTCAAAAATCATAGTTCTATGGCAAGTGTCAAAACTATTGACTGATTTAAGGTGTAGGTTGATTCTGGTAAAGTAAGGTCTCTCAGATCAGTCCAGCATATATGTCTCTTTGGGTTAACTTGAAGAAATGATTGTTATGCTCATCTTGTAGAGATACTTCTCGTTGTTATGCTCATCTCGTAGAAATACTTCTTGTGTCTGACTCTCAGGAAAATCTTTGGGATGTGTGGTGCTTCATTAAGAGCTTAAGATCGTCTCTTATGTCGTTGTTGCACCATTCAAAATTCGAGCCTCCTTTTCAGGTTTTCAACTCGAATCCTCCTTTGGTTTCAAGATGTTTTTTTTAAATTTACATCTTGAACCCCCCTTTTATCATTTTTCATATCATACATTAAAGATTTTAAAAACCAATTTTTGCAAATAAAAATCAATCTTGAGAGGCGAAACGAATTCTGAAGATATTCTCTCTTAATTGGATGCCTTCAATCTTGCTTTACTTGACTTGGATCTGCTTTGCTGGGGATTTTTCTATCATCTGGGTCCCTCTAGACTGTCATTTTTTTTCATTCCCATTTTCTCATATCTTCAACATTTCTTGCTCTTCGTGCTGAATATAAATCTTTGAACTAATTGTACTTCATCAACTTTGTAACTTGAGGCTCCATGAGTCACCCATCTTGGTTTAATTTTTTCCTTTTTTTCCCTTTTTCCTTTTTTTCCTTTTTTTTCAAGTATAATATTTCTTAACAGAATCTGAGTTTATTTGGTTTCTCAGAACTTTCCCATTCATTTCTGTCAAAATCAATGCTCCTCCAGAAAAGGCCCATTTTTTACAATATTTGACCCTTCCCAATTAGACATCCATTTCTCACGAAAATCTTTATGTATGGGCAAGATATTTTTAAACACTAGATCACCCTCTTGGAACTCTCTCGGATGTGATCTTTCATCATCCGTTTCTGATGCATCTGCCAAGCTTGGATCCCTTCAGCCTCATCTAATTTTAGCTCCTTTAAGATACAAAGTGATGGTATCTCAAATTGGTAAGACTGAACAATAAGGTGTTTCCCCAGTGATGTTTGAACAGTATTTTGATATGTATATAAGGCAAAAGGTAGTTTCTAGTGCCAATCCTTGTAAGTTTCAGTGATCTTTGTAATGATCATCTTAATGTTCTTATTTGCTCCTTCAACTGCCTCATTCATCTTTGGGCGACATGTCAATGAGTTTGCATGCTTAAACTGTGCTCAAATTTCAGTCGTCTTATACATAGAAGTCTTTGTGAAAAGATGTATCTCCAGGGGGATGAATATTCAAGATTAACTTTTATTTACGTGAAAACAATGTAATTAATGCATGATATATTTATTTAAATCAATCATATTTTCTTCTTTGAGTATGCTCCAATCACTCAAAATTATCTTCGATAAGCTGGTCCATAATGCCTCATCTCGTCTCTTCTTGTAGGAAGATTCACAGATAATTGAAAGTTTGGTTCTTTTGAGGTCATTTGGTTTATGATGGTTTTGTATTTGGAAGGACAAAAGTGTGACTTTTGAAGTTGTGTATGTGGTGGAAAGTAGTATCATAAACCAGTAAACATCTGGATTTGGTCTCTCAAAAATAGGTAGAGATATTTCTTCAGAGTATCAGATAATCGTAGTGTCAGGATTTGGTTTTGTAAGGATCAAGTAATTGGCGTTGGATAGGATATGGAAGATATAATTTTACCACTTGCCAAAGATCTATAACTCTTGAAAAATTAAAAGAATATTTAATCTACTTGATACTCAAGAATTTCAAGATTAAAACTTAATTCCTTGCTCATAACCATAAAAGCAACACAAATTTATTTATTGCACAAAGGGAAGAGAAAATGAACAAAAAACAAGTTCAAACAAGATGCTGAAAGTAGAAAGGTACTACAGTGGTAGATATCAACTTCCAATTGTTTATCTATCATGCCTCACTATAATGTTAGGTGTGTAATAGGACTAAGGTTTTTGTCCTCATTTGCCCCCCATTTCTTGATCATCTTTTATGTCAACTTCTTTGGATAAACCTTTAAATAAACAAATCTTTGTTTCTTCCTGACCAGTCTCTATCATCATCTTTTTCTCCCCCGAGTAGAAATTGGGCTCAAATTTATATTCAGAACAACTTCCTTTGGTGATGAAAGTTTTGTTATGATTCTGAATGCATCTTGCAGCTGTGATTGGAGTAGTATTCATCAGACTCTTTATATTGCCCATTGCTTCACTTGTCCTCAGAATATCTGATACAAATGTTTGAGGTTTCTTTAGAGTTACATTTTTCCCATTCATTCTTAAATCGGTGGGCCAATCTTGAATTACATCTCTTTTTATTTCTTTCTCATTATTTAATATCAGAGAAGTATCAGGAGTTGAATCTGTTATACATACTTTATATTCCTCAATTTTGCCTTTTTTTCTTTTCAATATCTTTTGCTGTATAATCTTCATTTGCCTTGATCGCGTTAACTTTATTTTGGGGTTTGAATCCCAATTGTTTGATCAAAATGGATTGACTGTTAACATCCACTCTTATGATTTTATGAACCAAAAGGTCTTGAACTTATCTTTTAAAGTTACCGCAATTCTCGATGGAGTGTCCTCGGATTCCAGCATGATATTCACAAAAGACTTTCTCATTATACCATCTCGGGTAAGGAGACAACAAAGGCTTAGCCTGACATGGGCCAATAAGATGGGCTTTGAGTAACTCAGGATATAACTTACTGCATGAAACTGAAGGAAACTTGGGTAGAATTTCCCCTGACATCACTGTCACATTACAATTATTTTCTTTGCTTTCTTGAAGACCTTGTGACTGACAATCTAGATGTTTGCTTTGTTTAGCTTTCTTCAATGGTACTGAAATTTCTTCTATGCTTCTCTTCAACTTGATCTTTGTCTCATCTCCTGGGATCATACCCGATTTTTTGAGATTTATCGAATTTTCACATTCCCTGGCAAAGTTCTGGTCATTTGTTTCCATTGTATCATCTACATTATTCATAATCCCATTCAAATCTTTCACAACAGGATCCTCTAAGGGGTTTTCTCCATGGATTACAATATTCACCAGGTCCATCAATTTGGTCAGTTGTTCCTTTGAATCCTCCTGGAACTTTTTTACTTGATCAATCATCTTTTGTTGTGTCTCGATAAATTGCTCTTGTAGTTTCTCGATTCTACCAACCCTTGCTAAAATCTCATTCATGGCTATTATCCTTCTTTAGGAAGACCAAGTTAACTCCACTTTGATTCTGTCATGGAATTCTCCACGAATTATTCCACGTTGTCATGATTAAATGCATGTAGAATAGTTTGAAATAAAATGTAATTATGTAAATATGCAAATGCAAAAATGAAAATATAAATATAAACGTAAAAATAAAAAAAATGCAAAATGTAAATGCAAATATAAATATGTGAATGTAACAATAAAAATGCAAATTGTGCAATACAAAAGCAAACATAAAAGTATAAATGAAAATGTAAAGATGCAAAATGCAAATGCATATATGAAAAGGTGTCACTCAAGAGTGATCATCTTAGAACAGATTTCATTGAACACAAAAGTTTCCTTGCATCAAATAAAATTTTACATATAGGGGACAACTTTCAATCCTAAAAACTTTACATATAGGAGATAACTTTCCTATTTTCTTTTTGAAAGCCAAGTTAGTTTATCAGCTTATGTGCCATATTGCTTGTATGGATTGCAGCTTTTTCCGTGTTATTCTCTTTCATCTTTTGTATCAGTTCTTGGAGTTGCTCATTTTCCCTTGTAAGAGAACCTTTCTGTCCAAGAAGTTCTTGGATTAGATCTTCATATATGTTGCAGTTCTTTTTTAGTTTGGTGACCCCTGTTATCCACTCTTCTGTGTACTTCCTAGGCCAGCATTTTAAAAGGCTTGACTGATCTTCTGGAAATCTTCATGCATGATTTTCATTTATGTGCTCAATTTCTTTTTTTGATCCTTCAAATAACATGCTTGAGCTTCATAAAAATCTCCTTTATTCTGAATGCCCTGACTGATGCTCTTACCATAGACTGCTTTTGGTTTCAATCTGGCAGGATCTTTGTGGAGTACTTTTGGTATTAATATAACATGATCTCTATGTACATTGCTCGCTTCTATCCTCGGAGTTTCCTCAGGATGTTTTTCCTTGACCACATCATATTTTGTTTGATCATAAATCTTTTTGTCCATTTATGATTTCTTTCCAATTTGATGAACAGTCTTTCAAGTCAACACCTTTTGGTTATGCCATGATCATGCAATGCAAACAAAAGAAATCAATATAAACAAGTTAAAGCAAAATAAAATGTATGAAAAATAAAAATGGGAAGGAAAAAAATAAATTGGTTAGTACCAAGAAAGATTCTATCTATCAAGGTATATAATGTATCCTAACCTCATGCTTTCTAGTTCCATGCTTTGTTTGGAAAAATTAAACTAACTGCATGATTACTAGTTCGCATGCATTTATTCAGAGAGAAAAATAATAAATTAAAAGCTAAAGCTTATTTCTCCCTTGTGTACACTTACAGACAGAGGTTCAGTACTTTCTTAGATCAGGAGAATTTCTAGGGTTCATTATATGCAGGGTTTTGGTTCTAAGAGTAAAGGTACTCGAACTGTCCTTGTTGATGCCCCCTTGGACTGCCAACCCTCAATCCTAGTCCATCACAGACTTAAGCGGACCGAGTTCAATTCGAGGGGACACATTTCTTTATGCCTGACACGGAGAATAAATTCTCACGAAGACATAGAGCATATGAACCCCAAAAGCTACTTGTTAGGTCTGACACAGAGAATAAATTCTCACGAAGACTTCGCTTTCACTCCCACTTAAAAGGGACAAGCTTGATTAAAAAGCTTATGTTATGCAATGCATGTGTTGTGTGTGAGGAGAAATGTTCAAACCTCTAACAAATAAATAATAAAATTTAATATTTGAAAATAAAGTATTAATTAAAATAACATATAAATATTATGAAAATAATAAGTATATATATAAAAATTTTGAAAAGAAAGAATTAAAAATTAAATATATGAATTTTTAATTTTCTAATTGATAGAGACAATTAATAATTGGTTTTAAAGTTTGACTGGTCCACAGCGGAGTCGCCAAGCTGTCGTAACCGATTTTCGCCCGAGCACGAAATTTTACTTGGCGGGAAAAATAATGTGAAGAAATGGTTTTTGTTGAAATGTTTTGGGAGTCGCCATCGATCTTTTTGGGTTAGGTAGGTTGAATACCTAAAAATCATCTTTTAAAAGAGTTTTTAAGAAAACATCAGTTAAAAGATAAACTGGTCTGCGTTTTAACCAAAAATTCCTTTTTTTAATAATAAAAAGGGATTCGTGGTCGATTACGTTTGAGGAAGGATTAGCACCCCCACAACGTCCAAAATTGGTACTCCTTAATTATAAATTGTCTCTATTATCAGAAATTTAAAAATTCAAATACATATTTAATTTATAATATTATTATTTAAAATTTATAATTTTATGAAAATTTATTAATTTAAATATAAATAAGATATTTATTTATTTAGAAATATCAGAAAAGGGCTTCTAGGTGCTTTAAGACAGCTCTTTCCTTAATATTAAAAAATAAATATTAAAACATCTATCTAAAAATAATTAAAAAATAGATCAATATATAATTTATAAAATTAAAATATTTATTTATTTAAAAATAATCAGAAAATAGACATCTAGTTGCTTTAAGACTGCCCTTTCTTAATATTGAAAAATAAATATATATTTAAATATTATTACTTTTCAAATATAAATATATATATATATATTTATATGAATAATAATAAGAACAAAAGTAATTAAATATATAAACATATAAAATTAAAATATAAATAAACAATGACTAAAATAAATAAAGTTGAAACTAGGGTCTTAAAAATAATAAATTAAATAAATTAAATTTAGGGATTAAATTATAACTTATTAAAATTAAATGGTCTAATTCGTAATATTATGAAATATAATAATTAACAGTGTCATTTAGCCTTAATTATTTAATTAATGATCAAAATAAAAATTATTAAAACTTAAGGGACTAAATAGGGTATTTTATACTAAAGATATATACATATGTAGAAGTGATTAAATTATAATAAAACAGAATTAGAAAACCGAATTACAAGGCTCATAAATTGATATTAGTGACCATAATGTAAATTTATAAGACTTGAATGACTATGGAAAGGGTTTTACCCGTATGTAAAATTACGCAGGAATCCCTCCCCAAAACGGCGTCGTTTGGGGAGGGATTTATATATCCCCTAAACCGACCATTTTAGGCCTAAACTTTCATTTTTCTTTTTTTCTTTCTATCTCTAGACGAGAGAAAAGATTTTCTCTCTACCTTCTCTCTACACCCGAGGGTGTCCAGTCTCCGGCCGATCACAACGGTGGCCGGAAATTACAAAACCCACCCCAAATCGAAACCCCTATTTTTCTATACCCGAATCTAAGATTCTTTTAGCTTAAAACCTTACCAATCGTCGTAGATCTAGGATAGTTCCCTTCGACATTTCGGCTCTCCGGTGGCTCGTAGAGGCTCCTCTTTGGTAAGTTTCTTTCCCGTTTCTTCTTTATTTCTTTTCTGGTTGTTGTTGTGGTTGTTTTGCTCTCTTTTGCCGATTGTTTGCTATGGTTTGGTCTTTATCTGCTGTTAGTTGCTCTCTGTCGTTTGTTTTCCTTGGTTGTTGTCGCCTCTGTTTCCTGTCGTGGCTTTCTGTTATCCCCCCTCTTTTCATTTTGCAGGTGCAATGGCTTTTATAGCCATGGAGGTACGCCCTTCGGACCGGTTCCAATGGTGGTTGCCTAGGTGAGTCACCATAGCTATGGTGGTGACTCACCATAGAGCATTGACGTGGGCTGCCATCTGGTCTTCTGGAGGCTTCGAAGAGGGTGGCATAAGCTGGTTGAGGCACATAGCAGTGGCATCATCGGCAGTGGCGGTTGGAGCACTTGGCAGCAAAGGTTGAAGTGCCTGGAAGCTTGGAGCGGCCGCGGCGCTAGGGTTAGAAACCCTAGCAGATATGATACAAACCCTAGAGGGTTTGGGTTATCTGTTGGGCTGGTTCTAGACTGAATCGGGTCTGGGCCTCTGATGGTAATTGGGCTCCGGGATTTCTAATTGTAAATGGGCCTGTTTGTAATAATAATAATATTAATAATAATAATATAATAGTAATAATAATAATAAAATGAAAAAAACTAGTGTCTTCAGACATCATCCACCAATGTCATATGAACTCTAGCTGAATTTAATGCCGGAGAAGATATTCCAGCGCCAGTCCTTGTCGGGGGAACTTGAAGAGATCATTTTCCTCCGATAGCTACTCTTCTTACCCTAATTTCAACACAAAAAAGGGCAGCGTGCCCTCCATTGAAGCTTCATACAGACCGACAAAATAGCTCAAAACCAGCGGTAGCTGGAACTCCAGTACCACAACCGAGCATGTTCCAGTTCCAAAGAAACCTTCCTCTCCCATTTCTCGGAGTATTTATTTCGAGAAACCAGCTTCACCGCCTACAAATTTCATTGCTTTGAAGCCTAAAGTCGAGACTGTATCTTCAGGAAATATGAACTACGTTTAGCATATAATCACAAGGTCCATTTCACAACACAAATTATGCGCCAAAAACAATGACCAAGCGATCACAAGGAGTTTCTCAATGAGTAGACACCCTTCACATACTCAAGACCATATATTGGCCGAAAGAAAAGAAGAGAGAAGCTTAGCCAGCGTTTCATAGCTCTTTCAGCAATCGTTCCTGGTCTGAAGAAGGTACACATCTTTCTTTCCTTTTGGTGATTATTCTTCGATTAAAAAAAACCATGATTTATTTTTTTATAGATGGATAAAGCTTCGGTTCTTGGAGATGCTATCAAGTACGTGAAACAGCTGTTGCGGAAGACAGCTATCGGATAGAGCAAAATTGCAACTGATAATTTGAGAAAATAAAAAATAAAGATAAAGAAGACACAAAATTTACGTAGAAAACCCCTAAATAATATAGGGTAAAAACCACGGGTAACGGTAGAAGAATTTCACCATGAGAAAATAGGAATTACAACCTCTCTCGATCTACCAAGGAGAAAACAATGATAATTCTCTCTTGATAAAAAGGAGAAAACAACTCTCAAGAAACTCTCTGAATTTTCTCTAGTATTGGAAGAAAGCTAGAATGCTTTGGGATGGTTTTGAAGCTAAATGAACTAGGGTATTTATAGTTAAAGCTTTAGGACTAATCTTATAAATACCCTAAAGTCTAATGACTAAAATTAATTTTTCCATTCCATTTTTTTTCAACATTTTAGGTGAATTATTATTTCTAATTTTCAAATCACTTTTCGGTGGAAAATTAGGCCACCAATTTTGGCCACTTGATGATGACTTTTCAACAATCTCCGACTCGAAGATTTGATTGGAAAAATCATATCTTCACACCATTCTATCTACCTTGTACCATCATGTTACTTACGTCTCTGACAGGCCACAAGAGGATCGACACCAAGTAAATTTAACAACGTTGATCACCTTCGTCATGAAATCTGCTATGTTATCTTTGGTATGGATCTTCTGCATATCTATCGTCCATTCTTCCACCTTTTCACGAATGAAATGGTATTGAACTCGTATGTGCTTTGTCCTTGAATGAAATGATGGATTCCTTTCTAGATGCAAGGCGCTTTGACTGTCACAAAATAAAGAGACATACTCTTGATTGTGCCCAAGCTCCTACAATAGCATCTTCAACCAAATTGCTTCTTTACTGGTTTGTGTAGCTGCTACATATTCTGCTTCTGTTGTGGATGTAGCCACAACTAACTGCAATTTTGAAACCCAGCTTATAGCTCCACCAGCAACTTTTAACACATATCCTGTAGTAGATTTGTTTTTATCCAAATCTCATGCATAGTCAGAATCTACATACCCATTGATTAGTAAATTTGATCCTCCGTAACATAATGCAATATTTGAGATCCCTTTGATGTATCTTAGGATCCTCTTTATTATATTCCAATGCTCTTTGCCTGGATTCGCCATGTACCGACTAACCACTCCCACTGCTTGTGCAATGTCTGGTCTTGTGCATATCATAGCGAACATTAAACTTTTCACTGCTGATGCATACATTACTTGAGACATCTCCATCCTCACTTCTTCACTGCTATGACTCATATTGGAGGATAATTTGAAGTTAATAGGAAGAGGGGTAGAAATTGGCTTACAATCTTGCATGTTGAATCTTGACAAGATCTTCTTGAAGTAATTCTTTTGTGAAAGACAAATCTTCTTATTTCTTCTGTCTCGGTGAATTTGCATCCCTAAAATCTTGTTTGCTGATCTCAAGTCCTTCATTTCAAATTCCCTAGCCAATTGTGCCTTTAATTCTTTAATATGATCTTTGTTGGGTCCAACAACCAACATGTCATCCACATACAACATCAATATAACAAAATCGTTATCACTGGACCTCTTGAAATAAGAACAAGGGTCTGCATTAAGTTTGTTGTATCCAAGACACATAATGAAGGAATCAAATCTCTTATACCAATACCTCGGCGCCTGCTTTAGACCGTACAGAGATTTGTTCAACCTGCAAATCAAGTTCTTATTTTCTTCTTCTTCAAAACCTTCAGGCTTGAGTATATAAATCTCTTCTTCAAGATTTCTATGAAGAAAAGTTGTTTTAACATCTAGTTGCTCTAGATGTAAGTTCAATGTAGCACACATTTCCAAAACTACTCGAACTGTTGTTAGTCGAACCACAGGAGAAAATATTTCATTGAAATCAGTACCTTCTTTTTGAGCATATCCTTTGACCACCAGTCTTGCACGATACCTCTCAACTTGATCGTCACCATTTCACTTGATTTTGAAGACCCATTTGTTACCAATTGATTTCCTTCCTAGTGGTAGTGGCACAAGGTCTCATGTATTATTTTTATGAAGGGCTTCAATTTCTTCTTACATCGCCATCATCCATAATGAAGCATTTGAGTTGTTTATTACCTCCTGGTATGTTGATGGCTCACTGTCCTCTGTTAAAAGGCAGTATGCAATATTTCATTCTATAACATAATATGAGTGCCAATTGGGACGTCTTTTCACACGATCTGATTGACGAGTTGTTGGAGCTTCAGAACTCTATGGTTCCTGTTCATCATGTGCTTGTTCTGCTTCTGAAGAATCTCCTTATTCAACCTTCTTTTCCACATGTATATGTGTAGTCTATGACTTTTCAGCGCTATCATCGTCTTCTTTTCTTTGTAGTTTATCTTCTATAAAGATAATATCTCTATTGATGATCACTTTGCGGGCAGTGGGATCCCACAAGCGATACCCCTCAACTCCATCAACATACCCCAAGAATTTGCATTTCCTGGATTTTGGATCCAGCTTTGAGATTTCTTGGGAGTTGTACATCACGTACACAATACTTCCAAATATATGGATGTTTAATAATCAGCTGGTTTATCAGTCCACATCTCCATTGGTGTCTTCAGCTCTATTGCAGTTGATGGAGCTCGATTCACCAAATAACAGGCGGTATTAACTGCTTCTGCCCAGAAAGATTTTTCTAGGCCTGCATCCCTCAACATTGCTCTTGTTCTTTCTAACAAGGTTCTGTTCATCCGCTCTGCCACTCTATTTTGTTGAGGAGTGTTCGCCACTGTGAACTGTCTTTTGATGCATTCTTTCCTACAAAAGTCATCAAATTATTCGCTTGTGTATTCTCCTCCATTATCTGTTCTGAAACACTTGATCTTATTTCCAGAATCAAGTTCCACCTGCGCTTTGAAGTTTTTGAAAGTTGAAAACACATCTGACTTCTTCTTAATAGGGTACACCCAACATCTCCTAGAGTAATCATCAATAAATGAGATAAATTATTTTGCTCCGCCTAGGGATGTAACTGGTGCTTTCCATACGTCAGAGTGAACCAATTCTAGAACACTTTTGCCTCTAGAATTTAATGTGTTGAATTTCAACTGGTGTTGCTTACTTGTTATGCAATGCTCACATAAAGGAAGTGATACCTTTGTTAAGCCTAGAAGTAGCTTTTGCTCCACAAGGACTTTCATTCCTTGTTCTAACATGTGTCCAAGTTTCTGATGCCATAGCATTGCAGAATCTGAACTACATAAGGCAACAGAGGCTTCTGCTTCTAGCAAAGTCTCTCCCTTCAGCATGTACAAATTTGTTACTATCTTTTCGCCTTTCAGCACCACAAGCGCTCCACGAAACACTTTCATGATTTCTTTCCGTGTTTCAATCTTGCTTGCATTATTATCCAACAATCCGTAGGATAATAAATTTTTCTTCAGGCCTTTTACGTTCCGCATATCTCGAACAACTTTAATTGTTCCATCATACAACTTCAATTTGATGGTTCCCACGCCAATGATCTCTAAGGCATGATTATTACAACTATACACAGATCCTCCTGAGACAGGTCCATAATGATGGAACCATTCTCTTCTTGAGGTCATGTGATATGTTGCTCCTGAATCAATGAGCCATATATATGCATATCTTTTTCTGCCTTCTACGGTGGTTGACGCTTCACAACATAGAGCATCTCCATCATCTGAAGTATTTGCGGTATTGCCTTGTGGATTGGAGTTTTTATTTAGACTCCAACAATCCTTCTTCAAGTGTCTTTTCTTTTCACAATTGTATCACTTTAAATTCTTCTTGCTTCTCGACTTCGATCTACCATGTTGTTGATTGCTGCTTTGGCCACGTTCTGTTGATCTCCCTCTCATCGTTGTCAACGCTTCTGCTTGTTGTAGATTTACTTGTCTGTCTTCCTTGTTTTTGTGCCAATTTTCTTCTTGGAGAAAAACAGCTGCAACGTCATCGAAGACTAGACTGGTGACATTACCGTTTGTCAAGTTGATGATGAGTTGATCATACGAATCAGGTAGACTTTGAAGTATAAGTTGTTCTCCTATTGTACATCTTAAGGATGTAAGCTGAGAAAATAACGTGTTCAGTGTGTTTAAGTGCTCCGTCACTGAAGTAGATTCTGGCATCCGGAGAGTGTACAATTTCCTTTTAAGGAAATTTTTATTGTGCAACGATGTGGCCTCATACAATTTGGTGAGATGATCCCATATCTTCTTAGCTGTCTTCTTTTCCTCGATGCTTGACAATACTTCATCTGCTAATGCTAGATGAAAGTTTACCATAGCATTCCCGTCCATCTCGTTCCATTTGCTATCATCTGTGAAATCCACCGACCTTTCACTGATAGCCGCTAGACACCCGTCTTTCCTCCGGATGACCTTCATCTTTAATTTCCACAATGAGAAATTTCTCCCATTGAACTTTTCAATATCAAATTTCGTTGCCATAACTTCTATTTCGGATAGCTCCCACTATTTCACTATCGTGAATAGTTCTCTGGAACCTTCAAAGAATGGGTAATACCTTCTTACTTTCTTATGTTGGAGGATCCACCTTTTGGTGACAACCACAAAGACAATAAACAGATATTACACACTCAAATCTGGCTCGGATACCAATTGTTGCGGAAGACGGCTATCTGATAGAGCAAAATCGCAACTGATAATTTGAGAAAATAAAAAATAAATATAAAGAAGATACAAAATTTACGTGGAAAACCCCTAAATAATATAGGATAAAATCCACGGTAAATGGTAGAAGAATTTCACTATGAGAAAATATGAATTACAACCTCTCTCGATCTACCAAGGAGAAAACAATGATAATTCTCTCTTGATAAAAAGGAGAAAACAACTCTCAAGAAACTCTTTGAATTTTCTCTAGTATTGGATAAAAGCTAGATTGCTTTGGGATGTTTTTGAAGCTAAATGAGCTAGGGTATTTATAGTTAAAGCTTAGGGACTAATCTTATAAATACCCTAAAGTCTAATGACTAAAATTAATTTTTACATTCCACTTTTTTCAACATTTTAGGTGAATTATTATTTCTAATTTTCAAATCACCTTTAAGTGGAAAATTAGGCCACCAATTTTGGCCACTTGATGATGACTTTTCAACAACAGCTTCAAGAACGTTTAAAAGTGCTGGAGGAGCAAGCCAAGAAGAGAACTGTGGAATCTGTAGTTTTCGTGAAGAAATCCCAGTTATTACCCGAAGATGATTCGTCTTCATGTGAAGAGAGCTATGAAGAAAAATCTTCGGAAGCTGCACTGCCGGAGATTGAAGCTAAATCCTCCAATAACGATGTTCTTAGTCGAATCCATTGCGAGAAACAAAAAGGGTTGGTGGCCAAAATATTAAGCGAAATTGAAAACCTTCATCTATTGATTGTTAATTGCAGTGTCTTGCCTTTTGGGAACTCGACTCTTTGATATGACCATAATTGCTCAGGTAATTAATAATTTATATTTATTTCTTGGGTTCTTTTAATTCATTACTTGAACAAATAATGAAAGCCGATACCATTTTTTTTACAGAAAGATGATGAATTCAACCTGACAGTGAAAGATCTGATTAAGGAGTTAAGAGTGGCTTTATTGAAATTCATTTGATATAAGTCTTGAAGTTTATGTGTTATTTGTTTTGTTTTGTTTTTAAGTTTCCCATGAGAAATCAAGACTCATAAATTCTCTATCCTTTTAGACCATAACTTTTTTTATTCTGTTTTTGCGTGGTTTCAAGTTTTGCTGTGGACCACGTTCATTTTCACAGATGTTAATGACCATGACGAGGTTTAGAGATTTCATTAACGAATTGAAGTGTTTATCAAATGTTGATCTTAAGTTATTTTGCAGTGTAGAAATAAGCAATTAAGAAGTTCTTTAGGATTTGATTCTTTTTTTTTAATGTACAAGTTGTTAGAGATGAACGTTTTCTTGGATTTAGCATAAACTCCAAATATTTGGTCTTTTTTTTAATTAATCACTGGTATCCGATCTATTGATCGACTAATCCAGATCGAGTACTACAGAGACGAAGGTGACCCTCCCAGCCTAGTTTGCTCAATTCGCAAATATTTGATCTTAAGACATGCAATACAACTAAGTCATAAGAAGTACATGTTAGCAAAACACAGTTGGAAAGCAAGGCCTAGGGTTTGAGGTTTAAGTAAATACATCAATGAGCATTTTTTTCAACATTAATTATCATCCCAAATTGAATTGGACTAAGTTATAATAAATGTAAAAGAAAGGATTATATATATAGGGAAAGTTTTAGGTTATAAATGATCATTACATTTAACTTTAGTTATTAAATGAATTAAAACAGAATTTAATCAAATTATATCATACAATCTTATTTATTAACAAGTAATTTACGTTAAGGACAAGTGGCGAATTTAAAAATATTTTTTTAGGTGGATAAAAATATGTTTACAACACAATTTTTTAATAGGATATGCATAAATAAAATTTCAGGTGGATATCTTTAGTAAAATAAGTAACTAATTGAAAAAAAACTCGATTTCAGGGTAGGAACGTGCCCACCCTCACCAACTGTGGCTCTGCCACTGCTAAAAACTAATAGTATCATTGATAAAAGGATAGCGTTCTCCTAAAAAGATTTGGGTTCAAGTGATTACATCCGCATAATATGTGTACGTTGTTAATAGGCCAAGAAAAATATGAGCATATATTACCTTATAATCATCCCGAACTATTCAAAAATAATTATTTACACTAACAACATTAAAGGTTCAATAACATTTTTAGCCCTCAATTTTTTTTAAAATTTTTTTTAATCTTTAAACTATTTTTAGCATCATTTACTTCTCGAACTTTTTTTTTCTAAATTGGATCATCTGAAGAAAAAATAACAGATTTATTAAGCTGATGTCAATTACTTTGTTTTTATCAATATTATTAATGTTAGTTATTTTCTCCATTTGTATTAATTTTTTAAGAAAATAAAAATTATTTTCAAATAATGAAAACATTAAAAACTTGTTAAAAATTAAAAAATGTAGATGATAAAAAATTATCCAATTAAAACTATATGCAAAAAGTAATACAAGTCAGTTTAGTATAAATATGACATAAAGGGTTTACAACATACTTCATGCTTCATAGTAGAACAGATCACAGATTGATCTCACCTCTAGACTAATTGATTAACATTAACATAATGAAATTATTGAACATATTACCTTAATAAGACATTTATATATTATTACACATACCGAAGGTGATACAATACACAAACAATGTTATATAAATAAAAATATATCATATGAGATAAGATATAGATAATTATAGACCAAACATAAGTAGTACTCATATATGTATATAGTAGATAGTTTCATATGCATCAGATTTCAGGTATTTGAATAATCTCGTGCTATTAAGGTCCATAGTCTTATATATATATATATATATAGGATGTTCATAATGTTTTCTAGAATGTCACTATGACGAAATATATATATATACACACACCTCAGATGTCCATATTATTTTTTCGAATGTCACTAAGATCGCATAAGTGAATATTACCACGTAGAGTTGTATACAATAATACTTGTTATTATAATCACATAACACAAAATTCTTAGAGTGCCTGGAATGGTCATACGAATCAATATTCGTTTAATCTAAGAAATTTATCAGATAATAAAATATTCTCAGATTTTGTTAACCAAATTATTAGTCTTTGGAGAATTTCACTAAAGGTAAATTAGTAATTTTTCGAGTACATAATGCTTGAAGTTTTATTAATAAGCATTGAGCTTTAGGACTTTTAAAACTAATTAATACACGTCATGTCTACTTTCAAAATTTTTGGCTCTTAAGGGCATTTTAATATTTTCTACCCTTATAAGATATTTTGGTGATTTAACATATATAAGGGTGTTTTGGTAATTTTACTCCTATAAAAGTATTTTGGGAGTTAGAATTTTAATCTAGGTCTAAAGAATAATTTTAAGAGTGTTGGAAGAACCAAACTAGGTCCAAAAGGGTCTTTGGGGTTATTTAAGTCCAAAACGATTTTAAAAATTAAGTTAGATCAAGACCCCTAATTTCAAAATCAGATGGGTAACTTTAAAATCATATGGCTGATTTCGAAACTCAAGACTTTGTTTTAAAATAGGATGTAACTCTCTAAATCCAATTTAATTATTATGATCGAATCTTAAATGTCACATTAATCGTAAAAATAATTCAAATTAAATTCAGTTAAGTATAATGCAAAGAAGTTGCTTGTATCCACATTGGTGGGATACAAACTTGGTCAAAAGGTTATATATCAACCTTTTTCTTCATACATATCGAGTAATAAGGGATGAAGTCATGAACACGTGTTCATTGTTACAAGTTCGATTTAATTGGGGTTCATGTTAATATGTGGGATTTTTAACCGTGCCCTCGACTTTTAACAATAAATTGAGATCACTTCTCTTAGTTTCATTCGCTCATCCTCTTTTCACAAATGATTTATTTTTTTTAGAATAGTTTTTTTTTGTATTTCTTTTCTACAGTGTTTACTTTGATTAAAAGCTCTACATTGATTCTTTCTGAGAAAAGAGCAACACTATTAAAGAATTCCAATTCCTTATTTTTAATGTACAAAATTTAGAATATTATGCTAATTTTAAATAATAATATTTAGATTCAAGGTTACATCAATCCATAGAAAATTATTTATAAAATCCACTAAACTATATAATAAATTAGTTAATTTTTATTTATTTATTTATTCTAATCAATGCTCATATCATATTATACAATATATATGTTTTTTTTTTGAACAGATGATCCCAAAACGATTACGGAAGTAAATACAATAATCGATGGCAATCTCTAAGTTGGGAAAAGCTCAGATGAATTCTAGAACATATTACCAACATAATGATTAGGGTTGAATAGTGCAATAGTTGATTTTCAAGAGGTTAAGTTTTATAATGGGACCGGGGTTTCCTATGACGTATAAGCACAACAAATCAAATAGATTAAAAAAAACAAACTTACTTTTGTGGACGCACTTTGTTTCAGTTCATCTCTTGCTGTCTCATTCAATTTAGGGTTCTTTTAACCCTTCAATTTAAGTAGACAGAGAAACCACAATGGAATCAAGCTTTTGGGTTTCAATCTTTTAATAATTCTAAATTATGTGGAGTTTTTATATATAAAAAACAAGAAATCAAATATCAAAGAAAGGTTAATTAAAGGTCTAGGTAAAATCATAAATTATAGAAACTCGAGAGCTAAAAATATTATTTTAAAAAATGTTTAAATTAAATAATTAATTTTTAGAAGCAACCAAAATAATAAAAACTGTCTTTTTTAGTATGGCTAATTACTGGTGTAGGCAACTTATTCTGCCTCAATCTATCATCAATAAAATTGAACAGATTTGTTCGAGATACTTCTGGAAAGGTTCTGATATTCCTGCTGTGGGAGCCAAAGTTAGTTGGGACAGAATTTGTAAACCAAAATCAGAAGGTGGACTTAGTCTCAAGGACATCAAGTCATGGAATAAATCTTGCATGTTGCTCCTCATTAGGCGACTTCTTGCAGGGGAGATCCCTTTGGGTTGCATGGATTCAATCTTATTATTTTAAGGACCATGATTTTTGGGCGATGGAAGCTCCTACGAATTCAAGCTGGCTCCTAAGGAAAATTATGAATTACCGATCAGTTGCTCGTCCTATTCTCGACTCTGAAGTAATGAATACTAAGCAGATTTGGGAAGAGGTTCGAATGAAAAGCAGTAAAGCACCATGGCAGAATCTGATATGGTTTTCTTTCCACATTCCCAAATATAGTCTTATCTCTTGGATGGCTATTTTAGATCGACTCCCCACAAAGGATAGATTGCAAAGATTCTGTATTGAAACGAATGACATGTGCATTCTTTGTTCTGAAGCTAGTGAATCAAGAAACCACCTATTTGTTGATTGTAAGTTTATTGCAACAATCTGGAATTCTATTCTATTGCTCGTAGGCTTACAAAAACCACAACAAATACATGGAAAGGTAAATCTTTGCTTACTACGATCTTGAAGATTTCTTGGTGCACTCTCAATTATACTATTTGGGAAGAAAGAAACCGAAGATTATTTAGAGGAACCTACAGAAATGAGAATTAAATTCTTGAATCTATCAAACAAATTGTAGGAATTCAACTTAGTAATAGGAATGTTAATATATTAGATAGAACTAATCTTTCTCTCTGTAATTACTGGGGAATAGTATGATTTTGTTGTAATTAGGATCCCCTTCTTTTTGCTATTTGGATTGTATTTGTTTTGTAGCATTTTACTGCAATCATTTGGGTAATAAAAGCTTAATTATAAAAAAATTATAATTTTTCACATAAATAAAAGTATAATATATGTAATTAATAAAATTTTAAGGGATTAAATTCGAGTTTTATAATGTAAATTTTATCTATAAATACATCATTGCATATATTAAGATTCGAGTCTCAATCATATTAACTTAGCTTTCTTGCAAATATGACAAAATTTTCTGTCGACAAATATCATAAAAATTAAGTATTATTTGGTATTTGGTTGAAAACCCAATATTTAATACTAAATTAGTAAACTATTTTAGTTATTAGGTAGTTGTTTGAAATAAATACTCAGTTTCCCATTAGTATCGAAAGATGGTTTTTACTCACGAATCACGCCCCTTTCTACCTCAATCTTCTAATTAAAAAGAAAGGTGATATAAATTATAATTTCCCCATTTCATTTTTTAGTCCAACTTCATTCTTTCTCACATGACATGACAATTATGTATGTTAACGTATTTAAATAATAAACATCATACATCATGCACACTCATTAATTCATATTTAAACTAACTAATGAATTATATTATCATCAAGTCAAGCAAATATGAATGTCACATTACGTTATCAAGAAGACAAAATGTGGACAAAAGATGTATTTTTCATTAGTAGGAGCAAAGACAAGAGATTTTTTAAAATAAAAATAAATAAATTGTCTTCTTTTAAAAAAAAGATAAAATACAATTTTATCATTATTTTCGACAACGAAAGGAATTTATAAACAAAATTTGATGACCAAAGAAAATGCGACACCAACTATTTGAGGTATTTAGATTAGGCCTGTAAATGAACTGAACGTTCAGCGAACTGTTTATGAACCGTGCGACGGGAAGTTCATTTATGTTCGTTTATTTATTAAATGAACGAATATGAACAAGATTTTACGTTCGTTTAATTAAATGAACGAACATGAACAAATGTCTCATTCGTTCATTTACGTTCGTGCACGTTTGATTATATGTTCGTTTATATTCGTTCATTTATGTTCGAACAGAGGGCAAGTTGAATATGTTATGAAGATTATCGAAGTTGTTTGGATTTCAAAAAGATTATTTTGTTGAATAAATTAATTTTAAGACTTTCGAACAAATTATCTCTAAAGTTGCAGGTTATATTAATGAATTTTAAGTTGTTATTCTTGTTGTTTACTTTTTTTTTACATTCGTTTGTTGTGTTCGAATAAGTTTTTTTTGTTGTTCGTTTATGTTCGTTTATTTATTAAATGAACGAACATTAACAAGCTATATTTCTTAATGAACGAACATGAACAAAAAAAAATTTGTTCGTTTATGTGTTTTTTTATTTATTAAATGAATGAACATGAACATACATCCGTTCGTGTGCGTTCGGTTCGTTTACAGGCCTAATTTAGATACACAAGTAGTAGGTATTATTGATAAGTTAAATTACTCTAACCACCACGAAAACAGGATTAGCTTACTATGCTTCCGGTCAACACCCCCACCTCGGCCCCTTTGCATTCATACCACCCTACCAAATAGTTTCAACTTTCAAGTTATTTATCTATTGTCGGTGTAAAAGTTGTATATGTAAATTTTTATTCACTAATAACTGAGATAGTGTCTATGAGTTGTAAGGTTATATATTGTATGAGGAGTACTTGCAGTTAGTGTGGAGTTAAATTGAGGTTAATGTATCTTTTTGTATTAAGAATATATAATCGATTTCTTTTTGAGCAAGACTCTACAGATGTAGGACTGATGATCATTTGTTATTAAGTGGTTTCTTTCAATATATATGCGATCGCGCGCGCTTGTAAAATTAATTTTTCAGGTGAGGGTGCACCAAATAAGTAATCTACAACAAATGAAAGCAGAATGTAGTGTTTAATTGAGAGGATTAAGAGCGTGATTGGTGGCACAGGGTTTATATCTTTTACTACAATTTTCATTTGCAATATTCTAAACCAAATTCGAATCGGTCCCTTAGCCAACTTGCTTAATTCATTACCATGCCAACTCATCAATGTTAACTTAACAAATCATAATATGATACGTTATTAAACTTTATTTATTGTCACGTTATCATCCAAAGATCTAAAACGATCATTGATTTGACAAAACTAATATTAGTTAAGTTGGCATAACTCTGTCATTCAAAAAAAATGATGGTAATGTTACATTGTAAGAGTCAAAACATTTGGGTAAAGTAATGTTCAAAATAATGGATAAGAAATAATAAGTTGATGTGATAAATAATCATTTCTTACTGAAAATTCTTATATGAAATTGTTTTATAAAGTGTTTAAGGTGAACAAATTAAGTTAAAAAGTAGATTCAATTAATATCTTCAACACCAAATGCCAACGCCATGAATTGATTAATGGAAACAACAATTTACAAGTTCTCTAAATTAAGCAAATCAATGATATATATGGATGATCGTCGGACAGCCAAATTCCGAATTCATTTATATTTAGATCCATTAAAATAATTCAATCCCCTTTCACTTTATGTATACATTATAGAGACCATTAAATTCCGAATTCAATTATTTTTTTAATTATTCATATTATTATTTTAATTTTTTAAATAAATTACAAATAAATATTTTAGCAACATTATAGAGACGATATGGTGAAATCACATGCCATTAACTTCGGACATTGAATTTTAACTCAACTTGACGTTTAAGTAAAGGGCAGTTAAATTAAATAAAGCAAAACTTGGAACTGTTGATCACGTGTCTATTTATTTGTCATGAAAAGAGCTAAACCACGTTTATCATGTGATTGCGCTACCCCTTTCTCCCTTATATTCTCGCCGGCCTCCAATGGCAAAATCAAAATAGAAAATAGAAAAGGCCCAAAATATTTAGAAAGCTTTTATAATTAATTTAATAAATAATTTTAGACGAAGTAAAAATCTATACATAAATATATCAATTTTGTATTTTATTTTTAGATAAAAAAATAATTATTTTTTAAAAGATAAAAATATATTTATAATAATGTTAAACTTTTTTAGTTTTTTTTTGGGTAATTAAAAATTTTATTACCCAAAACCAAGCCAGTACATCATCAAGATACAAAAGAATCAGAGTTTTGAATACAATGATCAATCAAAACAAAAACAAAGATCACACTATATTCCAATTCCTAGAAAGGGTAATATTAACATTATCATTGCTATTGAATTTCCTATTACTCAAGTGCAATCCAATTATATCTCTGATGACTTGGAACAATTCTTGAGCATTCTTGGATCTACCTTGGAACATTCGCTTGTTTCTTTCATCCCACAGTAAGTAAATAGTGGCATTAAAAGATAACTTCAAAATAAGAGTGAGCATTGATTTTCCTTTCCAAGCAGTGGAAGCCCTTGCACAAAAAACTTCCCATGAACAAGGGTAGAAAAGAAATCCTAAAAGACAAAAACAGATTTCGAGATTGATGTAGCCATAGGACAGAGCAGAAAAATATGATCCATTGTTTCCAAAGGATCATCAAAGAAAACACATTTGCAGTCAAGGATTAGTCCCATACGGTTTATAGTCTTTCTCTTGTAGGAAGTCTATCTAGCAAAGTCATCCAAGAGATTAAACTATGTTTAGGTATGTGCATAGGAAATCAAACTATTTTATGCCAGGGAACAATAGCTCTCTTGATTCTAATAACATCCCAAATTGTTGTCATTGTCGTAGCTCCAACATCCAGAACTGGACGAGCTTCGTGTCTTAGATTTAGGAGTTTCCTTAAACTCCAGCTTTGCGATGACTGGATGTCAACATTCCAAAAATCTTTGTCCTTAAAAATATAGTATTTGATCCATGCTACCCAAAGAGAACCCTCACCTGCAAGAATTTTTTTAATGAGAATGAGCATACAAGCTTTGTTCCAAGTCTTTAAATCTTTGATTCCAAGACCTCCCTCTGATTTGAGGTAACAAATATCGTTCCAGCTAACACGAGCTCCAGAAGCTTTTTGATCAACTCCTTTCGAGAAGAACCTTGAACATAATTGCTCTATTTTATCAAGCACTGATTGAGGCAGAAAAATTTGTCTACATCAGAAATTGGTAAGACTAGATAAAACAGTTTTAATAAGTTCCATTCTCCCTGTATAGCTAAGGAATTTAGAAGACCATTAACAAAGCTTTGCTTTAATTTTTTTTCAATGGGGAAAGCAGTCCTTATTTGAAATTTTCCAGGTGACCAGGGGATACCTAAATATTTAACAGGCGGGCTGCTATTTTTAAAACCAATTAACAGATTGATTTCTTCCAGTTTCAAGGCAGACATGCCAGCAACAAATAGCTCACATTTGGATGCATTAAGCTTCAGTCCATACATTTTATAAAATAGATCGAGGACACTATTAACACCAATAATAGATTCAGTGTTCCCTTTTCAGAAAATAAGAATGTCATCGACAAATGAGAGATGAGTGAGTCCCTTTTTTTTTTGTATTTAGGGTGATACCCAAAGATTCCTTTAGTGGCAACTAAGTTTAGGAGCTTGGAGAGAACATTCATAGAAAGCACGAATAACAAAGGAGAAAGAGGGTCTCCTTACCTAATTCCTTTAGCTCCTCTAAAGAAACCAACTAATGTCCCATTAAAAGAGATAGAGTAAGAAGCAGTTGAGTAGCAAATTTCAATCCAAGTGATGAAGATTTAGGGCAGTCCAATGGCTTTGAGAATAGAAGAAATAAATTCCCAATTAAGGGTATCAAAGGCTTTGTGAAGATCAACTTTCAATGAGCATCGAGGGGAAATAGTCTTCCTACCATATCCTCTAACCAATTCTTGAGCAAGAAAAGTATCATCAATAATACTTTCACCTTTAATGAAAGCAGTTTGGTTGAGAGTTTTTAGTTTTATGTTTCACTTAATGGTAAAATTTTATTTTATTCATATTTTAATAAAATATTTATATAAAGATTCATTTGAATTACAAATTAATAACTTGATTTAAACTAGTAAACTTGGGGTCATTATGATGAAACACGAAAAGAAAATCAGCCTCAAATTTGAAAACATTAAACAACCTTAAATGGACCTTTGAGAAAGCACACTTACTAAATTTAGATAACATCCGATGTAAATAACAATGATCTAATTTAATTGCTAAAATATTATATTTACCATTTTTTAAAATTATTTTCCTTGACTTGACAGCACCAATGATTAACAATACTAAATAATAAAAACAAATATACAAAGCTTAAAATAATCCCATTGTCGTTAATTGCACGCTACTTTATTTTATTATTTATTCGAAATCTTTTGCCCTCTTCTCTGGAATTTGTGGTTAAAGTAACCGAATTATTAATTAAATAATTAAGAAATGGAGATATTCATAATCCCCACTAAATTTTGAAAGGTATGGGAGATTAATGGGGTGGACAAAGAAAAAGATTTGTATAATAAATAATAGAGGTAATTGCATCATGTGTCTTCAAAGTATGATCCTCATTTTAAATTGATCCATAAACTTTAAAATGTTTCAATTTCATCCCTAAACTATGACTATGATCCTAAATTAGTCCTCAAACTTTTGATCATTTCAATTTCATCTCCAACCTATGGCCTTCATTCTAAATTGGTCCCAAAACTTTTTGAACTTTCCAATTTCATCCCAAACTATATGTATACACTAATAACATCCATTGTTAATAAAATCATTAGGCCAAGTTTTATTATTATATGTTTAAAAAAACAAAGTTTAGGTTAAATTATGGTTGAAACTAATGGATGAATTTGGGGATGAAATTGGAATATTCAAAAGTTTAAAGACCAATTTAAAATGAAGTTCATAATTTGGGGACATATAATGTAATGAACTCTAAATAATATTTTAAAAGTGAAGTAAAAAAGCTATCTTTTTCATTTAGGAGACAACTCGCCTACTTTAATATTTCTTAATTTCCAACCTCATTATTATATGAAATCTTGTCTCCCTTTGCCTTACTCATTTTTTTAATAATGTGGGGTTAAAGAACTACTAAATACTAATTATTTGATTTTGACGTCACCGCTTAGCTATAAATCTTACCATATAAATCTTGTCTTAGCTACCAGAATTAACCTTAAATAACGATAACTAGTATTTGTGATTAATGAAATTTTTTCACAACCTTCTTTTTTGTACTTGCAGATACTTTTATCTATGGAAAAGCCTTAACAAAAATCTTTAAAAATCAAATTCAAAGTATGAAAAACACAAGGAGACCAAAAAAATGTGTTTATATCTTTTTGAACTTCTCTTTTAGCAATTATGCAATTCTTGATGTTGTCTATGATAATTTGGAGAACATTTGAGAGGATAAATTTTTCAATTGTCTCCAGTAAAATATCACCATCACTTGACCTATTTTCTCCACTCCATTGAAGACACCATAATACATGAACATGACTTCATGATTGTTTGTTACAATAACACTAATAAGTTTATCTTGTTTTCAATTAGACCAACCATCTAAGATATGGGATACAACATGAATATATCAAATATCTTTCATTGGGGCCAATTCTCTTTTAACACTCTTGTAATATTCATCAAGCAAGGATTTATTGCCTTCTCAAACGAAGGTGATTTGTAATATTTAAGTGTTTGGTTAATTGCATGAACCATTCATACTACCGGGAGATAATAAAAAGTAATAACATTTGCACAAAGACGTCTTATTATCTTTATATGAATAACTTTTTTGGTCATCGTTTTAAAGGACATTTCAAACGGTGATATGTTAAGAATGAGTATTTATTTTTGTAAAATATCGTAATTTTGTTGATACCCCTACACCTTTTGCTTCTTCAATTTTTTATGTAAATATTTCAATCGTTCAAAGAAATAAGTGTAAATTTTTTAATCAGTGCTTGTAAATTTAATCTTCAAGTGATTACAACATCATAACCTTGCACCTACCGAATTTTTGCTTTATAATATTAAACACCGTAATCTCATCAAGCAAAGGCTTAATACCTTGTTTATCTTGCTTCTCTACTTTGATATTGGAACAGATATAAGATGCAATTCATATTCACATGTTTATTTCGGATTTAAGGTAATTTTATATCATCAATAAAATGGTGATATACGCCATCTTTTCATTAGAATGTATTAAAAAATAAAAAATATAATTGTTTTTTAACAATTGATAATCAGGGTAAAAGAATATAATAATAATTAAAATAAAATAACAATAATAATAATAATTCAATGATGAATTGAATGAATTATTAAAAAAAAGAAATGGAAGGAATATAATGGGTATTGGGTACTGGCTTCGGTTGTATGGAGAGAAGAGCAAGGTTTAGATCAGTTTTGTTTGCCATAGTGAAGGAACCTTCGTTTCGGGTTCTAATTTTTGCATGTGATTTTTGACTCATGACTTCCTCACACGTTTTGTACGGTTTAAGACTGAGAATAAGAAGCGTGTGAAAATGTTTGAATTCTCGCTCTCTCTCTTTGTTGCTTTACAACTGCGACACAATCGCTTCAATTCATTCCAACTTGTAATGCTAACAGTTTAGACCAAAACTCCAACCTTTCCCTCTTCTCCGACCACTTTGTCTTGGACTTATTTTTTACTACTCTAATAATTTATAATGTATAATTATAATTATCACCAATATTTATTAAGTTGTGTAACAAATAATAAAATTTTTAAATAAAATTTATGATTTATAGATAAATGTATATCTCGAGATTCAACCAATATAAAATTGTATTTGTTTCGGATCTAAGGTAATTAATGAATACTAAAATATTTTAAACTTTAAAAGAAATCATTATTGAAGAACTTAATTGAAATATCTCAATTAAATTAAATTAAATTATTTTCTTTTATTTTTCTAATTTCCTATATAACTTTGATTCATCGAAAGTTTACTAATTTTTCAAATATAAGTTCCACTTATTTTATCTCATAAAAAAAAACGTTTTCTAAAACCTCAAATGTTGAAAGTTGAGACCAGAACCCATATTCTTGGAAGCTGCTTGTTCTCCTAAAATGCGTCTCTAACGTGTGGGTATGTACTCTTAAAACCTCAAATTATTTTTGTAAAACTAGATTTATTAATACTTACGCTATTAATAAAATTAGTAAACTTGCCACATACTTATATGTATATTTACATATTTAATTACTTATATACAATTATTTCATGTATTATGAAATACAGATGGATGAAATTAGTTATTTTTTACCGTACTTTTATATAATACATATTAAATTATTTATATGTATACAAATTTTATTTCAATGTTTTAATTTAATATCAATATTGGTTGATTTATTTTAATATTTAAGCAACGTTAAAGTATAAATCTTAATATTGTGAATGTAATAGACTAGATTAGAAGGATCACCTCATAATAAACTTATAAGTTATACAATATTCGATCCAAATTAACTAATTAATAGATCAAATATTGAGGTTAATATAAAAATATACTTTATGTCAGTGTAAGATAATAATTCATAAAAGATATTTTCACGGATTCAAAAGTTTTATAAACTCTTGTTTCATATGTATTATTGATGAAATATTTTAGGTGAAAAACAAATAATGATGTGAAGTTAGTAATAAAATATTAATATATAAATCTATTAATTTTATGTTAATTTCAGAATAAAAATATTTATTATTATTTAAAAATTATGTTTTCAGTATTGTCAAAACAAATGAGTGCATGTAAAATCGACTCATGGATTTAATATAAGTAAAGATAAAACATGTTAAAGAAGATAAATAAATAAATAAATAAAATATATATGAGAAAAAATATTTAAAAAAGTGTTAGAAGTTATACAAAATAAATGCAAAAAATATATAATTTTTTGACAAAATGCAAAATATAATTAAAAGTAAAGAAGCTTAAATTGGATTATTAGAGTAAAATATTATATATTTAAGTTTTGTTTTCACTGAGTATGAAGACAAAAGAATTATAGAATTCCGATTAACATGAAAATCCATTTGAAAACAAAAAGAAGGAAAAGGAAAGTCCAGAAGAGCGGCCTCAAATGAACACTGAATACTAAAACAACTAAAAATGTAAGAGATATTTTCACACGTGTGAGAACGCAATGTAATACTTGGAAGCGTGTACGTTTGGTAGAATCTGTATATATTACTTTGCAAATAGATTGGTTCATCCTGTCCGCTGTCCAATTGGGAGAACAAATTACATCCCACATCTGAACACTACTGTTTACACTCCTAGTCTTTAAGGACAGCTCTTCATTTTCAACTCCAATTTCCTGACTTTTGAAGATTTCTGGAGCTCTCCATTATTATCTCGTATGTTTCCATGTTTACTTTTTTAATAAAAATCTTTCTGGGTATTTGTTTCTTGGATTATCTGAGCTTTGTTGCTTTGTTTGATCATCTCAGGAAATCAAGGGAAAGAAAAGAACAGCTTTTCTAATGGAAATCCTTTCAAGCAAATGGATATCTGAACTGGTAAAACACTGTTCTTTCTGCTCCTGTTTAAAAAAACATTTTTTTTCTTATGAAAGTTGTTTGATTTGCAGGAAATGGAGGATCCCAGTTTTTTCCCACAACTGCCTACTGTCGACTATTCATTTGATGATACAAATTTCCAATCCTTTTCTTCTGAGAGCTATTCGTCTTATCCAAATATAGGTCAGAAAATCTCTCAAAACGATGTTTCATGCAACAATATTGAAGCTTACCGTCAGGAGGACAATGAGTTCACAAGGCCAATGAAACAACTCAAAACCAACAACTGGAGCTTTTCCTTGAATCAAAACATCCCACCAAAGGTTCCTTCTTCATCTTCCCCATATTCCCAGATAATCTCCTTCAACAACTCCGATTCACCTCCGGCTGTGTCTCAACAACACTACGGCCTTGACTGCGACGTTAAACCAAACAATAATGAGGTGGGTGATTGAGATGCAAATATTGTATGTTTTCCATCTTAGATTTATCTCCAAGTGCTTACGAGGACCAATGTTTGTTCACCTAAATTTGAACAGGTTTCAAAGAGGGTGGTGCGTTCATTGACTAGGACTCCACTACATGCTCAAGATCATGTGATTGCTGAAAGGAAACGCCGTGAAAAGCTCAGCCAGAGGTTCATATCACTTTCAGCACTCATTCCTGGCCTGAAAAAGGTACAAAGTCTTTCAGTTTCACCATAGATATATAGTTTAGAATCGAAATAAAGCACCGTCTTAGATGATTTAATCAATAGTGTTAATGCAGACGGATAAGGCATCGGTTCTTGGAGATGCTATCAAGTACCTGAAACAGCTTCAAGAGAAAGTGACAACACTGGAGGAGCAAGTTGCTAAGAAAGCGGTGGAGTCAGTGATCTTCTTGAAGAAAACCCAGATTTATGCAGATGATGAGACATCTTCCTCCGGTGAGAATTTTGAGAGTCAATTTAACAAGCCATTCCCTGAGATCGAAGCAAGAGTTTCAGACAAAGATGTGCTTATTAGAATCCACTGCGAGAACAGAAAAGGGTTCATCTCCAATATAATAAAAGAAGTCGAGAAGCTTCATCTCTCTGTGCTTAATACCAAAGTCTTTCCCTTCGGACAAGCCACTCTTGACATAACCATTGTTTCTCAGGTATTGCCTTTGTTTTACTTTTTCCAAAGTAGATTTCAATATGCAATTTCCAAGTTAAACCCCTTGACTAAAACCTTGAATATTCCATGATTATTATCATCACTTGCAGATGGAAGCTGAGCTTTCAATGACAGTGAAGGATCTCGTGAAAACCCTACGACTGGCTTTGATGAAGTTCATGTGATTAACAACCATGTTCACATTGAGAAAACAAGAATGCCACCAGACTTCTTTTTATCTCTTTTTTTTTTTTTGGATCAGTGATGATTTTCTACGGTTAATCTTTTGTTGGGTTTTTTCCTCAAACCTTGAAAGAGAGAAACAGTATCCTGTGACCTGCCATTATCCAGATAGCTTGGAGGATCCAGATTTGGGAGCAAAGTAGGGTTTCCATGTGTTTAGTTACTATTTTTCGAGGTGTTGACGACGTTTAATTTTTTCCTACTTGGCTGTATCTGGATTCTCCATAGCTATGAAGCTTCAAGAGGTTTTTGAGGGGTTTTGACCTAAAATATGTAAGTGACCCCTCTTCCCCCTTGTTTTTTTTTTCTCCATTAAAAGTTGGAGATTTACAGGCAGATTTTCTTTCTTAGGTTTGATTAGGAATTGCCATGTAATATTGCACCTTTTACTTGATGGATTGAATAACAAACTTCTTTGTCAATATATGTTATTTCAGAAAAATAATATCATTTCTTTTTAAATGTATATGAACTGAATTGAACATATGAACAAGAGGAAATACATATTATGGATGAAATGGTGAGATAAGATGATTGTAACGGTTGAATTAAGGGAATAGGTACATATGGAACCTTATTTTATATCAACTGCAGGGGTTATCTGGTATTTTATGTATGTATTAGGTTTTTTTCTTCTATTTCTGTGTTAATTGTTCAAATATAAAATAAGATATATAGTTATTTTCATTTGAAAATAAAAATGAGAGTGAAGTATCCAATTAGTCCCCACAAAAGATTGTAATCTGGCCATCGTTTCTTCATCTTTGACTTTTGGCTCGTTCCTTGTCTCTATCTCTTTCATATGGTTTATAAATAAAGAAATTAATTGGTGATCTGTCACTCTTCTCTACGGTTTCCATTGATCCAAACCCTATATTAGATTCATACAAACACCATCCATCCATCAAAACCAGTGTGTTTCGTAATTTAAAAATATAATGTCTAAATTACTCGAATCTTTTTTCGCTTATAAATCCAAAGATAGTACGTATTAAATATGTATGAGTCACGTCTTCTTAAACATTATTTTAAGACAACACCAATCTAACTAAAGCTCATCCTATAATTTGAAATGAATTAAACCTATCCTTGTTAATTAACCAACAGTTTAGGCGAGATGTTGTGAGGTAGATGAAACTAAACCCACAAAATGGACAGCAATTGGAAAAAAGGTAATCATTGTTCAATTTGCTTGGAATCAAGAAATAAATGATTAGTCAAAGTGAGGCAACTACATGTAAGCAGGGTTTCAGCTATTTCGTACGACTTTGGACCCAAACGACCCCGACCTTCTTTCTGTTCTATTCCAATAAATTTGGAGTCCCTTAACCATGTATATAAATAAAATCTTCACTCTATGATCACTATCGAATTTTATTACTTAACTCTATATCATGCGACATCCAATCAGTTATTTTAAGGAATATGTTAAGATCTCAGTATTTTAGAATTATTCGTATTTAAATTATTGTTCTAATACTATTTTCCAATTCAAAAAAAATTGCTTCGACTACACTTTTAACTCTATTTTTTTCTATGGATTTCCATAAATCATAATAATACAAAGGATAATATTTATTAGTATCAAATTAGTCAGATAATTAAGTCGTTATAAAATTGAGTCCAAAATCTAATATCGACACTCATAAAAGATTTTATGAATTTACATGTTTTAAGAAAAGTTTAAAATTTTCGCTATTTTTTTCGGTGGGTTACTCCAGTGGCTCTAATGTGACACTCCAGATCGGATCGGGCTATCCTCATCGATCTGAGGGGGTTACATTTAGTGGTATCAGAGCTATGGTTTGAGTCAAAAATTTTAAAGATAGACCAGCCGGTCGAATGTCAAAATATGTCTGATCAGTACATGCCCCTAGACTGCAATCATACCTCTCTGAGCCGGAACTCCAGGGATGAGTCCCTATCTGTAGTAAGTAATCCAAAGTTTCTATCTGTTAAGGCTATACTTGTACAAAAAGGAATACCAGTAACATCTATCTAAACGCTGTGAAGTACCTCACGATCCATGTGAGAGTTATTTATCTGAAAAATTCTGACTTAACTCCGGAAATGAAATTGGGATATGCTACTGCTCTATGAGTCTATTCTCGTGACAAAGACTGAATTGATTACTCAAGGAAATTTTCGTTCGAATTCTTTTATTGAAATGAGGAAAAGTTATGATAAGAATGTATGCTCAGCTGGTTAAGGATTAGTGGAGGATTCGTACTTTTGTAAAAGCTACTTAAAGATATGAGAGAACTGATGGAAGTTTTATTTATGCAATTATGTGACTTAAAAGAATTTCGAGGACGAAATTCTTTTAAGGGGGAGAATTGTAACACCCCAATTTAGGGGCTAAATTTAAGAAATTATAAAGTGGTGAATTTAATTGGTATTTTTGGAAGAAATTGGGGATTAAATTGTAAAATTTCAAAGTTGACAGACCGTTTTAAGAAGTGCAGAAAGTTCAGTGATTAAACTCATGGTTTACCCATTTTTATTATGGGATGAACTATAAACCCCATTTGTCGTGCTCAGTTTCCAGTTTGTTTCCAGTTTTCCTCTTCCCCTTAACCCCTTTTTCAACTCTGATCTACTCGTCGTTCGGCCTCCGATCGACGAGCCAAAACCACCATCGTGTTCGTTGTCGAGCGAGGAACAAAATCCCTCAAATCTTTCATCGTGAATCGTCACCGTTCGTCATTAATTTCAGTCGGAAATATCGTCGGTAATAACTCGATTTCAATTGGTTTTTCGTCGATTCACGACGATCCGATGATCTGTTTACGACACCTCCCGCACCATCGTGTTCCTTGCATCGTTCCGAGTCTGCCGGTGTCATCCTTGGTCTCCGTCGACGGTGGCGCGTGAGGAGGTGAAGCGGTCAAAGTTTCCGATTTGTTGAAATCGAGCTCTTACCGACGATACTTCCGACTGAAATTAACGACGAATGACGATGATTCACGATGAAATGTTTGAGAGGTTTTGTTCCTCGCTCGACAACGAACACGATGGTGGTTTCGGCTCGTCGATCGGAGGTCAGACGACGAGTAGATCAGAGTTGAAAGAGGGGTTGAGGGGAAGAGGAAAACTGGAAACAAACTGGAAACTAGGCACGGCAAATGGGTTTATAATTCATCTCATAATAAAAATGAGTAAACCATGAGTTTAGTCACTGAACTTCCTGCACTTCTTAAAACGGTCTGTCAACTTTGAAATTTTACAATTTAATCCCCAATTTCTTCCAAAAATACCAATTAAATTCACCACTTTATAATTTCTTAAATTTAACCCCTAAATTGGGGTGTTACATCGACCAAAACTAAAATGATTTCAAATACGATGTCATTACTGATTCTTTATCAGAAAATAAGAAAATTGAAACGGTTCTCACTTTGACGCATGCTATTGATAAAACACTTCACGATGCTGTTAAACATTCATTGTACATTAAAAAAATAAAGTTAATGGTTAGTTAATATAAATTTAAAATGAAAATGTCATTACCGTGTAAGTTAACATTTACAATTCAAAAAATTTATCCTTAATCAAATGTTTTGTTATGCCTTATAAAGATCCATTTGATTATAATTATGATTTGTTTGGAATCTGCATAAACATTTATGGCTACCAGAATTATATATAACTATTACTTATAAAAATTCTTTTAATAGAAAGGGAAGCTTTGAAACAGAATAAGTAATGTATAATGCCAGCAACACCAAATTAAATATATGATACAACATGCAATTATATATAATAATGTAATTTGATAATATTGAAATAAAAAAAATACTTCATATGTGACACTATCGAACTTTGATTTAATTCTAAAAGAGTTATCATCATATCAAGTGGTTTCAGTTATAAATAAAGTTATTTTTAGATGTTTTAAGTTTGAGCAATTGTATCTATAGAATATGTGTGTTATTAAAAAGTTGATTTTTTTTAAATAGATATTATCTTATAATCACTTCAAATTATTTAAAAAAAATATTCTCAACGAGATGCATATAAACCCAAAGAAAGTAGCTGAAGTAGAGGCTATAAGGCTTCTCATACACATTCATTTGGGCTTAGAATCCTAGAGTTTGGACTTTCTCTCCAACTAATTTCAATGATTTTTCGCAGCGACCTATCCGATTTAGACTTGTTTTGGTCCAATTAATACATTTAATTATTTAAAAATAACATTACTTAATATTTATATTCTAAATATATGTAATTCTTTTTTTAATAAAGATGCAATGAAATAAACCTATTTCTAGAATTTACTCATCTTTCCACGATCACTAAAAATAGAATGAAAGATGAAGAGAAAGGATAATCCATTAATTACTTTATGTCACATAATGTTACGAAGAGTAATGAAATTATTTTTATTTTCTTTATATATTAAATCAACGTTTTCCTTTTCTATATGGACTTGATTCTTGAATCAATGAGAATATTATAATTTTATTATTTAAATATATAGTTTCTTTTAATTATTTAAAAATACATCAGTCGTTAAAAGTTATTTAGAGAAATGATATCTACTTTTATAACTTAAGCAAAAGTTCGTCCTATCGAACATACCTTCTAAAAATCATTTTTTATGAACCTGTTTTTATCTTACGTGATGATCAAATCAACAAATGTCTTGATTCACGTAAAAGACGTGAATATACCTTTCAGAGTTGATATTAGATATTTTATTTTTAATAAGTTCCAATGTTTTTTTTTATTTAATATTTATTTAATTATGTAAGCATCCAATTCTGTTCCGCTAATTTAATCTAAATTTGAGACTCAAGGTATTGTTTCTAAAGTTTTATCATTTTTTATGTTTGTCGGTTCAATTTAATTAAAAAAAGTAAAAGTTTAAAGATCGAAAAAGATGAAAAATTAATAACTAAAATGATTGTTTATAAAAAGTTTGAGAACTAAAAATATCATTAAACAAAAGTATTACAATGCATAAGAATTAAGAAAAATAATAATAAATGAATTGGTTTTTAATACTATCTTATGTCTGTTGGTAAAATAGACTGTTGTAAAATGAGACGATAACAATAACTGAAAAAATGTTAAAGAAAACAATCAAACGGAACAATAATCATGTCGTGTTGATCCACTGACTTAGAAGCAAATTTGTCTCGATGTATGTAATTGTTATAATGGACGAATAACCCATGAGGTTAGCACGGTCTCTCCAAATTTTGTAAACTCGAAAAAGAAAGTGGACTTAGATGTTACTACTCTTCTATCAACTCGAAACATAACTCAAAAAATGTTTATGAAAACCAAATAGGGTGTTTCAAAGAAAATGTCATTTGCTGATGGATGATAAAATAAATAAAAGTGCCCATTGTTTATGGACTAAATAGTGAGGATAAAAATATCATTCTAAACACAATTTAAAGCTATTTAAAATATAATTAAATAGTATTAGAATGTTTTGAATATGAGCATTTTCGTTACACTACTCACATCCCTAACAACCCAAAATAAAGATAAAAAGGGGGGACGTTAGATTAGGGTTTGTTGTCATGGATAAAGCAAGCACGAGGTTATTTATACTATTTTAGGGTATTAAATATAGGTAGATCCGACGAATTTGAGTTGGATCGGAGTATCCAATATGAATATGAAATAAGAAATTATAATTTAACTAATACCAGGGTGATTAAAGAGGAGACTTCATTAGCGGTTAAAAGCAAAGAGAGGAGAGTGGAGAAGGCTCTTGCATTTTTTTTTTATCACTTTATAGACATAATTTTTAGAATCTAAAATTTCACAAAATAATAATATTTCATTTAATTGATAATAGCCTTCCCTTCGACTCTTTGTTTTGATAGAAAAGAGACGACCTCCAACGCATAAAAACAGCGATCCAGTGGTTTTAGGTACAAAGCGAACGTGTTTTGTGGGTTGGAAGAGCTTTGGGCTCAGTGTTCTTTTTGTTTAGCCCAAATTTTCCTTGTATTGTGTTAAAAGAAAGCACATATGATTTACGAATCTTAAAACTTCACACCATTATTATTATTATGCCCCAAAGGGCAAGGCTGCAGTTCTTGCAGTTTACTAGAAACTGCACTCTAACTCTGGATTCCTTTAATTGTTGTTCAAAAACTGTGGGTTCCCTTAACCATCATTATTAGTCTTTGATCAACGAAAAAAGTGATGGACGTGGCAGCAATTTATCATCTGCATTTTGCTACCACTCACGGTGGTTTTTCAAAGCCACCCACGTACATATGGACATTTCATAAACCCCTCTCCAAACGCACCTCCCTCATGTGTGATTCCTGTCGCTTTTTCAAACAACTATTTCCTCATTTTCTTACCATACTTTCCATCACTTTATTTGTGAATTTGAAACAAACTAGAATGAAGAATCTTAATAACAGCATGAACTAGTGTAATGGTGAAAGGTTTTACTAACATCTCGGAAAATACCAATTATCGTGTCCCAATTTGTGTCAGTCACTCAGTCAGATAACAAAAGTTGACTAATCTTTGATTTAACACATTGTATGTTCGGCATTGATAATTACTAATCATACTTCCCCAATCCTCTTTATCAACTGTTTTGGAAAGAAATGCCAAAACACAAGTTATTATATATATATGCCATGTTATTGGTCTTGTGTTCCTATATTCGTTATAAAACTCGAAAAAAAATTAATGACACTAACCCAATATTAAATATGGTATCACTGATTTTGGTTTAAGGTTGTCCCGGTTTAAGGTTGTCCCATTGGAGGACCTTAACCCCACTCATTGACCAAGGATAGAGAATTCATTGTTAGTTGCCCATGCTGCTATTAATTATGTCACTAATCATATGGTTTTTGTCTTAACATTGTCATTCACTGTAATTAATCTGACTACCAACCAAAATAACAGTCTCTACCCCTATGACCCATGCAACAACCACCACTCACCACTCACCACTCATTTCTATTTATCAATATTACTAATATTTTTTTAATGGATATAAACGATTTTATGAAAATTGATTTATTTCATGTGGTAAACCATAATGTAGTATTAGTAGTTAGAAGATCGAAGCTCTAGATTTTAAAACACAATGATATTTTGTGTAGCATTGAAGCGCATAGTGCCAAGATCTTTTTTATAGCATGATTTTTAATGGTTTTAATCATATTGGTAATTAGAAGTGAGTATTAGATCAAGTTAATTTCTTTTACTAATTAGTTAAATTAATGGATTTTATTTATCAATTTATATTATGGTTTTAATCAGCTTGTAACTAGAAGTGAGTATTAGATTGAGTTATTTTTTTCTAATTAGTTAAATTGGTGGATTTTATTTGTCAGTTTATCTAATAAAATTTAATGAAATTCGAATTGGATATATTATTTAAATTATTTTTCAAAAATGTTATTCTTATATAGGTGAATCTTAAAGAAAAATGTACGTACAATAAAAATGATTAAAATCAAATATTAACTATAAAATTATTTCCATAAGATCTATTTACTAATTTCCGTCAGTTTGATTGATAATTTATTAATTTAATTAAATCTATTAAAAAATCACCTTTTATTAAAATGCAAAAAGAAAAATAAAAGGCATGATTTAAATTATATTGGATCCTTTTGGAATTAATATTGCATGTAAGACTTTCCCCCTAAAATCCAATATTTGATACGAGAAATTAATATTTTTATCTGAAACAAGAAAAAGTTAGGAGGAGACAATATTTATTTAATCTGATATAACGTCTGAGAATAAAGTTTAATTAATTTATGAAATAAGTAGAACAATAAATGCCCTAATAAAAGAGACAACCTCCGCAGCCCACAACTAATGTACACAAACCGCCTTAAAAAAAATACAAAAACACTCTTCCAATAATTGCCAAAATCTATCAACACGAATCAAATCATTGTATTTAACAAGAAAATGCAAGAACAAAAACTAATAATAATGGTAAAATAAACTAAATTGAATTTTAATTCGATTGTTTTTATATTATTAAAACCTCTATGGAGCTGTTTGGTTCAAGGAATGTGAGATTCGGAATGAAATCCACATTCTCATGTTTGGTTGGCCAAAAATCTCATTTCCGGTAATATTTTATTACCAATAGTAGATTTTTTTTAGATATATTACTGGGAATATCATTACCTCCCTTTCTTTAGGTATTGTTAGATTACCGACGTTTTGGACTAAAATACCCTTAATTTTTTTAAAAAAATATCATTATTCTGTCACTGAATAATAAAAAATCTACGAAGGTTAAATTACAAACTTATCTTTAAACTATTTTAGATTTACAAAAAAATCTAATTAAAATTTTATACGAAGTTCAGGGGTTAAAATAAAATTTTACCATTTCATTAAACATTTTTATATTTTTAATTTTGTAAAAAAATATATATAAATTTTATGAATTTAAATTTTTAAATAAAATATATAAATATTTTCTAACTTGTTAAAAAACAAATATATAATAAGGATAATTTGGTTAAATAAACATTTCAATAATCTTTTATTCCTTTAACCAAACACGATAATTTTACATTCCTGCTAAACCAACCAAACATAAAATACAACATTCTCAGTAATTCTATTACTTAGTAATCTTACATTCATCTTATATTCCGTGAACCAAACGCACCCTATGGGTTTTGATTGCCATTTTTATAGGTATTTTATGGCGTGAAAGAGAACAACTAAACTATATTTGTATACCATATAAACAAGATAAAATAACTTCAGTGACCGAAAATGCCTTATAATATACGATTTTAACCAAATTTTTTTGGATTTACGAAAATAACCAACAAATTCGCAACTCAGTTTCCAAATTGCAACGCGAATTTGTAAATCACGTTGCGAATTTGGAAATCGCAACGCGAATCTGTAAATCGCAACACATAAGTCAAATTCGCAACGCGATTTCCAAATTCGCAACGTGATTTACAAATTCGCGTTGCGATTTACAAATTCGCGTTGCGATTTACAAATTCGCAACACTAAATTTCAAATTCGCAACTCGATTTTCGAATTCGCAACACGAATTTTAATTTCGCAACATGTTTTATTTTCGCAACACAAATGTTTTTGGTATATAACTACGCAGCATCAACTCATAACCTAAATCCCTAAATCGCAACTCATTCCATCTCCATCTATCACTCTCTCCGGTGACATCCGTTCCTATATCCAACGACATCCTTCCCCATCTCTAATTTTTTTTACATAATTTTATTTCTATATAATTTTTCAATTATTTCTCTCCCAAACTATCAACTATCAACTTAATAAATGTATGTTCTTCTCTAAGTTAGTGATGATATGTAGTTTATAGCTCGTTTGTTTAGTAAATTAATTTACAATTTGTATAATGAAATCATCTAATGTTGATCATGTTTGGATAGATTTGTGTTTTGGAGGGTCATGGGAGAATGTTAATGGTGTTTTACGATATATGCCTTTACCCATGAATCTTCAACTAAAACTGTTATTAAAAAAGTTAACTTATGAAACTCTAATGTTACATGTTGCAAAGAAATTGAATTTAGAGCCTCTAAGTGGATTTAGATTATCTTATCAGAGAAAATGTAAAGTTTATTTGTTAACCGACAATGAATATGTTGAACGATTCATTGCTTACATTAGTGTTTCGCAAGAAGATGATGTTACATTGTATGTTGTTGAACCTATAAGTAGTGAAGTTGGGTCAGTAGCGGGTAGTAATCAACTAAGTTCTTCAACCCTAATTTATGGTGCTCACAATGTACAACGTTATTATTAACCTCAAAATTTAATGGTTTCACCACAATTTCATCACCAAGAAAATTTTGTTTCACCACATTTCCAATACCAATACCAATCACAATCTCAAAACCCACAATCTTTTCCTAATCCAAATCCCAATCAACTAAGTTCTTCAACCCTAATTTATGGTGCTCACAATGTACAACGTTATTATCAACCTCAAAATTTAATGGTTCCACCACAATTTCATCACCAAGAAAATTTTTTTCACCACATTTTCAATACCAAACACAATATCAAACACAATCTCAAAACCCACAACCTTTTCCTAATCCAAATCCCAATCAACTTTCAGCACCAAATTCCGGTTTTCGTATTGACCAGTTAGACGATGATGGGCCAACAGAAAAAATTGTGAGTACTAGTCAGTATTCAAAATTTGATCTTGGTCAATACCCGGACTTTGATCTTGGTCAATACTCGGATTTTAATGATGTTTCAAAAGAAGAAACAGACTCTGCGTGTAATGATTTTGATATTGGTCAATACCTGAATTTTGATGATGAAACAGCCTCTGCCGAGGAAGATGTTGTTGATGATAATGAGGAGGAAGTTACGGCTGTGAATGAACATGTTAAACATCCATTCTGTAATTCATATAACCCTGAAGAAGAAAAAGAAGAAGAAGAAGTCCCCGAAGAAAAGAAAAAGAAGAAAATGCCACGGGAGTATAACTGGAATATGCCAGAATTACTTCAGATACCAGAAGAAGAGTTGGTAAAGATAGCAGCTGATTGTTACACAAAAGTTATTCATATCAAGAAAGATAATTGTTTTGATACAAAGGAAGACTTGAAGATAGCTTTGTATACGAAATGTGTGAAAGATGTCTATCAACTAAAAGTTAACAAATCAAGAAGATCATTTCAAAACAAGGTGTATGATTGACAAAAACTGTACGTGGCGTATGATTGCAAAGAAGATAAAAGATTGCGAAATGTTTCAAGTTAGGACTCTTATTGATAAACATACATGTTCAAGAACCCAAGTTTTTCCTCACCATAGACATGCAAACAAAAAGGTGTTAAGTGGTTTTCTAGCTGAGTTAATGTTTTTGAATGACAGGGTATATCGGGGACATAAAATTATGACTGACATGAATGCTCGGTTCAAGATTAGTATCTCATATTCTCAAGCTTGGAGAGCCAAATGTTATGCCTTGGAATTGTTGAGGAGGTCGCCAGAAGCATCGTTTGCCCAACTGCCGGCTTATTGTCACAATTTAAAGCTGAAAAATCCTGGGTCGGTAACTCATATCAAAACAGATAGATATAGACGCTTTGAGTTGCTGTTTATCGCCATTGGTGCTGCGGTTAGTAAATCAATATAATTTTGTTGACTCATTTTTGTTAGTTACATGCATTTCACATTTAAATGATTATATTTCTTGTGTATATTATTTTGTAGATTCGTTCATTTATTACTTGCATGCGCCCAATTATTATAGTTGACGGAGCACATTTGAAAGGTCGATACCTTGGAGTAAACTTATTAGCAGTAACCATGGATGCTAACAATGGGATACTGCCAATAGCTTACGGGGTTGGCAAATATGAAACCTTTGTTTCATGGACATGGTTTATGGGGCATCTTAGGGATTACATAGGTCCTATTAGCAATCTGACAATCATATCCGGTAGGGCAAACTCAATTGACAACGCTGTTAGAAGGTGTTTCCCAGATGCTTTTCATGGACTTTGTGGTGTTCATTTGTACAGAAATCTAAAATCAATGTCTGCTGGTATAAAAAATCACAAATGGACATACTGGAAGACTGTAAAAGCTTATCGGGAAGTGGATTTTAATAAGCATATAAATTGTTTAATACGTATTTTGCCTCAATGTTCTCAAACACTAGAAGATGTCGGGTTTGAAAGATGGTCAAGAGTACATCAACTTGGAGCAAGATATGGTTTCATGACATCTAATAGTGCAGAATCAATCAACGCTCTAAGTCGTCATTCTCGAAAATTACCCATTACTATGTTAATGGAGTTTTTTCGAGCCTCTATTCAACAGTGGTACTACAAGAAAAGAAACCATGCAGGTATTATTTCTTTAAATTCGTAACTTATCATATTTAATATATATTTTACTAAGTATTATTTATTTAAATTTATAGGAACATTGGAACGTCGTGTTACACCATGGATTGAAAAAAAGATAACGAAACGTGTTGTGAAGTCAACGTCGTGGAGAGTTGAACCATGTTCAAACACTTTGTTTGAAGTATTGGATAATAACTTAAATGTGCTTGTCGATCTAAATGCAAAGATGTGTAATTGTATGAAATGGAAAACATTTGGTTATCCGTGTGGCCATGTTATAAAAGATGCTCTTCATCTAAACCAAGATGATTCAAATGCATACGCTATGGATTGCTACACTACAAAAGTATATCGACAGACTTATGTCGAGATTGTCTACCCTATTCCACATCCTTCTGAGTGGGACATACTAGATGACTTACAAATAGTTTTGCCACCAGTCATGGACAACAGACTACCTGGCCGACCAAAAAAACATGATCGTATACCGTCTAAGGGTGAAGAGAAGAGGATATCAACATGTAGTCAGTGCAAGGAAAGTGGTCATACAAGGTTGACCTGTGGATCACCAGTGCCATCACAATAATCTTTTCCTCTACCAAAATATGAATCCTCATCAAAATCCAAAGCTCACATGGTGCCAAGCAAAAGGAAATCAAAATCGCAATCAAAATCAAAATCTCAATCACAACCGGCTTCACCTTTTGGGACTTATTAACTTAGGTGATTTTTAAATGCAAACGTTGTATATGTGTATTTTATGTGTGAATGCATACATTTTCAGTTAGACATGCATTAGTAACTTGAGTTTGAATATTGCTATGATCTGTTCAGTTGTTATCACTTATCAGATTGTTGTCTTTTATCTTTTTCAGTTGTATTTTATGTAGTCAAATATGCAACGTGAAAATCAAATTCGCAACGCAAAAATCACAATGCGAATTTGACTATCGCAACAATCAAAACAAGAAAATCGCAACGCGAATTTGACTTTTGGGTTGCGAAAGTGTACCTTTAACATGTCTTTTTTACCTTCAACATAATGCATATTGAAAATTAAACAACAAATCAATTAAACATTGTTGTGGATACATTATTTGAACATTGTTATGGGTATATTATTTGGAAAATAATGTTTCGGACTTCGTTAGAAATAACCCTTTTTCATCGGATTAATTTCATTGTTGTGGGTACATTATTTGAACATTGTTATGTATAAATTTGTTGTGTATGTATGTTTTGGTTTGATTATATTGTATGTATATTTTCATTAAGATGTGATGGGCTGTGCATAACAAAACAATCTATCTCTTCCATGTGAGTACTTTATTCTCACCATGTGACAAGTGTGACATCCCCATCAACTCACAACTCAGCTTTGAACTCAATCAATATTGTCTTTTAGCTTGATGGTTCATAAAGCATGATACTTGAACAGTATGAATCAATTATGCAATTTCCATGTTCAATTTAACACTGCATTTCAAATTCATTTCATATGTAATTGGAGTTTGAATTTAAATTTCAATTTGAGTTTGAATTTCAATATAAATTTCGGCTCCACTATAAATATTAGCCCGAGCCTTTATTCCATCCAAACAACAACTTACTCAATGGAATAACTTAGTCAATATGCATGTTATCATTGATTATTCCTAATTTCTATTGTTTTTTTTTCAACTTTAAACGCGAGTGAAATCCCGACCATCGTAATTTTTGGTTAACAAGCAGGAAGATTGGATATACGAAGAATGCCTTTCGGATACTATCCATTTCAGTCAGCTCACTGAGGTAGGTTAACCCTAAACTAAAACTATCTTAACCAAACATACTTGATGTAGAAGCAGCTGCAGATTTAAAATCTCAATGGTGATGCATTTGGTTCTCAAACAGTTAAAGCGTCAGAAACGTTTCGGACGTATGATCTGGGTGGTATACGGGAAATACAACAAATGGAAACTAAAAATCCCGATAATTGAGGGCTACAACTTGTAATAATAAAAAAATAATTGAAGGGTACACATGTATAAACTATCGATACTTTGCTAAAATAACAATGTAAACGGTAAAATTCTGCCGGTGCAATGGTAATAGGTGTACATGACAAGCGTCTCAACTTGTCATTTACAGCTATTTTCATTATACCGGAGAACTTTTATCCGTTTACATTGTTAATTGTACCGTTACTTATGCTTTACGTATGTATCTTCCATTATTTTAACATTATTATTAAAAGATCTAGCATTTAATTCTCGAGAATTTTTGGATGCATTTTGTTGCATTACCCGTGTACCACCCAAATCATAAGTCTGAAATGCTTCTGATGCTTTAAATGTTTGAGAACCAAATGGATCGCCTTCGAGATTTTAAATATGCAGCTGCTTCTACATCAACTATGTTTCTCTCAGACTTTTTCGGTTAACTGTTATCCTATCTCCATGAGCTGGATGAAATGGATAATATTCGGAAGGCATTTTTTTTTTACATAATTTTATTTCTATATAATTTTTCAATGATTTCTCTCCCAAATTATCAACTATCAACTTAATAAAGGTATGTTCTTCTCTAAGTTAGTGATGATATGTAGTTTATAGCTCGTTTGTTTAGTAAATTAATTTACAATTTGTAGAATGAACTTATCTAATGTTGATCATGTTTGGATATATTTGTGTTTTGGAGGGTCATGGGAGAATGTTCATATGGTGCCAAGCAAAAGAAAATCAAAATCGTAATCAAAATCAAAATATCAATCACAACTGGCTTCACCTTTTGTGACTTATTAACTTAGGTGATTTTTAAATACAAACGTTGTATTATGTGTATTTTATGTGTGAATGCATACATTTCAGTTAGACATTCATTAGTAACTTGAGTTTGAATATTGCTATGATATGTTCAGTTGTTATCACTTATCAGATTTTTTGTTGCGATTATTGCGAAAGTCAAATTCGCGTTGCGATTGTTGCGAAAGTCAAATTCGAAACGTGAAATCGCAACGCGAATTTGACTTTCGCATTGTGAATTTGACTTTCACGTTGCGAATTTAACTTTTACGTTGTGAATTTGACTATCGCAACGCGAAATTGACTTTCGCGTTACGAATTTGTACCTTCAACAGGTCTTTTTTGCCTTCAACATAATGTAGATTGAAATTTAAAACAACAAATCAACTTTTACAAATCAATTAAACAAGCAAAAAATAAGAATTATTTACACATCAATTAAACAAATCAACTTTTACAAATCAATTAAACAAGAAAAAAATAATTATTATTTCCTCATCAATTAAACAAATCAACTTTTACAAATCAACTAAACAAGAAAAAAATAATTATTATTTCCTCATCAATTAAATAAATCAACTTTTACAAATCAACTTTTACAAATACATCAATTTCACGCAGACAGTTGTTTATACATAAATACATCAATTTCACGTAGCTCACTTCAGGATTAACCTGCAGAAACCAAACATTTGCTCAACAACACTTTCTACACATCTAAAACCAACAAACAACAAATTATTGAATTCTAGGTACTTAACCAAACATTTTCAAACCAACAAAGAGTATATATATTAACAACACTTGCTTAAACTTACCAATTGTTTATGCACACTTTCAGCACGCGGATGCAGATAGGCAGCGTCTCGCATATATCGCTCTAGCCATAAAATATCGAAACCACAAGCCTACTGCAGCTCTATCTCTATCTGTGGGAGGTAGAAATTGTTTACTTCCTGTCGTCAAACGTTCCAAGCACATGAATACGAGAGAACCACAATCCCCTCTTACTCTCTGTGTTTGTTGTGGCGCGATCTCGTCTCTGATCATTGTAACTTTGAACTTCTTTGGCTTCTTGTTTCCAGAATTAGTCCAATAATCAATCGCATCCAAGTATTTAGCCAAATGAGCGCTCCATCCCTTACAAATAATATCTCTCAAACCAGACAATGGTATGTAATTCAACATACTGTGATATACTATTATCTTCAGGGATGGGAGTTGAAGCTCGACGAGAAGCCAATGACGACGTTCCAAAATAGGGATAAACACCTGCAATCATAAATAATAATTCAATTACATACATCAAATTTTTATTTATGAATACCTTTAAAATATTCAAAAATAAATATTAACCTTATCGACCTCCCACCATGAAGGATAAAGTTTAGCTTTTCCATTACCCAATACATATGAAGTGTCTATCTAATCCTTCAAGTGAGCTACGTGAAAAGACGTCGGCATAATAGTCCAACGTGTATTTTTTATTTTCTTCAATTTCCTTATTATCAGAAGACGTGACACCCATGCATCAATATGTTGTTTTATAAAAAAATACATATATTAGTGAATTTCATAAATTTAAAAAAAATTAATCAAAATGCAATATAAGAAGAATATAAGACTTACCCCCGTCAAAATAGCCATTGTCTTCAACCCCTAATAACACACCCCACCAACACCAATCAAGAAACAAATGCATATCATCGTCGAGTTTGCATATGTCAGCGTAACACCCCTGGCTCCGCTCATGTTGATAAAAATCAACTGCGGTCTTAGCCCAAAGGGTATTATCCAGAATTGTGTCCGGTAGTGTTCTCCTCTCCACTTCAGATACCAGAATGGTACTGACCGATAACTCATACGAAAGACAACTCTCATCCATCATGTCTGTCACTTGAGGGGGGTTTATCAATATGTCGACATATTATGCCATGTGAATCGAGCTCTCGAAAGGTGGGAGAGACCTCTTGAACGATGACAGTGGCCTCTTGAACGGTGGGAGGGGCCTCTTGAAGGATGATAAGGGCCTCTTGAACGATAGGAGAGGCCTCTTGAATGATGATAGGTGAATCAGACTTCTTCTTACGGAGTCTTGACACTATTAGGGTGAACGGAGACGTAATGGCACGTGCACGACGTCTGATACGTGAACCCCGTCGTGTAAGAAAAACCCGACATAAAGCATCTACCTTATCGGGCCGCTAAAAATAAATTAATACATAAATCAATAAATAAACAACTAAATAATGCTGAAAAAAGGTTATTTGCATATAGTATTAAACAAACTTACCTCATTCTGCAACGATGCAACAATATCACGTAGAGCGGCTACCTCATCACGTAAAGTAGATACCTCACCACGTAAAGCACCATTGTCATCGCGTAAAACATCTACCTCACCACGTAAATACCGTACCTCATCACGCCATGCACCATTGTCTTCACATAAAGTACCGACCTCCTCACGCAAAGCATTGACCTCATCACGTAACTCCCCTAACTTATCCTGTAGAGGTGGAGAACATGGAGATAAATGTCGTGTCATCTTTGACAGTCGCCTATCATAAGGTGATGGTGGAGAAGAGGCTCGATGATGTGACGGAATAGGTGATGACTCTCGTTGTGAAGGTGTATAATCGGCACGATCAGGCGATGGCTCTGGGTGAGGTGATGGCTCTCGAAGTGGGGGCTGCTCATCATCCGTGGCATCAAAAAAACGCTTACTAGCTTGCCACCAATCAGTGGCAAGCTCAACCTCTGTGGGTGTCAGCCTCTGTAATGGATAGTTGGCCTCCTACAATATAAAAGCTCAAACAAAGTTAAACGTCTACTAGTAATAACTTGTTTACATATGGTAGTATTTGTGTTAACTTATATCATTCATCGTCGTATATGGTAGTAACTCTTCCCAATCCAATAGCCGGATCCTCCTCCAGGAAATAGCCCTAGTAATATCATTTGAATTTTTGATTGCATATGTCTGCATGCTGGGAAAAGCCTCAAATATCCAAATCTACAAACAATATAATACACAAAATTAGTAATTGTTAAATAATTAATTATAATTTTGGAAACATTATATAGAAATTCTTACCTTAAAGGCCCAAATAAAGCATGCCAAAGTGTATTTGGAACCATGACCACGCAAACTTTTTCGGTCCTCAAAGGCAGACGAAAACTTTTTCTAGGTAGCTTTCCATAGATATGAACCCCATGGAAACATGTTCCATGCATTTAGGTCCTCTACCAATAATATTAGGTCCTCAGAAATAGGTTGTCTGGCCTCTTTGCCTAAAAAGTCGGCATGAAAAAGTAATAAATGGCATACTCGGACAACATCGAGGTCATTCATCCGAGTAAAACCATCTTTAACAAATAATCTTTTCAAGTCGTCGACGTGTAAACTCGGCTTCGTCTTTGCCAGCTTAGGAAAAACCTGAGATAACCATGATGGGCGGGCGATATGACTAGTGTACCGACCTACATCATCGTGTCCGAAGCATAGACCAGTGATTAAACAAAACTCCTCCCACCCAAAACAAGTATACGCCGGAGGAAAATGAAACTATATCTATTCATCACCACATTGTATCCTCTCGGGTAGATCGTTAGTCATGGTCTGAAGAAACAAATGGGTCAACATAGCATCTCCACTTGGATGTTGTACTTTCAGCCATGGCCCGAAGCAAGTATCCTCAAATAATTTTCTTTGTACAGGTGTAAGCATCGATGCAATTGTAGTGGCTAGGCTTAATTTATTCCTTAAGGTCAATGAAGCCGAAAAAAATTTCTACAAAAAAAAACATACCAAGTTAGATATACCAAAAACTACAAATTATACACTATAAACATATATGATATTAAACAGTGAAAATAAAGCCAAATATGTTTCAAACTTGCACAATATTCACCCAAGTCATTATCCTATCATAGTTCACAAAATGCATCAGATAACATTCCAGAAGTAAGCACTTATATAAACATTTAAAAGGATAACATATAGGTTTTGTGCAGGTTCAAGGACAACATAAAGAGTAGTAGTTTATTCTTAAAACTTAAATTCGCAACACTGTGAAGTTAGTATTTGTCTTTGTTTTTTTGTTGAAGTAATGCAATTCATTCAAGTTTCAATTTGCAGAAGAAGAATAGTTTTTGAAACTTAAAATCGCAACGCGAAATGAAAATCGTAACGCGAAACTAAAATCGCGTTGCGATTTTCATTTTCGTGTTGCGAATTTAAGTTTCAAATAGTATTCTGCAAATTGAAACTTGAATGAATTGTATTACTTCAACCAAAAGACAAAACAAAGACAAAGACAAATACTAACTTCACAGGGTTAAAGATTAAACAGTTTAGCAGTATTTGCAGCAACTAAATAAATTTACTAAGCAATCTAAGTGAAATGGTTAATCTATTATTGAAATTATCAGTAAATTTATCATCAATTTAATTATGAAAAATCTAATAATAATATAAAAATTTCAAAATAAAAATAATTAAAAAAACTAACCCTCGGTGGTTGATTTTTCATTTCCGACCGTGAATGGTTGTGAGGATGGCTCTGAGAGATGGAGATAAACAGATTCGCCAGAGATGGGGACAGATTTCGCCAGAGATGGGGACGGATTTCGTCGGAGATGGGGACGGATTTCGTCGGAGATGGAGACGGATGTCGCCGTAGAGAGTGAGAGATGAAGATGGGATTGAGTTGTGATTTAGGGTTTTAGGTTGTGATTTAGGGTTTTAGGTTATGATTTACGATTATACTGTTTACATTTGTGTTGCGAAATTAATATTGTATTTCGAATTCGAAAATAAAATCCACGTTGCGAAAATAAACGCGCTTTGCGAATTTGACTTCTGTGTTGCGAATTACAAATTCGCGTTGCGATTTACAGATTCATGTTGCGATTTACAAATTCGCGTTGCGAATTTGGAAATTGAGTTGCGAAATTGGAGTTCGTGTTGCGAATTCGAGATCACATTGCGAATTTATTGGTCATTTTCGCAAATCCAAAAAAAGTTGGTAAAAATCGTATATTATAAGGCATTTTCAGTCACTAAAATTATTTTCTCAACTCAACCGCATCCATAACAATAGTAATAAATGGATCACCAAACAATCTATTTTTTTCTTCAAATTTCCTCTAGATTTGGACATAGGGATTAGCATAGGACCCGAATTCGACAGGATTTGATTTGACCCGATCCGATCGGGCCAGATTTTTTTTTAAATATTTAGGTTTGAATCAGGTTGGGTCAGGTTTTTTCAATGTGATGTTCGGGTCGAGTCGGGTTCGGGTTTAGGGTGAAAAAAATCCGACCCGCCCGACCCAAAAATATATATAATTTTACTTATATATTTAGAAATAATTATAATAATATCCTTCTATATATTATTATTTTTTAATTAAGTCATTGTTTTTATTGAAGAAAAAAATAATATTTTTATTATTATTTCGGGTCGGGTCGGATCGAGTTTTTAAATTATATATCAGGTCGAATTGGATCTCGGGTGGATGATTTCTTGTTCTCGAGTCGGGTCGGGTGGACCAAAAACCCGACCCATGTACATCCCTATTTGGACCCCTTATACGGTCCCACAAAGAGTAATCGACCAAATGGAGTCTAATAAATTTGAATTATTTAAGTTGTTAATTCTTATTTTCTAATTTAAATTTGACTTATAATATTTTAAATTAATTTGATTTTTCAAATTTCTATTTAAATTTAATTATAAATATTTATAATATTATAATATTATTTAATTTTAATTTAAATAATATTTTATAATCATATACAATATATATATTTCTTTATAATACAACGTCGAAACATTTGACTTAAATTTAAAAATAAATAAACTGATTAAAAATATAATAAAAATATTAAAGGTAAAAAAACATAATAAAATCAGACTTGTTCTTACCTGCTTCAGTAACCTCACCTCTCACCCACTCTTTCCTCACTTTCGTTTCATCTACATTCCCTTCCTTCCCAATTCCATTCCAGGGAGCGAAATGAAAAGAAAAGAAATCTGAGGGGGGGGGGAAATGAAGTTGTTCCTCCTCCTCCTATTTCTTCTCCTCCACATTTCCCACTCCACCGCTGCAAGAGCCATCTCGGAGCTTCGCGCGCTTATCGCTGTTAAATCCTCCATTACCGACGACCCTCAATCTTACCTCTCCAACTGGAATGCAAGTACCCCGCTTTGCTCATTCACCAGAGTCATGTGCGATGACACCCGTCGTCACGTGACATCCATCGACCTAACCAACTTCACCCTGTCCGGAACTCTTTCCCCCTCGCTTGCCCACCTCCGTTTCCTCCAGAACCTCTCCTTCGCTGCCAACCAGCTCTCCGGTCCAATCCCCACAGAACTCGCCGCCCTCTCCAATCTTCGTTATCTCAACCTTTCCAACAATGTTTTCAACGGTTCCTTTCCCACCCAACTCTTTCAGCTGAAAGCCCTCCAAGTCCTTGATACAACAATAACATGACGGGGCAGTTACCGGTTTCCGTCACGGAGCTTCCCAATCTGCGGCACCTGCATTTGGGAGGAAACTATTTCAGTGGTCAGATCCCGTCAAGTTACGGCCGTTGGGAGCATCTCGAATATTTAGCCGTTTCGGGGAACGAACTCGACGGTGTAATCCCACCTGAAATCGGTAACTTAACCAAGTTGCAGCAGTTGTACATTGGTTACTTCAATATCTTTGAAGGTGGCTTGCCACCGGAGATCGGGAACTTGTCGGAACTCGTTCGTTTCGACGCCGCTAACTGCATGTTATCCGGCGAAATACCTCCGGAGATCGGAAAGTTGCAGAAGCTGGACACGTTGTTTCTTCAGGTCAATGCACTGTCTGGCTCATTAACTCCTGATCTGGGAACCTTAAAAAGCTTGAAATCCGTGGATTTATCGAACAATATGTCACAGGTGAGGTTCCGGAGAGTTTCGCTGAGCTTAAAAACTTGACTCTGCTCAATCTTTTCAGAAACAAGCTTCTCGGACATATTCCTGAGTTGCCCGAGTTGGAGGTATTGCAGTTATGGGAAAATAACTTCACGGGGAACATTCCTCAGAAGTTGGGCAGCAACAAAAAGCTTCAGGTTCTAGATCTTTCCTCGAATAAGTTAACGGGGTCTTTGCCGCCAGATATGTGTTCCGGTAACACGTTGCAAACGTTGATTACTTTGGGAAATTTCTTGTTTGGTCCGATTCCAGAATCGCTGGGGAAATGTGAGTCCCTCAGTCGGATTCGTATGGGTGAAAATTATCTCAACGGATCGATTCCCAAAGGCTTTCTCGGTTTGCCTCAGCTGACACAAGTTGAACTGTAGGATAACTATTTAACTGGGGAGTTCCCGGCTACCGATTCTTCCGTTTCTGCGAATCTTGGGCAAATTAGCTTATCGAACAATCAGCTTTCGGGGGGCTTACCAACAAGTCTCGGTAACTTTTCGGGTGTTCAGAAGCTTCTTCTTGATGGGAACAAGTTTTCGGGTGAAATCCCAGCTGAGATTGGGAATCTGCAGCAACTTTCAAAGATTGATTTTAGTCATAACAAGTTTTCGGGGTCGATGCCTCCAGAAATTTGCAAATGCAAGCTGTTAACGTTTGTTGATCTTAGTCGAAATGAGCTTTCGGGTGAAATTCCCACTGAGATCACAGGTATGCGGATATTACCTGAATCTGTCAAGAAATCATCTCATGGGTAGTATTCCTTCATCAATATCCAATATGCAAAGTTTAACATCGGTTGATTTCTCATATAACTATCTTTCTGGTTTGGTTCCGGGCAGTGGTCAGTTTAGTTACTTCAACTACACTTCATTTTTGGGGAACCCTAAACTTTGTGGTCCTTATTTGGGACCTTGTAAAGATGGGGTTGCTAAAGGAAATCATGAAACTCATGTTAAAAGAGGACTCTCTGCTTCTTTGAAGCTTTTGCTCGTTATAGGCTTGCTTGTCTTCTCCATCTTGTTTGCAGTGGCAGCCATAATCAAAGCAAGATCGTTGAAAAAGGCAAGTGATTCTCGGGCATGGAAGTTAACTGCTTTCCAGCGCTTGGATTTCAGTTGTGATGATGTTTTGGATTGTTTAAAGGAGGATAACATAATTGGAAAAGGAGGTGCTGGGATTGTGTACAAGGGTTCTATGCCTAGTGGTGACCAGGTCGCTGTTAAAAGGTTACCAGCAATGAGCCGTGGGTCTTCTCATGATCATGGATTCAATGCTGAGATACAGACACTGGGAAGGATTAGGCACAGGCACATCGTGAGACTGTTGGGTTTTTGCTCAAATCATGAAACAAATCTTTTGGTCTACGAGTATATGCCTAACGGGAGTTTGGGTGAGGTTCTTCATGGCAAGAAAGGGGGTCATTTACACTGGGATACGAGGTATAAGATCGCTGTTGAGGCGGCCAAGGGACTATGCTACCTTCATCATGATTGTTCCCCTTTGATTGTCCACCGAGACGTGAAATCAAACAATATCCTTCTCGACTCAGATTTAGAAGCCCATGTTGCTGATTTTGGCCTTGCCAAATTTCTGCAAGATTCTGGCACATCTGAATGCATGTCCGCCATACCTGGTTCATACGGATACATCGCTCCAGGTATAATTAATCTCTAATGGCATGCCTATTTATTTTATACTATTCTTTAAATAAAGGTTTAAAGAACTTGATATTTATTTTGATCATTTGGGTTTGGATCATGCATTAATACCCTACCAATAATTTACTCTGTACTTCGGTTTGACTTTGGGTTTGGCATGATTTGTGCTCCCTAATCGTCCTCAGGGAAGTTTATATTTTCTTCATTGCAATCAATATAAGCAGCTTTCAAAGTCCATCAATCTGGTTAAGTTTGACCAACCAAACTTCCTGCCAAGAAACTAAAATTTGGTAGTTCTAACTGCATGTTCCGATGATGTAATAGTAGTTTGACTGAGAACTTCTTTTCATTCCCCTGTTATTCTTTCAGAATATGCGTACACGCTGAAGGTGGACGAGAAGAGTGATGTGTATAGCTTTGGCGTAGTTCTATTAGAACTTGTCTGCGGTAGAAAACCAGTGGGTGAATTTGGTGATGGTGTGGACATTGTTCAATGGGTTCGGAAAAGGACGGATTCGAAGAAGGAAGGCATCCTCAAAATCCTTGATCCAAGACTCTCTTTGGTTCCTCTCCACGAAGTGATGCACGTATTCTACGTGGCAATGCTCTGCGTTGAAGAACAGGCTGTAGAGAGACCAACAATGAGGGAAGTGGTTCAAATTCTAACTGAACTCCCAAAACCACCCAACTCAAAGCGGGGAGATTCTGTAGTCACCGAGTCCGCACCATCACCAGGCACAACTTTAGATTCACCTAGTGAAACAAAGACAATTACAAAGGAACCAAAAGATCAACTACAGCCTCCAGCACCTGATCTTCTTAGCATTTAAGATGTTAATGTTCGGATGCTCTAAATTCCGTGAATTGTGGTAGTTTACTGTTCTTTTGATTGTTTTGTTTTGGGGGGTGGGGGTATGCTGTGAAACTTTTGAAGTTTTTCTTTTATTGGATGTTTCTTGTACAGTAGGATTGGTGGGTAGTTTTTATAAAAAGCGTGTCTTCGTCATGCTGTAGTACTAGCTGCAAATGAAAATGCCGCTGCCTTTTCCTTTTGTTATTTTTGGGGCATTGTTCATGGCTTATGATAGAATGGATAGCCTCATAAACACTAATAAATAACCAACTTTTATTCAATCCTGATCATTTGGTTAGTTTAATGCGTCATAGTCATACATGTATTTGTATATTCTCTAGTTTTGGGGCAAAGGAAAATGGTTGACAATGTAGTTGGACTCCATGAGGATATTCCCACATGGCACATGCCATGCAACTTCAAATCACATGCAAATACAATATATATATATATATATATATATGTTTCAGTTTGAAAACCTTTTTAGCTAGATTGTCGTTTTTGTTTGTTTGGATTCATGATTCTTGAATTTCCAGAACAGCCATACATTAATGAAATGAAGTTGTTAATCCGAGGGCTGTGTCCTACATTAACAGTTAGGATCTCCTCCTATAGGTCTTTGACAAACCATTATTGTCATCATATCAGTCTCTTTTGGAATGTGGTTAAGCATCATCTCTGATTTTGTATACAACAGCATTCTAATAGAGTTCACAATGACATTAGGCACTAAAAGATTGATTAAAGATGTTGATAACCTTTAAGTTATCAGTCTCCCCCTCCACACGACAGATGATTTAGTCTCCATGCATATGTCAATACGTCATCAACAACTCATAATTCCATTACTAGTATAGAACAACAACTCATTTCTTTTAGAAAAACCAAATAATCATGAATCTACTTATTTCCAACCACACCTCCTAAAACAGTCGCATTGTTATTATTTAAATAAATTTGCTCAAATTTTCAAAAAAGAAAAAGGAAGTAATGTGTATAAATTTAATTCAATTTTCAATAAAGACGTGACTGAATTATTATTTGAAGGATTAAATTGTTTGAAGAAAAATAGTTGATTCAATTTTCAACTTTCATCCTACTTTTAAAATATCACAACAAAACAATAATTATTTTTTTAATAAAAATATTTTATTCATTCACAGAACGTCCAATCTAAGTTAAAAGCTTGAACCTTTATTTTTATCATCTGAATGGAAGAGAATTTTATTAAATTAAATGAATTAATATTAAGAAAATGTCTCTAATCGTATCGTGACATGTGTTGTTATTCGATTTGAGAATTAAATTTATTGAATTAATATAAAGTTAGGACTAAATGTATAAGTTATGATGATTAAATGTGAAATTATACCAATTTTATTAATTATCACGTCGATTACTCCATAAAGTTTTAATGCCATATAGCTTGATTGACATCATTTAAATAGTTAAATAGTATAATTTACTAAATTAAAAGATCAATGATCAAAATGAAAGAAAATAATTAAGTAATCATAGTTATAGGTTATCCTAATAAAAGTAGTTTATTCATTCATGGGACGTCCAAACTAGTAATCATAGTTAAGTAATCATAGTTATAGGTTATCGCTATATGGCAGATAAGTTAATATGGATCGGATCCCCATCTGACACCTACACACCTAGCAGTTTTTGCTCGTTCGTTGCTAAGGGAGATTTGTTGATGATAAATTCTGGAGCCTTGTATGGTCCAACCTTACGCTTCCTAAAGTGGAAGCATTCGATTGGAAGGCTGCGTTACATAGAATTCCGACGTTGGTTGAACTTTCCAAGAGGGGAGTAGGGAGTGTTGATAAGATTCTAAAACTCAGCTTAATGAGTAAAGAACAACAATAAAGATAAGAGAGAAGAGGCTCTCTAAACCTTGTTAATGAAAAATTATATCTCAAGTCTTTACAACTAAGGCTTACTTATAGCTTCATGAATACACAACCTAACTGCAACAGAAAGTATAACAACTTCATAACAGAAAACTTAACCAACTCATCCTAACTAACTCATAACCAAATGGAAACCTATTACATTCATCCATCTTCTGCATTCTCACATACTCTTAACATTCCTCATGCTTTCCAAACTTCTAAACAACAGTTTGAGAACTAACATTCCCCACGCTTTTCAAACTTCTAAGAAGCTGTGTGACTAGAAGTTTTTGACAATATTTCACAAACATAGGTATCGAGAGTGGCTTTGTCAACACATCAGCAACTTGTTCATAAGTTGGAACTTCATGCACCTGCAACTTCAACTTACTAGCAGTAACCATTTCTCGAACAAAAAATAGATCAAGCTCAACATGCTTGAACTTCGAACGAAGCACATGGTTAGCACAAACAACTACATCACTATTATTATCACACCACAAGATTGCTCTACCATGCACATCGACATGTAGATCCTTAAGCAAAGACATAATCCACACCAGATCAATAGCAGTAGAGGCAATACTCTTACACTCAGCTTCGGCAGTGGAATGTGCAATGACTTGATGCTTACGAGATCTCCATGCAATAAGATTCCCCCTAAAATAAAGATAAAACCCCGAGGTTAATTGCCTATCATCGATATCGGAGGTCCATATAGCATCAACAAACCCAGTTAATAATAGTCTTGATGATGAAGTAAAACGTAACCCATAGTCAGTTGTGCCTTGGAGATAACTCAAGATCCTTTTGACTGCCTGAAAATGTATATCACGCGGTGCCTGAATAAATTGACAAATTATATTTATTGAGTAAGCAATATCAGGACGAGTTACTACCACATATTGAAAAGCACCCACTATGCTATGATACTCAGCAGCATTGGTTATGGGTTCAACACCACGGGCTGATAGCTTGCATGTAGAAACCATAGGAGTTGGAAGCTCTTTTGCATCATCAAAGCTATATCTCTACAACAAGTCACAAATGTATTTTTGTTGACTCAAAACTAACCCATTTGCATCATAACACATTTCAATACAAAAAAAAAAACTAAGAGAACCAAGATTTTTCAAGAAGATCTGTTTATTCAGTTAATTGATTATTATTTGAACTTCATCTGCATTACTCCCTGTTAGAATTATGTCATCAACATAAACTAACATATATACTATACTAACTTTAGTCTTTCGAACAAACAATGATGAATCTGAAAAGTGCCAAAACAAAACCAACCAAAATCAAATAAGCTCGAAGACTATCAAACCAAGCTCGAGGAGCTTGCTTCATGTCATAGATAGTTTTATTAAGCTTACACACCAACCCTTCATTTCCTTGTTCATATCCAGGCGGTTGCTTCATGTAAACTTCTTCAGTCAATACTCCATTCAGAAATGCATTATTGATATCAACTTAGCGAAGCTGCCATCCCTTGGACAAGGCAAGTGAAATAATTACTCGAACAGTGGTTGGCTTAACCAATGGACTAAAAACTTCATGAAAATCAACTCCAGGCTGCTGAAGAAACCCTTTTACTACGAGTCGAGCCTTGTAACGAGACACATTCCCATATGGATTTCTTTTCACCTTAAAAATCCACTTATAGTGAACAACTTTTCATCCCTTAGGAAAATAGACTAATGACCAAGTATTATTCTTCATCAAAGCTTCATATTCTTCTTGCACCGCTTTAGCCCAGTGAGGACTACGCATGGCTTCCTTAATGGAATAAGGTTCATTCTCTAGACAAGCCACCTAAAGCGCCTTAGGTTTTCAAATCCCATTTTTCCCTCTTGTAACCATGGGATGAACATTCTGAGGAGTAGACTGAAACTCACATAGAGTAGGTATATTGTCCTCTGAAGCAAATAATGACCTTGCAACTAAAGAAACATGCTCAACAACTGAAGGAACAAACTCATGCACAACAGTTGACTATTCTACACGTTCTGAAATTATAGAAGCTGCAGGAAGAACTGTACTAGGTGGTTCCATACGTTCTGAAATCACAGAAGCTGCAGGAAGACTTGTAGTAGGTGAACTAACATCAATACAAGGAAGTACTTCCTCATTACTCGATGGAACAACTGCTCCCTCACTATGGAAAATGTCAAGAGTAGAACCATTAGCTATACCAGGAACAACAATTGGCAACACCCCGGTGGTTACATCAGACTTACCTTGAGTATGAAAACAACAAACATAACTTGTTTCCTTATAAGGAAACTTCTCTTCATCAAAAATTACATGCCGAGAAATAATAAACTTACCTGAATCATCCAAGCATTTGTAACCTTTATGAGAAGAACTATAACCAAGAAATACACATCTCTGAGAAAGAACTTGCAGTTTATGTTGATTAAAGTAACGCAAACAAGGAAAACAAGCACAACAAAAAACACGAACAAGAGAGTAATCTAAAGATTGTCGATAAAGAACTTCAAATGGAGATCGACCACTCAAAACAATCGTAGAAAGCCTATTTATTAGATACAATGCAGATACAAACATATAACTCCATAATTTTAATGGTAACGAAGCCTGAGACAACATAACAAGACTCGTTTCAATAACATGTCTATGTTTCCTCTCAGTTTTACCATTCTGTTCAGATGTCCCAGAGAATATACATTGCAAAACTCCATTCGAACTGAACCAAGACCTTAGAGCCTGATATTCTCCACCTCCATCAGACTGCAACATCTTGATTTTATACCCAAACTGGACTTCAACCATCTTAGCAAAGTCAAGAAAACATTGCATTACTTCAGATTTGCGACTAAACACATCAATGAATGAAACATAGTAAGCAAAGCCATCTGAAGAAACAACCAGTGCATGTCCCCAAACATCAGAAATAACCAATTAGAAAGGGTCACTATATTCAGTCAATGTCTTACAAAAAGGTAGTTTGTGTGCTTTGCCTTGCATATATGCAGTACAAACATGAATAAACTTAGTTTTATTTGAAGGAATACTACAAGACTTCATAGCCGAAAGTACTACATCCAAAGAGGGATGACCTAGCCACTTATACCACAACTCTAAAGTATCCTGTGAACCAGAAACATTGTGGACTTGAAACCATGCCTCCTTCTTGTCACATGACTCCTGACTATCATATGGAAGCAGTTGATATAACCCCTCATCCGTGAGCTTCCCTCGAAGAAGAAGGGTTCTGGTCTGAGCATCATTTACAAAATACTTAGAAGCATGAAACTCAAGAAAAACATCATTTTCACGCGTGAACTGTGAGACAAATAATAACTTCTTCTTAATATTAGGAACGTGTAACATGTTTTGTAAAATTAAAGGTTTCTGACTTGTAGATAAGAATCCTCGACCAACATGATCAATTTTAACCCCTTCACCATTGCCCATGAGTAAAGCATTAGCACCAGTGTAAATAATACATGAGTAAAAAATAGATAGGTAATTTGAAACATGATGCGTAGCACCCATATCAGGATACCAAACAGTTTTTGAAGGCATTGATGGGTGAGTTGAATTAGAGGAAACAATTGAGTTGAACACTGTAGATACTGAGGACGCAAATGATGGCTGCCCAGAATAACCAAGAATGGAGTTATTCAATAAGTCCCTGGAGTAAACACCACCAGCAGATACAGGAAACTGATAATATCCTGAAACATGAGGAACACCTGTTATTCCTGGTAAACCAGGACCAACGAGTAAAAAACCGATGGGTGTGAATAAGAAAAAAATGGGTGGGGAACATATGAGAAAGACTGAACCGTATGAGAAAACACTTGCCCTCCAGATTGCTATTTAATTGGATTCATTCGAGCAAACTGTTTTTGCACGTAATCAGTTTGATCTTCACCTCCAGTCAAACCAGTAATGTCACGATCAAAACGATGATAACACTTTTGTACCACATGGCCAAACTTACCACACAGCTGGCATTGAGGCATGTTTGAACTCTGTTCTCGACCTCGACCACAATAACCGCCACCTTACTGATCTTGAGTCTAACCTAAACGCAGTTGTGATGCATTATTTTCTTTAGCATCCAACTCAATATTATTTACCTCATTGGGTAAGCAAGCCAAGTTAGCCGTAACACCTTTATTCAATAACACTTTCTGCTGAGCTTCACAATACAACAACATATCAGTTAGAACTTCTAAAGATAAAATCTCACGAGATGTAATAGCAATGATTTACTTAAACTCCATCGAGAGACCATCAAGAACAACACTCACATGCTCCTGCTCAGTAACAACACTACCTGATGCATTATGTAAATCACAGATAGATTTAATCTTTGCAAGATACTCACTAATAGTCAAACCAATCTTTTTTGAGTATGTAAAATTTGTCTGAGAGATGAAATCTTGGCAGAAGATTGAGCACCAAACAATCGAGAAATAGCAGACCAAATAGAAGAAGTCGTTGTAAGACCAATAAGATGAGGAAGAACCTCAGTATCGATCGTGGTGAGCAACCACAAAGCTAACAACTTATCTTGCTGCATATGAATCAAAAAAGTCGGATTAACCTCAGCCTGACCTGACACACTTGTAACAAATTCTTCTGGTAGAACTGCATCATTGGAAAGAAAACTTATCAACCCATAACCTTCAACTATCAACGCAACTTGATGCTTCCAAATAAGATATGTGCTCTCGGTAAGCTTGACAATATCATGCTTAGGAATATGCTGAATCATATTAATCCCTAACGGAACTGATATCGAGCTCACAATAGAGTTATTTGGAGACACAGTTTTAGAACCTTGAACCAGATCTTCAATTAGATCAACCATGATGAATAAGATACAAACGCAAAACAAGAAACATATTAACAGCGGAAAAAACGACCACCAATATTGGCGAATGATACTATGATAAGATTCTAAAACTCAGCTTAATGAGTAAAGAACAACAATGAAGATAAGAGAGAAGAGGCTCTCTAAACCTTGTTAATAAAAAAATATATCTCAAGTCTTTACAACTAAGGCTTACTTATAACTTCATGAATACACAACCTAACTACAACAGAAAGTATAACAGCTTCATAACAGAAAGCTTAACCAACTCATCCTAACTAACTCATAACCAAATGGAAACCTATTACATTCACCCATCTTCTGTATTCTCACATACTCTCAATAAGTGTGTCGTCAAGCTGTTGTGTGATCTGTAGAGAGGGGATGAAATCCGTTAGTCATTTGTTTTGTCATTGTTTAGTAGTGTGGAAGTTTTGGTAGTGGTGGTGCAGGCTATGGAACGTTGTTTTGGTTTTCCCTGGATCTATTCGTTAACTCATCGTTCTGTGGGAGTCAATGTCGGTTCGGTTCTTCGTTAAACCAATTTCAGTCATATATGGTTGATCTGGCTTGACAGAACAATAGTATATTCAACAATATCAGCTGTGTGAAGATAGGAATTTTACTTTAGCTTTGCAGATGATTGGTTTTTGGTGCCACTGTAAATGGCCTCAAAGGTTTTATTTGCCATCGAATTTTTCCAGGTTCTATTTCTCTATTATTTCTGCACCTTCTTGTCTATGACTTTTTTATTGTCTATGGCGGTAGTTGGCTTTATTTTTCCATGGTTCTCTGCTGTTTTGTATAAGGGCTGTTGGTATGCCTTGTATGTGCTGTAAGACTGTGGGCGATTGTGTATTATGGGTAGTCTCTGTAGGTTACGTTTTTGGTTTTGGTTGCTGGTTTTCAGGTGGTGTTCGTTTGTGGATATGACCATGTCTTGTTACTAGGTAGGTGTGGTGATGGGTATCGTCTACCTCGCTGAGGGGCTTGATTATTGTTCATGCTCTTTTTGGTTTGATAGCTTTGATGTGGCCAAAGTTGTTGAATTTTGCAGTCTACTGTGGTTTTTGTCTTAGCGGAGAGTGATGTTGCATGCTACTGTGGCCCGGGTATTCGGTTGTACATGACTTTGGGGTGGGAATCAATGTTTTACCGCATGGGCTGCTATGAGTCTTGTGTAACTGATAATTCTATTATCATTTTTGGTACTGTTACTGTTTCGTGTTTGTTAGCTTAGCTTGTTCACTCCAAAGTGTACTCTTTTTCCTTTATTTAAGTTTATGAATATTTTTTTAACTAGGACTTTAGTTGTGACGTACTTTATGCCTTCCGATCTATCAATACGAAGTACACCCCTTTTCAAAAAAGTTATAAGCATGGAGAATATTGAGATGAAATTTTTCGTTTTTTTGGATTTGAGATTTCGATTGACATGGTTATTTAATTATATGTTTTATTATTTTTTTGTTCATTTTCTATGGGTGCATGATAGTGGGTTTTCTCTGGGTGCACGTTAGCAGGACTAACGACAACTGAGTTTTTCATCGTGTTCTTCGGGGGCTTTTCCGTCCTCTTTCATGACTACTAGCTACTTTCTTTCAATTGCTTTGATGGGTTCTGATGAAGTAGAGAGAAAGCTTTTTGGAAGCTCCCCTGGTCAAAACCTAAAATTCTTTCTTCCGAAATTTCGTGATGGGATTCATACGGTTCACCCCCTGAGATTCTTGAAGCTGGTACTGCTGATTGAAAGCTATCTCTTGTAGGATAGTTCTTAGGACCAGCTCCTAATTTCCTTACAATGCAGCGAATCGTTGAAAATCTCTGAAAAAAGGCTCTACAAGGAACCCGTGCCCAGGTGAGTTTGGCTGGTAAAAATCTTTACATCTTTTCTTTTATTTTTGAATATGTAAGAGATTGGGTGCTCGAAAATGATCCTTGGCATATTCTTAACAAGCCACTGATACTTAGAAAATGGGAACCGAATTTGAAGCGGCTAAACTTTGATTTATAAAAATTCTTATCTGGGTTCACTTGTATAACATACCACTTGAATTATTTTCTCAAGTAGGCCTTAGCTAAATTACCAGTGCTATTGGAACTCCATTATCAATGGACACTATTACGACTTCTAAAACTAGATTAGAATTTGCTAAACTATGTGTTGAAATTAGGGTAAATGATGAAATCCCCAATTATATTGATGTTGTTCTTCAAGATGGCCAGACTACTTCAAATCTATGTGGAGATACCTTGGTTGCCCTCAAGATACAAAACAAAACAATATATTCAGACATAATGAAGAAGGATGCTCGGATAAATCCTCTCAAGCTACAATCATTACTCAAGTCTGGAAGAAAAAGGGTGACTCTAATCCAAAGACTGAAGCCCTAATTATTGGAGGAATTGAGGTTCTTTAGGAACCTGTAAGTACTGGACCAGCTTTTTCTGCTCAGCAAGAGAGTGGTGATAACTCTGGATCATTTTCTCATGTTGCATCTCTTAATAATTAAGTTACTTTAACTTCTATTTGTCATGATCCTTCTGAAAATCTTAATGATTCTTCTGAAGTGCTTAATGACCCTGTTACTGATAGTTAGGCCAAGCATTCTGATTCTGTTATTCCTACTGAGGATGTTAACTCTGCTCCTCATCAAACAACCATAAAACGAGGTAGAGGTAGACCTAGTAAGGTTAAATCAGTTTTAGATGGTTCAAAAAATAGATTTAAAGTTCTAAACTCGATTGATGAAAATGCTTCTAACATAGAGGGCCAGCCTAGGAAAATTAGAGCTGTCTCCTTGGGTGTTGCAGGTTTGGTAAAAAAAGCTTAAACTGAAGAAGAAGGATAAAATAGAACAATCTAAAAGACTGTTAATTGGTGGTGAGGGGAACTCATTGGGTTCATCTTCCCGATGATTATCAGCTTTTGGAACGTTAGAGGATTTAATAATCCTCTAAAACAAGACAAAGTGCTTTAAAGGGCAAGATAAAACAAAGTTGATGTTTTATGTTTATTAGAAACTAGAGTCAAAGTTGACAAGTCCAATGACATTTTTGAATCTAAATTAGCTACTTAGAATGTTAGCTCTAACTATGAGTATGCTACCAATGGAAGAATATGGGTATTAGGGAGGAATGGTTTGGACTTAACTATTCTTCATGCTTCTGACTAGATTATTTCTGCACAAGGTCTATTCCTTGGTAAGTCTTATATTGCTACAGCAGTTTATGGCAGTAATGATGGCATTATTCGAATACATCTCTGGCAGTAATTTTATGAATTAGATAAGAGTATAGGTCACCTCCCTTGGATCCTAGGAGGTGATTTCAATGTTATTCTTCATCCTAATGAAAGCTCTGATTTTGACTTATGTCCTCATTCTTCTTCTGATATGAAGGAATTCCATAATGTTACTCAAGACTTAGAACTTCAAGACCACCCTTTTTTTGGCCCTTCATTTACTTGGAGCAACAAGCATATTGATACTTACCTTGCAATGAAGCTTGACAGGGTTCTTGGCAATTCCATATGGGTAAACACCTTTCTTAATTCATTTGTAGAATTTCTTGCACCTAGAATCTCTGATCACTGTATGGTTGTTGTGTGGCTTTCGAAAGATACTTCTGCTAACCGTCCCAAACCGTTTAAGTTCTTTAACTTCTAGACCTTACACCCTAACTTCTTGAATATGGTGGATCAATACTGGAAGTGAGCGGTTTATGGTAATCCAATGCAAAACCTTTTTCTTAAATTAAAGTGCCTCAAGTAGGGGTGTTCAAATTTTTGAACTAATTCGGTTAACCGACCGAATCGAATTAGTTTGGTTAATTCGGTTGGTCACCGAATTAGTTCGGTCGGTTAACGGTTAAGAAAAGTTTTAGAATTCGGTTAACGGTTAATTCGGTTTGAAATCGGTTAATTAACCGAAATTAATTTTAAATATTAAATATATTATATATAACATATGGACTTAGCCCAAACCATTTAAAACCCAATTAATAATTTAAGATCCAATAACTTTTAAACTTAAATCAATATTAATTAATTAAAAAATTATATAAAATTTTTATTTTATAATTATATATTATTTAAATTAATTGTAAACTGTTTTTTTGAATTAAAAAAATATTAAATATATTATATATAACATATGAGCTCAACCCAAACCATTTAAAACCCAATTAATAATTTAAGATATAATAACTTTTAAATCTAAATCAATATTAATTAATTAATTAAAAATTTTATATAAAATTTTTTATTTTATAATTTTATATTATTTAAATTAATTATAAACTGTTTTTTTAATTAAAAAATATTTAATTTTTATATAAATTCAAAATTCTAAAAAATTTCGATTAATTCGAAAATTAACCGAATTAACCGAACTTTATTCGGTTCGGTTAATATTTTCAAAAAAAAGTTCGGTTCGGTTTACGGTTAAAGAAAAAAAATTCGATTAATTCAGTTAATGGTAGTTCAGTCGGTTCGGCCACCGAATTAACCAATTGAACAACCCTAGCCTCAAGTCTAGCCTAAGGATCTTAAACACATCCTGCTATAGTGATATCTCTAATAGGGTTAGACAGAAGAAAATGAAGCTCAAGCAATAACAACTTAATTCTTTAAAAGGAGTTGACTCTTTTGGAAAGGAGCTGTAAATCCAAAAAGAGCTCAATAGCTTGGAAGAAGCAGAGTTAATGTTCCTTAAACAAAAGACTAAAGTTCAATGGATTAAAGAAGATGATAAGTGCTCTAAATTCTTTCACTCTACAGTTGCTGCAAAAAACAAAAAAGAAACTATTCGAGTGTTGGTTGATGATCATGGGAATAGAATTGAGACTTTTAATGCTATGGCTACTGAAATTCTCAACTTTTACACTAAACTGATTAGGACTGCTAATCCTAATATCAAGGGTAGTAACCCTTATTTCTTGAAAGATCTCCTGAATCTTCTTCAAGCCTGGTCATGGATATTACCCCTGAGGAAATCAAAGAAGCTATATTCTGTCAAGGTAATGAAAAAGCACCTGGCCATGATGGTTACACTCCATGTTTTTTCAAAAAAACATGGTCCATTGTTGGTGATGATGTGGTGGGAGCAGTCAAATTTTTCTTTTTCTTTCACCAGTATTCTCTCCTGCCTGTCTTCAATACAACCTTTATTGTTTTGGTTCCTAAAATTCTTAATCCTAACAAGGTTAAAGACTTCAGACCAATATCATGTTGTACAATGGTTTACAAGGTTATTACTAAAATTTTAGTCAACAGGCTTAATAGATTTCTTCAAGACATTGTTACTCTTAACCAGTCCGCTTTTATCAATGGAAGGAGCATAGTTGATAATATTATTCTTGCCCATGAATTGGTTAAGGGATATAGTAGAAAATCCATTTCTCCAAGATGTACTTTGAATATTGATCTCCAAAAGGCCTTTGACACTTTCAACTGGGATTTTATTTCTGTTGTTCTGAAAGCTCTTGATATCCCTTTGAATTTTATTGGATGGATTAAAGCATGTTTCACCAAAGCTAGATTCTTTATTTCTCATAATGGCAGCTTGATTGGATTCTTTAAGGGAGCCAGAGGTATAAGGCAAGGTGACCCTCTTTTCCCTATACTCTTTGTACTCTCTATGAATGTTCTTTTAAAACTGCTGAATTTGGCTACTGCTAGAGGGTTGTATGGCTATCATCCTAAGTGCAAGAAAATTGAATCAACTCATTTTTCTTTTGCTGATGACCTATTGATTTTCTGTAAAGGAAAAGTGGAGTCTATTGTTGGAGTTATTGTTGTTTTGGACTTTTTCTATGAAATTTCTGGCCTTAAACTAAATGCTTCTAAATGTGATTTTTTGCTGCTGGAATCTCGGGAAGTAACATAGACATTATTAAACAAATCACTGGTTTCAATTAAGGATTCTTTCCTGTGAGATACTTAGGAGTCCCTTTAGTATCCAAAAAGCTCTTTGAAAAAGATTGTGAATTGCTTATTGGGAATATTAAATCAAGGCTCCATTTCTGGTCTGGTAAACACCTCAGCTATACTGGTCGTCTTGAGCTCATCCGAGCTGTTCTGTTCAGCATTGCAAATTATTGGTGCAGATAACTTGTTCTATCATAATCGATTATTACCAAGATAGAACAACTCTGTTCCAGATTCTTCTGGAAAGGATCCGACAAGGCTGCTGCTGGTGTGCGTGTTAGGTGGATGAAAATCTGCCAATCCAAATCGGAGGGAGGACTTGGTCTTAAAAGCATCAAAACTTGGAATAGTGCTTGTATGATTAATCTAATCAGGAAAATATTGGTAGGTGAAGGATCCATATGGGTTGCTTGGATCAAAGCTTATGTTATTAAGGATAATGATTTGTGGCTTATGGTATGAGGTATTAACCTCAGTTGGTGCATAAACAGATTACTCAAGCTAAGAACTGAAGCTTTTCCAGTTCTTTCAAATGGAGTAATCAAAACAAAAGATATTTGGGAGGAAATTAGAGTGAAAGACAACAAAGTTCAATGGCACAAATTGGTATGGTTTCCTTTACAAATTGGTATGGGAGGAAATTACTTGGATGGCTTTATTGGATAGACTCCCCACTCGTGCTCGCCTTCAACGAATGGGGATTCATATGGATGAGAACTGTGTGATATGCAATGTCGTTATTGAAACAAGGGAGCACTTGTTCTTTGATTTTTGCTTGGCTACTTATTTTAGGGAGAACATTATGCTTCTAACAGGGCCACAGAAAACCTCTCTGTCATGGGAGGATATGGTCGCTCAAGCTTACAAAACGTGGAAAGGAAAATCTCTTCTCACTACTATTTTAAAGATTGCTTGGTGCGCATGTATTTATACCTTGTGGGAAGAACGTAATCGAAGAATTTTCCAAGGATGCTCAAGAACTGTTGAAGACATCCTCATCTTTATTATTGACAATCTGATTAAATTTCAATTTTTTATAGGAATAATTAGTTTCATTAAAAATAGGAAATATTCTACAATGAAGGTTTCCAACCATAAGCTTAAACTAAACATATAATTAAAATATTTTTTATAACCATTAACACAAAAACTAATCACTCAAGATCACACAATGATCATATAAGAAAAACGTTAAAAACCTAACCAAAAAGACTCGAACGAAAGATAGATAAGAATAGACTTAATTGCATTGGCGAACGAGCCACAAAAGGGGATCAAGCTACTGAAAGATAACTGACAAACTGTAAATCAGAGTCGAACAACATGAGAAAACTATCTACGAACACAAATTACGTATCTGAATTCAATATGAGTGTCTAAAGCAAGGAAGATCAACATGATAACAAATAAACGTCATCTTGATCAGTCATAGCGGTTCGATCCTCTTGAATTGAATTGATTTGTACAAATGCTTGAAAACCGATAGGCGTTTTTCTGCAACCTAAAATGACATGCAACTTTTAGAAAGAAAAATACATGCAACCTGTAGACACTAAATTTTTACCCGAGTAGCCTCCTCCATCCAGCAGCCCCTTCACGCATCATTTCCAGCAGCTTCCAGCGAGCAGCCCCTCCACGCATCAGTTACAGCGGCTTCTAGCACTGCCAGGTGATCCAACGCCTTGCTGCCACACTGAAGCCTCCAGAAGCCAGCTGCCTTGTCCACGTTGTTACCCTATGGTGAGTCACCACCATAGTTCGGTGACTCACAGAGGGCCATTCCTTTAACCGGTCCGAAGAAGACACCGGCGAGGCCTATAAATGGCCATCTCCTGCAGAGAAGAAAAGGGGCAGAAAGACAACAACAGCCACGGAGGAACCAGGAGATACCGAGCAAAAAAAAAAAAGAAGCCAAACACAGAGAACAGCAACAGACAGAGAACCAAAAGAAAAAAAAACCGAGAGCCTTACCTCGACTATCAGAGCTTTCCAACATCGTCGGAGATCCAAATAACCGAAGGTAATCACTTCGGTTTATTTTAGATCTAAGGTAAAATAGGGGGTTTTAGAAGGGAAGAAGGCTAGATTCGACTTTAGGTTTTAAAGAGGGTCGATTTGGGATAAGTTTGAAATTTCCGGCCACCGTGAATGGTGGTCGGTGGTAGATGTCGATGGTGGTTCACGGTGGTCGGCCGGTGACCACCGTTCCTCCAGTGAAGGAAACTAGAGAGAAAGGAGAGGGTTCTCTCCCTTAGAGAGAGAACCAAAGAAGAAAATGAAGGAAGGTGGCCATTTAAGGGTTTAAATACCCTCTCCCAAACGACGCCGTTTTGGGGGAGGGTGTTTCTGTAATTTCCTAAAGGGGTAAACCCTTTACGCAGTCATCCTAATTTGTAAACTTTACATTTTAGTCACTAAATCAATTTATAATCTTTTTAATTCGGTTCTTTAATTTTAATTTTATTTATTTTAGTCCTTTGTATTAAAATAATATATTTAGGGTAAATAACAGATTTAGTCCGTTAATTTTAATAATTAATATTTTAATTCCGAGTAAATATTTTTAATTTATTCTAATATGATATTTGAATTTTATATAGTTTTATTTTACTCACCAAATTAATAAATAAGAAAATAGCATGTTTAAATCCCTATAATTTTGATTAATTATGAATTAGGTATTTAATTTTAATTTTACTATAATTTAGTCACTAATTTTAAATATTTTCATTTATTTTACTGCTTTTAAATATATCGTTCTAATTGTATTTTTATTTTTTTAATTTTACTTGTTTATATATTTAAATATTTTTATTATTATGTAGTCATAAATATATATATAATAAATAAATAATTTATTTTTTTAATAAATTTTTTTAATATTTATTTTTCAATATCGAAGAAAAGGGCAGTCTTAATACAACTGGATGTCCTATTCTGGTATTTTAAAATTAAATATTATAAAAAATTATTATTTAATTTTATTCAAATTAATATTTATCAAAGAAAAGAGCTGTCTTAAGGCACCTAGAAGTCCTTTTCTGATATTTTTAAATATTTTTTTATATAATTTTGAAATAATAGGATTATAAATTAAATATATTTTGAATTTTTAAATTTTTAATAATAGAGACAATTTATAATTAAAATGTACCAATTTTGGGCGTTGTAGGGGTGCTAATCCTTCCCTAAACGTAACCGATCACGAATCCCTTTTTATTATTAAAAAGAACGAATTTTTTGTTATAAACGCAGATCAGTTCATTTTTTAATTGATGTTTTCTTAAAACTCTTTTAAAAAATAATTTTTAGGTATTCGACCTACCTGACCCAAAAGGCCGATGGCGACTCCTAAATTATTTTCAAAACCATTTATTCACATTAATTTTCCCGCCAAATAAATATTCGTGCCCGGACGAAAACCGGTTACGACAGCTTGGCGACTCCGCTGGGGACGATCAAACTTTTAAAATCAATTATAAATTGTCTCTATTAATTATAAATTATAAATTCATATATTTAATTTATAATTATTTCTTTTCAAAATTTTTTATTATATATAGTATTTATATTTTATTTTATTACAAGTATTTTATTCCATTATTTATTTTTTCTGTCAAAGGTTTGAACATTTCTCCTCACACACAACACTTGCATTACATAACATAAAGCTCTATAATTGAGTTTGTCCCTTTTAAGTGGGAGTGAAAGCGACGTTTTTCGTGAGAATTTATTCTCCGTGTCAGACCTAGCAAGTAACTTTCGGGGTTCATATGTTCTATGTCTTCGTGAGAATTTATTCTCCGTGTCAGTCATAGAGAAATGTGTCCCATCGAATTGAACTCGATCCACTTTAGTCTGTGATGGACTATGATAGAGGGTTAGCAGCCCAAGGGGGCACTAACAAGGACAATTCGGGTACCTTTACTCCTAGAAATGAAACCCTGCATATAATAAACCATAGAAACTCTCTCGATCTGAAATCATGCCAGTAGGTATACACAAAGGAGAAATAAGCTCTAGCTTTTAATTTATTTTATTTCCTTTTCTTTTTCCTGAATAAAAGCATGAAACTAGAAAGCATGAGGTTAAGATTTATACATTGATAGATATTTTTTTTTCATTAGTTGGTACTAATTATTCTATTTTTTGTTTTTTATTTTTCCATGCATGTTACATTGCTCTAATTTGTTTATATTCTTTTGTCTGCATTACATGATCATGACCTAATCAGAAGGTGTTGACTTGAAAGACTGTTCATCAAATTGGAAAGAAATCGTAAATGGACAAAAAGTTTTATGATCAAACAAAATATGATGCGGCCAAGGAAAGACATCCTGAAGAAACTCTGAAGGTAGAAATGAGCAATGCACACAGAGATCCTGTTATATTAATACCAAAAGTACTCCACAAAGATTCTGCCAGATTGATACCAAAAGCAGTCTATGGTAAGAGCATCAGTCAGGGCATTCAGAGTGGAGGAGGTTTTATGAAGCTCAAGCATGTTATTTGAAGGACTTGAACGACCAAAATAAGAAATTGAGCACAGAAATGAAAACCATGCATGAAGATTTTCAGAAGATCAGTCAAACCTTTCAGAATGCTGGCCTAGGAAGCACCCCAGAAGAGTGGATCACAGGGGTCACCAAGCTGAAAAAGAGCTGCAACATATATGAAGATCTTGTTCAAGAACTTCTTGGACAGAAAGGTTCCCTTACAAGGAAAAATGAGCAACTCCGAGAAGTGACACAGAAAATGAAAGAGAATGTCATGGAAAAAGTTGCAGTCCAGACAAGCAATATGTCCCTTAAGTTGATAGACTAATTTGGCTTTGGAGAAGTTAGGAATGAAATATATCCCTATATATAAAGTTTTGTTTGATGTACCGAAACTTTTGCGTTCAATGAAATCTGTTCTAAGATGATCACTCTTGAGTAACACCTTTTCATACATGCATTTATATTTTGCATTTGTACATTTTTACGTTTGTATTTACATTTACATTTTTAAATTTACATCATGCATTAAAACATATTTAATTAAATAATAATGTTTATTTATTTTCAATATCAAAGAAAAGGGCAGTCTTAATATAACTGGATGTCCTATTCTGGTATTTTAATAATTTACATTACTTTTTACATTTGCATATTACATCTGGTATCTTTGCATTTGTATTTTTATGTTTGCTTTTGTATTTCAATTTGTATTCTTATTATTACATTCACATATTTACATTTGCATTTGGCATCTTTGCATTTTTTATGTCATAATACATTAAAACATTCATTCAGTAAAATAAGGATTTCAAACGAAGTGATCTTGGTTTTTCCTTGAAGCAAGAGCGCTCAGCACGACACAAGAAAAATGTCTAAAGAAACTGAGGATAGGCTAGCCAAATTTGAGATAGAGCATAAAGAAATACAAGAGGAATTAAGGAGCAAGTTGGCACAAATTGAAGCTAATATCACAAATTCTCATATCGATCTACTGAACAATATGAAAGAAATGATTGAGAAGCACCAGACAGCTGGAAAGAGTCTTGTTGAAAACCCCACAAATTCTTTGGGTGTTACACCTGTTCATATTCCTAAGTTCACCTCTGTACCCCAAGAAATTCAATCATCGATTTACTTCGCTGTTAAGAACTCACCATATCAAGCTGGAGGATCGTTCCCCACTGATTGTCCTACTACTTCTGAGTTGAAGCCTGATGAATTTTGTATTAGTAATGAGGTCCTTGACCTAAACAAATCAGTTGAGAAGGAAAAATTCACTCAACTACTGGAAAATATAGAAGAGGTGATAAAATCTATAGAGAGAGTTGAGTCATTTTATGGGTTTGATGCCAAATAACTAAGTTTGGTCCCTGGCCTGGTTATTCTACCAAAGTTCAAGGTTCCAGATTTTGAGAAGTATAATGGGACCACATGCCCTTCATATCATATCACTATGTATTGTCGTCGTATGACTGGCTATGTAGAGAATGAAAATTGTTGATCCACTGTTTCCAAGACAGTTTATCTGGGTCTGCATCCAGATGGTATAATCAGCTAAAACGTACTCAAATACGTTCTTGGAGGGATTTAGCTCAAGTTTTTTTTGGGTCAGTACAAACACATGACTGATATGGCCCCTGATCGAACAATGTTGCAAAGCATGAATATGAAGTATAATGAAAGCTTTCGACAATATTCACAACGATGGAAAGACGTTGCTTCTCAAGTACATCCACCATTGACTGAAAAAGAGTTCACTACTTTGTTCATCAGCACATTAAAATTTCCTTATGTTAATCACATGATAGGGGTTGTGCCTAATAATTTCTCTGACATCATCATAAGTGGAGAAATCATCGAAGTGGCTATCAAGAATGGCAAGATAAGAGGCTCTGACAGTACTAAAGTCAATAAAGAAGCTGGGGTTAATACAATGAGGTCTTATTCAGTTAAACATGGTGCCAAACCTTATAGAGTGATCAAGAAGAAAAAGAATGTGCAGGGATTTCAATTTCCTCCCTTCCACTGTTCGAGTGAAAAATTGCATCCAAAAATGCTCTCAGCCAGATCAATTACTCCACAACTTGATCAATCACAGTGGCCTCCAAATGAGAATTGGACCTATAAGGAAGTTCCTTGGATAAATCAGACTGGAATTCTAAATTGTTCAGCTAAGGTTCCTGGTAACCTTAAGGGAAATTTCCAAGACCCTTTAGAGCAAGCAATTCAAAAATGCAAGATAAAAGAAGGGGTTAAGGTTCAATGTTCAGAAACCATTGTTGCAACAGAAACTAATATAACCAAATCCTACGAAGAATATCAGGCACAAGAAAATGGGAAAAGAAATCAAAAGGCTCTCATGGATGTAATTCGAGATTGGCCTATAGTTCTAAGAAAAGAATGAGGCAGATATAACCCAGAAGACACCTCAGATACCTATATCAGATTTTCTGAAAACCAGTAAGGCAAGGGGAAACTTAAGGAATCTGGTTAAAATTACCCTAGTTATAGCTGAAATGAACATTCAGAACCCCCTCGATAACATGAGAGCATTCATTCGTTCAGAACGATCAAAGAAAGTGATAGCCTCGCGAGCAAGAAAAATTTTAAAGGTGTTTCAAGAATCTATCTCAGACCTGTACCCTCATTTGGTTAAAGGTCAATACATTACACCAAGATTGGTGAAGGTGTCACCAAGGCCTTATGCTCATTGCTATGATCAAAATAGCTTCTGTAATTTTCACTTAGGAGTATCTGGACATTCAACAGGGAATCGTTGGTCACTGTTAAAGGAAATAGAGACGCTCGTCGATAAGGGAGTCTTGACACAAGAAATGATCAAGAAATGGGGAGCAAATAAAGATAAAAATCCTGGGCCAAGTACATACCCAACAATAGAGGAGTGATGAGTCATGATAAATAAATAAGTGGAAGTGTTATCTACCACTATAGTACTTTTCTATTTTCAGCATCTTGTTTGAACTTGTTTTTTTGTTTCTTTCTCCGCCTTTTGTGCAAAAAAATAAATTGTGTTGCTTTTATGGTTATGAGCAAAGAATCAAGTTTTAATCTTGAGATTATTGAGTATCAAGTAGATTAAATATTCTTTTAAATTTGCAAGAGTTATAGATCTATTGGCAAGTGATAAAATTATATCTTCCATATCCCATCCAACACCAATTACTCGACCTTTACCAAAACCAAATCCTGACACTACATTTATCTGAGACTCTGAAGAAATGTCTCTACCTGTTTTTGAGACACAAACTCTAGATGTTTACCTTCTCAGAGTGTGATTTGATGATACTACCTTCCACCATACATGACTTTATAAGTCACACATTTGTCCTTCCAAATACAAAACCATCATAAACCAAAAGACCTCAAAAGAACCAAACTTTCAACTATTCGTGAATTTTACTACAAGAAGAGACGAGATGAGGCATCATGGACCAACTCATTGATGATAATTTCGAGTGATTAGGGCATACTCAAAGAAGAAGGGGAAAGTGATTGATTGAAATAAATATATCATGCATTAATTACATTTTTTCATGTAAATAAAGTTAATCTTGAATATTCATCCCCCTGTGGATACCTCTTTTTACAAAGGTTTCTGTGTATGAGATGATGAATGGCATTGTTTCATTTATCCTTTAATATATATATATATATATATATCTTTTGTTGTCCCCATTTGAGCCTGAATAATTTTTCTTCTAATTCAACCCTAACCAAGGATCACCCTCTACATTGGGGGGCAAGGTAAAGGATATTGGCTCACAAGAATAAAGATTGTCAATACAGTTTTATTACGAAGACAAGTTTCCATGAAGTCGTGAAAGTTTTGAACAACAAAGTATGTCAAATACAGAGTGCTTGAAGATCAATCCAATCAAGAATAATGGAAAACCTCCAAAATGCAAAAGGAAAAGGAGGTGCTCAAAGCAATTGAAGTATTATACTCATCCAGCAAAGAAAGAAGAAAAGAAAAAGAAAAAGGAAAATTGAATCAAGATGGGTGACTTATTGAGCCTCAAGTTACAAGGTTGATCAAGTACAAAACAAGAAGAGCAAGAAATGCTGGAGATATGAGAAAATGAAAATGAATCCAAAATTTGGCAGTCTAGAGGGATTCAGTTGATGGAAAATTCCCCAGCAAGGCATATCAAAGTCAAACAAAACAAGATTGATGGCATCAGAATAAATTGATCCTTGGTTTGATGACCCTTAAACACTTATTTGGGCCTTTTTATCCCTTTCTTTCGTAACCATAAGCCATGGCCTACGTTACGTACCTGAAAAGTCCATTTTAATCATACATGGATTTCTAAGTAAAAGAGAATATCTTCAGAATTCATTCTGCCTCTCAAGATTGATTTTTATTTGCAAAAATTGGTTTTTAAAATCTTTAATGCATGATATGAAAAATGATAAAAGGAGGGTTCAAGATATAAATTTTTAAAAAAACATCTTTGAAACCAAAGGAGGTTCGAGTTGAAAACCTGAAAAGGCGGCTCGAATATTGAATGGTGCAACAACGACATAAAAGACGATCTTAAGCTCTTAATAAAGCACCACACATCTCAAAAACGTTCCTGAGATTCTGGAAACGAGAAGCATCTCTACAAGATGAGCATAACAACCATTTCTTCAAGTTAGTGGAAGCCCGAAGCGACAAACTGAACCAACTTGAAAGAACCTACTTTACCAAAATCAACCTACACCTCAAAATCAGTCAATAATTTTGACACTTGCCATAGGACTATGATTTTTGAATGATTTAAAAGTGTAGTTGATTTATTTGATATTCATTAAACTCATTGTTTATGATTCGATTATATTGTGAACCTGAAAGGGGTAATACTTTGCAAAATTCTTTCATTCTTCAATAAAGAAAAGAGAAAAAAAAACATTTTCAAACAGTACAGTCTCAAATGAGGAAGGTCCTTAAAGCAATTGTTGCTTATTCTACCTCTGTTGTAGAAAAAGAATGAACGAAGCCAGAAGAATGAAGCGCTTCACATTTTTGAAGGCAAGTGGTCCAAGAAGCCAGAAAGTCTGGAGAATTGAACTTGTGACACTATCCTATGACATTAGCAATTCATCAAGAAAGATTATCGTTTATCTCATGCTGAGGGCGATAAGCATCACCAGACAGATTATTTTCCCCAACCATCAATTCATGTTCTCTAGAAGATTACATCATAAAGCCATGAACAAGTCACTACCTGCACTCTGGTTATACCGTGATTCTGGCTCAAGTCTTGATACATTATTGCTACTTCTTCTATGCTGATCATTTTCTTTGTCAAGATGATATTCATTATGTCCTTTAGAAGATTGTTGAATTTGAATTTGAGGACTTATGGCACAGAATAAGACATTGGAACAGAATCTACCCTTATAGGCCTTTTATATAGGGTAACATTGGTTACAAGATTCCAAAAGTTGAAGATGACAAATTTTACTGTCAACTAAACCGTTCCATAATTCGAAAAGAGTGGGATATATTGAAGCAGCAGAAGAGACAGTTTGTTGTAGCAAACATTGCAAGTAAATGCACCAACAAAAATCTTCAAGCCCATCACAATGATGTTTATTTCTTCCAGTAAGGTTGTTACGCTGGATGCCACTTACAACAAGGTCGAATTCGACAAAACTACTCATCAATTACTCCAACCGATCATCATTCAGTTCTTGCACATCTGTTTTCAAAAGTATGCCAAGACAGTAAAAGGCAACTTCTGCATCATTGATCCCAGAGAAAAGAGACAGGACATTGATACCACCATGGAACATGTCTCTATACAGATCCTTGTGTATGGTTTTTAGGGAAACCTAGAAGCATTTCCACCTCATCAGATTCAAGTGTAACAATTTTATTCTTTTCAACCCATACCAGATTCCATTTTCAGCACTCATCAAGAACATACTTCTGGACACTCGAAGGTGGCTCATTGTCATAAGCTTCAAGAGCCTTACAGATCCTTTCTGTCAATTTGGCACTTCCTGTACATGTTTATAAACAGTTCAACTTTGTTCTTGGATCCCAGGAAGGCCATCATTTCTTTGTCAATGGAAAAGCATCAGCATATGGAGGAAGCAGAATAAGAGAAAATCTGTTCTCAATTAGCAGAATTATGAATATAGCCCTTTCAGTGTAGTAGCATGAAAAATGCTTCGAATCTACAAATTCTGGCTCTACATCGAATAAGTACTATGATATTCCAGTCCAAACATTAACTGGAGCAAGTGCCATGTGCTCATAGCATCTTCTGGAAGTGTTCTTTGAGTTATCTGATCTGATTCGGTAGGAACCCCAGAACCGATCATTGGAATTGAAAGATGAACTGCATGATCATATTCATTAAGAAGCTTCTTTTCAAGCTTCCTCTGCTTCTTCCTTTTCCACAAATCATAGTCCAAGTTTCGCCTTTTCTTGTAATTGGGATCATGGCATAATGGCTTCCTACCTTTTACTAAAAGAAGTGCGTCAACAGCCTTAGCCATTTGAGCAGCACATATAAAATCTGTCAACTCTGTAATTAATGAATCTGGACCACATCTCTCCATGGCTATTGAAGCCTCAGCCTCTGAGAATCCCATTTTTGTCAAGTATAACAGTTTATTCTCCTCATCAGAATCAGAATCAGAATTCAAGATTTCTCATTATTAAAAGAACTATCAATATCTGTGAAATCATCCTGAAAGATCGCTTCATAATCAGATGAGTTGTTATCAGGATCAACATGTTGCATGAGTGCGGATTTTTGATGAGCCTGTACCACTATATATGTAATCTTGCCATTGCATCAGATTACTATTCGTAGAAATTGGTTTCTTTCCCACAGAAAAGTATATTTCAGAGATGGCCTTCACTGAAAGATGATAGGCCACTGTGTTAGCTTGGAACGGATTACCAAGCTATTTATACTGCTCTGTCTGAATAAATCCCTCCAGATACAGAAAATGGACACCTCATTCAGAAGACACATATCTCAGACGTTTCTGTCAGAATGATTGAGTACTTCTTAAGTTTGTGACAACGTGAAGAGGATTCCTCCAGTTACTTGACAACACTGCTGTTTAGTGACACCATAATGAGAGCATTCAAGATAAACAGATTTGGGGCACGAATAAATCCACAAGTACCTATAACAGTGTATTGTCAAAATTAGACCTAGTGAGGATCATGATATTCAAGTCAAACAGACATTGAGAGTAAACCATAAGCAGAATATTGGTGCATTTCGAAAGCCCATTTCAGACAGAAATGTTTCATGTGGGACATTTTGAGGGCTCATTTCCACCAGAAATAAAATATTGGGGCATTTTGAAGGCTCACAACAATATGAATATTTGGGTATTTTGAAGACTCAGATTAACAAGAAGCAAATGTTGGGGCATGCTGAAAGCCCATTTCAATCAGAATCAAGAAGTCGATGCATTCTGCACGCTTGTAGCCCATGTTGGGGCATGCTGAAGGCCCATATCATCCTGTCAAGATCATTGACTTGAAAAAATATTTCCAATGAGACAGAAAGATATGAAGAATGAAAATGGTGAAACAATGACAGTCGAGCTGACTATACATAATTGCTTCGTTCACCAGGCAGTTACATTATGATCATATTGTTGAACAAAAATTTTTACAGCAAGTATGTTTTCATACCCAATCTTCTTAACCATGTGTCACATGACAGTGTGTTCTTTGATAAACTACATTACGGTTGCATGAATAAAGATGATCCCCAGGCAGACCACTCGATCCAGAGTTCAGTTCCTTAAGATCTCAGCATTGAATTTGGCCTTCTGTGTGTCGGTGATAATTTCATATTTCTTTGAGATTCCTAGCAAATAGTTTCAACCATACTATTGAGATTATGAAGCTGTTTTTCACATCAGTTTTTGCTTGCTTGATGACATTGAAAAAGGGAGACTCGACTCTCACTTATATTACTGTTTTCCGTTGTTATTTGGGATCATCATTGCTAGCCAAGATAAACTGAGTTTTCATCTATTTTGGTTTTATCATGATTGTTTCATCCCCAACAGCAATAATTCCATGAATATCTTTCTGTACATTGATCCTATAGTTGAAGTGTTTCTACTTCCTACAAAGATCATTATAGAAGAAAACGTGATCAGTATCACATTTGTCTTTGCCCGAGATGATATCAAGATCAATTAGTGTCTCCTATTCAATTCAACACTAGCATATCTTGAGAAATTGACCAACTTTTTGGTCATACCACATCACACTTGAATCCCCATGGAGTTTTGTTCTCAAATGGTCTTGTGACATCATACAAAAGTTTTAAACACTGTGCAAAGAATTTTCTTGACCATTAATCCAAGCAGAAGCCACATGAGATGATGAATGTGTTGTCAAATGTTTTACGAACCAGTGATTATGGTGTTGAACCAGTGTTGTTTTCATATGGTTTTCCTTTATTGATCCAAAATAAAGCATGTCTTCTTCAACCCCAAGGTTATAAATGAGATATGATGAAGATTCTTTCCACAGAAGGGAAGCAGAAATTTAACAACAAGAAACTAGAGCCGACTAAGGTTGAATGACAAATTGTTGTTAAGCATCTCGACATGATATGGTTCAAGTTGCCTTGTTCAAGAACCAATTATATATGGAGACATGAAAGGATTGAGATAAATTCTCCTTATGATGTGTTTCAAGAGTCAAATCAAAACAGACTCTACTCTCCTAATTAATCCTTGCTGAGTCAGGCATATCTACATCTACACTTTTCAAAGATGATAGATTCCCTTTTTAAAGATGACAGATTCTCTTTTCAAAGATGAAAGCTTTATCAGATTTCTACACAAGTCCAAACAAATAAAGTTGGTTTTATCCAAGACAAAATGGGGCATTAAGGTCATAATTCTGACTACGACAAGAGTTCCACAAATGAAACAATTCTTCTGATACTTTCATGAAGCAAAGAATACATAAAGATACAAGTTGATCAGATGGTTCTTCAGAAATGCAAGCTTGATAGCATAAGTTGCTACACTGATATCCAGAGGTGACCCTGGCAATAAATGATGAAGTGGAGGAAAACCGAGTTCACCATTTTGAAGTCAAATGAAGATTGTATCAACATTCATGCATCATATTTAGACATTTGCAAAATAGGAGCATTTTTATTCATTTTTATCCATGTTGAATATTTGATAGGAATTTCAAAAATTTTAGCAAAGATTCAAATCCATCATCTGATGGATCAGCTTTTCCAGAAAAAGTTCATAATGAGAAGAACTCATCTGAAGAAGGAAGAAGAAATTCATAATGAGAAGAATTTGTTCAACCTTTTGTTCAAATCCATCATCTGATAGATCAGCTTTTCCAGAAAAAGTTCATAATGAGAAGAACTCATCTGAAGAAGGAAGAAGAAATTCACAATGAGAAGAATTTGTTCAACCTTTTGTTCAAATCCATCATCTGATGGATCAGCTTTTCCAGAAAAAGTTCATAATGAGAAGAACTCATCTGAAGAATGAAGAAGAAGTTCATAATGAGAAGAATTTGTTCAATATTTTGCTCAAATCCATCATCTGATGGATCAGCTTTTCCAGAAAAAGTTCATAATGAGAAGAACTCATCTGAAGAAGGAAGAAGAAATTCATAATGAGAAGAATTTGTTCAACATTTTGCTCAAATCTATCATTTGAGGATCAATCTTTCCAGAAGTGTTCATAATGAGAAGAACTCATCTGAAGAATGAAGAAGAAGTTCATAATAAGAAGAACTTGTTCAACTTTTCGCTTGAATTCATCATTCGATGAATCAACATTGCCAGGTCGAGTTCATAATGAGAAGAACTCATCTGAAGAAGGAAGAAGAAGTTCATAATGAGAAGAACTTGTTCAATCTTTTGCTCAAATTCATCACTCGATGGATCAGCATTTCCAGAGAAAGTTCATAATGAGAGGAACTTATCTGAAGAGGAAGAAGAAATTCATAATGAGAAGAATTTGTTTAACCTTTTGCCTGAATTCATCACTTGATGGATTAACATGAGAAGAACTCATATGAAGAAGGAAGAAGAAGTTCATAATGAGAAGAGCTTATTCAACCTTTGTTTGATGCTATCACAGAAGGAAATAGATCAGTATCAGCATTTCCAGAAGAAGTTCATAATGAGAAGAGCTTGTTCAACCTTTTGCTCAAATCTATCATTTGAGGATCAATATTTCCAGAAGTGTTCATAATGAGAAGAACTCATCTGAAGAATGAAGAAAAAGTTCATAATGAGAAGAACTTGTTCAACCTTTTGCTCAAATTCATCACCCGATGGATCAGCGTTGCCAGAAGTGTTCATAATGAGAAGAACTCATCTGAAGAAGAAGAAGAAGTTCATAATGAGAAGAGCTTGTTCAACCTTTTGCATAACTCTATCACAGAAGGAGATAGATCAACACCAACTTTTCCAGAGAAAGTTCATAATGAGAAGAACTTATCTGAAGAGGAAAAGAAAATTCATAATGAGAAGAACTTGTTCAACCTTGCATTGATTCATCTCCTATGAAATTGAATGAAAGAAGAACCTCATTTGAGGATCAATATTTTCAAAGGAAATTCATAATGAGAATAACTCATCTGAAGAATGAGAAGAACTTGTTCAATCTTTTGCTCAAATTCATCACCCGATGGATCAGCGTTGCCAGAGAAAGTTCATAATGAGAAGAACTCATATGAAAAAGAAGAAGAATTTGTTCAACTTTTTGCTCAATTACATCATAGAAGAAGATAAATTGTCATCCCCAGTGGAAGAATAGAAGAGTTCATAATGAGAAGAACTAATCCAAACAAAGAAGAACTTGTTCAACATTTCCATCTTAATTAAGAGAAGTCAAATGAACAAAAATTTATTGTCTTTCGTCTTTGCACTATTCTTGTTAACACAAGAATGAGCAAAGAGGGGCAGCTGTAGATACTAAATTTTTACCCGAGCAGCCTCCTCCATCCAGCAGCCCCTCCACGCATCATTTCCAGCAGCTTCCAGCGAGCAGCCCCTCCACGCATCAGTTACAGCGGCTTCTAGCACTGCCAGGTGATCCAACGCCCTGTTGCCACGCTGAAGCCTCCAGAAGCCAGCTGCCTTGTCCACGTTGTTACCCTATGGTGAGTCACCACCATAGTTCGATGACTCACAGAGGGCCATTCCTTTAACCGGTCCGAAGAAGACACCGGCGAGGCCTATAAATGGTCATCTCCTGCAGAGAAGAAAAGGGGCAAAAAGACAACAACAGCCACGGAGGAACCATGAGATACCGAGAAAAAAAAAAGCCAAACACAGAGAACAACAACAGACATTGAAACAAAAGAAAAAAAAACCGAGAGCCTTACCTCGACTATCAGAGCTTTCCAACATCGCCGGAGATCCAAATAGCCGAAGGTAATCACTTCGGTTTATTTTAGATCTAAGGTAAAATAGGGGGTTTTAGAAGGGAAGAAGGCTAGATTCGACTTTAGGTTTTAAAGAGGGTCGATTTGGGATAAGTTTGAAATTTCCGGCCACCGCGAATGGTGGCCGGTGGTAGATGTCGATGGTGGTTCACGGTGGTCGGTCGGTGACCACCGTTCCTCCAGTGGAGGAAACTAGAGAGAAGGGAGAGGGTTCTCTCCCTTAGAGAGAGAACCAAAGAAGAAAATGAAGGAAGGTGGCCATTTAAGGGTTTAAATACCCTCTCCCAAACGACGCCGCTTTGGGGGAGGGTATTTCTGTAATTTCCTAAAGGGGTAAACCCTTTACGTAGTCATCCTAATTTGTAAACTTTACATTTTAGTCACTAAATCAATTTATAATCTTTTTAATTCGGTCTTTAATTTTAATTTATTTATTTTAGTCCTTTGTATTAAATAATATATTTAGGGTAAATAACATATTTAGTCGTTAATTTTAATAATTAATATTTTAATTCCGAGTAAATATTTTTAATATTCTAATATGATATTTGAATTTATATAGTTTTATTTAGTCACCAAATTAATAAATAAGAAAATAGCATGTTTAAATCCCTATAATTTGATTAATTATGAATTAGGTATTAATTTTAATTTACTATTTAGTCACTAATTTTAAATATTTTCATTTATTTTACTGCATTTAAATATCATTCTAATTGTATTTTTATTGTTTAATTTTACTTGTTTATATATTTAAATATTATTATTATATAGTCATAAATATATATATATAATAAATAATAATTTATTTTTTAATAAATTATTTTAATATTTATTTTTCAATATCGAAGAAAATGGCAGTCTTAATACAACTGGATGTCCTATTCTGGTATTTTAAAATTAATATTATAAAAAATTATTAATTTATTCAAATTAAATATTTATCAAAGAAAAGAGCTGTCTTAAGGCACCTAGAAGTCCTTTTCTGATATTTTTAAATATTTTTTATATAATTTTGAAATAATAGGATTATAAATTAAATATATTTTGAATTTTTAAATTTTTAATAATAGAGACAATTTATAATTAAAAAGTACCAATTTTGGGCGTTGTAGGGGTACTAATCCTTCCCTAAATGTAACCGATCACGAATCCCTTTTTATTATTAAAAAGAACGAATTTTTGGTTATAAACGCAGATCAGTTCATTTTTTAATTGATGTTTTCTTAAAACTCTTTTAAAAAAAAAATTTTTAGGTATTCGACCTACCTGACCCAAAAGGCCGATGGCGACTCCTAAATTATTTTCAAAACCATTTATTCACATTAATTTTCCCGCCAAATAAATATTCGTGCCCGGACGAAAACCGGTTACGACACAACCGACATGGGGAATGAAAGGCAATGCACTGAAGTTTTTTTTTAGCAAATCAACCTTTCGTTTTGGTACAAAACTATATAAAAAAATATTGAAACTTGTCTTTATTTTCTTACATCGGAATCCACTGCCAATGATGACATTCTAACATGAGAAGAAAATTAATTAATCATTTCTTTTGTTGTGATATTTTAAAAGTATGATTATAGTTTCCAATAAATCCATGTCTGTTGTCTCCATCTTCCTGTTTTTGCCATTCATTTCTCTTTAGCAATGGTGACCACTCAACAGATTCAAAATGAATTTGGAGCAAATCTCTCATTCTTCAATTACTTGGATCTAATGTTTATATCGATTTGCCCCATCCCTCCCAATCATTACCATAATAAATAAAAAGATGTAAGAATATTCGTATATGGATCATTATGAGTAAAGATATTGGTACAAAATGCTGAAATTAAGAGAAGTCCACAATGTAGGTATGGCCTTAATGACTACGTATACGTACATGTATGTGTCCACACCATTTCTAACATCTGCTTTAAATTGTGATACTTGTCAGCTTCATTTATGAAATATGATGAATTCCCCCTTCTACTTTTGTTTTGTTTTAATAATTGTCCCCCAATGCCCTTAGGGTGCGTTTGGTTCACGGAATGTAAGATTACCAGTGGGAATAAAAGATTACCAGGGAATAGGATTACTGGGAATGTTGTATTTTGTGTTTGGTTGGTTTAGCAGGAATGTAAGATTACCGTGTTTGGTTAAAGGAATAAAAGATTATTGGAATGTATATTTGACCAAATTGTCCTTATTATATATTTTTATAATATTACAAATTGTAAAATATTTATATATTTTCTTTAAAAAATTAAATTCATAATATTTATATAATTTTTTTACAAAATTAAAAATATAAAAAAGGTTTAATGAAAGGGTAAAAAAATTTTAACCCCTGAACTTCATATAAAATTTTAATTATAGACTTTTTTTGTAAATCTAAAATAATTTAAGGATAAATTTGTTATTTAACCTTCGTAGAATTTTTATTATTCAATGACAGAAGAATGATATTTTTGAAAAAAAAATAATAATTTAAGGGCATTTTAGTCCAAAACGCCGGTAATGTTACAATACTTAAGGGAAGGGAGGTAATGACATTCCCGATAATATACCCAAAAATTCTACCATTCCTCCTTCCTTATTTATTCTACCATTCCTCCTTATTTATTCTTCCATTCCTATAATAAGTTAGACTAAAAAAATATTTTAAATATATATTATATGAAAAATAAACAAAAGGATAGATATGGCAAGACCTTTCATGCTCATAACTTTTGAAAATTCAACAGGAGAAAGTGGAATCCTAGTTAAAGGGGAAAAGAGTTGCACAAAGTGGATTTTAGCTCAATTCTGGCTACCATTTCTAGAAAACTAAGTTTGGAATATTTGCAATAAGAAATATATAGGAATTATTTCATCTATTGTTGATGGGATTTTGAAATTTTACAAATAAGATTAATAAAGTGAAATATAAAATTTTAGGATATATTAAAAAATAATATAAAAAGTGTAAGAAAGGATATATACTTTATTGAAGTTATTAATTCAAAGGTTGTGGGTCAATACACTTGAGTTACAACATAATATCATATAGAGATGATATTCCAATAAGTAAACTTTTAAACCTACAAGTCCACTCCACTAGTTAAATTATTTGATAGAATTTCAAACCTGCTCCATTTCTACTTTTCAGTAGAAAGATAAGAAAAGGGAAACATAAAAGAATACATTATCTGTTCATGTAACCTACATTCCATGAAAAAGAAACTTGTGCGGTCGATAAGAATTAGCTTTTGGCAGGGAATTTGACTCAGTGAAAACAAATGGGTGAGTTCTAGGTGTAAAAAACTGATCCGACCTGTAAAACTGACTAAAATTGACTCGAGTTAAAATTGTTTTTGACCTGCGCTGTGACGATCCGAAACCGACTTGACTCGGAACTGGTGTTGACCTGAACCCGTGTTGGACCTGTAAATTGTGGATCTGAACCCGACTTGCATCCGACCTGAGAACGACCTAAACCCGAATTGAACCAAAAATATGATACCCGAACTGCATCCGACTGATATGAACCTGAACCCGAGATTAACCTGGTAAATAACTGGTATTACCCGACCTGTTTTCAACTTGACATGTTATGAACCTGACTTGTAATTGACTCAACTTGTAAATGATCTGACATATTGTTAAAGTGATATGATATTATCCTGACTTATAAGTGAAGTTAAAATTAATATAATTATGTTATTTTAAATTTATAATAAACTTATAATAATTAAATTATTATGATAATTAAATTAATATGATTACTTTTTAAAATTTTATCATAAATTATTATGATAATCAAATTAATATGATTACTTTTTTGAAATTCAGTTTTATATTAATTATAATTTGTATATTATAACTTTGATTTTTATGTTAATTTCAATTCATAAATTTCTTTATATTTCTTATATTATAAATTTTATTTAAAATCACTAAATTAAATTTAAATATTATCTTATTAAACTTGACTTTATTAAATTATAATAACTAAGTTAAAATATTCATAAATATAATTTACATTTAATGTGAAAATTGAATAATAATTTAAGTAAACCTAACTTAATATTTTAAAATCAAAATATATTAATTGAAATAGACTTACTAAATATTAAAAACTTGAATAACATTACAAATACTAAATAAATATTTATAAATGAAGGTAATTTTATTACACTTGAAAACACTAAAATTACAATAAAATCAACTAAACAAAATAAATGTATGTTGAAATAAATGCTCTCAGATCGTATAGCTAATGTTTACAAGGCTAAAAAGCCCAACTATACTACCAGAAATATCATCATCGAGCATATACCTAAATGCTGCCAACATGTTTAATTATGGGCAACTTTCTAGCTTTAAAAGCCAAAATGCCACCAACATAATTAAGCATGAGTAACTATTTAGATAAGAATTTATAAGGTTCTAAAATTGATTTAAGTCAGACCAGCAACAATAATTTACAAGGTATCAGTGAGTAATAGACAGCAGCAACCAGCAAGCATCAATGTACCAATTCAGCAAGCATTGTTGCATCGATTCAGCAAGTATCATGCATTAAGAAAGCATACAATCAGTGGTAAAGCCAAAGGGAATTCGATGGCCAACAGTGCCAAACATTTTCGACTTTACCAAACCCTTACAATTATCAAGTAGAAGCAAGCAATATCAAACATAAGCAAACAATATAAAACAGAATAAAGCAGAGTCAAGCACCAAGTATTGCATCTTGTAAGGCAGTAAGGTACCTTACAAAAGAAAAGACTTATTAATAAACAATTTGAAAGTTTTATTAAATAAACATAATAAATATGAAATATTATGTGGTTACCTTTCAAGTGAATAAAGATGACAGAATCTCCAATTCAAATGATTTCAGGGACCTTTAAACACCCTAAAAATTAAAAAGAAAAATTAAAAATAATTAATAAATAAATTGAAATATTAATGACATTAACATAAAAAAAAGTTTGGATTACCTTTACAACGAAGACTCGTTAACCACAGAAAGGTATTTTTCGTCCTTATCCTCCGAATCAAAACCATACAACCAATTACGGGTTGCTACAAATATCTCAACATTTTTAGGTAAGAGTTTAGCTCTTAATTTGTTCAAAATTCGACCTCCCATACTAAAGGAGGATTAGGATGCAACCGAAGTAATTGGAATAGCCAATATATCTCTCGCCATACGAGAAAGTACCGGATATGAAATACTTTGATTTTTCCAATAATCCAAAATATCAAATTCAGTTTCTCCATTATGAGGGACAAGAGGCAAACTGATGTAAGAATAAACATCAGATCGTCCACTTCTTGAAGCAGCTAAATTGGCATCGAAAGTCTAAAAAATAAAAGACAAAGATTAGTAAATGAAAACAAGAAATAAATAAAATAAATTCAACTTAAAATTGTAATTACTAACCTGAAATAAATCCGATTTTCTAAAAGCTCGAGGCCGATTGGAACTTGACTCACTTATGCCCAAGGATTTGTTACTTTGGACAGAAGAAGAGGAAGAAACACAAGATACATTTTTTGAATAAAAACATATAAGTCAAGAAACTCATTATAAATCAGACTTACCCTCCTTTGAACCTCATCCTCAATATAAAGAACATTGTACAACTCTTTTAGAAGTTGTAATTTATATCGAGGATCAAGTAAAACAACAAAAGACAGAATCATTGAGTGATCAGACCAATATTTCTCAAATAGTTCAGGCATGGGTCTAGCCATTGCAGAAATATCTTCACATAGATCATTATGAGCATCACACAATAGTTTTTCAATTGAAACAACATTAGCCAAATACAAGTTAGAAGTGGGATACTTAGAACCAAAGAACAGAGTAGTAATTTCATAAAAAAGGCTCAAGAAAATCACAGATTGTTTGAACAATTTCCCACTCTTGATCAGTAATGAAATCCAACTCATTTTCCCTATTAACAAACAAATTAATTGCTAATCTAGCCTTAAGTACCCTATGAACCATCAAGTAAGTAGAATTCCATCGAGTAGGAAACATCTAATACTAACTTACCAGAGAAAGAAGTATCATAGTCTTTAACAGCTAATTCAAATGCATAAAGTCGAGAATCAGAAGAATCAATAAACTTAACAATCTCACGCAATTTATTAACAGAATAATCAATTACCTTTAAACCTTTTTGAACTATCAAGTTCAAAATGTGGGCAGCACATCTTATATGGAAGTACTTACCATTGCATGGAAGATGAGAAATGACATTCAAATCATCTTTCAGTCTCCTGGCCATTTTATCATTTGTAGAAGCATTATCAAGTGTAATGGTAAATGCTTTTTTTTCAAGACCCCACTCACATATCATCTTTTTAACAAACTTAAATATTGACTCCTCATCATGAGGAGGAGGAAAACGACGAAAATTAAGAATTTTAGACTGAAGTTTCCAGTTATTATCAACATAATGAGCAGTCAGAGCAAAATAAGAACATGAAGTGCAGGCAGACCAACCATCACATGTAAAACAAACATGACTTGAAATAGTATGCAATGAATCAAGTAGCAATTTCTTAGGCTTTTCATGCTCCAACATGAAATACTTAGTAACAGTATACCTAGATATATCCTTAACAGAAGAATTAAGGTAATGATGTAAATCCCTAAGTTTTTCATGCTCAAAAATACTATATGCATAACCATGACACAAAATAGCCTCAGCAAACAATTCACAGTATTTGTTTTGATAAAAAAAAACTACACTAACAGGATTTTCAGCAACAAAATCCTTATATGCTTGGCATTTCTCAGTATGCCTTTTAGGGTTAGAAGTACCAATATAAGAATCAGCTTTTATACCTTTTAACTTTGTAATACTTACACTCGGCAAAAATAGAACTATCATCAGATTTGGTGAATATGTAGTGCTCCCAAACAGGAGAGGTTCTCCTAAATTTGGATGAACCAGTGAACTTCCTCTTAGAGGATTTATTTAAATCAATTGCTTCGGACAGTACATCATTGACATCCCCTTGCAAAAAAAACATGGTTAGTTTACATTACAACAATAAACCAGTACATCATTTACATAAACAACAATTAACCAGTACATCATTTACATCAACAGTAATAAACTAGTACATCATTTACATCAACAGCAATAAGCCAGTACATCATTTACATCAACAGTAATAAACCAGTATATATATATATATATATATCAAACATATACAAATAAAGGAATGAGCAGTTTACCTCTTTCAGAATGATTGTCATTTTGATCTGCTAGGTTTTGACCTACAAAATAAATAAATAATAAATTAATTTGAATATTAAAATAAAATTAAAAAAATGAAAGAAAAATGAATGGGAAATACATGAGTAATTCATCTCGTACAAAAAACTAACCATGAAACCGTAGGAAAAAAAATAAAGGTTTTGAATAGTTTATGGTTTGGGTTTAGGGTTTTGAATATTTTAGGGTTTAGTTTAGGGTTCTGAATATTTTAGGGGTTAGTTTAGGGTTTTGAATAGTTTAGGGTTTGGTTTAGGGTTTTAAATATTTTAAAGTCTAGGTTAGGGTTTGGTTAGGGTCTAAGTTAGGGTCTAGTTAGGGTTAGGGTTTGGTTAGGCTCTAGGTTAAGGTTTAGTTAGGGTCTAGTTAGGGTCTAGGCTAGGATCTGAGTTAGGGTTTAGTTAGGATCTAGTTAGGGTCTAGGTTAAGATAGATGAATAGTAGTTTAGGGTTAGGGTTAGAGAAAATGAACAGTTTGTTTTTTGGTGTTTGATCGAAAAAACCAAGTTGGTTTTATGATCTGAGTGTTTGTAAGGATTTGGAGAAAAACACGGATGAAAATGGATGAATTTGTGGGTGTTTGATCGAAATAAACACGAAATGGTTTGTGTTTAGGTGTTTTTGAAGATCAAAGCAGGGTTTTGGCGAAGAACTGGATTAACAAATGAAGAACACAGAAGAATATTTTGGTGTTTGATCGAAGAAAACACGAAAATATTTTGGTTTAGGTATTTTTGAAGATCAAATGAGGGTTTTGGGGAAGAACTAGAAGAACAAATGAAGAACACGGAAGAATTTTGGGTGTTTGATAGAAAAAACACGAAAATGTTTTGGTTGAAGTGTTTTTGAAGATCAAAGAAGGCTTTTGGGGATGAACTGGATGAACAAATGAAGAACATGTTTGATTTTCTAGAGAGGAGACAGAGGATTTGAGAGGATCAGAAAGTTAGAGAGAGAGAGCAAAATTATAAAATGAGAGAGAGAGAGGAAATCGGTGAAAATGAAAAGAAAAAAAAAAAGCCTTTTATACGGGTTCGTTTGGGTTTCGGGTTTGGGTATGACCCGCATGTTTTTAACTTTCTGTGGCATTATAGCGTGGTATCCTAGTTTTACATTAGTTCAATTTAGTCCAACTTTAATAATGCAATATATTAATTTAAGCTTCAAATTTCAAATTGTTTCAATTTAGTCCAAATTTAATATTACAGTTTATTAATTTAAGCTTCATATTTAAAATTTGTTCAATTTGATCCTTATATATTTTTCTATTCTTTCAATTAATATATATGTTTATATTAATAAATTAATATATAGGTTATAATATATTAATGAACTTTTCAATATATAGTTTATATATACTATATAGGTTATATATAGTAATGAACTATATAATATATAGTTTGTATATACCATATACTATATAGGTTATATATACTAATGAACTATATAATATATAGTTTGCATATACTATATAGTTTATATATACTAATGAACAATATAATATATAGTTTATATATACTAATGAAATATATATAATGTATAGTTTATATATACCATATAGTTTATATATATTATATAGGTTATATATAGTAATGAACTATATAATATATAGTTTGTATATACCATATACTATATAGGTTATATATACTAATTAACCATATAATATATAGTTTACATATACTATAGTTTATATATACTAATGAAAATATATAGTTTATATATATATTAATGAAATATATATAATATATAGTTTATATATACCATATAGTTTATATATACTATATAGGTTATATATAGTAATGAACTATATAATATATAGTTTGTATATACCATATACTATATAGGTTATATACACTAATGAACTATATATAGTTTGCATATACTATATAGTTTATATATACTAATGAACTATAATATATAGTTTATATATACTAATGAAATATATATAATGTATAGTTTATATATACCATATAGTTTATATATATTATATAGGTTATATATAGTAATGAACTATATAACATATAGTTTGTATATACCATATACTATATAGGTTATATATACTAATGAACTATATAATATATAGTTTATATATACTAATGAAATATATATAATATATAGTTTATATATACCATATAGTTTATATATACTATATAGGTTATATATAGTAATGAACTATATAATATATAGTTTGTATATACCATATACTATATAGGTTATATATACTAATGAACTATATAATATATAGTTTACATATACTATATAGTTTATATACTAATGAAATATATATAATGTAGTTTATATATACCATATAGTTTATATATATTATATAGGTTATATATAGTAATGAACAATATAATATATAGTTTGTATATATTATATAGTTTATATATACTATAGTATAAATTATTTTATATAGTATATAAATATCAACTATAGTATATAGTTTATATGGTTTTTATATATAGTTCATATGTAAATTATACTAATAGTATATATAGTTTATATATATAATATATATTATATAAATATATACTATAGTATATATATATAGGTCATATGTAACTATATAGTATATAAATATCAACTATATTATATATATAGGTCATATGTAAACTATATAGTTTATATATATATATATATTATATGTAAACTATAGTTCATATGTAAATATTAACTATAGTTTATATGTAAACTATAGTTAGTATATAAACTATATAGTTTATATGTAAACTATAGTTAGTATATAAACTTTATACTTTATATATAAATTATAGTTCATATATAAATATCAACCTTAGTATATATATATTTATATATACAGTTCATATGAAAATTATAGTTAATATATATTATATAAATATAAACTATAGTTTATATAAATAGTATACAATATAGTATATAAATATAAATTATAGTATGTAGTTTATATAAATATAAATATAAACCCTAAACCATATATACTATATATATATAAAAAAAACTATATAATTTATATTAATAAACTATATAATTTATACAATATATATTATTTATAATTATACATAATATATAAATATAAATTGTATAGTTTATATATAATTCATATATAATTTATATATAAACTATGTAGTTTCTATATAGTTCAATAGTTCATATATAAACTATGTAGTATTATAGTTTATACATGGTATATATAGTTTATACTTTATACATAATATATATATAAACTATATAGTTTATATTATATATATATATATCTATATATATATATCTATTTTAATTTTTTTTCTCAACTTATTACTTATTTCTATTTATTAATTGACCCATAACTTTTTAAATGAGTATAATTTAGTACATTTTTTTATTAATTTCAACCTCAAAATTTTAAATTATTTTGATTTGACCCCTTTTGTGTTGTTTAATATATTTAAAATTTTATTTTTAATTTCATATTTGTTTAATTTAGTCCTCAAAATTTTATTTGCACCTGAAATTGACCCATACTTATTACTTATTTATATTTTTAAATTGGCCCATAACTTTTTAAATGGGTATAATTTAGTACTTTTTTGTATTAATTTCAACCTCAAAATTTAAAATTATTTCGATTTGATCCCTTTTGTGTTGTTTAATATATTTAAATTTTTATTTGTAATTTCATATTTGTTCAATTTAGTCCTCCAAATTTTATTTGCATCAAAAATTTACTCATACTTATTACTTATTTCTATTTTTAAATTGGCACATAACTTTTAAAATGGGTATAATTTGGTACTTCTTTGTATTAATTTCAACATCACAATATAAAATTATTTCGATTTGATCCCTCATCAATGTGTGTTGTTTAATTTATTTAACTTTTTATTTGTAATTTCATATTTGTTCAATTTAGTCCTCCAAATTTTATTTGCATATGAAATTGATCCATACTTATTACTTAATTCTATATTTTAATTGGCCCATAACTTTTTAAATGAGTATAATTAGTACTTTTTTGTATTATTTCAACCTCACATTTAAAATTATTTCGATTTGATCCCTCATCAATGTGTTGTTTTAATATATTAATTTTTTATTTGTAATTTCATATTTGTTCAATTTAATTCTTAAATTTGTATTTTTCATAAAATTGAACCATGATTATTTATATTCTTAGTAATTTATTCTAAATCATATACAATTACAAATTACAATTCAACGTTCGCGAAAGACGAAAATAATTAATCCAAAAATAAAAATTAACCCGATTTGAACTCAATCCGTATCTGATAGAGATCCGACCTGAATTTTATCTGCCAATGATGTGACCCGATCTGAACGAGATCCGCCTGAAGTTCATCCAAACCTGAATTAACCTGCTTTTTAACTGCTTCGGACCTGATCTGTTTTGACCTGAACTGACAACTATCCGAACTGAAAATGACCTAACATGAACCCGATCTGGATTTGGTGTCAAATCAACCTGAAAATAACCCGAACTGATTTGACCTGACCTGAACCCGATCTGGATCTGGTGTCAAATTTACATGACTTGACCTGTATCCGATTTTACCCGACCTGTCAGGATCCGACTGAAACCTGAACGATTACCCGATTTTACAACCCTAGTGGCTTCATTATTGATTCCTTCAGCGCTTTCTTTGCTTCTTTCTATATGCTCACAATAATTTGGGGGTGATTACCAATGTAATTGTTCGAATTTAATTTTTATTAAAAAAAATATTATATGTTATTGTTAAAATCACTTGAGAAGTTCTAATAAGAATAAATTATATTTGATAATTTTAGATATCAAATAATTCTACATAGATAAAGTAGCACACTAGCAGTGAATTCGAATTGATATCACGTCATGGCACCTACCAGACAGTGTTTTGAAAATCGGATCAGACCGGTCGGTTCAATCGGTTCAATCGGGAATCGTTTCCTAGTCCAGTTCAATCTACACCGGTTGAACCGCTACTAGTGAACCAGTCGGAACTGTTAAACCGTTCGAACCGGACCGGATGAAAACCGGGAAAAACCAGAAAAAACCGTCAATTTTGTTTTTTTTTTTTTAAAATTAAACCAAACGACGTCGTTTGTTAAACGAGCCAAGTCGAACTCGAGTATTGCTGAGCCTGACTCGAACTTGAAAACTTTAAAAGTAAGCTCAACTCGACTCAAACGCACGAGCTAAAAATTATCAAGTTCAACTCGAACTCGAAATATAATATTGAAACTTGAACTCGAAAAGGCTTGAACTCAAAAAAAAATTTAGAAGCTCGATTGAAGCCTAAAATTCGAGCTTGATTGAAGTGAAAGAATAGTTCACTCAATGCTCACCAAAAGGCTCCATGATTTTGAATGCCAAATTACCTCTATTATTTATAGAAGTTAGTTGGGATGCTCTTCTATGTTTCTTAGCCATGTGGGATTGTTTTGTTCTCATATTTTTACTCTTTAGGCTTTTGAGATGCTCTTCTATGTTTCTTAGGCATGTGAGATTGTTTTTTAAAAAAAAATTAAACCAAACAATATCATTTTGTTATGATTTTTTAGCCCCAATTTTATTTTTTAATTATAGTTATATAATTATATTTATCATTTAATATGTTTTACCTTAAATATTATGTTGTAGTTAATTTGAATCATTTTGTTTCACTTGATTTTATGATTTTTAACTTATATATGTTATGACTTGCTTTGAATATGACTAGTGATATAAAAAATTATTTTTTATTAAATATTTTTGGTATTTTTATTTAATTTTTTAAATAATTATGCCGTCGTCCGGTTCTTCCGACCGATCAGACCGATTGAACCAGTGAACCGATAGCATGATCGTTCGCTAACCGGTCCGATTCTGAAATCCATTCTACCAGGAAAGGTAGAGCAATTTCAGGTACACATGTGGCCCTTACTTTATCCCCTCTTTACTTGGATAAAGAAATGAAGGGAAAAAAGGGGGCTTTTACATTAAAATTGTAAAAGAGGTAATCATTTATGTTCGGCTAAGCTTGTAAATTTCAAATCTCTCTGCTTTTTTTAATTTAGAAACATAAAAAGAGCATCAAACATGTACTTGTAAACTCTTAATTTACATGTATAACTAAAACAAATTCTTGCTGCAACCCTTTAATATGGTTTTTATGGGCCAGAAAGTGTTCCAAAAACCGGTCCAAACCCCAAAAACCCTACCCACAAACTATCAAACCTAAAAGCCCATTTACCTGTATAATCCATGACCAGTAGCCTTTTCAGTTTAGGTCCAAAAATAAGGCTGACCAGCCCATTAGCCGTTAAACACTTAATATTGTCATCAATAAGAGAGCAAATCATTTAATATAATAAGTAATTGCCAAGGATTAGTTACACTATAAAAAGGGTATCTGTTTTTTGACAAAATATAAAATGGTATGTTAAGCAACTGTGGTTGTATGTATGATCAACAAAATGATTAATAGTCAAATTAGCATACCAAAGAAGCTAATATGAGAAACCAATGTGAATTGATTTGAGTAATCTCGCTCAAGCTTCCTTCACACCAAGATGCTTCTGCCGACTTAAACATTATTAGATTAAGTCCTAGTACATAAATTCCCACTAATATTATACTTATCCAATATATACAAACACTATAATGTCGGCATTTCTAATCCCAAGCTTTTAACAATCACAGAAAAAAATGGAAAGGGTTTCTAGAAAAGGTGATGTCGTTCTCTGATTGTGATATATCAATTCTCATGGAGAATTAGCATTGATGATCGGCTTCCTTTGGATCAGGTGAATAATCGACGTATAAGGCAACACACTTGAATATCATCCCAGTGGTGACTGTCTTAATATTGGGACATTTTAATTTTCAACCTTTTCTTTGCGTGATTAATTTTGTGTCAATAATTATAAGAAATATCTTAATTACATGTTTAATTTATGAGATTACAGTTGTAAACATTCATATAATTATGTATATTTTTTTAATAAAACTAGCTGCTTCTATAAAAAAATAAAAATATATAATAATTGTATGTATCAAAATAGAAAACTTTCAGATTTGGGAGTCATACCAAAGTTGGTGTAATGAAGTTTGCATGCCATGGTGGGTGAGTATGGTGTGACCCCATAAAATAATTATCACATTGAATGAGACAATGGAAGAGTTTCTTATGTCTTACCAGAAGAAAAAACAGACCAAAGGATAAGTTGAAAAACGGGCCAATTAAAACGCAAACCAAAAACCAATTGCTTTGGCCCCAATCAATTTTTAAAATAAATATTTCCCCGCAAGCTTAAAATCCTTCTTCCACAAAGCATCATGCCCCCCTTTATAACCCCATTTCTGTCGCCATAACTATTGATAAGTGAGTGAAATGATCAAAATCAGAAGACGAGAGAAGAAGAAAATGGCTCACGAGGACACAGACTTATCGTCTTTCTCGACCACCCATTTTTCTGTATCAAGAACCCAGGAGACCTAGTTGCCCTTCATTCGAAACCCGAAGATCATTTCTAGGAAATACAAGTATTAGCTAGAAGAGTGCAAATGTAAACTCTCTTCTTTCTTTATTTTTTTGTCTATCTCAGCAGTCAGCACAACAACAATATGTGTTGACAGGAAAAAAATGGCAGACAAGAGGGAGCCAGGCATGCAATTGTGAGAGTTGCGGGGTTTTTATTTATTTTTTGTTTACTTTTTAACATTATTATTCCCATATCAATCCTTTTTTAATTTAAATCTTTATTAACCTTCCAAGAAAAAGAAAAGGAAAATGGGAAACGACAACGTCTTTTGAAGGTAGCAAATCATTTCTGCACTTAGAAGTAGAACCCAGTTGTATTGATCTTCATATTGCAGAGTTTTTCAATTTAATTTCTTTCAGATCAAAACATGAGGTTTAACTCTTGTATACACTAGTATTTTTAAGATAAAAGATGGAGGAAAAATAAGGAGTAGCTGTTATAATTTGCATGATCTCCTGTCGTCTGACAAGCAGGAAACTCTTCTATTTTCTCTATATATTAAAGGATGCGATAGATAAATCGGATACGTAATGTTAATTTTCTCATTACAATTTCCAACAACACGTCCAAATTTTCTTAGCATTGGATGTTGCCTATATTTCTATGGACATGGAGTTTTATTTATGACTTATTACCAAGGTAGGTAGTTTTTAAAACCTAGTTTTCTGCCCAAATAGAGATAAAAACCGACCCCAGAAGGAAAAAAAACTGTTGGCATGTGAAACTTTGAACTACTAAATAATATCTTTCCCCAAAACAAAGTTATAGTCTGTCAATATTTTGTGTCCATCAAGTAATTCTAAAATGGTGGATCTCAATTGCACCAAGTCAAAAAGTGCTGCAACATAATAAATTATAGAGGAACGCTAAAGCCAAGGCGCTATGTTGGCTTTATGTTCATCACATATTAATATATATCTATTCATATTATCAAAGTAATTAATAGTTTTAGAATGGCAAAACTTTCGAGATAATGTTCTGAAAGAAATTAATTCACGAGCTAATGCACTCCCAAGATTAATTGCTATCCATAGCGTTAGCCGTAGGTCGCCATGCACTCCGGGGGACCTTGTAGGTCGCCATGCACTCCGGGCGACCTACCCTTGCTCAAACAGAGAGAATGAACGTGTTGCATGACACATGCACGTCCCAACACATAGGTCGCCATGCCCTCCGGGCGACCTTGTAGGTCGCCATGCCCTCCGGGCGACCTTGTAGGACGCCATGCACTCCGGGCGACCTACCCTCGCTCGGCTTCCCTCGGATTCCCTCGCATAGCTCGCTCGGTTGCCCTCGGATGCCCTCGCATAGCTCGTTCGGATGGCCTCGGTCGGATGGCCTTGGTCGGATGGCCTCGGATGCCCAGCATGTTGGGACGTGCATGGCACATGCAATCTCTTGTAGCTCGCTGGGAAGACATGGCGACCTAGTAGGTCGCCTGGAAGGCATGGCGACCTACGGCCAACACTGTGGATTTCACCTTATTTGAGCAATTAATCTTGGGAGTGCTTTATCTCGTGAATTAATTTTTTCCAGAACATTATCTCGAAAGTTTTGCCGTTTTAGAATTGTCTGCTAAATATACATACACTCTTAGCTTTAAGCTCATGGCCCAATTAGTAACAAAGCGCAAAGAGTTAGCTTCCTCGTGTTGAACGTAGAAGATTTAAACAAAAGCCATTGAGCACCGAAAGGGAAAATCCACCACTAGGGTTCGTTCGTCTTTCATCGTGTCAAAACAGAGAAGCGAATCTCAAAGGGCTTAACAAACTACAAACCCAATATTCATGACCCAACTGAGCTTTTTTATAGTCTATTATAAGTAACTACCCAACACACTTACAAATGGATATAACAAACAGGCCCAATAGCTGCTTGTATAAACGAAAACTGATTAGCCTTCATAAGCTTTTGTACTTCTTGCAAAGAAAACACACAGAGTTGTCGACGAAACTTTCCTTTTAAGCATGTTATGGTGTTAAAAGTAGTAACAATGTAATTAAGTATCAATTCATGATTAGTAAGGTGAATTTGACATGAGATCATATATAATTCATGATAAAATCAGATGACAATGTTGTTGATATCTATTTGATAAGTATGTATAATGACCATATTTAATCATATGTAATATTTGTATGTTTGAATCATATTTTCGTGTGGATTAATGTAATTGACTGGTATATGATGATTTATGATTATTTTGATGGATTTAAGACAAGTTCAAAAGAAGATTTTAACCATTTAGTGCATTTTGGCATAGATATTATACAAGTGTATCAAAATATTTGAATCAGTGTAGGAAAATGAAGAACGACAGAACGAGAGTCAGTACTCTCTTTTTACTTTTATTGAAAACTGTTGTAATATCTCCAAAGGAGACCAACCATTATATAGAAAGGAAATAACTGAGTTGGTTAGGACACGGTCTAGTAAAGTGGTACCAATTTTAAAAGTGGAAACTCATTTTAATTAAATTATTTTATCATATTCTTAATTTTAGTGAAATTATAACAAATTTCAAACTCTAATGCCATACACATGAACTCCATTCAAGGGTTTTTTTTTGGGTGAATAAGAGGAGGGGGGGGGGGGAATACAGTCTAAACTTAAGAAAGGAAGAATTTCCTCGGGTGGATCTATGAACACACGGAATTCCACTATTCCCTCCTGGCTAGTTTGGCTAAATTTGTCAGCGGTCTTGTTGGCTTCTCTCGGGGTGTAGCAAATAGACACAGCCACTCCCTTTCCAAGAGTTCGCCTACTCTGCTTATAATTGTCCATGAACAGTTCGTTTGTTGGTATGTCCGGAGCTGTCGAATAAATTAAAAAGAAAAAACGACATAAAAGATAAAAAAAATGTTATCTATTTATTATTTGTATTTAAATATTTAACGACATCATTATTTTTTAAATTATCTAATTGATTCGAATAAAATTAATAAAATAACTTTTCAATAATAATTTTAAAAAAACGACATAAAAGATAAAAAATTTGTCATAATGATGTGGTTAAATATTTAAATACCAATGTTCAAAATTTTAAAAAAAAATTAATAAAATTTCTATTAAAACAATCAAGTTAATGATTAAAATAAAAAAAATTAATAAAATTTCTACTAAAATAATCAATTTAATGATTAAAATAAAAATTAATATGTTGATGACATATCGATTAAAGTGGCGTTTGAGATTATTTAAGTAAAAGTAATTCTAAACAAATCTTAAATTTAGAAGAGTCTAAAATCTAATCGATTAATATAAAATTAAAAAATTAAAAAATATTTGTAATCGAAAATTTTACCAATAGCGTAACTCTTTAGAGTAATCTAAGTAAGATTTTAGATTGAGATTGAAAATATTATGTTATCTATAACAAACAATATAAATTGCATAATTATTTCGATTGCAATCTAAAAAGTTATATTCAAGATATTTTTATTGCAATCGAAATTATTATCAATTGTGTAATTTTTTAAGAGTAGACGTAATATTTTAGGTTAAAACTCATCGTAATATAATATTTTTATTTATAACTAAAATTATTATCAATTGTATATTTTTTAATTAAATAAAATAATAATTTTCAATTAAAACTCCCTGTAAATTAACCTTAGTTAAGTGACGCACATTTAGGGATGGGCATGAGCCGGGTTGGGTCAGATTTTTGATCCACCCGACCTTACCCCAGAAAATGACTCCTCCACCCGAAATTTGACCAGACTCACATAATATATACTTGAATCCGACCCGATTTATTGAAATAATATTCGAACCCAACCTGACCGGACTCGAAATAATAAAAAAATATTATTTTTATTCAATAAAAACAATAATTTAATTGAAAAAAATAATATAAAGATGTATATTATTATAATTATTTATAAATATATAAGGTAAAATTATATTTTTTCGGGTCAAATAATTTTCACCATAAACCTGAATCTGACCTAACCCAAACACAATCTTTTAAAAAATCCGACCTGACACACTCAATTTTTTTTAAAATAATCCGACATGATTGGTTCGGATCACATTCTCATCTCTACGCACAACAAACCCTAAAAGGAAGTTGGGGCGAGAGGCCCGCACTTCGCACGTGCGAAACCCGTTTGCTTTGGTCTGATAAAATCGCTGACGCGATAAGTTAAGAGCAGAAAACAAGGGTTTTCAAGTCACATTTTAACAGAGGAAAATCGATAAAAATGGCGATGGCGATGGCGAGCGTGAGATCTGGTCTCCTCCGAGCAACCCTTCGCGGCGGATCTCGCCCTATTGGTCCTCCCAAGCGGGGCTTCTCTTCCTCTTCTCATCACGACGATGCTTGTATGCCAGCTTTTCTTTATCTATTTCTCTCTTTTTGCTCTTCAGAATTCATTTTTTATCTCATTGGTATCAATTGTGTTTATTAGTCTATCGATATCTTGAATTTCAGTTGTTCCATTTTTTATATTTTAGGGTTTCTTGTTTAGTCTAACCCTTTTAATTTTAATCGAACCTGTGTTACAAATAGAATAAGTGAAATCAATCCAGATTAATATTGAAATATTGAACCTAAAAAATCAAGTTAAAAATTCAAACAACTTAGAAAATTCAGATATAATTATTTGTAATGTGAATTTATCGTGTTCTTTTTCAGATGAAACGGCAAAATGGGAGAAGATAACATATTTGGGTATCGCTACATGCACTGTTTTAGGCATTTATAATCTATCAAAAGGCCATCCCCACCATGAAGAACCTCCTGTAAGCTTATTTTTAGTCGGTTTAATTTATTTATATGTATTTTTAAGAATATTTTTGTTATTAATTATGATTCTTGGACGCTTCATGATGTGTGAAATCTTTGCAGGCGTACCCATATTTGCACATTCGCAACAAGGAGTTCCCATGGGGTATGTTCTTATTGTTATTCTTTGGTTCAACTTGAATAATGTTTTTTGTATTTAAATTTTGCTAATCAGGTCCTATTGTGTCTTTCCATGGATATTATAGTTGATATCTTAGCTGGGGTTTCTTTTCCTTTTCTGCCAATTGATTAAAAATTGAGGGATTTAAGCAATTCTATAGTTAAGTTAGGGCCTGTTCATTTTGTTAAAAAACAATTGCTTTTTCAAGCATCCAAAGCACTATATAAAGTAATTTATATGGGGACTTAAAAGTTGTCAGCTCATAGTGATGTTTTGCACCTTAAAAATGGCTTCTTTTCTTTTTCTGATTGCTTTCTCACTTGCTCACTCATTTTGTTGTTATATGAGCTGTGGAAATGGTGTCATATATTGAATATTTACCCCCCCCCCAGTTCATGTTAGTTTATACTATACAAACTATAACACTAGCTTTTGTTGTATACCAAATTCTAGTTGAAATTCCTTTTCAGCCTATCTTACTTTCATTCGTCATGTCCCTGCATGCCTAATTCCTTGATAAATTTCCAAGACTTAGATTCAATAAAGACATGGTCTATCAGGTTTTGTGCTCGGTTGGTAATCAGGTCAGCAGTTTAGAGGTTTGTCTACAGAAGGTGGCTTAGGCTTAGTCAGTGTGGGTGTATATGGTTGTTTAGGGGTATTTTTTTATTTGGGTGTTTTATGAGAGTGTTTATCTTGATGTATCTTATGTAATATCTTTTGCTTAATGAAATCATAAGGCACTCTTTTCCTCCTTCCACTGATTAAGGAGCTTTCCTACAAGCTCCATTAATCAAGAAGAGGGTTTTTAACGAGGCCTTCAATTCTTATAAAAAAAAATAAAGACATGGTCTAAAACTCTCTTTCATTCAATCATTTTATGGTTACCTCATTTGGTTTAGCAGGTCTCTAATTTTATCTTGTCAACCAACATAGGAATCTTATAATCAAGATTATGTGGTGTTAATGAAAACTAATATATAAATTGCTTTTTTTTTCTTTTTAAAGATTGTAGAAATTTTAATTACCGTCACATGCTGGTTGGAGAGTTGGACAATCATATTGCATATAAACTGTAAAAAATACCATAATTATTATTCATAAAGTAATATAACAAGTGCGTTGCTATTTTGGAGAGTTTTTTTACCCTTGTCGATCTCGTTAGTTGCTGTTCTAGGCTTGGTCATCCTTGACCGAGTGAGCATTGTTTGTATGAAATTTAGTTTTACCAATATTGGAAGTTGATGCAATAAGTTTATACTGCACGTTTTATGTGTATATATATATTGGTTGATTCAATCTATTTATCGTTTTATTTATCATCGTACTCAGGTCCTGATGGCCTTTTTGAGGTGAAGGAGCATCACTAGGACAACAGATGGTCTGATTGACTTGCATCTTCCCAAGCTTATCACATTTTTATGATTTTTCTGAGATATCAATCAAATAACTGTGTGGATCTTTTCATGTAATTTTTAGCGCTTCCATTTCTGTTTCTGGATGTCTATCGAGACTTTGCATTGCAAGTTCATAAGGTTTTCTGTATGGATGTGCCCACCATACTCTGTTCCAGAATAATAAGATCAATGAACTGTTTGTGGATCTTTTCGTTTCCAGTTTTCATCTCACTTTTTAGATATCACTGTTTGTGAACCTTTTATTTATCTTGTATTTATAGCCCTCCAAGAACATTTTCTGGGAACAATTAAAAAACACAGTTCAAAGCCCTGAAGCGAGTGATATGTGGGTGATTTCAACCAAATTTGGCCACAACAAGATCAGTTTTCTTTACGTAATTCAGGCCTTCCTGGAGCGTCAAAATTCCTCCAATCTTTTGTTGGATCATGTAGGCTTGTAGAAGGGTCGATGTTTTTCTTGGACTAGCAATTGAAGCTGCTTGGGAGCACTTTGATGGAGTTTTTGTTTCGAACAACACTCGGATGACCTGGTATAATCATGCCCTTTGCCTTCGCTGCACGGACTATAAACCAGGTTTGAATTAATGTGAACTTTGCACCCTTACTGATAAAAATTAATAATGGCTGCGTGGAGCATACAAGCTCGTTTAGTACAGAAGATCAAATCCACAAGATCAACAGAATAAAAATGTTTTGGTGAATATTCACGTGAGGCGTCGACAATTGGAAGCTCAAATCGCTCTGATATTCAAGCCGTTGAGAATGTTGTTGTAGACATTAATTTTTTTTTATAATAATAATTATAATTATTATTAATATAATATATTATTATTATTATTATTTATTATTAAATATATATATATTACAAATTACATCAGAGGCCCAATCCAGTACAGGCCCGATCAGCTAGCCCAACATAACCCTAAACCCAACTAGGGTTTCACACTTCTCAGCTCCAGCCGCCGCTCCAAGAACTCCAATCGACGCTCCCGACACTTCCCAAGCCAGAATGCCAACGTCACTGCCGACGCTCCACTAGTGCCACGCCTCCGACGAAGACTCCAGAAGACTCAGAGCAGCCGCACACGTTGAAGTCTAGAGTGAGTCACCACTATAGTTTGGTGACTCATCGAATTTTGCCCTATTATCCGATCCGAAGAAGACACTGTGGTGGCTATAAAAGCCACCACCGAACCTGCAAAGGAGAGCAGACACAGATCAAGAACAACAGAAAAGAACGGAAAAAAAAACAGAGAACCACGAGAGCAACTAAGAGAACAGAAGCCAAACGACACACAACAAATAAACCCACAACATCAAAGAAAGAAGAGAGAAGGGAACTTACCACCGAGGAGCCTCTACGAGCCACCAGAAACCGAAACGTTTAAGAAAAAGATCCTAGATCTACAACGATTGGTAAGAGTTTAGGTTAAAAAAACTTTAGATTCGGGTATAGAAAAATAGAGACTTCGATTTAAGGGGGGTTTTGTAATTTTCGGCCACCGGATACGGTGGCCGGCGGTGGTGCTGGCGCCGGAGCAAGGCGGCCGACCGATTTCCTTCATCAGAGAAGGCAGAGAGAATTTTTCTCTCTTTTTAGAGAGAAAAAGGAAAGAAGAAAATGAAATGCTTAAAGCCATTCTCAGCCGATTAATGGGTATTTAAACCCCTCCCCGAACGACGTCGTTTTGGGGAGGGAGTATCTCTATAATTACCATCAAGGGTAAAACCCTTTCCGTGACCTTTCTATGTTTATATCTTTACACTTTGGTCAAAAAATCAATTATTGAGCCTTTCAATTCGGTATTTAAATTTTATTTTCTTTACATTTTAGTCCTTACCCGTAATTATACATATTTACGGTAAATACCTAATTAGTCCCTGGTAATTTTAATAAATTTTATTTTAATCCCGTATATATTATTAAGGCTAAATTACACTGTAGGCCTCTGGATTTTATGATATTTTGAAGTAGAGTACTAAGTTTAAATATTCTACATTTTAACATTATATTTTTAATTTATTTTATTTTAATCATTATTTATTTACAATATTATTACTTTTATTTTTCAATTATTGCTTTAATTATTATTTTATTATTATCTTAGTCATATAAATATATATAATAAATAATATTTATTTATTTATTTTATTTGTTTTCTATGAAATAAAAATCCTATTTATGAACTAGATATGTTTAATTTTATTTTATTATTATGTTTTAGTTATTTATTTATTTTTAAATATTGAAGGAAATAGTTGTCTTAAAACAACTAGAAGCCCTTTTCTAATATTTTTAAATAAATAAATATGTTATTTATATATATATATATATATATATATATATATATATATATATATATATTCTTTAAATTATAAATAACATGATTATTAAATTAAATATATCTTTGAATTTTTAATAATAGAGACAATTTATAATTAAAAAGTACCAATTTTGGGCGTTGTAGGGGTGTTAATCCTTCCCTAAACGTAACCGACCACGAATCCCTTTTTATTATTAAAAAGAACGAATTTTTGGTTAAAACGCAGATCAGTTTATCTTTTAATCGATGTTTTCTTAAAAACTCTTTTAAAGGATGATTTTTAGATATTCGACCTACCTGACCCAAAAGGCCGATGGCGACTCCCAAATTATTTTAAAAACCATTTATTCACATCACTTTTCCCGCCTAGTAAAAAATTCGTGCCCGGACAAAAACCGGTTACGACAGTTTGGCGACTCCGCTGGGGACTATGGTCAAGCTTTTAAAATTAAATATAAATTGTCTCTATTATTAGAAATTAAAAAAATTCAAAAATATATTTAATTTATAATTCTTTCTTTTCAAAATTTTTATATATACTTATTATTTTCATAATATTTATATTATTTTATTAATGTTTCATTTTATTTTTCAAGTATTTTATTTCATTATTTATCTGTCAGAGGTTTGAACATTTATCCTCACACACAACACTTGCATTACATAACATAAGCTTTCTAATCAAGCTTGTCCCTTTTAAGTGGGAGTGAAAGCGACGTCTTCGTGAGAATTTATTCTCCATGTCAGACTTAGCAAGTAACTTTCGGGGTTCATATGCTCTATGTCTTCGTGAGAATTTATTCTCCGTGTCAGGTATAGAGAAATGTGTCCCCTCGAATTGAACTCGATCCGCTTAAGTCTGTAATGGACTAGGATTGAGGGTTGACAGTCCAAGGGGGCATTAACAAGGACAGTTCGAGTACCTTTACACCTAGAACTGAAAACCTGCATATAATAAACCCTAGAAACTCTCTCGATCTGAAACCATGCCGAAATTTTGTCAGTAGGTATACACAAAGTAGAAATAAGCTCTAGCTTTTAATTCCTTTTCTATTTCCTGAATAACTGCATGCGAACTAGAAATCATGCGGTTAGGTTAATTTTTCCAAACAAAGCATGGAACTAGAAAGCATGAGGTTAAGATTTATACCTTGATAGATAGATTTTTTTCCATTAGTTGGTACTAACTATTCTATTTTTTCTTATTTTTTCATGCATGTTATATTGCTCTAATCTATTCATATTGATTTCTTTCGTTTGCATTGCATGATCATAGCATAACCAAAAGGTGTTGACTTGAAAGATTGTTCATCATATTGGAAAGAAATCGTAAATGGACAAAAAGTTTTATGATCAAACAAAATATGATGCGGCCAAGAAAAGACATCCTGAGGGAACTCTGAAGATAGAGGAGAGCTATGCACCCAAAGATCGTATGCCCATTGAAGAGCAAAAGGAGATACGAGAAATAAGAGAGCAGATGTCCAATATGATGGATAGAATATCTGTTTTGGCCAAAAGAGAAGAGATTCCTGCACAGAAAGAGAGAGAGCTCAATGAACTTAACCCTACAATGTCAGATACGCAAGTGACTTCGGATCTTAACCAACTTGAGAAATTACAGACAGTCATCATTCGTATTCATAAATCGTTTGAAGATACCAAAGAAATGGTGACCACTGTAAAAGCTCCCAGAGATGAGAATAAATCATGTAATCAGAAATCATCGAAGTTTGGTCTGCTCTCGACGTCTAAAACTCAGGTTCAATCCAAGACAAAAGGTGGTTCTCATTTTGATACTATCCCCATATCATATAAAAAGTTGTATGAGAAGCTACTTGAAGCACGAGAAGTGACCCCGTACTACATAAAACCGTTCCAACCTCCATATCCGAATTGGTATGACATCAACGTTTATTGTGAATATCATGCCGGAGCTCAAGGACATACTATTGAGAATTGTCTTGCCTTCAAACGTCGAGTCCAAAGTCTTTTGAATCATGGAACCTTACAATTTATGGTAAATGATCGACCTAGTTTGGTAACCGAAAGTCCTGCTAGATTAATACCAAAAGTCTTCAAAGGTAAGAGTATCAGTAGGGGCGCCCAGAGAGAAGAAGATTTGCTGAGGTTTGAAGCTCAAATACTTCATTTGAAGATTGAAAACGATAAATTTGAACCAAAATGGAAACCATACATGAAGATTTCCAGAAGGTCAGTCAAGCCTTTCAAAATGCTGGTATAAGAAACACCCCAGAAGAGTGGATAACAGGGGTCACCAAACTGAAAAAGAATTGCAATATAAATGAAGGACGAGCCAAGAAGTTTTCTCATGATTTACTAGTTGCAGAAGAAAGACTCAATACAACTGTCATGGAATCGAGAAAATATCAAGTCAACAATCAAAGGTTGAATAGTGCTATGACCAATAGGGAAGCATCATATCAGATCCATCAGCATGAGATTGATACTGAATTAAAAGCCACTATCGACAAGAACAAGACATTGAAGAAATGTTTAGATGATTATGGAGATCTTGTACGAGAACTCTGTAACCATAAAGATTCCCTTACAAGGGAAAATGAGCAACATTGCCTACAACTCTGGGAATTGACACAGAAGATGAATGAAAAAGACACTGTTATGAAGGAAGCTACTGTTCAAGCAAGCAATGTGGCTCATAAGCTGGTGGACATAGCTGGCTTCGCAAGAGAATTAAAGCAGATTGAGAACTCCACACCTGAGCATGAGTGGAAGTTAGTTTGGCTTTTAAGGGAAATAGAGAAGTTAGGAGTGAAAGCTATCCCCTACATGTAAAAGTTTTGTTTGATGTACCGAAGCTTTTGTGTTCAATGAAATCTGTTCTAAGATGATCACTCTTGAGTAACACCTTTTCATACATGCATTTACATTTTGTATCTGTGCATTTTCATTTTATATTCTTACTTTTTATATCTTTGAATTGCGCATTTTGTATTTTTATATTTGGCATTTATGCATTTTCGCATTTACATTATATTTTTTTTATTTAAAGTATTGTTATATACATTAAATATAAAAACATGTAAGTAATTAATGAAAGGTTTTGTAACAGTAAAACCAAGGTCATTCATTCATTTTACTTTACCATCATCATGAAAACAATGGAGCAATCGTATGAGGGACTACAGGATCAGTGGCCAGAATAATTGACAGGGTTACCTCAGGATATAAGGAAAGAAACATCAGATTCAGTACCAGATGGATCAAATCAAATTATTCAGTGTATGGCATCTGATAAAGAAGAGATAATTGATAAAGAGAAACCGTGCTATCGGATTGAAGAGTCGAGAAAGATAATATACCCTGGGGCATCCCACTCAAACCCAAAGAATAGCCTCATTAATTATTCACAGTATGAGGAAAGATTCAAGAAGATGGATGAAGCAATCAGAAATATCAAATGTGTTGATACTTTCTACAAAGAACTAGAAGTAAGAGAACTCAGCTTGGTTCCAGACTTGATTATTCCCCATGAATTCAAAATGCCAAATTTTGAAAAATATGATGGCACCAGTTGTCCCTTAATCCATTTGAGAATGTTTTACAGAAAAATGGAAGGATATTTAAGTTCTGATGATCTGTTAATTCACTCTTTCCATGATAGCCTTATTGGCCCAGCAGTAGTCTGGTACAATTAGTTGACCCAAGAATAGATCAAGAGATGGGTTGATCTAGCTGATGCATTTTTGGGACAATATCTGTATGTTAAAGGCTTAGCTCCAACACGTATGGATCTTCGAAGAGTAAAGAAGAAAACCAATGAAAGATTTCAAGAATATGCCTTAAGATGGAGAGGAGTGGCACACAAGTTCAACCTCCCATATTAGAAGAAGAAATATCACATATGTTTCGTGATTCCCTTCCAGTGCCTTTCTTCGAGTTAATGCATGCAAATCCGACAAAGGAATTCGGGAATCTTGTGACAAGTGGAGATTTAATTGAGAATGTAATTAGTGAAGAAAATTCAAAAGTCACATCCAAGAGCCCGACTGATCAGAAAACAAAAGCTGGTGATGTGAATGTATGTCGCATCCAGAATCCCCGCAACTGCAAAAGAAAAAGATCAAATAGTTGTTCGGATCGACCAAAGAAAGTCATACGATCAAGAAAAACTTTGGAAGTGTTCCAAACTTCTATTTCAGACTTGTATCCTCATTTGGTTAAAGGTCATTACATCACACCAAGACCAACTAAAGTGACATCAAACCCTTCTGCTCATAGCTATGATCAAGATAATGTTTGTAATTTCCACTTGGGGGTAAAGGGGCATTCTACAGGCAATTGTAGGCCACTGTTAAAAGAAATTGAGATGCTTGTTGATAAAGGGGTTTTGACACAATAAATAATCAAGAAATGGGGGGCGAATGAAGAAAAAAAAACCTGATCCTATTACATACCCAACATTATAGGAATAACGAGGCATGATGCATAAACAAGTGGAAGTGTTATCTACCACTGTAGTACTTTCTATTTTCAGCATCTTGTTTGAACTTGTTTTTTTGTTCCTTTCTCCACCTTTTGTGCAATAAATAAATGTGTATTGCTTTTATGGTTATGAGCATGGAATCAAGTTTTAACCTTGAGATTATTGAGTATCAAGTAGATTAAATATTCTTTTAATTTTTCAAGAGTTATAGATCTTTGGAAAGTGATAAAATTATACCTTCCATCCAATGCCAATTACTTGATCCTTACTAAAGACCAAATTTTGACCGTACATTTATCTGAGAATCTGAAGAATGTCTCCACCTGTTTTTGAGACACCAACTCTAGATGTTTACTTTTTCGGGTAGAATTGATCGATTCATTATACTACCTTCCACCATATACATGACTTTAAAAGTCACACATTTGTCCTTCCAAACACAAAACCATCATAAACCAAAAGACCTCAAAAGAACCAAACTTTCAATTATCCGTGAATCTTACTACAAGAAGAGACGAGATGAAGCATCATGGACCAACTCATTGAAGATAATTTCGAGTGATTAGGGCATACTCAAGAAGAAGGAAAAAGTGATTAATTGAAATAAATATATCATGCATTAATTACATTTTTTCATGTAAGTAAAGTTAATCTTGAATATTCATCCCCCTGGAGATACCTCTTTTTACAAGGACTTCTATGTATGAGATGACTAAACTTCATGCACAGATCAAGCACGCCAACTCAGTGTCATATCACCCAAAGATGAATGGGGCATTTGCAGGAGCAAATAAGAACATCAAGAGAATCATTACAAAGACCACTGAAACTTACAAGGATTGGCACGAGAAGCTACCTTTTGCCTTATATGCATATTGAATTACTGTGCGAACATCTAGAGGGGCAATACCTTATTGTTTAGTCTATGGAATGGAAGCAGTATTACCAATTGAAGTTGAGATCCCATTATTTTGTATCCTAAAGGAGGAAAAATTGGAGAAGACTGAATGTATCCAATTTCGATTTGATCAATTAAACCTTATTGATGAGAACCAATTGAAAGCTATTTGCCATGGGCAGATGTATCAGAAATGGATGATGAAAGGTCACGAACAGAAAATACATCCAAGAGGCGTATGTTATAAAAAAGGCCTTTTCCCGAGAAGCGTTGATCTTGGCAAAAACGGATGGGAAAGTTCTGAGAAACCAAATAAACTTAGATTCTGTCAAGAAATATTATACTTGAAGAAGAAAAAAAGACAAAAAGGGAAAAGAGGTTTTCAAAGCAATTGAAGTCTTATACTCATCCAGCAAAGAAAGAAAAAAGAAAAATCCAGCAAAGAAAGAATAAAGAAAAAAAAAGAAAAAAGATGAAAAAGAAAAAAGAAAAAAAAGAGGAAAATTGAATCAAGATGGGTGACTTATTGAGCCTCAAGTTACAAGGTTGATCAAGTACAAACAAGAAGAGCAAGAAATGTTGAAGATATGAGAAAATATGAATGGATAAAAAAAATTTGGCAGTCTAGAAGGATCCAGATGATAGAAAAATCCCCAACAAAGCAGATCCAAGTCAAGCAAAGCAGGATTGAAGGCATCTAAAGAGAATATCTTCAGAATTCATTCCGCCTCTCAAGATTGATTTTTATTTGCAAAAATTGGTTTTTAAAATCTTTAATGCATGATATGAAAAATGATAAAGAGGGTTCAAGATGTAAATTTTTAAATAACATCTTGAAACCAAGGGAGGATTTGATTTGAAAACCTAAAAAGGCGGCTCGAATATTGAATGGTGCAACAACGACATAAGAGACGATCTTAACTTCTTAATGAAACACCACACATCCCAAATACATTCCTGAGAGTCAGACAAAAGAAGTATCTCTATCAGATGAGCATAACAACGAGAAGTATCTCTACAAGATGAGCATAATAATCATTTCTTCAAGTTAACCCAAAGAGACATATATGTTGGACCAACTTGAAAGAACCTACTTTACCAAAATCAACCTACACCTCAAATCAGTCAATAATTTTGACACTTGCCATAGGACTATGATTTTTGAATGATTTAAAAATGTAGTTGATTTATTTGATATTCATTAAATTCATTGTTTATGATTTGATTATATTGTGAACCTGAAAGGGGTAATACTTTACAAAATTCTTTCATTCTTCAATAAAGAAAGGAGAAAAAACATTTTCAAACAGGACAATCTCAAATGAAGAAGGTCCTTGAAGCAATTGTTTCTTATTCTACCTTTGTTGTAGAAAAAGAATGAACGAGGCCAGAATAATGAAGCACTTCACATTTTTGAAGGCAAGTGGTCCAAGAAGCCAGAAAGTCTGGAGAATTGAACTTGTGACACTCTCCTATGACATTATTAGTAGCTCATCAAGAAAGATTATCGTTTATCTCATACTGAGGGCGATAAGCATCACCATACATATTATTTTCCCCAACCATCAATTCATGTTCTCTAGAAGATTACATCATAGAACCATGAACAAGTCACTACCTGCACTCTGGTTATACCGTGATGCTGGCTCAAGTCTTGATACATCATTGCTACTTCTTCTATACTGATCATTTTCTTTGTCAAGATGATATCCATTATGTCCTTCAGAAGATTACTGGATTTGAATTTGAAGACTTATAGCAAAGAATAAGACATTGGAACATAATCTACCCTTATAGGCCTTTTATATAGGGTAACATTGGTTACAGGATTCCAAAAGTTAAAGATGACCAGTTTTACTGTCAACTAAACCGTTCCATAATTCGAAAAGAGTGGGATATATTGGAGCAGCAGAAGAGATAGTTGTCATAGCAGTCATTGCAAGAAAATGCACCAACAAAAATCTTATAGTTCATCCTGATGATGTTTATTTCTTCCAGTAAGGTTGTTACACTGGATGCTACCGATAACAAGGTCGAGTCCGTTAAATCTACTCATCAATTGCTCCAACTGATTATCATTCAGTTCTTGCTCATCTGTTTTCAAAAGTATGCCAAGACAGTAAAAGGTAACTTCTGCATCATTAATCCCAGAGAAAAGAGACAGGACATTGATACCACTGGGGAACTTGTCTCTAGCAGCTCCTCATGTATGGTTTTTAGGGAAACCTAGAAGCATTTCCACCTCATCAGGTTCAAGTGGAGTAACTTTATTCCTTCCAACCCATACCAGATTCCATTTTCAGCACTCATCAAGAACATACTTCTGGACACTCGAAGGTGGCTCATCGTCATAAGCTTCAAGAGCCTTACAGATCCTTTCTATCAATTTGGCACTTCCTGTACATGTTTGTAAACAGTTTAACTTTGTTCTTGGATCCCAGGAAGGCCATCATTTCTTTGTCAATGGAAAAATATCATGTATGGTGCATGGAGAAAGTAGAATAATAGGAAATCTGTTCTCAATTGGCAGATTATAAATATAGATCCTTTTTCGTACAACAGCACAAAAATACGTCGAATCTATAAATTATGGCTCTACATCGTATAAGTACCGTGACATTTCGGTCCAAACACCAACTGGAGCAAGTGACATGTTCTCATAGTAGAAATAAAGAGACCCAATAGCATCTTCTGGAAGTGTTCTTTGAGTTATCTAATCTGGTTCGGTAAGAATCCCAAAACCAATCATTGGATTTGAAAGATGAACATGATCATCTTCATTAAGAAGCTTCTTTTCAAGCTTCTTCTTTTTCTTCTTCCTTTTCCAAAAATCATAGCCAGAGTTTCGTCTTTGCTTGTAATTGGGGTCATTGCATAATTGCTTCCTATCTTCTACTGAAAGAAGTGCGTCAGCAACTTTATCCATTTGATCAGCACATATAAAATCTGTCAACTCTGCAATTGATGAATCAGGATCACATTTCTATGACTATTGAAGACTTAGCATTTGAGTATCCCATTTTTGTAAAGTATAACAATTTATTCTCCTCATCAGAATCAGAATTCAGGATTTCCTCGGTATCAGAAAGAACTATCAATATCTGTGAAATCATCCTGAAAGATCGCTTCATAATCAGATGAGTTGTTATCAGAATCAACATGTTGCATAGGTGTGAATTTTTCAAGAGCCTGTACCACTGTATATATAGTCTTGCTATTGCATCAGATTACTGTTCGCATAAATTAGTTTTTCTCCCACATAAAAGTATATTTCAGAGATGGCCTTCACTGAAAGATAATAAGCCACTGTGTCAGCCTGGAACGGATTACCAAGTTATTTTTACTGCTCTGTCTGACTAAATCCCTCCAGATACATAAAATGGTCACCTCATTCAGAATACACATATCTCAGACGTTTCTGTCATAATGATTGAGTACTTCTTAAGTTTGTGACAACATGAAGAGTTTTCCTCCAGTTACTTGACAATACTACTGTTTAGTGACACCAGAATGAGAGTATTCAAGATATACAAATTTGGGGCACGAATAAAGCTACAAGTACCTACAACAGTTCATTGTCAAAATTGGATCTCGTGGGGATCAAGACATTTCAGTCAAACAGACATTAAGAGTAAATCAAACATATCTAGAGGGACATATTGAGGGCCCATTTCAACCAGAAATAGAATATTGGGGCATTTTGAAGGCTCACAACAATATGAATATTTGGGCATTCTTGGAGGCTCATCTCAACAAGAAGTAATGTTGAGCACACTTTTAACATTTGTATCAGCAAATGTTGGGGCATTTTAAAGGTTCCTTCAGACAGATCCATGTGGGGCATTTTGAAGGCTCAGATTAACAAGAAAAAAATGTCGGGGCATTCTGAAAGCCCATTTCAATCAGAAATTGGAATAACATTTTGAATATTCATATCAGCAAATGTTGGGGCATGCTGAAGGCCCACATCATTATGTGTTAAAGATCATTGCTTTGAGAAAAAATTTCCAATGAGATAGAAAGGTATGAAGAATGAAAATGATAAAACAGTGACAGTCGAGTTGACTATATTGCTTCGTTCATCAGGCAGTTGCATTAGGGTCATGTTGTTGAACAAATATCTACTCAGCAAGTATGGTTTCAAATACCCAATCTTCTTAAATCATGTGTCACATGACAATGTGTTCTTTGATAAACTACATCATGATTGCATGAATAAAGATGATCCCCAGGTAAACTACTCGATCCAGGGTTCAGTTCCTCAAGATCTCAGCTTTGAATTTTGTATTATGTGTGTCGGTAATGATTGGAAATATTTCTTTGAGATTCCTGGCAGTTAGTTACAACCATACTGTTGGGATTATGAAGTTGTTTTTCACAATAGTTTTCGCTTAATCGATGACATTAGAAAGGGAGACTCGACTCACTTACATTACTGTTATTCCCGCTATTACTGGGGTTATCATTGCCAGCTAGACTGAACTGAGTTTTCATCTATTTTGGTTTTATCATGTGCGTTTCATCCCCAGCAGCAAGAAATCCACGAATATCTTTCTGTACATAGATCTTATAGCTGAAGTGTTTCTACTTTCTACAATGCTCATTACAGAAGAAAACGTGATCAGTATTACACTTACCCTTGCCTGAGACAGTATCGAGATCAATTAGTGTCTCCTATTCAATTCAACACCATCACATTTTGTGAATTTGACCAACTTTTTTGTCATACCAGTATTTCACCTGTATTCCCATTGAGTTTTGTTCTCAAGTGGTCTTGTGACATCATACAAAAACTTTGAACACCATGCAAAGAGCTTCATTGACCAGCAATTCGAGCAGAAGCCACAGGAGATGAAGAATGTATTGTCAAATGTTTTATGAACCAGTGATTATGATGTTGAACCAATGTTGTTATCATATGGTTTTCCTTTATTAATACAAGATGAAGTTTGTCTTCTTCAACCCCAAGATTAGAAGTGAGATATAATGAAGATTTCTTTCCATAGAAGGAAAGTTGAAATTTTAACAACAAGAAACTAGTGGAGCCAACTAAGGTTGAACGACAGATTGTTGTTAAGCATCTCAACATGATATGGTCCAAGTTGCATTGTTCGAGATTCAATTAGATGTGGAGACATGAAAGGAATTAGGATAAATCTTCCTTATGATCTGTTTCAAGAGTCAAATCAGAACAGACTCTACTCTCCTAATTAATCCCCGTTGAGTCAGACATATCTACATCTATACTCTTCAAAGATGATAGAGTCTCTTTTTAAAGATGATAGATTCTCTTTTCAAAGATGAAAGCTTTATGAGATTTATACACAAGTCCAGGCAAAGAAAGCCGGTGTTACCAAAGACAAAATGGGGCATCAAAGTCATAGTTCTGACTGCGGCAAGAGTTCCATAAATGAAACATTTCATCTGAGACTTTCATGAACCAAATAAGACGCAAAGATACAAGTTGATCAGATGATTCTGCAGTAATGCAAGCTTGATAGCATAAGTTGCTACACTGATATCCAGAGGTAACCCTGTCAATAAATGATGAAGTGAAGGAAGACCAAGTTCACCACTTTGAAGTCAAATGAAGATTGCATCAACATTCATGCATTCATAAGAATATCATTTACACAATAGACAATGCATTACATTAATACATCTGAGTGCATTCAAACATGAAGTTTTACAGATCTTCGGAAGAAGAAGAAGATTCATGGTAAAAAATACCTTACACAAAGAAGGTATTCAAAACCACAAATACAGGAATCATGCAAACATCTGAAGAAGAGATGGACGCAATCCACAAAAATGAGCATTATCTTGAGATTGGGGCATGTTACCCAATCAACATGTTATTTTGAAAAATAATGAAAACGATTTCCATAGTTTCTCATTCAATCTTTTCTAAAAATGAAATTGTTGAAAAGTAAGAAAACGATTTCCTTAGTTTTTTTACTTAGTAAACTATTTCCCACATCTGTAAGTCCTGCAGTGCATGATGTTTCCAAAAAGCCTTCGGTAGCTTTTTGATGTTGTTATTTTGAAAAATAATGAGAAAACGATTTCCATAGTTTCTCATTTTATCTTTTCTAAAATGAAATTGTTGAAAAGTAAGAAAACGATTTCCTTAGTTTTTTTACTTATTAAACTATTTCCTACATCTGTAAGTCCTACAGTGCATGATGTTTCCAAAAAGCCTTCGGGAGCTTTTTGATGTTTTCAAAGCCTTAGGGTCATCTGTAAGTCCTACAGTGCATGATGTTTCCAAAAAGCCTTCGGGAGCTTTTTGATGTTTTCAAGCCTTCGGGTCATCTGTAAGTCCTACAGTGCATGATGTTTCCAAAAAGCCTTCGGGAGCTTTTTGATGTTTTCAAAGCCTTAGGGTCATCTGTAAGTCCTGCAGTGCATGATGTTTCTAAAAAGCCTTCGGGAGCTTTTTGATGTTTTCAAAGCCTTAGGGTCATCTGTAAGTCCTACAGTGCATGATGTTTCCAAAAAGCCTTCGGGAGCTTTTTGATGTTTTCAAAGCCTTAGGCTGTAAGTCCTACAGTGCATGATGTTTCCAAAAAGCCTTCGGGAGCTTTTTGATGTTTTCAAAAACCTTCGGGTCATCTGTAAGCCCTTCAGTGCATGATGTTTTCAAACATTTTCATCCTACTCAATAGAGGCCAAATGAAAAAATTATTGTCTTTTTCGTCTTTACTCTATTCTTGTTTAATACAAGAATGAGCAAAGAGGGGCAGCTGTAGACATTAATTTTTTTTCATAATAATAATTATAATAATTATTAATATAATATATTATTATTATTATTTATTATTAAATATATATATATATATATTACAAATTACATCAAAGGCCCAATCTAGTACAGGCCCGATCAGCTAGCCCAATAGAACCCTAAACCCAGCTAGGGTTTCACACTTCTCAGCTCCAACCGCCGCTCCAAGAACTTCAATCGACGCTGCCGACACTTCCCAAGCTAGAATGCCAACGCCACTGCCGACGCTCCACCAGTGTCACGCCTCCGATGAAGACTCCAGAAGACTCAGAGCAGCCGCACACGTTGAAGTCTAGAGTGAGTCACCACTATAGTTTGGTGACTCACCGAACTTTGCCCTATTATCCGGTCCGAAGAAGACACTGTGGTGGCTATAAAAGCCACCACCGAACCTGCAAAGGAAAGCAGACACAGAGCAAGAACAACAAAAAATAACAGAAAAAAAACAGAGAACCACGAGAGCAACTAAGAGAACAGAAGCCAAACGACACACAACAAATAAACCCACAACAGCAAAGAAAGAAGAGAGAATGGAACTTACCACCGAGGAGCCTCTACGAGCCACCAGAAACCGAAACGTTTAAGAAAAAGATCCTAGATCTACAACGATTGGTAAGAGTTTAGGTTAAAAAAACTTTAGATTCGGGTATAGAAAAATAGATACTTCGATTTAAGGGGGGTCTTGTAATTTCCGTGGCCGGCGGTGGTGCTGGCACCGGAGCAAGGCGGCCGACCGATTTCCTTCATCGGAGAAGGTAGAGAGAATTTTTATCTCTCTTTTTAGAGAGAAAATGGAAAGAAGAAAATGAAAGGCTTAAAGCCATTCTCAGCCGATTAATGGGTATTTAAACCCCTCCCCGAACGACGTCGTTTTGGGGAGGGGGTATATCTGTAATTATCATCAAGGGTAAAACCCTTTCCGTGACCTTTCTATGTTTATATCTTTACACTTTGGTCACTAAAATCAATTATTGAGCCTTTCAATTCGGTATTTAAATTTTATTTTCTTTACATTTTAGTCCTTACCCGTAATTATACATATTTACGGTAAATACCTAATTAGTCCCTGGTAATTTTAATAAATTTTATTTTAATCTCGTATATATTATTAAGGCTAAATTACACTGTAGGCCTCTGGATTTTATGATATTTTGAAGTAGAGTACTAAGTTTAAATAATCTACATTTTAACACTATATTTTTAATTTATTTTATTTTAATCATTATGTATTTACAATATTATTACTTTTATTTTTCAATTATTGCTTTAATTATTATTTTATTATTATCTTAGTCATATAAATATATATAATAATATTTATTTATTTATTTTATTTGTTTTCTATGAAATAAAAATCCTATTTATGAACTAGATATGTTTAATTTTATTTTATTATTATGTTTTAGTTATTTATTTATTTTTAAATATTGAAGGAAATAACTGTCTTAAAACAACTAGAAGCCCTTTTCTAATATTTTTAAATAAATAAATATCTTACTATATTAAAATAATTTATTATTATTATTTTTTAATATCAAAAGAAAGAGCTGTCTTAAAGTACCTAGAAGCCCTTTTCTGATATTTCTAAATAAATAAATATGTTATTTAAATATATATATATATATATATATATATATATATATATATATATATTCTTTAAATTATAAATAACATGATTATTAAATTAAATATATCTTTGAATTTTTAATAATAGAGACAATTTATAATTAAAAAGTACTAATTTTGGGCGTTGTAGGGGTGCTAATCCTTCCCTAAACGTAACCGACCACGAATCCCTTTTTATTATTAAAAAGAACGAATTTTTGATTAAAACACAGATCAGTTTATCTTTTAATCGATGTTTTCTTAAAAACTCTTTTAAAGGATGATTTTTAAGTATTCGACCTACCTGACCCAAAAGACCGATGGCGGCTACCAAATTATTTTAAAAATCATTTATTTACATCACTTTTCCCGCCTAGTAAAAAATTCGTGCCCGGACGAAAACCGGTTACGACAGTTGTTCTTCAACATAAGCTTCGTTGGGTGTAGCGGCTCACACTATTCAACACAAGAAATCTGAGAAATAGTGTCTAGCGGCGCTCAAGCCAGCACTAAAATGTTTGGGTTTCCATCCCCGATGGATTCAGCGGTCTTGGTCATTGGAAGCTTGACTGGTTCACCCCTCAGAAGGGTTTACAACAAGGAATGGAACTTTTGGGGAAACAAACCTGGTGTTTATTGGCAAACAAGGAATGTCTTCAGCGACATTCAAACAAATGATGGTTGTTATCATGGTCATTCCAACAGAATTCTGTCCCAACATCAGGAATCACATCTGTCACAGTTTTTTGATCGATACACTGCAAGCTGGAATCAAGAAGCTGCCCCGACTCTCTTTGGGTGAACGAACTCCAACAGGGTTTTCTGATTTTCAGACAATAGGATCAGATTGTTTGGAAATTCGACTTTCATGGCTATTAAGAAAGCATTCCAAGTACTTTTGGATATCGGGCAACCATACAATTTCATGGAAAACCATTTGACCCTTTCGAATGTTTTCTTCCTGCTTGCAGACATACAAATGGCTAAGTGGAAAACAGTTATACGTCAAACATCGCGTACCAGTTTGGAACTAAAGCCTATCACGGACGATATATCATTATTGTCAACAAACCAAATAATCGATAGTGAAGAACAAGAGGTGTTTCCTGAAGAACAGGACAATGATTTGAGAGTTGAGAGTGGCCACCGGAGGAAGGAGGATAACTAGTAAGAAGATGACAGACATTAATGATTTGAGAGTTAAAACCCTAGTAATTGGACGTGGAGGATTTTTGGCAATAATTTTGACAGATTACTTCACACCTTTCTTATGGAATGTTAAAGATATTCTAGAAGCCAGGTGTTTGTTTGTTATGACACGTGATAGATCAAGTGATTGTCTATGTGGTTATGCTGTTGCAACAGGTGGATGAGCAACAGTTGATCTACCATCTTAATCATCATAAATAGCCTACTCTTTGTATGATGTATCATGCTTCTTTAATCAATAAGAGATGTATTTTTCAATAATTCTACCATGGTGCAACCTGCAACAATCTTAGAAGTTGCCAGTGATGAGCAGATCAATGATTCCAGTTCGCTCGCCTTTGCCAATAAGAGGATTAATGTATGCTTAACAAACTCGAATTATCTCTTGTGAAAAATAGTAGGTAATACTCACGATTCGAGGTCTTGGTCTTGAATCTTATCTTGATGAATCCATGCCCATTCCAGCCCAATTAGCAGTCAACAATGCTGAAGAGAAGATTGCTAATCTAGCCTACTTATGCCTCATCAAACAGGATAGTTCCTTGGCCTCATGGTTTCTCTCAACTGTTAGTCCTAACATCTTGCCTCAATTAGGTGGTGTTGATTCCACAACAGCAATCTGGAGTGCTGTTACCAAGATATTCTAAGCTTTTCACAACAAAGATCATGGCTCTACACTGTCACCTTAGGTCAATGAAAAAAGGCAATCAGTCCATGAGGAATTACACGATGGATGTTAAAGAGATTTTTCATCTTCTAGCCACTTGTGGCAGTCCCATTTCAGATATAGATCATATGGTTACCATTCTCAACGATCTTTCTGTATCATGGCTCTACACTGTCACCTTAGGTCAATGAAAAAAGGCAATTAGTCCATGAGGAATTACACGATGGATATTAAAGAGATTTGTGATCTTCTAGCCACGTGTGGCAGTCCCATTTCAGATATAGATCATATAGTCACCATTCTCAACGATTTTCCTGTGGAATATGAACCTACTGTAGCAGCAATTACAGCGAGTAAGAAACCATTTGCATTGAAAAATGTAGTGTCCGTTCTCACTGATGATGAGTCTCACCTTGAAGATTCTTCTCGTTTTCCAGTTGGTGTGAACTTCACTCGATATAATACCAATCAGGCTTCTGATGGTCAACAAGTCAACCAGCATCACAAACAAAGGAAGGCCGAGGCAACAACGTCAACTCTGTGGAAAGCTAGGTCATCTTGTGGACAGATGTTGGCACAGATTTCATCAAAAATTTTAAGGGTGTTTCTGCTCAATAGAATCAATCAGAAAGTGAAGCACAGGAAAATATTTGTTCATGTTTGTCTCATGCCTCTGATTGCACCTATACTCCTTTTGTGGGTACAAATGCTGGCGATGAAGAACCCTCTAACATGGAACCCACTGACAATGTTCAAGTAAATGCGTTGATGGTTGAGGGGAAATTGAGCTACTCCAAATGATTTCTTGACTCAGGTGCCACGCACCATGTGACCAGCTCGTCTTCTCTTACAAACAAGCAAGCATATACAGGAAGTGATAAGGTTCATCTAGGGGATGGTTCAACTATTTCTATTAGTCGTATTGGTCGAAGTTCATTTGCAACTCCCACTAGAAATCTTTTACTAGATCAAATGATTTATGTTCCACAAATAAAGAAAAATCTTTTATCAGTCTCAAAATTTACTAAAGATAATGTAGTTGAGTTTCATGCCAATGTTTGTTATGTTAAGGATGAAACTGAAGTGGTGAAAGCAGTCCTTAATAAACCAATGCAAGTTGATAGAACAAGCATATGTGCAGCCTGCAAGATGGGAAAAAGTCATGTTTTACCATTTTCTTCATCTCAAACTGTGTATAGTCGACCTTTTGAGCTTGTTGAAATTGATGTATGGGGTCCTACTCCAATTGCTTATAGTGGTTTTCGCTTTTTTGTGAATATTATGGATTTGTACTCCAAGAATAGCTGGAAGAATTACTGAAAAATACATCTCTTATTGATTCAAGAAGAATGATACATGAATAAGCTGTTTATGATGATTAAGATGGTAGCTCAATTGTTGCTCATCCACTTGTTGCAATAACATAACCACATGGATAACCACTTGATCTACCACGTGTCATAACAAACAAACACCTGGCTTCTAGAATACTACCAGCTTCTAGAATATCTTTAACATTCACCCTACTATTTTACATGACTTATTTTAACTCATACACACATAATTGGTTTCTCAACGTTTCAAACTTAATAAGAGCAAAAGGTTTTTTCAACATATTTGCAACCTGACTATTGGTAGGGACGTAATTGACTTGAACTTCTCGTACTGCAACTTTTTCTCACACGAAGTGTAGGTCTAGCTCAATGTGTTTACTCTTAGCATGCAGAATAGGATTTGCATCCATAGCAATTGCACTGGTGCTATCACACCGCACCTTTGGTGCTTCTAGCAAAGGAACTGCCATCTCATGTAGAACCACCTTCACCCACAAAAATCTAGTTTATGCTTATTAAATGGTCTGATAAGAGGAAAACATTGACAGCCAAAAACTTTTAAAATAATCATAGTCAGGAAATCCCTAGTGATATACATGTTGCCCTTAAAGATGCAGACTGGTAGGAAGTTGTTATGGTTGAATATAATGCACTGTTGAGCAACAACACATGGGATATTGTTGAGTTGTCAGCTGGAAGGAAAGCTATTGGTTGCAAGTGGCTTTTCAAGGTTAAGAAAAACGCTGATGGATTCGTTAAAAGACTGAAAGCCGAATACAAAAGTTTGACGGATGTAACTTCTGAAGTGATGTGGGTGAAGGCGGTTCTACATGAGATAGCAGTTCCTTTGCTAGAAGCACCAAAGGTATAGTGTGACAGCACCAGTGCAGTTGCTATGGCTGCAAATCCTATTTTGCATGCTAAGAGTGAACACAATGAACTAGACCTACACTTCGTGCGAGAAAAAGTCGCAACACGAGAAGTTCAAGTCAATTACGTACCTAGCAATAGTCAGGTTGTAGATGTGTTGACAAAACTTTTGCTCTTAATAGGTTTGAAACATTGAGAAACCAGTTGTGTGTATGAGTTAAAAGAAGTCATGTAAAGTAGTTGGGTGAATGTTAAAGATATTCTAGAAGCTGCTAGTATTCTAGAAGCCAAATGTTTGTTTGTTATGACACGTGGTAGATCAAGTGGTTATTCATGCGGTTATGTTGTTGCAACAAGTGGATGAGCAACATTTGAGCTATCATCTTAATCATCATAAATATCATATTCGTTGTATGATGTATCATGCTTCTTGAATAAATAAGAGATGTATTTTTCAGTAATTCTTTTTCATGTTTAACATGGAAGAGATGAAGTGTTTTCACAGTTTAATGTTAGATGGAAGGTCTTTTCATAAACCAACAATGTTGCTACATCTTCAACTTCTATTGATTCTATTAATTTTTAATTTAAAAGATATTTTGGAATAAGTTGCAATATTAATTTAATTTAACTTTTATACTTTAAATAAATATTAATTTAATTCTTAAACTTAGTCAAAGTCAATAATCGCTTGTCCATAAAAAGACTTTATTTTAATTACTGCATTAGTGCATTATGTATGACCATATTACGGATACTGCACGGAAAATGATTCTAATATATATAGAACATAAAATGAATTTTATTTTTTGCTTCTGATACTGTAGGCTATTGCAAGCTTGATGGTGGAACCGACCACAATGCTGCTCAACAAATGGGCAACCCTAATAAATTCTGGTCAATCCGAAATAGATGTCGAAAGACAAATTACAACAGCGGCGAGGGGGATTATAGCGAGGTAGAGCTTCGATTTGAGCACCTAAAAGAGAAATGAAGTGTATGAGAAATTGCAAAATTTATTTTTTTTAAAATTTAATGAGTAAAAGTAAACAAATATGAAATGAAAGTAATCATTTTGATAATTCATCCTATATATATTTTTAAAGCGGTTTGGTGTGCTCATTCTCAAAAGTATGGTGTTGGTGAGCTAAACAATACATGTATTTACATGCAAAAAAACTTTCTTTTATGCATGATAAGAGATCAATACCCCATGCTTATTTTTTTTTTTAAAACGTTTTAACGTGAAGTCATTTCGAAAAAGAGATTGTATATGAAAACAATACACCTTTATAACTCACTGTACCAATGATCAATTGTCGAGGTATTTCGAATTAGAGATTTGAGCAAGAAGGGTGAGTTTTCAGATACGTTTTAGGTGTTAGGGAACCATCTTCAGTCTTCACCAACCCCACTGTTCCCAGCAACTCATGCTACAAATTCATGGATTCTGCAAAAGATATGGTAGTTCTATTGCAGCATAATGGTTTAAAGTTTAAACACCAACTTAAACTCATTTGCAGATACAATTCAATTTAAAAGCAATATATGTGACTTACGAAAACTTGGAACGTCAATTATTATAACTAGAAATCTAAAAGTACAAAATAATATTTTTCAGCAGTAATATCACAATAAAGCACAACATGTAGCCAAGAACATACAACTTCCTGATCCCACATCAGGAAGAAGAAAACAAAAATTTACCGGCAGAAACGGTCCTATAGTGAACGACAAACCATTATAAATTTCATTCTGCAGCTGCTGCATTCTCACTGTTATTTTCCCCAGTCGTGGTATCTGGCAGAGTTCCCAAACCTGCTTGAGTCGTCGAAGCATCGGATGAAACATTGGGATTATTCTGGCTTGCATCTGTGTTTCCATCTGTATTAGATGATGCATCCGATGAATTTGAAGAATCGACTGATTTGCTTTGCTCTGAATTTGCATCGTAATTAGCATTTCCATTGCTGTCGTTGAAGCTCTGAACGGCATTGTTGTTCTCATTCTGGTTTGAGTTTTCATTACTGTTGGTATTGCTCTGAACGGCATCGTTATTCTCATTCTGACTTGAGTTTTCGTTGTTGTTGGTATTGCTCTGAACAGCATCGTTATTCTCATTCTGACTTGAGTTTTCATTGTTGTTGGTATTGCTCTGAACGACATCATTGTTCTCATTTTGACTTGCATTTTCGTTGTTGTTGTTGTCGTTGTAGCTCTGAGAAGCATTATTCTCATTCTGACTTGCATTTTCATTGGTGTTGGTATTGCTCTGAACAGCATGATTGTCCTCATTTTGGCTTGCCTTTTCACTGTTGTTGCTGTCGTTGTAGCTCTGAGAAGCATTATTCTCGTTCTGACTTGCATTTTCATTGTTGTTGCTGTCGTTGTAGCTCTGAGAAGAATTATTCTCATTCTGACTTGCATTTTCATTGTTGGCACCGCTCTGAGCAGCATTGTTCTCGTTCTGACCTGCATTTTCATTGTTGTTGGTGTTACTCTGAGTGACCTTGTTCTCGTTCTGACCTGCATTGTCATTGTTGTCGGTGTTGCTCTGAGTGACTTTGTTCTCGTTCTGACCTGCATTTTCATTGTTTTCGGTGTAGCTCTGAGCAGCATTTTCATTTACATTCGAATTCTGGTCCTTTTGAGTAACCTCTGAAGTTGCATTTTCATTGTTGTCAGTGTTGCCCTGAGTAGCATTGTTCTCGTTCTGACTTGCACTTTCATTGTTTTCGGTGTTGCTCTGAGCAACATTGTTCTCATTGTTTTCGGTGTTGCTCTGAGCAACATTGTTCCCATTCTGACCTACAGTTTCATTGTTTTTGGTGTTGCTCTGAGCAGCATTTACATTTTCATTCGAATTGTTGTCCTTTTGAGTAACATCTGCAGTTGCATTGTCCGTGGCGCTGCTCAGATTGTCGATGCTGCTTCTGTTCCCATTTGCATTCCCATCATTGTTGGTACTGCCACTATCGTTCCCATTCTGACCTGCAAGAGCATTATCATTAGTGTTCGAGGACGTTTCACCGTCTTCGGCAATTGAAGAATCAGAAGAAACTTCTTTGTTCTCGTTATCATTTGAATTCTCATTCCCGTTTAGCGACAGAACACTTTCTTGCGTCCCCTCTCCAGAATTATTGTTTGATTCTTCAGTCTGAACATTTGAATTGCTGTCTGAACCGGTCCATACATTGGAGTTTTCAGTCTGTCCATTTGATTCAACAGATTCAGAGTTACTTGTAGAGCTTGTAGAACCTCCATTAGTCCCATCCCCATTCTCAGTTGAAGTTGGAGTTGCATTTGAGTTCGGTTGCTCACCATCGCCGCTTGAATCCGATTTCTCAGATTGTAGAACTATATCATTTTCACTCTCAGTTGTACCGTGTGTTGTATCTGTCAGATTCTCATTTGATTCCTTAGCTGTATCAGGTTGCGGATCTTCTTTTGACTCAGCCTCATTACTCCCATCACTGCTTTCTTGATTGTTCTCAGTTGTTTCATTTTCTTGCACATTTGACTCGTCATGATGGACATTAGTTACTTCACTGCCATTTGTTTTGTCCTCCTGATCTTTATCTTTGTTTTCCAACTGCTCCAACACATTGGAATTTTCCAAACCATTTGTCTCATTCTCAACGGCTATATTTTGGGCATCATGGACTACTTCGCTGGAAGCATCGTCTGCCTTGTAATGTTCTTCTCTCGCTTCTTCATTGTTCTGGTCAACTCCATCTTGAACCCGGTTGTCCAAGGCACCTGAATTCTCTATCCCACCTTCACTCTTCTCCGTCTCTTTCTCTTCATGTGTCTCCTCGTTCCCTTTGTTCTCAGTGTCCTCCTGGCTCCCATCATTTCCATTTTCTTTGCTCTCTTCACTCTCTTCCTTTCCTCCATCTAATGAATCTTCTCTGCGCTCGGTTTCCTCTTCGGGTTTCTCATTATCATGCTCATTCATTGCGTCAACATCCCCATTCCCATTCCCTTTCGCTTCATCTTCAATTACCTCAGGCTTGTTATCTTCTCCTCCATTCTTGCTTTCTTCTTCTTCTTCCTCCTTGTCCCAAGCGTCCTTAACCGTTATTCCTTCCGATCGAGGAAAGTCCTTTCTCCCCAACTTAACGAATTCATTCCCCGATGCATACGCTATTTTCTTCTCACCAGAGTGCTTAACTTGGTAAAGCAACCAGATGCAGATACCGACAAGAACACATATTTGAAGAGCATGCTTTACCTTCAATCCCTTCGATCTTTGATTCCTACTAGGCGAAACACGGAACATGATGAACTTCCTTTCCTATTAACCTGTCGGAGAAACACCAGGAAACATTGGAGTTCTTCAACAGATGTAAAATTCAACTTAGTAATACCACAATATTCGTATAATAGCAAATACATTACACTAATCCAATCCAAAGAGAAAATTAAAAGAAAAGAAACTCAAAACAAGCAGAGATCAGACCTTAGAACTAACAAAAAGCAGAGATCACTGTCTTAACGACACTGTAATCAAGTGCTTATTTAAAAGCTTCAATAAAAACGAGAAATTCAACTCTTTTCTATTTATCAAGGTAAAAAAAAATACCCAAAACAAGTTCAAAATACTTGCTATAAAGTGATAACGATAAAGAAATTGCAACTCGAAAATTCCATCACCAAAGGAAAAAGCAAAAAAGAAACTTTGTTCAAGTAATAGTAGCGGAAAAGAAATATAAAGCAGGATCAAAAGTGCAAGTATAATCTGGAACGACAATAACTTGCATTTGAAAGCAAACCCATTTTTAACACTTGAAAATTAAATGGGGAAAGCGTTGATGGGGACTTACCCAGAATCGGAATGATCCCAAACTAACAAGCGGAGAGCACTTTATTCTCTCTAAGTGAATTCCGAGAACGGTTGAGTTTCCGGGAAATTTCACAAAAGAAAAAGGAAATGAAAAAAGCTTTGACTTGAAGGAGTAGAAACTCTGCGTGTCGATGTGAAGATGAGATCGGATCTGGGAAACGAGAAACAGAGTGCTTCTTAAAAAGATTGTTTTCGAGACGTCAAAGCTAAAAAGACCCTCCTTTTTAACTTGAATCTTGTGAACTGTCTGCAAATTCCACTCTTTCTATTTGTAATACAGCCTCTTAAAAGCGTGTGAAATGGCATATTTTTTTAAAAATATATATATGTGTGTGGTTTTTTGTGCATCGGTTGCTGTCAATTTGCAGCAGAACTCAATATCGAGAGATGGCAAGTTTTATTGGGACAATCAAAGTGAATAAGTTGTGGATAGATTACATCACAAATCTCTGTATTGTGAGTAAATTTATAGTTAGGTTATCATATTTCAAAAAGTTCTACTATATGTGTTACTGTACAAAGAAAAGAAAAATCTGCTACAATAGTACAAAAACCTCCTTAATTAATACTCCAGAGAATGTACTAAATTGTACAAAATTGAAGATTTACAAAATCAAACTTATCTATATATTTGTTATGAAATTTAATTCTAACGATCTCTATAATATTCTTTATTCTTTGAATGACCCTAATCGATTTCATATTTCTCTCCTTCCAAATAAAGTAAATGAAATCACTGTATGTTAGTTCAATGATGAAAGTGATTAATGATACAAACTTTATTCCAACAATAAATGACTTTAAGATCAAGATCTCCTTTTGGTTTTAAAGAACAAATATGTTTCTAACATAATTTACCTATAGTACAATGACCTTTGATGTAATTTACTTACAAATAATTGACATATTTCTTAAGGTCGGTGGAAGGTAACTTTATGGTTCATTTATGGTTACTTGCGTTCCACCAAAATAAGTAAAAGCTTTAGAATTAATTTGTATATGAAGGCATCTTTTTTTACTTTTTCTTTTATTAATTCCCAATCTGTGGAACACTTCCATTAAAGAAAAGACCGCAAGAGGCTCAAATGGCCCACATGCGACGAAAAGAAACTGTGGAAAAGACCAATAAAACCCAAGTCCAACTTTAAACGATATTTTATACCTACAAACTACCTGTCAAATGGGCAGCTTAAATTCATTTGGGTTGAATTCAAGTCATTTTTAAATTGTATTGTTTTTTTTAAGTATAAATTACCTTTGGGTTTAAGTTATTATGATTTAAGGGTTGAGATTTTCATATTCCATTCATTTTAGATTATGGTCATTTCATGTTTCGTGATTTGAGTTTAATTTAACACATGAATTATTTTTAATTAATAAATATTACATTTAAAATTATTTGTAATTTTTATGATTATATCTGGTTTGATTTTTAAAGTTATTTAAATCCAATCATATTTTTACATGTGTTATTATGATTTAACATGTAATTAATTATTTTACACGAAATCATTGATCTTATTACAATATAATAGTGAAAAATAAATATTATATAGTATACATGATTATATTATAGGTACATAAATTTTATAAATATCAAATTATTATATATTATATATAAAAGTGTAAATTAATATGTGATATATAATTTTTTTGTGCTTATATGTTACATGTATTTATTATGTATAACATATATTTTAATAATTAATAATTTATTGTTTTATAATTTGTGACATATTTTTAATTTTTAATTTTTTATTAACGATTTTAATATCTTTTAGTAATTTATTTTTTAGTTAAATATTTAAAATAATTTATTTTTTCTAAAAAAATAAATGAGTTCTCAAACTTTCTAAAAAATCAATTTAACTCTCAAATTTGATCAAAAATTAATTTAACCCCTCTACCATATCATTTACCGTGTACCATTATGTCGGCACCATGAGTAATCACGTTAATATTTTGTTCGTAATGATCAACATTCGACTTCACTGGTCAAATTGATTTTCTCTCTCTTTAATTTAAGGCCATATTTACTAAAAAAATCAAAGATTACATTAATTATTTAAAAAAAAATGAAAATCTCATATATCATTAAACCTTGATATTTTGACGCTGTGTTTTAGAGATGCTAGTACGCAGAAATACCATTTGCAGTACCATTTTCTTCTTATATCATATAAAAAATATCCAATATATATTTTATAATTAACTGATAATATAACAAAAAACTAACACAACTTCATATTAATCTAATAATGTCTAAAAATAATATATTTAAATTACTAACTAGGGAACAAATTTGTTTTCTTGTGTGGACCACAATCATCATTTTTGTAAATTCGTAAAAAATGTATGTGTTTTTTTATCATCCAACTAGAAAATAAAAGTGAAATTGGACATACCCTACTCAAAGATTATTTTGTGTTGAGGGAAAAAGCCTTTGTTTTGTCATGTCTACGTGAAAGACCTCTGCATGCATTTTGTAGTATAGCAAAACGAACTTGGAAACAATGATTTATGTGCCAATGAAATATCCCATCAACTTTCATCTTTTCGTTTCCCATCATTCATCCATTCACTTTTTTCCCCTATCTTCTATCTTTCATTTCCTCTTACATCAAAACAGTTATTTATTATTTCCCAGTACATTACTTGTGCGTTTTACTTCTTTAAATGGATCAAGCATCTTTTGCCTGCTTCTCAAACCACTCCTCCTTTTACTTGATTTGTGCTCATAATAATTACTTATAATATGGATTCTGCAATATTACTCTCATCTTCCAGAATTCACTGGTCGAACCAATGAGAAGCAGAGACTTATCCTTTGTGAAAAATTAAGTTTCAAGGCCAAAAGGATATGTTATTATGTATTTCCTTACACGCCAAGAAAGTAAAACCAAAGACAACCGGAACCTACCATACTCAGATGTCATATTCATAATTCATAAAGATTTGCCCAAGAAATCGTTTATCATTGTGAAATATGCGAATACAAATACACTGCCCAAAATACCAACAAAGGTTTCAGATAATCAAGAAGTTAGAATATATCTTTTACGTTGATTTGCATGGTTCAAAATTGGCTATTGAAGAACCTAAAATATGTGTTTATGATCTGGGAACTGTGTTTTTAAGGGTTGAAGATGAAGTTTCCACATTTGCATTTCCATCTCATGGGCTTGTAGTTGGAGTTTCCATCTCCTCTTGCATAGGCAGCATTAGAGACAGAGATTAACGTTGAAGTATTGCTCCCATTGCGGGCTTGGGGATTTGTAGGCACTTGAATGGCTTCACAGCGATTACATGAGTTGCACCTTCTCTCACACCTCGGCGGCCTCGAACCTATCTGTGCTCTCAATCTCGCCTTTTCCTCATTCACTGTCTATCCAAAGTAAAAAAGAACAAAACATTCTCAGAATTCATTACTAAATATTAGACAAAGAAATGAATCTTTTTTGTGTTTTAAGTTATAAAAGAATGACAAGAAGCTCACCTGTGAAAAGCTATCAGATTCTGGATTTGGTCTACCTGCAAAAACAAAATAGGAGGCAAGAAATTTGACTTCAAACCCATAACTTAAAAACTTGGCAAAGTTTATTGATTCGGATGAAAAGGATGATGATTAGTTACCTTGGGCTTTGTTTGTGAGTTGAGACGTGCTTAAAATCAAGAGAAAAAGAAGGGAAAAGTAGCTTGGTCTAAGGCAAAATATGAAACTATGGCTACTACAAACCATTTTGATGAAGAGAAGCCTAAGAGGCAAGAAAGAGCATCAAGAAGAAGTGAGCAGAAAAGAAGACAGGAAATAGGCAAATTTGGATAGTTATATAACCGAGCGAGCGAATGGTATCAGTGAGTGAATTTGCAGCAGAAAATAATGGAGTAGAAGCGATATATCACTCTCTGTTGAAATGATGGAACGATCCGAGGACAAACAAGTTAAATGAAGAAATGAAAGAGAAAAGGAAAACAAGCTTTATAACCTCGTTTGATGCGCCGGTTTCCGACCTGTTAAGCTACAGAGACCAACAAAGATCTTGGGGAACAGAGACAAGCTACTATGATGGAAGATAGAGAAAGCCAACAGTAGAGAAACACAGCATTTCAAAAGACAAGTAGGAACCAAAAACAGCAACGAAAACACCATAAACGTCAAGGAGTTCACACTTCACACAAATGGACATGAAATTACAGGCTTTGGGGAATTGGGTTTTCTCTGTCCTCTGCTTTTGCGATATTGTTAAACAGGCCTCAACTTTATACACTGTTTCTAATTTGGCCCTTCATTTTTTTTTTCAAACAAATGCTCAATGTTCTAAAAAATTTCAATTCATCTGCGACGACTATCGTTGGATTCACATAAAACCAATTTATATTATTTTACGTAAGGAATAAGACTTTTAAGATATCTGTAAAATTTAATTAAATATTATTTTTTATAGAATTTTAACAAATATCTAGTTTAACTTATTGATTAGGTATAAGGTTTTTTATACAAGGGGTCTTATGTTGAATCTCCTTCCTTTTCCGTGAGACGCTTATTTGTTTTCTTAAATTAATTTAACAAATTTAAATATAATTCATTTTGTAGAATTATAGCAAATTCTAAGTCTAGCTAAGTGGTCATGCATAAGACCTTTATTCATAAGACCCAGAAATTTTTTTCCTCTTTAAATGCACCAATTTAATTTAATTTTTATTTGGATCAATTAGGTATTGATATAGGTTACCATCTAATTGATCTCAATAAAATTATTTAAAAAATGAGAAGTAACTGCTCATTAGAAGAGATAAAATGACTTAAAAAATAAAAGTAAAATTTCACGTCTGTATTACTGTCAAATATTTAACGGCCAATGATCAAAATAAGAGGAAAAATAGAATTTATGATGCTTTTACCAGTTAATTTAGTTTGATGTCCAAAATAAAAATGAAAAATAAATTGATGATTATTGATATAATTTACTGTAAAATAAATATTGCACCACAAAGTTATATAATCCCATTATATAACTAATTAATCATATAAAAAGTTTGATAATTTTAAAAACAAACTATAAAGAATAATAACCACTTTAATATAATAATATAAAGACAAATTTTAAGGGTGTATTTGGTATGTTACTCTAAACTGTTCAATTTATACTTGGGAAAGGCGAAGGAATCAGGCTCGGTCCATTGCAGGCGCAGCCCATAAGAAAATAGGATGAAAATTGCATGAAACGGTTATGGCACCAAATTTTCTTAATGGATTTATACTCCCCAAGTTCTAGTTTGACCTATAACTGAAAATTTGATTGGTGAGAAAAGTATGGATAGTCTAAAATACAACGTGTTAACATAAGGCTAAAAAACGACATAAAGCGATTGTGATTAAATTTTTTATTAAAAGTGTAACTTTTGAAGTTGTACAACCTAATAATTTAGGTTGAAACTGAAAATATTATCTTTCTCGTAACATTTTCGATTGTAACTGAAATTATCAAAACTTGTATAATTTTTTCAATTGTAAACCTATGACGGTCGCAATATAACATTTTTTTATTGTAACGAAAAATGTTACAAATTGTATAACTTTTTTAAATTGAATAAAAAAATATTTTAGATTAAAAGTTACCTTAAATTGATCTTAAATTAAGTTGACGTCAACATTACTAAAAAAACAAGTAAACTGCACGAAAAGAAACCCAAAATATTAGATAAGGAAAGTCAAAGTCAATTTCAATTGATTTAATGGATACATTGAGTTTTGCATGTTTAGATTAACTCGGTTATTTTAGTTAATTTGATTTATGTTTTGATTATAATAGTTCGGTTAAATTTTATGATTAGTAGTTTTTTTTGTCTTTGTGTTAATTTTGACTGATTTAGTTCTTATACTTTAATTAACTTATTTTTAGTTTTTATACATTTTTTAAAATTTTAATCTTGATTAAACAATAACGATGAAACGTTCTAAAATAAATTACGTCATTTGCTCCTATATCATATATTGATTGTAGATTAATTCATGTTCTTTAATTTGATAATTTTAAGTCATGTAATTTAATTTTATTATCTTTTGTATTATTTACGTTAAAATTTAAAATTTTATAAATATATGAAACTAAATTTATCAAATTAGAGCATAAAAATTAAATCAACAACTTATTTATAATATAAGTACGAACCATAGAATTTGACCAAATAATTAAATAGACCAGTTACCGGTTATTGAATTTCATAGTTGAAATGGTTGACTTAACCAAATTAATAATTATCTTATATTTAATTTAAATATATTTATAAATATATAATTTAAATTAGACCCAATTCAACCAACCTAATCCAAATTTAAATATATTTATAATATCTAATAAAAAATTTTGATAACCGACTAAAATGACCAAATAAACTGTTACTAAATTAATTTGATTAGATTGATTAAGTGAAGCCTATTGATCTGTTGGTTTAATGATAATCGGAAGTTACCTTAAAAAATATGAAAGGATAACGAGATAAACCTAAGATTTTAGACATGAATTTGAATCATAGTTCAATGTGTGGTAATGAGTTCATGAAGTATATCTATGATATGTAATTTTCAGAGAAAGACGTTGATGTTAGAGGTTTTTTTAATAAGTAAATGTATAAACATGGAAGAGGATATTACCCAGTGTCTTTTCGTCTCATAAAAAGGGGTCAACTTCAACTTCTTTTGGATATGAAAAACCAACAGCAGCGACGGGACTACTTTTCCTTTTGATTCAAAGCAATTCAGACCAAATGTGAAAGGTTGCTATATGTTATTATCTATAAAATATAATTAGAATTGACATGCTGAATAGTATATGAAATGAAATTCAAATATGTAGCATTCAGTTTAACGTTTGTATAAATTATCATTTTTTTTTGTATTATCTTTTAAAGTATTTTATTCTTTATCGTTTTAAACTTTGGTTAAAATATCTCCTATTAGAAGGAAATCATTAGTTTACTAATAATCAATATATGTTACCGATGTAATATTTATATGTACTTAATTGATGACGTGATATATATCATGTTACCTAAAATAATTAAATAATACATGCTAATGATATGTGTCACATCATCCATAGTGATAGAATGGATGTACCACATCACTCATAATAATAATAATATGGCATGTGTTACATCAACGATTAAAACATTAAAAACTAAAATGCTTAAAAAACAAGAACAAAAGTAACCATTTATACAAATTACATATATAAACGTATCATTATGCCTTTCCCAAAATCCTGATCCTTTAAACTATATTTGTTCACAAGGAAAAAACTACAAGAAGAAATGGTGTTTGGAAACAAGTTAGATTATTCTGTAACATTCCAAGATTTGTTTTACTTTTACTTTCCCCTAGCTGTTAAAACCATATATGTGTGTGTGTATGCCAATGGCTGGCTTCACATTACGAAAAAAAGGGAGAGATAATGTTAAATGATTGGGGTATAATTTCAGCAAAAAAGGAGAGATCGTGTGCATATATGAGCATGTCAGCATGTGCAATTTTCATGCAAACATTAAATGTGCTTTACTTTAGGTAGCTCTTTTTCTGATAGATATTCTCAACTTATCTTCATGTATTCGATAAAATTTACCATCGATTTCGTTTTTTCAAGTTTATTATATAAACTGATATTTAAATTTAATGTTTTTAAAATAGTGCCAAGATGTTTTATATGTCAAATTAGTATTTCTTTAAAAATATATATTAAATTAAATTTTTTGTTGACTTGACATTTCAATAATCATTCATGTTGTTTATAGGATATTTACCAATTAAAAAAATGATTTTGAATATCATATGTCGTAATCTTATTTGTTGATATGATGTCGCATCATCGTTAATTGTCAATTTGAGAATGTTTTTCAAAGTTAAGTATCAATTTGAAAGAAAATGTTAAATGTAGGTATTAATTGATATAATAAGCCTTTTTCTCATGTTCTGAGTAGCTCACCCTTGGTTAATGAGACAATTACATTTCTAGTCCCTTAAACAATTTATCAGTTTAATTTAATCTCTATTAATTGGACATGTTTAATGATTGGGTTATTCATCCAAGCCCAAAGGCCTATTTGAAATGCGGGAGGGTTTGGTAAATAATATTTAACCTGAAACCAGAATATTAGACTCGATAAAATATGATACCAATTTCAGATTATTTTTTTCAAGTTTAGGTACCTACTTGATGAATCTTTCTAAGTTCAGTAATCAATTTAAGATAAAAGGAAATTCGTGTATCAATTTGAAAAATTATTATCATGTTCATATATTAATTTTTATATTGAACCTTTTTACTTGTATTCGGAGCCTGAATCCTAGCACAACAAGGTGTCACACCCCAATTTAGGGGCTAGTTTTTAAAGTGTCGAATTAAACTCGTAACAAGGGAAATTTTGAGGACTAAATTGTAAATTTATAAAAGTTGCAGCTCGATTTTAGAACTTGTGGGAAGTTTAGGGACTTAACCCTAAATTTTATCATTTTTCCTGGTAAGTGAAAAATAAAATATCAAAACCCCCTTCGTGCACCGAGAACCCAAGCCCCAAATCAACCAACCCAAGCCTTTTGTCGCCCCTCCCGATCCACCATGCTCCACCCGGCGGTGCATGTTACCGCCCGTCCCATTCGAAACACCAGTGTCATCTGATCAGAACTCCTCGGTTAATTTGTCGAAAGTCGTTGTCATTTAGCCGAATCGAGAGGAGAAGTCAACGCCAAAACCCCCACTCGATGGCCTCGTTTAGCTGCAAAATTCGATCGATCAGGCGACCATCTCGCCTCACCGCCGTCACCGGCCTATTCCGCGTAAAACCCACCGTTGTTGTTCTCGTTGTCCGCCGTTGAGGGTAAGTCTCAAATGATTTTCGATTGATTTAACGTGGTTTTGGTTGATTATTTTGCTTGTTGTGAGTTGTAATTGATGTTTGGAAGAAGTTGGAGAAATTGGCCGGTCGAAACAGCCCCCAGAGTTGTTGCACGAGTTGCCTCCTACGCGTGGGCGTCGTCTGTCATCCAGGGGAGTTTGATGACCGAGCCAATTTAGCCGCATGATCGAGTCAACCGAGTCGAGTTGGCCCGCGTTGATTGTTGACCGCCTTTGACTTTTCCCGGAAACATCTATCCTGATGTTTTTCGACGTCCTGAGTCCATTTTGCCAAATTCAAACCAAGTAAGATGTTTTCACTTATTAATCTCTTGATTCGATCCATTTTTTTCAATTAAGTTTAGTTTTTTACGTAAATTTGGTTGTTATGTATCCGATGAATTATTGGATGTTGAATTCAAGTTCGAGAGTGTTCGAATGAAAATTGAATATTTGATAGGTAGAGCACAGAAATCGAGGTAATATATTACTACATTATGCATGCTTTATGGAACATGTTGAAAATTAGTAGATGCAATGATGAATATGATTGGTCTCATCTATATAGTAAATTATTTCTAAACTCGATCTGAACACGATAAAAAGTCGGTAACCGAATATGACTCATACGTCTTGCGTAAAAAACTGGAACATTGATCGGAAATAATTATAAGTTCAGTGATTCATTAAAATAATGAATTGACTTTTAAGACCCGTAAATTTTGATAAATTATCTTTAAAGGTTAAATACCTGGATTATTTGGATATGAAATTACCAAAAATAGTCCTATGGCATAAAATTATGAAAACACTCTTGTATTATAAAAGACCAAGACTTCCCCTAATGGTGAAGAATAACTTGGTAAGGACTTGACCAATTACCATAAAAAGTGCATATTGTTTGGATTGAAAGGAATTACTGAAGTGTCATCGAGCTAGAAAATAACATCAATTGTTCAAATGACCAAAATAACCTAAACTCTAGAGGAATTAGAATATATTGAAGCCTAATTATCAGAGGTAATATCATTGACAGAATTGAATGAAATGACGATCATACCCTTAAAGTGTAAAAAGAACTATGGATGACTATGATAATGGAGACAATATGATGAACTTACATGATGTACTATCCCCACAAATCAAGAACATCGACATTTCTTGATATCATTGCAATACAAAAGTTGTCAGTATTAAAGTGTAAATACCCTTGAAGTGCAACGATTTGACCGGTTGACATGTATCATTTTTGGGATTAGTATAGTTCGAGTTAACTCGATATTTTGATAGATCGACACAAATTGTAAATGCCTTGAATCTTTGTTTCTCCCTTATTAGCTCAAATCACTAAGAATTATCCAAGAACTTAATGCCCAAAATGCCTCTGATTTCCTAGATAATAGAATTAATCATGTCATATTTGAATACACGAGTAACTCTGATGCAAAGGATTCTGAATACCTTTCTGATTGCATAGTGCCTCCAAAAAATATCTGAATATTATATGATCCTGATAAATCACGTTCTGAATAACTGATGAATCCATCATCTATCAAACCCTTTTATAGGGATCTCATCTCTGAATTTAATCAGTTTAAAGAAGTTTCATGACTTCATATATGATAAATACCAATCTCCTCCGAATAATATCTGGAACCTCTAGTGTATTCCCTGATCACACGGATGTTTTCTCTGATTTTAAAAGCATGTCTATGTTATCTGAAATAGAGTATGACCTTTGATTTCTGTTATGAACTTTGATATATGCTCTGATCTCTACTATAATTTCTAATATCTCTATTTACTGACTGAAATTATTTTTATACGGGGTACTCTGGGACTCTGGTATGACTGAAGACACTGGCAGGTTCAATTGTTGTTGGTAATTTCTTGTATAGGTTCAACACCGACTGGTAATTCCTTATGAACCTAGGACGAATCTTGGGTGGGCTCCTCGACCTAATGGGCCTAGTGGTAAGACCTTATGGACCCTAAGGCACTCCCTTTGGGTGGCTCCTCTGATGTGTGCATTGGGTAAGTCCTTATGGGCTTGAGAGCACTCCCCTCAGGTGGGTACCTACGCTTCAGCTAGGGTAAGACCTTATGGACCCAAGCTGCTCCCTTAGGTTGACACCTACGCCATTTGGGTCTAGGGTAAGTCCTTATGGATGCAGTTCCAGAACTGCATATTGGCGTTCGGTTGGAGGGTTTTATTATGGTTTTAAAAATACGTTTTAAACTGCTACTATTTTAAAAAGGATTTGTACATTTTCACTGGTTTTTGGGAACACACTAGACACCCTATTCTGGTCTCCTGAACCTAGTCCTCCGAACGTTTACTCTTAACTGAAAGCTTCATGTCTTTTATTACCCGAGATATCAGTGAGACCTCAGCCCAGCATAAGAATATATAGATGTCTGAACCAATAAGGAAAATTATGCTTTCCTATTATCTGCATATCCTTCAGCATCATTTGGTAGTTTTGTATTACTGAGCTTTTCAAAGCTCACTCTGTTACTCAATATTTCAGTTTAAAAAGATTGAACCAGTGCAACTATCTACATCACTAAAGGAGTTTCACCGGCGTTACTTGTGGATTATGATGTATGTGTTTAGGGGGCATGTAGGTAGTCTTTTTGTTTTTATATCCGAGTCTGAAACGTGTATGATTTTTAATTTTTTTTGTAATATATGAACGGTTTTCTGAACTTGTATTTTAATTATAAATTGTTTTATTATTTTATACGTTTTAAAAGAAATTTTAAATTTTTCTGGGATTTTTTACTATAGGTCGCTTTGGTGATCCTAATATGACACCTCGGATCGGATCGGATTACCCATATCAGTCTAAGAGGGTTACAAGGGGCTTCTACTTTCCCTTGGTTAATGGGACAATCACATTTCTACTCACTTCAACAATTCATTAGTTCAATTTAATGTATATTAATTAGAATTATTCAAGGACCGAATTATTGTTTCAAGCTCAAAAACATGCACAAAATGTGAGAGGGTTTGTGCAAAACTATTAAGCCTGAAAAATGATATTAGATAAAAGAATTATACTCGTTGAAAATATGAAACAGACTCGTGCTCTAACGTTCAAAGCCTAAACTCGAGCAAGACTATTTTTTAAGTTTATAAAATATTATATTATTATATTTTTTTTACATATTCTATATTAAATCAAAAAATAAATTTATAATTGTGTACACACTAAAAATGAAAACAGTAAATTAAATAAAAATAATTTTAAAATAATAGTAAGATAAGAGAACTGAATATATGCTTGAATTAACTAATAAATATTGCTTAACCTAGTTTTTTTCTCACCCTTAGCGTCATTTGTTTTTTTTTCTTTGTCTTGATTGGCTAGCGGTGGTGTAATCACTATATTTTATCTCAAAAAAATAATAGATAAAATAAAATAAAAAAAGAGAAAAAGGGGTGATCCCTGAATATCCAGGACTTTCAATGCCCCAGTCACTGTGCCACCATCTCCCTGCCAGCTCCACTCTCATGCTGTCGGTCACTGTGCTACCAAATCCCAGTTCATCATCAGCAGGTTACATGCAAACAAAGAGAGAAATGTATTTTTTTATTTTGCTTGTAATGGGTTCTATAAAACCCAAGCAACAACAATGTGAAGGGATCCCCTCTCTCGACTTCAAAAGCAATAAAAAAAAGAGTTTCTAGCAACTATTTTTCTTGATTTTTCGAAACTAACCTAAAACAGAATATCATTGCTTTCTCTCATTTCAACTTTCATCCGAAATCAAGCAAAACAAACACAGAAAAAAGAGAAAAATCGAGAAGCGAAGAAGAAGACTTATTTCGGCCGAAGGCTTCACCAACGTTAGGAATCCTATTCGAAGATCTGAACGGTCATGAGGGAGAAGAGAGGCCGGCGAGCAATATATCTCGAAATGAAGACGATCTAACGGCTGACAGATGAGATCGATGGGGTAAAAGCTGAAACGTTCTCGATCATTATCGTGGAGTGAGATGTCAGAACTCACAAAATCGTAGCCCGATCCGAGATCTTCGTGATGAGGGGAACATCCCTATGAATTTTGGTGTGGCACGGCGACTAGTGGTGGCTGAGACGACCGGCAGGCGACTAACGGTCATTAGTTTGCAGTTTGGTCAGCATGTTGTGTTCTTTTCATTTTTACTTTAAATTTAATATCCTTATTTTGCTATTTTCCATTTTTATTTCTAAGTATTAACTTTTTAGTTTATTTTCTTCCGAGTCCCTATACTTTATGCGCGTTTTTCTACTTCAGTTACTGGTCCCCAATTTATTTCATTTCTTTGATTTTGTGCTCTGATTTGTGGTTGTTTTAATTTAGTCACTATTATTATTCGAATTTATTCGAATTTAGTCATTGATTTTTACGTTTATTCATTTTAGCCACTGTTTGGATTCTTCTTCTTATTTTATTATGATTTGGATACGATGTTTGCAATTTATTCATTTTAGTCATTAATTATTTTTGATTGGCTACTATTTTATTTTATTTTATTACTTTTTGGTCCCTTTATCAAAATACGAATATTAAACGATAATATGACCTCGTGTTGACTAGCCCTGGGGTATGATTTGCGTTATTCATGATATGGGTAACGATTAAAAAATTAACCCCATAACTCCTAATTTTATATTCTATTATTTAATTATTGTTATTTTAATTTTTCCCGTTAAAATTTTATTATTTTAATTTCTACTTAAAATTTTTAATTGTTTATATTTTAGTCATTTCAGTTACAGCTTTTAATTTTATGCATTGTCTTAATTTAAGTTTTATATTCTAATGTCTTTCATTTTAGTCCTTTACTTAATGTTTTACTTTCAGCTTCACATTTTATTTATTTAATTTAGTTCTTTTTGTATTCATTAATTGCTTTTAATTTTTATCTTTAATTTCAATTTCTTTAATCTAATCTTAAAATTTTAGGTTTAAATTAAACCTTTGATTTAGATTTAGAATATTTTAGTACTAATCTAGATTACTTATATTTTAGGTCTAGTCCTTAAATTTAGACTCCTTTAAATTTGGTCCCTTAACTTTTAATTTAAGAGAATTTTTTATTTGGTCCTCGCTTATGCTTGAGGTTCTGAATTAATTATTCGATAGTCCATAATTGATTAAAATTAATTAGGATTAATATTAGAGCTTCCATCTTATGCCTAATTTCATATTTAATCCTTAAATTAGGAGAATTTTTAATTTGGTCTTCGCTTTTGCTCGAATTTTCAATTTAATTATTCAAATCAATAATTGATTAAAATTAATTATGATTAATATTAGAGACTCCATCTTAGACTTAATTTCACATTTAGTCCTTAAATTAAGATAATTCTTAATTTGGTCCTCGCTTTTGTTCGAGGTTCCACTTTAATTATTCAAAGTGCAATATTGATTAAAATTAATTTAAGTTAATATTAGAGCCTCCGCTTTAGATTAGATTTCAATTTAGTCCTTTTAATTTAGGGATTGCCTAAATGCTTAAGGGACCATATCGATTATTTGATTTTAATAACTGGTTAAAATCAAGTAGGATTAATATTAGAGCTTATATTTTTAAGCTTGAGCATCTATGTTCTTTAATAATTTGACACTTTAAGATAGAGAAAGTCTTAATCCGCCTTTAGTTTAATTAGGATTAATAAATTGTTTGATTGCATATATTTTCAAACACAAAGCAATGTTCACTTATTAGCGAGTCAATAATATATCTCCCGCAAGTATGGTCAGGGGTGACTACTGGAGATTCCCGAAATAGGTTGACATCATTTTCAAAATCACATTATGATTTTCAAAAATCTCGAGGTAATGTACGGCTATTGGGCACAATAGTTGATCTCCCGCATTCATGCTAGGGGGCGAATGCTATTAGCTTTAATAAACGAATACCCTTTTCAACTTTACATCCGTAATGATATTTAAATTAGATAAGGTTCGAGCTCAAAATTTTAAATTTTAAATATAGTGTAATCAACTAGGTACCAATTTTTGGGCGATGTGGGGGTGTTAACCCTTCCCCACACGTAATTGACTCCCGAACCTATTTTTTGGTTTTCGTAGACCCTAAAATTAGTATTTTGAAAAAAATAAAATATTTTATTTAAATCACTTGATTTTTATGGTGTCTCGTTTGCACCTTAAAATTATTGGGGGTGACTCTTCAAATTTCAAAATCTTTTCAAAGAAAAATACCTAAGTCGTACTAATTTTTTCTACCTGGGTGAAAAAACTATGTTGATAGGTGGCATCAATTTTGGTGTTGGTTGTCGACTGACAGTATTTTTTTATATTGCATATTTAAATTTTTAAATTTTTAATAATTATGTCTCTCTTCTATTTTTGTTACACATTTTTGTCTATCTTTTTGGGACATTTCAATTTTTTTTATCAGTTGTTCGATCAACCTCATGATTTCATTTTTTTCAAGGTTGATTTTTATAATGTCTCGATTGATCAAGATGTCAATTATTGTTATCCTACTGATCTGTCCTTATTTGGATCATAAGATAAATTTGGATGTGAGATAATTTTCTCATGACGCTCGATTTTGATTCGTTATTGTCGATGGTCTTTCAGTAGCTTGATTTTCCGTTGTGGTCCGTTTATCGATGCATATAAATCTATTCACATCTTTATTTAATTCGATTTTTGGATGAGTTTTTAACATTTTTTTGTATGGACCTTATAATATATTAAGTGGTTAGTTTCGTGTTAATGATTATAGAAAATATTATAATTATATGTTCAGTTTACACTTATAATTATAAACTATTATTATAATTTTGATTTTTTATAAAAAAAACTAGGCCTTCTATTTACATAAAACATTACTTATAAATATTGACGGACTAAAATTTAAATTTTATATTGAGTTTTAAATAAACATAAACTTTATTAGTACATATATTCAATCCGTGAACATGTATGTCATTAACCCCTTAATTAAACTTTATTCGACTTTTTTATTTTAGAATTTAAATGAATTTATTTGACTTAATTATTATATAAAAATAGAAGTATAGAAAAGTTTTTCCCGAAAGGTTAAATATTTGTTGTTTCATTGAAATGTTAGATTATTTCCTGATTTGATTTTCTCTTAAAAAATTCAATGAATTAAGAGTACTTTTGTGTGTGTGTGTGATCCAGCTAACATTTATAGAACTTTCTTCAAACAAAATCTGATTTTTATGGAAAATTATCATCTTGGTAGGTCTAATTTCATATTTCACAATATTTAGGGTGTCAAATCACATATATAACTAATATCATTGTCCCACGGTAATGCGTTGAGTTATTGTGTTTCAACTTTCATATCAAAAAATGAATGGCAGCGCAAAATGTTATAGTAGTGTCGGTTATTTACTTATTCTTCAAATTATAATTTTTTATTAAATAAAAAGGAAATTATATTTCTAAAATAAATATTGAGATTCAAATTTACATAAAATAAGATAATTTAAACATATTTGATTATTCAACTAATTAATGCATCTCTTTTCAATTATAATTTTTAAAATGATCATTACAGTCAAAAGTAATATACTACTTTATAGTCATTCCACACTATTTAAAAAAAGTAATCATCAAAAGTATTATTGTAACACCCCCAACCCGTATCTGACCCGGATACGAGTCCGAAGTGTCACATTGACTTTTCAAACATTTATTCGTATAAAATAGTGAGTAATTTAAAAACTTGGATAACATTTAACTCATTCAAAACGTTTACAAAATATATCAGAGTTCATACAATTTATATCTTTAGACTACATGCCAACTACACTCTATATACCGTACATATATTTTCTGATATGACAATTGGGTAAGGAGAACTGACCTGTCTTGCTCCTCTTAGCTCTTTACTATTCTCACTTCTGTAACCTACGTGTGAAACAATCACACGCTAAGTCGTTGACTTAGTGAGGCATAAATCATATAATAAAACTCTAACTCGTAATCATGCTTGAACAATTTCTACTAACATATCACGTACAAGCACCATACCCACATATACATGTAATGATTCCTACTATGCACCTTTCATATATATATATATATATACATATCCACACATACATATAATTATCTTCTTTCCTATTATCATATTATCACCTTTCATATTTCTATTCTCTTGTTCATATAATCAATTAAGCTCATATCATATATCTTATAGCATATACAATAATCACTAACACACATATATCATATACAGTACATTCCATGTTATCTCTTATTAGCCCATGTGCACCTGTGAGAACTGTAGATATGTGAGTCTATTGAGGTTGTGCACCACTATGCTGTCACCACAGCTCATATAAATGTCCCGAAGGACCTATCCAGAGGTCACAAAGACCCCGGTAACTATCCAGAGGTCATAAAGATCCTCGGTAACTGTCCAGAGGTCATAAAGATCCTCGGTAACTGTCCAGAGGTCATAAAGATCCTCGGTAACTGTCCATATGTTCCTTAGAACATAGGTATACTGTCCATATGTCTCGAAAGACATAGGTAAAACTGTCCATATGTTCCGTAGAACATAGGTAAACCCTCGACTCTTGGCATGCCAACTATACCCCTAGCTCTCATATCACATAACATGGGCATTATCATTTATAACATTTCATATCACTTGTATCACAAGTGCATGTATTCACGTAGATCGTTTCATATGACTTATACCATTTCTCATTTGTTCATGTAACTTGCATGTCATATCATGTACATATAACACATAATCATATAGACTTACAGTTTTATCACCTATCATGTTATTTCACTTATACACTTTTATATCACATAAACTCATATATATAAATCATGTCACATAACTTATCTCATAACTTATTTGATCTTCCTATATATTCTCATCTTATAACTTATATTACCTATGCATATAACCTTATGAGCTATTCTTATATTACCCTATATCAACCATACTTTGTTTATCTCACTTTTCATATCATTCATTCAAAAGCATGTTAACACCTATAATCATGCATACATACAATTTATGTCATGCATATACATATAATCATATTCATGCATTAAACATAGGAAATAGACTTGTCACAAGTCTTGTTTCCATTTAGCACCATAATTGAATTAATATGCACTCACCTGGCCTCACTAGTCCCTTTCAATCTCTTATCTTCCCTTTTTATCGATCTTACTTGTCAATGATTCCGGAACTCGTTTAGGCTTTGAATCTACATAATTATACATTTTAAGACAATTATTAGATACCCACACCTTTTAATTGGATACTAGCAACTTAAACGAACTTATTAAACCAATATTAACATTTTCCTTTAGGGGGGAATCGATTCCCTCCTGTGGGGGTATCGGTTCCCCTCTGGCATTCTGGAATTCTGTCGTTTGAAGGGGTATCGGTTCCCCTTGAATGGGTACCGATTCCCCTTGCCCAGAAATCATATTTTAGCTCGAAAATCACTTCAATTTCTCTCAAACACTTCATATATCCCCTTTTCATTCTTAACTCTAGTACACATACTTAAACCAATCTATATTCATTTATTTCATCTTAAACCTTAGAATTCTATTCTCCATATAGAATTCAATAATCATATCAAAATTTTCATGTTATTCAAACATAATTCTAACACTTCTAACTTCTTAATCTCATAGATGACAAGTCAAATTCAACTTAAAATTCAACTTATCAATTCTATTTCAAGATTTGATTCAAGAACTCAAAATCTTTAATCTCTCATATACCTTTCATCTTGTTGTTTTAGAACAAATTAAGCTTTCCTTAAGCTTAATTATCATCTAATAATCAAAACCCAACCTTGAATTGAACAAATAATCAACTAATGAAGAAACTTACCTTTGCCCTTGCTCTTACGGGAGGGGAAGAGAAAGGAATAAGAAGATGAAATGCTTTCATCTTCTCATGTTTTTATCTCTTAATAAAGGGATAAAAATATCTTTCATGACAAATTACCCTTTTGCCCTTTAATTCTTTAGATAATTACTAACAACTTTCAGGAAATATCCTCAAATAAATCATTGAACTATTCAAGTATTCTACTTTTATTATCAAATTCTGAAATTTACGATTTAGTCACTAACCCGTAGTTTGGGATGTTACAAATCTCCCCTCCTTTTAATAAAATTCGTCCTCGAATTTTCATTGCCCACATTGATAAAAACATATCTTTGTTAAGTAGTTTCACTTATACATAACCTCATTCTTTACCATCTCTTGTACTTTGTATTATTTTTCCTCAAAGCTCCCTTTAAAACTTGTAAATACTCTTCTCTTTGTCTTCATCATATCAATATGATCCAAATATCTAACCATATTCAAATCCAGATCATACTTGATTAACTCACTTTATCTTTTCTTCCAATCTTATAACTCTATCACCTTTACTATCACAGTTAGTAAATATCAACTGTTCAATCTAGGGCACGAGCCCTAATTAATTAATCATATATTTTTTCCCAACCATAATTATCTCAATAATAGTTTACTTAACTTGTCAAATCCATATTCATTCTTAAACTTTTCTATTACTCTTTCTTATACACAATACTATTTACACGTCTACTATTCCTTTTTACATATCATCTCTTCAATAAATCTTTCGTGCTATCATAAACTTCACTTCATTACTTTAATTCTTTCATTACATTTTTCCTTATGCTTTTACATTCCTTTCATATCATTTATACTTTTCCTTCTTTATCCTTTTCAACTTTTCTATCAATCCTTAGTTTCCGTCAAACATACAAATCCTTTAACTTAATACGCTCACTATCACACTACTTTATTATTCAACTAATTTCTTTCAATCAAAACATAAACCTTCATCAAACTATCCATATTTATTCTTCTCAATCAAAATAATTCATTCTCTATTTCCTTCACTTATCAAACCTTAATTCTCATTTGTCCATAATATAATTCCTTTGGTTCGAATTCAACCATTCCATTTACCTTTGTCTTATACATAACTAAACCATATCATGTCCTTCATACTCTCATGCTATTTTATATCACATATATTTATCCTTAACTATCACTCCTTATCACATTTTCATGACTTTGATAGTCAACTTTACTTGCACAAAACCTTATTCTTTATCATTCTTATACTTATGTTTTCTCCACTTGTTTCAACAATCACCAGATTTCAATACTCATCTAATCCATTTCAAATACTTTTTCTGCTTCGATTTACATAACTTCTAACAGGGCTTTTAACCCAATTCACAAAGGTTGTCTTTAACCTTGACTTATTATCAATTAACTCATTGATTAATCTTCCAATATCATACCCTACTGCTTTAGTCTGACTGAATCTCATCTAATTCGATTCTATGACAGAGAATACAACTAATTCATATCGGGTTTAAAGTTGAAAATCAGAATCTCTATCTTTCTTTAATGGTGCTTAACTATATACAGCACTAATTCTCTTAATCATATGAGATTTTTGTTCTCCAATCTTTTCATTCTGAGCTCTTTATAAAACTTTAACGCGATTAATAATTTCTTGAAATAAGAAAAATTTCGAAACCAGTAACACTCTTTTAATTTAAGGCGCAAGCCCTAAACAACCAATCACATGTTCTTACTTATCCTTTCTAATCAAAATCAACTCAACAATAAATCTGTTTAACTTATTAAACTTATACTCATACACATGCACGTATAATTCCCTTGCTTCAAGCTCATATATTCGAGCTTATTTGTTTTATGAACTGATCATTCATGTACTTATTCTTGAACTCTTCTACAAATGATAACCACATCACTTGATCTTTTAACATTCTTATGGTGACATTTGTTCACCATACTGTAGCTTGACCACATAGTAACGAAACTACTCAATTTAACTTCTCCACTTTGGAGAAATGACAATCTTCTAACATTATCTTCCTACCATTTGATCAATTTTCCGCAACAATGGAACATTTCTCACATTCACCCTTGAACTCGGGTGTTCTCAACTCTTTTCAATACATTCATTCTATGAATTATTGAAGTATAAAATTAAAATATATCATAATATCATTCCATATCATGAAACATTCTCTAATCTTGTACACGCACGCCCTGAGGTTTTTCGCTCTTCTCCCTGCCTGGCCAGGGCAGGTGAATGCTATTACCTGCAGTCTATTGCCTTGTGCTTCACTTTAGAAGCTCTCATATATTCATGTACTAATATCATTTCTTCTATCACATATAACATGTGCATATGATCATCCAATTCATATAATTTAACATATGTCATTTGCATATGTTCACATATCATCTATCACATAAACATATATCTCATAAATCATCATCATGTATTCACTTATCTTATATAACATAACAATTTAACTCTATTTACAAGACAGTATACTCCTTACATTATCAGATCAGAAAATTTTTCACTTTATGTTGGCATGTATACTTTTTAAAGCACTTTTGACTTCATTTTTAGCCTAGAATCGGCTAAACCGTAGCTCTGATACCATTAAATGTAACACCCCCAACCCGTATCCAACCCGGATACGAGTCCGAAGTGTCACATTGACTTTTCAAACATTTATTCGTATAAAATAGTGAGTAATTTAAAAACTTGGATAACATTTAACTCATTCAAAACGTTTACAAAATATATCAGAGTTCATACAATTTATATCTTTAGACTACATGCCAACTACACTCTATATACCGTACATATATTTTCTGATCTGACAATTGGGTAAGGAGAACTGACCTGTCTTGCTCCTCTTAGCTCTTTACTCTTCTCACTTCTGTAACCTACGTGTGAAACAATCACACGCTAAGTCGTTGACTTAGTGAGGCATAAATCATATAATAAAACTCTAACTCGTAATCATGCTTGAACAATTTCTACTAACATATCACGTACAAGCACCATACCCACATATACATGTAATGATTCCTACTATGCACCTTTCATATAGATATATATATATATATATATATATATATATATATATATATATATATATATACATATCCACACATACATATAATTATCTTCTTTCCTATCATTATCATATTATCACCTTTCATATTTCTATTCTCTTGTTCATATAATCAATTAAGCTCATATCATATATCTTATAGCATATACAATAATCACTAACACACATATATCATATACAGTACATTCCATGTTATCTCTTATTAGCCCATGTGCACCTGTGAGAACTGTAGATATGTGAGTCTATTGAGGTTGTGCACCACTATGCTGTCACCACAGCTCATATAAATGTCCCGAAGGACCTATCCAGAGGTCACAAAGACCCCGGTAACTATCCAGAGGTCATAAAGATCCTCGATAACTGTCCAGAGGTCATAAAGATCCTCGGTAACTGTCCAGAGGTCATAAAGATCCTCGGTAACTGTCCATATGTTCCTTAGAACATAGGTATACTATCCATATGTCTCGAAAGACATAGGTAAAACTGTCCATATGTTCCGTAGAACATAGGTAAACCCTCGACTCTTGGCATGCCAACTATACCCCTAGCTCTCATATCACATAACATGGGCATTATCATTTATAACATTTCATATCACTTGTATCACAAGTGCATGTATTCACGTAGATCGTTTCATATGACTTATACCATTTCTCATTTGTTCATGTAACTTGCATGTCATATCATGTACATATAACACATAATCATATAGACTTACAGTTTTATCACCTATCATGTTATTTCACTTATACACTTTTATATCACATAAACTCATATATATAAATCATGTCACATAACTTATCTCATAACTTATTTGATCTTCCTATATATTCTCATTTATAACTTATATTACCTATGCATATAACCTTATGAGCTATTCTTATATTACCCTATATCAACCATACTTTGTTTATCTCACTTTTCATATCATTCATTCAAAAGCATGTTAACACCTATAATCATGCATACATACAATTTATGTCATGCATATACATATAATCATATTCATGCATTAAACATAGGAAATAGACTTGTCACAAGTCTTGTTTCCATTTAGCACCATAATTGAATTAATATGCACTCACCTGGCCTCACTAGTCCCTTTCAATCTCTTATCTTCCCTTTTATCGATCTTACTTGTCAATGATTCCGGAACTCGTTTAGGCTTTGAATCTACATAATTATACATTTTAAGACAATTATTAGATACCCACACCTTTTAATTGGATACTAGCAACTTAAACGAACTTATTAAACCAATATTAACATTTTCCTTTAGGGGGGAATCGATTCCCTCCTGTGGGGGTATCGGTTCCCCTCTGGCATTCTGGAATTCTGTCGTTTGAAGGGTATCGGTTCCCCTTGAATGGGTACCGATTCCCCTTGCCCAGAAATCATATTTTTAGCTCGAAAATCACTTCAATTTCTCTCAAACACTTCATATATCATCCCCTTTTCATTCTTAACTCTAGTACACATACTTAAACCAATCTATATTCATTTATTTCATCTTAAACCTTAGAATTCTATTCTCCATATAGAATTCAATAATCATATCAAAATTTTCATGTTATTCAAACATAATTCTAACACTTCTAACTTCTTAATCTCATAGATGACAAGTCAAATTCAACTTAAAATTCAACTTATCAATTCTATTTCAAGATTTGATTCAAGAACTCAAAATCTTTAATCTCTCATATACCTTTCATCTTGTTGTTTTAGAACAAATTAAGCTTTCCTTAAGCTTAATTATCATCTAATAATCAAAACCCAACCTTGAATTGAACAAATAATCAAATAATGAAGAAACTTACCTTTGCCCTTGCTCTTACGGGAGGGGAAGAGAAAGGAATAAGAAAATGAAATGCTTTCATCGTCTCATGTTTTTATCTCTTAATAAAGGGATAAAAATATCTTTCATGACAAATTACCCTTTTGCCCTTTAATTCTTTAGATAATTACTAACAACTTTCAGGAAATATCCTCAAATAAATCATTGAACTATTCAAGTATTCTACTTTTATTATCAAATTCTGAAATTTACGATTTAGTCACTAACCCGTAGTTTGGGATGTTACAATTATATTATATACCTAATTAATTTAATAATTAAATCCATTTAATCGATAATTATAAAACTAATTAAAAATATATACTTTTTTGAAACATAAAAATATATACAATTTACATAATGTAAATATTTAAAAATAGTAATTATCTCAAGACTATTGAATATTTTTAATAAAATCAATTTTTCACAATAAGAATAACAAAATTATTTATTAAAAAGTTAAAGGCCCTCGCAAATAAATGAGATGGTGGTTATAGAATGCACATCAAGATGATATAGCCAACAAGACCATTCTCTGGCTCTACATAGATAAATAAATGGGTGGGAGATAATTTTTGTTATGAATCAGGAGCAAACAGGTGCTCATTTTCCGATGTCCACGTTTCAAAAGGAGAACGAAATGTGGGGCACCATGCAACAAAGCAAGCATTCAAATCGAGCTACAAATAATAAAATAGCCATAAGCTATGACCTTTTTTGTATGTGTGGATAATGCCGATCTCAAGAGCTCTCCCTCGCTACAAACGTTCCTAGGGATGGTCATGGACCCGAACCCGACTTGGCTCGATCGGATCGGATTTTTAAAAAAAAATTATATTTGGGTCGAGTTTGGGTTTATGGTGAAAAATACTCGACCCGACCCAAAAAATATAATTTTATCTTATATATTTAAGAATAATTACAATAATACCCATATATATATTATTCTTTTCAATTAAGTCACTATTTTTTATTGAATAGAAATAATATTTTTTATTATTTTGAATCGTGTCGAGTCATGTCGGGTTTTTAAGTTATATATCGGGTCGGGTCGGTTTAGGTGAAATCTTGTTTTGGTCGGGTCGGGCCTCGGATGGAAAATTCCTTGTTCTCAGATCGGGTTGGGTGGACCAAAAATCCGATCCATGCCCATCCCTAAATGTTCCCACAATTTATTTATGGCATAACGACAAAATTATTTCATAATATTTATGTAAATCGTCACGTTAGTTTATATTTTTTTTAGAGTATTTTAGTTTTAATATTTTAATTTTTGATCAAAATATCTTTTGTTAAAAGGAAATTGATAGTTGACTAACGATTAATATATGTTACTGGCGTATCATTTTCACATGTGCTTAATTGCTGATGTGGTACATATCATGTAATCATTTTATGTGACGTGTCATATGACACATAATTATTTTAAGTGACATGACACATACGATACCACTATTTTTTGAGATACAATACATGTTACATCATCACTTTGAGTGATGTGATATATATCATATCATTAATTAAATATATGTAAAAATATTACGTCAACGACAAATGTATATCTTTAGCCAACTAGCGATTTATTTTCAACATGAAGTATTTTAACAAAAATTTAAAATGTTGAACTAAAAAAGAAAAAAAAAGAACAGGGATAGTTCTATCATTATGCCTTTATTTATTTGTTTGTTTGTGGAATAGACCTGAAAAAGTAATACGGAAATTGAAGAATGATTTGCTCTAAAATTTAAGTCGGCAAGTGTTTTAGCACATAAAAGTAAATTAGAGATGAAATCAGTAATTTTAGATTAGTAATCGAGATATAATTATCAAATTTTATTGGTTGCTATTGTCAGTCTTTGGCCGTAAAAAAGGTTTAAATTAATTAATTTTAGAAAGAGTTAAAAATATAATTTCTCCATTTTAACCCAAGGGAGAAAATTCATGTCCGTTCCTTTGGATCCGTCGTTGGTCATAAAAATAAGGGTAAATTACATATTTAGTCACTCAATTATTTATTTAGTTTAAATTTGGTTATTGAATTATTTTCTTAAAAAATCATATCTTAGTTTACATTTTGATCATCTGCGATTAAAAGACTAACAGAAATGCTGATGTGGCAATTTTTTTTTATTTTTTTCAATAATAACATGTTATTACCTTATGGTGGCACTTCAACATCACCGCTAAAATTTTATCGGTAAGTGACTAAAATGAAATCCAAACATAAGTTTGGCATGATTTTAAAACAAAATAGTTGGATGACCAAAACGAAATCAAAAAAATAGTTAGGTGACTAAATATATAGTTTACTCTAAAAATAAGAGACTTGGTGAGAAAATAATTGCTCAAACTACACATTTACTCATTTTAAGTACCTAAAGTATTTTCGCTCAAAGTAGGTGTCTGACATTTTTGAGGTTATTATTTTAAGTGCTTACGTCGTAATGATCATTAAAAAAAATGGCTATCCGACGCATGTTACCGACCGAACATCCAACGGCTAAAACCCCTTGTTTTTGCAACCAACGTTGTTGTTTCTGTAACGATTTCTCCTACAAGGCATAGAGGGTGCGACCAACGTCTTTTGCGATGATTTCTTCGCATGCGTTAAGGGTACAATAGAATCCGGTTTGATGAAGTGGCCAATGACAAAGAACAATTACCAAGGCAACAATAACAAAGTCAATGATGGTAAAGGAACTTGAAATTATGGTTTTTAGAGTTTTCATTTTTTTTTTTGGATTTGAAATTTTTTTAAGTTTTTTTAAAATATAATTATAAGTTTTTTTAAAGAAAAATAAAATTTTAAAAGTTATATAAACACAACATTTTGAATGGTTAACGTTTATTTTTTAACAACCGTTATGGTGTAGATACTTAAAAGCGTGATGGAAAAATGTTAGGAATTACATTGAACGAAAAATAGTTTAGACACCTAAAATAAAAAGAAAGTATAGTTTGAACACCTAATTTTTCATTAAGCCTAAATAATTGTTATCATTTGGACAAATGAAATTGGTTTTTGCTCAAGTTAATATGAATTTAGGTAATTAATATTTTAACTCTTTTGGGGATTATTTTGATTTAAGTTAATTTTGAGTTCGTCTTATTTAAGGTTTGTATCTATATTAGATTTGTCAATTATCACTCAAACTCAAAAAGTTTATATGTTTAACTCGAACTTTAACCTAACACAACCTTTTGACGATCAAAGTCAACAATCTAATCTATCTTAAATCTAAATAAATTTGAATAAGTAATTTGAAGTGACACAAACTTAATTTAAATATATATATATATATATATATATATTAAAAAAAATTATAAAGCGTAATAATATTATTGATGGTGAAATTAGGAATTGTAGGTTGTTATTGGAGTAAATAGCGTATAATCGACGAAATTAACTTGTTTTGTCAAAACTCGACTTTTATTTATTATTGTAAAGTTCATTAAAATACAACTTCTATTCTATCTGTGGAAGTATTATTATAAAGTATAACATTATTTACAAGTACTTGATGCAAAGTTGAAATACATTATGATTATAAGGTGAGAATTTAATTTCAAATCATAAAGATGATAATTTCAGATTAAGAATATTGTAAGATTAACATTAATGATAAAAAATAATAAAACATTAAAATAATTAATGGAATAAAAAGTAAATACCCGACCATGTACCTGGGCCACCTGTCCGATGTAGACATCATACCGTTCAAATATATATCATTACACGTAGATTGGTAAAATGGCATCTACTCGTGCAATGCTTCTCTCGTTCGTAGCCTAATTGTATGGGTGGATATTTACTCCAATTTTCTCATTACACATCAAAGCTTTTAAGTTTAATCATTTATCAAAAATAAAATAAAATAATCCAAGTTGATTATGTGAAAACGAAAGGGGGGAATTGAAGAGCCAATCGCCTGCCTCTAATTAAAGATGCATCCTACTATTATCGTTGCTTTGTCAATTCCAGCATGCTCAATTTCCGGCAAAAACAAGTACATTAAACATTTTTGTCTACCTAAGCTTTTATTTATGTTTTAAATAATTGAGTTATGATTAAAATCCTCGAATACCAAATAATGTGTTATATCCATCGCATTATAGAGAAAGAACTTGCTTTCAAATTGTTTGATTTATTTTCCATTAATACTTAATAAAGACGGACCTTAATTTTGAGTTTGACAGTCAAACCATATATGATAATGACTTGATTGCCTTTGCCTTACAAATCTATAACCTTGTAAGTTGCTTTAAAGAAGACTACAAGAAATAATGACATTTTTACTAAGCATTCTATCTCAATCTAATTGATAAAAACTCTTTATAACACCTTCAATTACAAACCATTTAAAATTAAATCTTTTTATAACAACATTTTTAAAATGTTTTCATTTCCTTTGTAAAATAAATGTTTTCATTTCCCCATATTTTTATTTCATTCCTCTCATCAATCCAACTCGGTTTCAATTAATCACCACTGCATCTCGTAATTTCCACTTTTTTGTTGAAATAAATAATTAGAATTCATATGAAAATTGTGATTAATCCCTAAATTTTGAAAATTCTTTTTATCGGTCTATCATAATATAGTTTCAATTCTTTAACTCAATCTTCGTATGTAATAGTTAATCCCAAAAATATAGATTTCTTTTCATTAATCTATCGTAATATAGTTTCGTCATCCTCAAAACCTTTAACGCTGTCTTCATTTACAAACAAAAAAAGGTTAGTATTGAGAATTGAAGTGTCGAGACAAATCGTTAGCGTTGAGTTTAGCATATATCTCCCCAAGTATACTTTTAGCTGTAGAAAATAATTGCCAGTTTTTATATTCAAAGAAAAGATAACGGCTTTTTGCTATTAATTCAACTAAAATAAACGTTGTTTATGATGGGTTCAAGTAAACCACATGTTAAAAAAAAGTAATGGTAGGAAACAGTTAAGCGATGCATGATTCCATTCATTTTTGTATCGACATCAATCATGAAAGCATGTATATAAATCATGTACACACATATGCATTACCTTACCGACATATATTTTTGCATCAAACATTCACAAAAATACGTATACGTCATTTAACAACATTTTGCATCATTTAATTATTACGTCAGTTTTTTTTGTTAAATATTACGGTAAGTGGCTTAATTAGCAACATTAAATAGTTAAGTGATTTAATTGATAAAATTAAAAGATTATTAGTCAAAGTAAAATTAAAAAATAAATTTTAAAATAAATAGATAATAATTAAGTGATCATAAATATAATTTACCATATATATATATATATATATATATATATATATATATATATATATATATATATATATATATATATAATTTTGTCCCTTATAATTTACCATATATAATTTTTCTCTCTTATTTCTTTTACCCAACAGTTCTAAGGTTAGAAAACCATCAATGACCCTCAAGTATTCAACAATCTCTTTCATCTTACTAGGGATACGCGTTCGATTCTTGTTTAAATGTTGAGTCAGTAAATTTTTTTGACTTATTCGAGTTGACGAGTCCTATTTTATAACTCATAGTTGACTTGAAAATTTTCGAGTTGAGTCAAGTCAAGTTAAATTTTAGAATTTCTATTTAAATTTAATTATAAATATTTACAATATTATGCCATCATTTTGATTTTTTTTAAATGATATTTTATCATATACAATTAGGGGTGGTCAAAAGTACTCGGCCCCAACTACTCGACCTGTCGACCCGCTGACTCGGTGTAAAATTATCAGGTATTTTAGAGGTAAATATCTGATTTTTTGGGTCGGGCCCGGGTCACAAAATTACCCTTAATCGGGTACCGTTGACCCGCCGACCCGGTTTCCTTTTTATTTTATTATTATTTTTATTTTAAATTAGATTTTTTATTTCTAATTTCAAAATTATTTTACCATAACATTTTAAATCTCTATTTTTTTCCAAATTATTTCACTTTAACATTTAATTATTTATTAAATTATTTATTTTAATATAAAATTAGTTCAAATTTAGTTGTAATTTTTTTAGATTATATAAGTTGAATTTACAAATTTTGTATTTATGTTATGCATTACAAATTTTTGACTTTTGTGTTTTTTCTATGTGGAATTTTTTAAATTAATATAAATTAAAAAACTAAAAAGAATATTAATCGGGTACTTGTGACCCGAAAATGAAGGCACCTGAGTTTTACGGATACCTGCTTCTTACGAGCCGGGCCACGGGCCGAACTTTTGTGACCCGAAAGTCTCAGGATTTGAACACCCTTATATATACAATACATATATATATTTGTATTTTTTTATATGTGATTTACATATACAATACAAAGTCGATGCACTTGACTCAAACTCTGACTAAAATTTGAAAATCAATCTATTAATTACTGAAAAATTCAAGTTATTCGAGTTGTATTTTACAATTCGAATTGAATTTGAAATTTTTTCGAATTGAATTTTTTAAAGTCGAATCTAGCTAAAAAAATTAATTTTTCGAATCAAGTCAAATTTTGTTCACCCTTACACCTCACCCTCTCTTCTTTTCTCTACTTTTCTTTCTTCCATTCCCCCCCCCCTATTTTCCTTTATTTGACACATTAATCATGATTGCATTTCTTTTCTCACGTTCATCCATTGTCCGTGCCCATATGATGTTGATTTGATTACCAACAACCTCTATTTTGTATTTATTTTATAGATATGAGATTTTATTTTATTTAGTAAGTCTTGTTATTTTCTTACAAAAATTATTGAAAATACCTTCTCTCATGCAAGTTTTGATCATATTTTTATTTTTTCTATTCTTTTATGGTTGGTTTTACCGTCGTTATTCCAACCGATATTCATTTATTTTTCAATATATATATATTCGATGGATCCAACAGGGTACTAATAAGGTGTTTCACTTCCTTGATAGAGTAGTCGTATCTCATGCAAAATATTTTAATTGAAAATTTATTCCTTATCAAATTTTGGTTGTTATTAATAACGATAATCGATTAGATAATATCAAAATTTTCACAATGACTTAGATTTAAGTGTATTGTACAAATATATTGATTTAAGAGTAAGTCTTTTGAAATTTTGATTGGTATATTATTGTTTTTTATTATGAATAAAGTTCTATACTTTTAAAAATACTATTAATAAATTTATGGTATTTTATTTGTATAATTTTTTTAATATTTAGATATTGTATTTTAATACTTTTCAAAAATATTTTTGGCTCACTAAAAGCAATGCAAAACATATAATTTCTCATGCTAAAAGTGAGTTTCAAAATATGAAAGTTTTAGCTTTTATCTTTTTAAAAAAAGTATTTTTAAATAAAATTATTTATTTATTTATTCTCACATATATATATATATATATATATATATATATATCATTTTTTATATTTTCAAAAATAATATCTAAAACAAATATTGTATTTATTTAAAAATAATTTTTTAACAATAACTCCAAACACTTAAATTTTAAAATAAATAATTTAAAAAATATTTCTTCAAATTACTTTTTTATCACACTTTTTAAAGTCAATGTCAATTAAGGAGTATAATTAATACCTAGGGGTACTAGGCATTTTATTGTTTGTGAAGAAAAAGTTGTAAAATAATTGAAGTCACCACCACGTGGCAGCTAATGTTTGGTGAATCCCAAGAATCTTCTACTTTCAATTATGCAAATAGTGAGAATGATGTTTTATAATTTTCAGTCTCACACTTTCTGAGGTGAATCCCTCCTCTTTGATGTTAACTATAATTTTGTCTAAGAGTTACAAAATATCCTGGCTGTAATTATTTGGTATTTAATCTGCCACGTGTCGAATTTTAGAGATTTTAAACGACGAGAGTGGCTTTTTCCTATGTGGAATCTTTCTTTTCTTTTATTTTTCTCAAGAAAATGTGATAAACCCAAATTGGTGATTCGATGTCAGGACGATTTGTTAATGGAAGAAAAAAATATATATAGATTTCTTGAAAAAAGCAATTTAAATTTAATACAAATAATTTTATATGGAAAAGAAAAAAAAAAATCTGTTGGCATTGGTTTAATCATACGAGTGGTTAAGAAAGAACACAACTGCATGTCTTTTGTTTTAATCTTTATAATCATATAATTTTATTATAAGGTTTGAATTTTTGACAATTTCATGTTTTATTGCTTCGTTAAATCATAACACAAAATTCAATTGGTCATTTTCTTTATTTTAATGTTGGTTTGAATGTTTATGTTTAATGGTCTGTATTTATTTTAATGATATAATCTTTAAAGTTAAAATTAATTCATTTTATTAAAAATGCAATCTGATATATCCAACGCTTTTAATTTGGTCGACGACTCTAAATCAATACAGATATGATTTTATTTAAATTTTAAAACTTTTATAATTTTATAAATTAAATTAAGTTCAATTAATTCGTGATATGTAGGTCGATATTATATATATAATGAGTTTCTTTTTTCTACGAGTTAGATTTTTTTGAATCTATTGAGTGACTTAGTGGTAAAAGGAAATCTTATTCTCATTCGGGATTGAATAGTTACATCTTATGTATGTTGTCAATAACTAAGAAAAATTCTGAACAAATATTACGCTGTAATTACACGTTAAACTATTAAAAAAAAGATTTTAAATTTTGTGTAAAGAGGTAGCCATTAACAGGAAAATAAGTGCAGCCCCTAGCTAGACGGTAAGATGAGAGGCCAAAAACTTGGCGGTGGGGGCATGGACTCGGCGGAACCGGCCAAACTGGGCGTTCGATATCAATCGCAATCTCTAAGCTGCACGCAGATAAGGGTGATTGAATGAGATTGGCATTGGAATTTACGTCCAAACCCTAGTTGACCAATATTTTTAGGCACTCCTCATTGGTATATAGCTTGGGTCCTTATCTACATTTGATATACACACCATATCAATTTCCATTATTGAAATGTCCAACCATATATGTAATCAATCACTTGTGTTGCAGTTTTTAAAAGAAATGGTGAATACTGATAGCAGTCATTATGAAATTTGGTGTTTGGGAATAAAAATAAAAAGGAAGAGAAAGATGAAAAGAAAGTTATGGAGTGGAAGCATTAAGTTAGAAGATGATGAAAAAGATTAGGTTCCGAAAGGCAGAAATAAGAAGACGGTGTAGGCCCTAAAGACGGCTTGCCATTAGCTGGATCGAAAGCTAAGCTGATGATGCCTCTTTCCATTTCAATGCAGTGGTCTACATCAACCTCTCTAATCTCTCCCGCCTATTTATATACGTACACTTCAGTTTCATCTCCATATCAAACTCCATAAATTTCTCTTTTATCTTGCCTTAAACATGGTGTCAATCGCGTCTTTAACCAATGCTTTTGTTCTATTTCTCTCTTGTTTTCTTGCCATTTCGCTCTTGGTCTCGGGGCGACCAGCCACTTTCCTCGAAGATTTTAGAGTCACTTGGTCCGAATCCCACATCAGGCAAATCGATGGAGGAAGGGCCATCCAACTTGTTCTAGACCAAAATTCAGGTTATACATTTCGTGCGGTCACTTTTTTATTTTGAAGTAAAAATTTAAACCATGTCATGTTACTCTTAATCACCTGTTGTTATTCGCTTTCTTTAGGCTGTGGATTTGCTTCCAAAAGCAAGTATCTATTTGGACGTGTCAGTATGAAGATCAAGCTCATCCCCGGTGACTCCGCCGGCACTGTCACCGCCTTTTATGTACGTAAATCTATCGACGTGATCTTCAATTACATTTTGAAACACTGAAAAAATTGGTTTTCATTATAATCTGGATTGCAGATGAATTCTGATACAGACACTGTCAGAGATGAGTTAGATTTTGAGTTCTTGGGAAACCGAACCGGGCAACCTTATACTGTCCAAACCAACATCTATGCTCATGGAAAAGGTGACAGGGAACAAAGGGTTAACCTTTGGTTCGACCCGGCTGCAGATTTCCATACTTACACAATCATGTGGAACCATCATCATATTGTGTAAGTTTTCACAGGACACTTTAAAACTGTGTTGAAGAGTATTAATGGTTGGGGTTTGTGGTTTTATAGGTTTTATGTTGATGAAGTACCAATCAGAGTTTACAAGAACAATGAAGCAAGAAACATCCCATACCCAAAAATGCAGCCAATGGGGGTGTATTCAACGCTGTGGGAAGCGGATGATTGGGCAACAAGGGGAGGCCTAGAGAAAATAGATTGGAGCAAAGCTCCTTTCTTGGCTTACTACAAGGACTTCGACATTGAAGGATGTCCGGTTCCAGGGCCAGCAAACTGTGCCACCAACGCTGGGAACTGGTGGGAGGGCACAGCTTATCAAGCTCTGAATGCCATGGAAGCTAGGAGATACAAGTGGGTACGTATGAACCATGTGATCTACGATTACTGCACCGACAAGTCCCGATACCCGGTTACCCCACCAGAGTGCATGGCCGGCATCTGAAATACCATTATCCAACTCAACTGTCCAGAATATTTGATTTTTACCGTACGTCTTCATGTCATACTTGACGTATATGCCCCTCTCCCTTTGTACCATAATAGTGCCACAAGAGGAGTATATAAAAAGGGAAATAAACAGGTCTTGTGTGCAAATTATTTGTGGAAGTCGATCCCTATTTGTATCTCTGTCTGTATTTGGTCCATATTATTTTTGTGGCCAATAAAAAGCACTAGCCAAATGTATAATTATTTAAATACTTTTTGTTTCATTATTATAGCATCCAATTCTCAGTTTTCAGCCCCAAGGCAAAAACTATTGGTAGAAACAAGGAAATGACTGAATGCTAGAAATGTGTTTGAAATATTTGGTTCCGTTTGATATGTGAATGGTCCCATCCTTGGTTTTATTGTTTTGAAGTTGAATGTTTGGCCAAAATTTGATTCATATTGGTCGTCCCACGCATGAATCAAATCAGGACGATGGTCCCTTCATTTCTCATCCATATTTTTTCTTTGGAAGGAACTTCGTTTCTTTCTGAGGTCCAGATTTTGGCCTTTTATTTCCTTCTAAAAGCTGGATTCCGTACTTCCAAATCGCTGGCCAGATACAACACAAAGTTGTGTGTTGTTATTTTTTAAAAAGAATAATGGAATGTAAAACTTGAACTCTAATTTATGACGTCAACAAATTATATTTTTATTATTATTATTGTATCTCCTCCTTATATTCTCCATAAATTACACTTTCATTTTTAGTTTTTCGGCCATAAAATCTTTAACCCTCCGTCCAGTTATAATTTCTTAATATACTATTAGCATGCCTACGTAATCTATTGGCCAAATCTGTATTATAACAATCAAATTTGTTAATCATATCAATTTATAAATAATCATCATCACCTTAGGTCTCACACCAGCACTAAGAATTTACATATAAGTCACCATGCAAGACAGGAGAAGTGAATTCTCTGGTACACTAACACTTTCTCATACTCTCACCATTATCTTCTTCAACATACCAACCATAGTGTATAGCTTTCCGTTCAAATCATAAGGAATAAACTAAAAAAAACCAACACAATTCAGCCTTTTCAATCAACAAAATTCCAATTTAATCAATAAAACCATTTTAAGAGGATAATATTTCACATTAACAATTATTTCTTTTACAATCTAGATTATATCATATGGGAAAAAAAGATATTGATGCTTACAAAGACATAAAGTTTTGCATTAATGGTTCATGGGTCAAGAAGGGGGAAAATCCTAGTGTTATTGGCCCAATCTTTTGATTAGTTAATTTAATGCTTTATAGCTGTTAAAAGAAAGGAAATAACCAACTTGGCGGAGCCGACCATGTTTGGTACGTGAGGTGTATTTACTAGGGCCCCATCAGGCATAAATCCTCAAACGAGCAAACCATTAAAGCTAGAGACAAGGGGCCATCCTCTGAAGCGCCTTCTACAACTCCATTCCCATTCATTCTCATTTAGATTGTCTTAAAAAAATGGAAAAAAAAAAACAAGACCAGAGATGAAAATAGTTCTCCAAAGAAAATAGATTCCCATTAGAGAATTTCAAGTGTGAATTAATTAGTAATTTCAAGTGTTGGAATATGACATACAACGCCATAGAGATGAAATGCATTGGGACAAAGAATCTACATTCAAGTGAAGCACTTTTGATCAAAGTAGATAGGAGCCTAAGATTAATCTGGACAAAACATAATGAAGGCAAAGCCACATACCATTGTTGCTCACAAGTAATAGTAGACTACAAGTGGGCACAAACCTACATTTAATAATGAGTTACTCTTATTTTAATACTTCTTATTTCTGCAAAATAGAATTGATTTTCAATAGCTGAATGGACAAGAGAAGCCTTAATGTTCAGAATTTATACTGAAAGACCTCAAAGTTTTGCTGCTTTGGCCGCTAGGAAATAGGCCCGCTTCTTTTACTCTTGTAAGGTTCTCTGGGACAGGATGAATCAGCTTGGGATTATAGATAAGACTTGTAAGATCCCTAATTCTTTGTGGCATTGATTTTCACTGCAATTGCCTCTGAACAGTACAGACAATTTCTGAACAAAACATTGAATGACCTGCAACACGAGCACTCACAACCATAAACCAAGCTGCCAAGGAAAATAACGAAAAGAAAGAGAAGCACATGGTAAGCATTGTATGATATAAGATGAAAAAGATCCCTAGTGCTAGTTTAGCCTTTCAAGGACATTGCAGATCGGTTCGTGCAAATATTTCTTTCATACTGTTTGCAAATAATCTCCACATCAAAATGTGAAGATAGACTTGGATTATTTCTTGGGAAACTCATTGGAGTGTTAGGAAGGGGAAACCATATAATAACATAATATGATTGGTTTAATAGATAATCAGTTAATTAGAATGGGGTGTATGCACAAACAATCAAAGCCAAATCAGTTTACCGTGCATGAAAAGACTGGTACAATGAATCATCAACTTAGCAAGCATAACACCATTCACTCTAATGGATGAAAGCAGCTCCGACAATTATTGGACAACGTTTTGGATAATGCATTTATGCCTTTAAAAGCTTGATAAATGCTGCAAATGCATCTAAATCCTAGAAGACATCCAAATTACATGCAATTACATTGCCCCTTCAACTTTTACATAGGTCCCTTTTGATCAGACTTCAGAAGTAGTGTTCCCGTACCTAGTTGCAACAGAAGAATGTGAGACCAGTAATGGTTGGTCCTACCTCTATGCAAGGGCACTAGGTGTACTAGACCAATAAGACAGAAAGGACATAAACGGTAATCAAGTTACCTAACTTGTTTGCAGGTTTGAATCATTTGGGTGGACAGGTAGTCCAATGCCAGAAGCAGGATACTATGGAAGCAATTAAATTACAACTGATAACAACACATGGCGAATGGGAAATAAAATAATGTTCCAACATGAACTAGATTAAAATATACAAGTATGCTAGAGTTCCACATACTGCCTTGTAGTTGTGATTGAACGCAACCAGTCCACTAGGCACATGGTGTGGAAAGCCTTACTGCAACTGTTATTCTCACAAGTGTAATCAGTTGCATTTCCACTATTAGGTCTATGCTCATCACCTACAAGACATTTGAGAGTTAAGTCTGCAAACAATTGTTCTGAGACATCTAAAGCATGTAAAGCATTACCTATGGGGAGATATCGAGCATAACAGATTCCACATTCATCTAGACGATTATTCTTCTCTTCATCAGCGAGCCTTGGCAATTGGGTGTTCATAAGACACTCAAGATTTTCTAAGAAGGCAATATCCTTCACCCTACACAATTAATCAGACTATATAAATATAATAAATATATAAATGAAACACAATAATAAAAGTTGCTACAATCAAATGAAACCTATCCCGTACACAACATGATATTGTAAGCTTCATTAATCTTAAATTAGATAGAATCCTTAAGATTCTAATCGAGCCATACTGTCATTAGAGAAGGAATTAACACAGCTCTGTAATTTTTTTTCTCCACTGTTAAGGACACACTCACTTCACTAGTGCAAAAGTTAAAACCCGAGACTTAAGGACATACCATTTATCAACATTTTTTTTCCATGTCTTTCTCAAGGAGTTCACAACAATACCTGAACCCATTAAACGACACCTACAAAGACCTAAATATTAATTATTCATACTAAAGGAAATGTAAGAAGCTTTTAATATAATTTTATATTAATTCTTACTCTGGTAATGATCTAGGATCATTGATATTGATAGACAATATCATAGAGCAATCGTTTCCTGAGTAGAAAATAGTTAAACCTTGTGTTCAGTATAACAAAGGGGGCAAGAACAAACATACATAAGAAGATGGAATGAAGAAATTACTCACCTACTTGAATTTGGCGACTCACAATCGCACGAGATGCCTGCTTTAAATCAACAATCTGAAGAGACCTGTCAATTTCTTCCAAAGTAGACCAGAATCCTTGAAGCTTCTCCAGATGCTGGATAGGAAGGAGGACTCCTAAGTTCTAACAATAGTAAAATGCCATGGAACCAAAACATGATCTGAAGCAAAAAGGAACTATAATAGGTTAAAAATGTTGAAGTTAATACCTCCTAAAACTGTTGTACCAAGTTTTTAAGTCTTGAGTTCATTGTCCATTCTAAATTGAAGATATATGGAACATCCTGAGGACAGAACAGAGGAATTTTAAAAGGCATCTAAGCCTCCATTGGAAGAATTAGACCAAAAGGACCGGAGACAAACCGCTGAAACCATTGGAGGAACTTTAGGATAAGCTTTATCCAATTCAATTTCCAGAACACGCACTCTTCCCTTTGTATCTCTAGCACCGAAATGCACAAGAAGTATAATTTGATAAGCAACAAGGAACAAATAATTGATTTAAACCGCAATGTGAACTGATGATTTTCTAACGCCAATATGATTTTTTTTTATCAATTTTAAGAAAAAAGATCCAAGCCTCCAGGTTTCAGATATGGCCACTTATGCGTTAAAACTACATGAAAGATACAAAAATAAATAGTTACTAGAATTGATAAGAACAGAGAACAAAAGAGCTATTAATTGATACAATAGAAATAATTAAAGACATCAGCAAACTGGATATTGGAGGTTCTCTACATAACACTGGATCATCAATGCCATCCTAAGAAAATATATAGATTTCATTGATTCTTTGGAGAAACCAAAGGACAAACATGATTTATAAGACTAACCCTGATGATTGAAGTAGGACTTGCCTAAAAAATCTATGCTTAATCACTCGGTAATTATCTGATTTCAGATTCAGCAAAAGCGAAATGAACTCACCACTTTTCAGTTAAACTGCCTACTAAAACCTTAGAAAACCATGGAACCAAACAAACTTTAAAGTCAATGCTAGTAATTAGTCCATCTCTTGTTTGACAAGATTCGTTCCAGATATGACGAAACGGATCACATTCAGAAACTATGTTACCTGGAACGCAAATCGTCTAGTACAGGGAATGAAAATCGGAACGCAATTTGCTATTTCTATGGAACATAATTCGATAGTCGTGTTGTCCAATTCATTTAGGATGAATGAAGTACGATTTATTAGAGTATAAAACATATTTTTGGATGTATATATATCCACATACATATAGGGACGGATGGAGAATTTTATATTAGGGGATGAACTTCTAAAATTTTAGGAGGGGACGACTTATAAAATTCAAGGGGGACGAAGATAAATTTTCAATAGAAAATACATATAAAATAATCAAATTATATAATAATTTTAAATTTTTAAGCAGCCAACCTATCCCCCTTAGTCCATCCATATCTATAAATATATACATTACACACGTGTATATGTATATATATTCCTATATAAACATATAATTCTAAGTAAATAAATTCTAATGTTTATTAACGGATTCTTTTACTCAATAATATTATAATAAACTATATTAATAAGATTGCTAGTTTTACTGAATTGAATTGCAAGTCTTCCTGAATTTGGGACTTGTACCAATTTGAAAAACGCTAGGAAGATATGATTTCTAGTAACAATGTTCAGAAATGCCAAAGGTGTTCCATTCCTTTAGGAAACTGATATTAGATGAATTGACAATGCAATCAAAAGGGTACTTACAAAACACGAAAAATAAGGAAATTTAGATCTCCTCCCACCCTCACTAAATGCTCCCATCCAATCTCTTCAGTCTGTAATAATAAAATAACACGACAAATCAAACCAAACCCATAAAATGCTTTTGACATAAGAATAAATAAAAAAATGTTTAAATAACCTCAGAGTAAACAGCACTGTAAAACGAGGACGACTTAGCCAACTCTATACATCTAGCCTGTTGATTAACTTCCTGTAAGCAAAAAAGGGTTCATAGCAAAAAAACAAAAACAAAAGTAAAAAACGTTAGTTCAAGCTAACCAATTGATTTTGGTTATTTTATTTCTACATTATAACAATTAAGTAATAAAGTCTAAATACCACAATGTGAGAAAGGGGCCATCAATGGCAAGGTGAGTATGAAGAAGAGATGAGCAGCAAGTAACCAGTAAAGAAAGTATCACACTTGTATATTGATTGTGTAAAGAACTATGCATGGAATATAAACTTCTGCTATTTATATCCAACTTCTAATGTCTAATACAAGCCTAACAAACTTCACAATTGATACTAACAACCCTAACTACCACTAACAGCTTCAAGAAGCTCCTAACTACTTTACTAACAACACCATGCAAGCTAAGCATGCATACGTAGTAGCACGAGCAGCACGAGCACCATTGTTGCTGACTCATCATGCTAACATTCCCTCTACTTCTTCTTCTTCTGCTCTTCTGAAGTTGAACATCCATGAAATCCAATCTTCTCTCGAAAAACTTCAAATGTTGCTTTAGCCAATGGTTTAGTAAAACCATCAGCCACTTGATGCGCTTCTTGATGAAAAGACGAACACTTGAAACGAAAGTGCGCTACATCCTTCCGTTTGACTTGAATCGGAAGTGCCGATGCTTCATTCCATTCGACTTGAATCGGAAGTGTCGATGCCTTATACCGTTCAACTTGAATCGGAAGTGTCAATGCCTCCTTCCGATCGGAAGTGCCGAAGCTTCCTTCCGTTCGACTTGAATCGGAAGTGTAGATGAAATCACAAACGTCTAATTTATCTTCAGACTTAGATTCGTCGGATGAGATCACGGAGAAACTCCAAGTATCATGTTCTTTGAAATCGATACTCCCTTTCTTAACAAGGGAAATAGATGATTTTTTCTTGTAAAACGATGAGTCAAGTACAGAGATAGAACTCTACTACAACTCAGTGAAGTGGCCATTAGTTAAGTACGTCTCAGCTATAGAATTCAATACAAGTTCATGTTGATGCCACCCCAATTTTGAAACCGAGCCATGAACCCATTACAATATCCTTAGTCGTCCAATGAAGGAACATGCATGTAAAATGCTCATAATTGTCACCTCGTTGGGTGCAACCCCATCTTATTGCATCTTAAAGAAAACCATAAGCGCTTCATGCATGGATCCACGAATCACATGACCTGAAATAATAGAAGTCCAAGCAACAACATCTCGGGAACTTAATCTCTCAAGAAGCTTAACCGCATATGATAAAATCCCAAATTTTGCATATGCGCCAATCAAAGAGTTCTGTAAAATGTTATCCATGTAACCGTGTAGAATACAAATGAATCCAGAATTGCAATTTTCGAAAACAATTTGTAAAGCAGCTTCTAGCGTGAATTCATTGGTGCACTCATTCTCCAGTATCTGAATAAAAGTGGTTATCCTTTCGTCAGCTGGCAGTAACCTGATATCATTGTTGTCCATGATGCCACAGTTTTCTCAGGCATATGATCGAACAACTTTCCAGCGAATTCTATACACCCACATTTTACGTACATGTCAAGAAGACAGTTATTAACAAAGACATTCGCTAGTGAAAACTGCAAAAAAATGATGAAGTCTACAGTAGCTACAACTTGAGAGAAAAAGAACTCAATCGTCGGTGCAACAGCGGAAGAGTAAACGATGCCAGGATCTGTTAGCGAATGATACCATGTGAGAAAGGGGCCATCAATGGCAAGGTGACTATGAAGAAGAGATGAGCAACCAGTATCCAGTAAAGAAAGTATCACACTTGTATATTGATTGTGTAAAGAACTATGTATGGAATACAAAACTTCTGTTGTTTATATACAACTTCTAATGTCTAATACAAGCCTAATAGACTTCACAACTAATACTAACAACCCTAACTGCCACTAACAACTTCAAGAAGCTCCTAACTACTTTACTAACAACACCATGCTAGCTAAGCATGCATACGAGTAGTACGAGCAACACGAGCACCATTTTTGCTGACTCATCATGCTAACACACAAACTCTAAGACCCTAAATTCTTTCAGACATTTTCACAAACAATTCGTCAGAAAATGTAAAGAACTGAAGATCGAGCGACACAATTGGAGATAAGAAAGCGCTGACAGAAAATGAAATTACCATTGGCTCTTGTTCTCCGAGAATAAAAAATAATGAAAATTGCTTATTTAGTAATTAGGTACGGTGACTGCCGCTTTAGTGGCGTTTGTAGCGGTGGTTTCAGAGCGTTTATGCTTTACCTCTTTTACCACCGTTTTTTTGTTGGTTTAGGCGGGAAAGTACTGGATGACTATACTACTATCTAGAGGGGTTCAAATATATTTGATATGAAGTACCTCGTCTGTCAACTCGATTTAAAATTATCGAAGTATTTTAGGGTGAAAATTTCAATTTTTGGGTTAAGTATTCGGCCCACTATTTTACGTAAGTTTCTGGGTCGAGTTTAGATCACAAAATTATTTTTAATTGAGTGCTTGATTATTTGATTATTTAATTTTTTTCAAAATTTTATTATAGATTAAATTTTTATTCTCAATTTTAAAATTTTACATCCTAGCATTTAAATTTTTAATTTTTTAAATTATATCACCTTTAACCTTCTAGATTATTTCCTTAATTATTTATTTTAACTTTAAAATATTTTAAATTTAATTTAATTTTTAATTTATTATTTTATGTTTAAATTTTATTTTTGAATTATATGATTTATATTTTTAAATTCTATGTTTAGGTTATGTATTGGAGCCTTTTAAGTTTTCTAATTTTTCTATGTATTTTTTAAATAATATAATTTTAAAATAAATATTAATTGGATATCTATGACCTAAAAATTAGAGTACTTGAGTTATACTGGTACACGATTTGTGGGTATCTTCTTATTACGAGTCGGGACACTAATTAATATATTAGTACAAGAAAATTTCGGGTACTAGATATAAACACCCCTACTACATCCAAGCACTTGTACCAATTGCTATTTACGACAAGGTAGACAAAATATTTAGTCACCAAATTATTACTGGTGCTTTTTTTTATCATTCGGTTAGTTTTTTTCATTATACATAATATTACGTTTTGATTTCGTTTTGATCACATGTTAAAAATATAAATAGAATTGATGACGTAACATTTTCAATGATGATGTGATATTACCTTATAGTAACACTTTAGCATAACCGGTATTTTTTTAACAGTAGATGACTAAAACTTAACGTTAGGTATGTTTTTTGGGGGGGGGGAAATAGTTGCATGACCAAAACGTATGATATAAATAAGGGTAAACTAAATATTTAATAACCCACTTATTCATGCGGCTTCGTTTTGGTCACCTAACTTCTTTTTTATAAAAAAAATATCATATATATAACATTGTATTTTAGTCATTCACCATTAAAAAATAAACAAATTACTAACATGATAATTATTTTCAATGATGACGTGACATTTTCGTTAGGGGTACATGTCAACATTAGTTAATTTTTTAACGACGGGTGAGCAAAACGAAACTAAAATGTAATTAGTTAAATGACTAAAACAAAATCATGAGAATAGGTTAGTGACTAACTATATAGTTTACCCCTAAAAATAAGTGTGATTCATAATTATTTATTAAAATTTAGAGTTAGTTGCATCACACATCCTCAAAGTATGATACTCATTTTAAATTGGTCCCTAAACTTTTAAATATTTCAATTTCATCCCTAAAACATGACTATCATTTTAAATTAGTCCTCAAACTTTTTAACATTTCAATTTCATCCCCAAACTATGACCTTACCTCTAAATTGGTTCCTAAACTTTTTGAACATTCCAATTTCATCCCAAACAATAAGTATATACTAGTCACATCCCTTGTTAATAAAATCGTTAGGCTAATTTATGTTATTATATGTTTAAAAAAACAACATTTAAAACTATGGTTGAAAATAATTACATATTTGGATGAATTTGGGGATGAAATTTGAATATTCAAAAGTTTGGGGACTAACTTAGAAAGATGGTCATAGTTTAGGGATAAAATTAGAATGTTCAAAATTTTAATGACTAATTAGAATGAGAGTCATAATTTGGAGATAAAATTAAAATATTAAAAAATTTAAGGATCAATTTAAAATGAGGATTATAGTTTGGAGACATATGATTTAATTAACTCTAAAATTTAAGGTAAACTATATCAATGGATACGGTATGGCATATTCAGTTGTTATTTTAAACATTAATATATATTTATAAATATATTTTCAAATTATTTTATAATTTATGTGATAATTAAATTCATATAAAAACCATTATTTTTTCTTTTCTCTAAAGAGTGGTTTTGTTAGTGTTGTTTTAGCAGACGCTGATACTAAATTTAGTGTTGTTATCGGTATTCTTTTATCATTTATTTTTTATTTCACTGTTTTTGTTTTTTATTTGTAATAATTATGTCTTTATGATAATTTTTTCTTTATATTTGTAATACATTTTTTGTTTTTATGACACATTTCATTTGTCTTTTGACACGTTTTTCAGTTTTAATTTTTTATCGTTTGGTTATTTGTCTTTTCTTCTTCTTTTTAAGGTTGGATTTGACGTTGTCGTAACTAATCAAGATGACGCTCATTTGTTATCTCGCTAATCTTTTCTATTTTGGACCATTGAATTAGATTTGGATACGCAACTTGCGTCCATAGATGGTTTTCTCACGATGTTTGACTCTGATTTGCATTTATCATTGCTCTTTCAATAGTTTAATCCTCTATTATGGTGGTTCATTTATTGTTGCAGTCAAATATGTTTGTATCTACTTCTTGTTCGAGATTTATAAATGTTTTTTCATCATTTTTTATATGATTCATATATGATATTAGTTGTCTAATTTATTGTCGAAGAATATCCAAATTATTGTTTAGTTTAAAATTCTAATTATAACCTCTCATTATAATTTTTGTTATTTTCTTAATAAAATTAATTGTTTCTTTTAAAAAAAACAGTATATCATGTTTTTTAGATCTAAACTTGTATGGGTTATGGTCCAAGTTTTAAGGAGCAAAATTTGTGGACTGCATCACGTTTGAAGTAAACTTAAATTTGGGCTGCGAGAGCCCCACCAAAATTAATTCCATGTTTACAATTATGATTATATTTGGTATATGAAAAATCATTAATTTTATGATTTAGATTTCATTTTCAATATAATTTGAGAAAATATATGAATATATAAATTAATTAAAATTAAACATGAATATATTTAAAAGATATAAAAGCATGATATTCAAAAGATTTTATCAGCTTGAGGATTGGATTTTTTGGGTAAAAGATATGCTTGATGTTTTTGACCAAGAATCATGCTAGAGATCTCCCCGAATCTAATTACCTTTAAACATACTTTTTCCAAGGTGTTACTATTATTATTTATGCCGTTTAATCTTGAAGGCAAAGTATTCTTCTAACATGTGCGTCAAAAAGTTTGAAAATTAATAAATTAATGAAAGCCAGTCAATTCAGAGTTCAGACCTCCTCCTAAATAAATTATCAATATAATAATGAGAAAGTTGCATCACACTTACATGATGATGGCGCCACACTTTGATGTTTTGGATGCTCTAGTTCCGTTTCTCACCCATGTTTATTGATTTAATCATGAAAATTTCTAGGAAACTAAGGGTGTGTTTGGTTAGGGGCGTTTTCAGGTGTTTGGTTCCCGTAAAATAAGAAAGTCAATGGATTTAGTTTTACGGTCAACGTAAAACTCCTTCCTGTCTCCTGTAAAATGACTTACCGTCTGGAAAAGGGTAAGTCATTTTCCTTCATTTTCTTTCCTTCGCTCCACACCAAATTTCGATCGATCCAGTGGCCTTCTTCCCCTTTTTCCCTCTTTGTTTTCTATCTCTCATTTTATCGAGTCCACGACTCATTGACGGAGAAGCTGGAAGAGCAGCTCAAGGAGCTGGGATCCAAGTTGGAATCTCCTCCATCCGCGAAGGACGCCATTCTCAAGCTGTTAAAGGCACGCATTCTTCAACTTTTTATTACTTCTCCACTGAACTTTAGATTGCTTAGCTAAAGTTCGTTCCTAATTGGTTGAATTAGGGTTGTTCCCATAATTCACAAAGTTTCTCCTAATCATGGTAATTCAACATCCCTTCTAATCCTTTTTCGTTTATTTAATGTTATGGGCTTTCGTCTCTCTCTCTCTCTGAATTCAACAAATTGAAGAACATTTTTTAGGCTTTTGCTTAATCATAAAGGTTATTATTCGCTTTTGAATTATGTTTAGCTTTTTCCCCTCTTAGTATATATGTTTGGTGGTTTTGATTTGTTGTAATTTCGTTATTTATGTTCGTTTTTATTTCTTGGGCATTTGATCTTATTGATATGATTTATGCTGATTTTTTTTTGTTTTTCGTTAAGGTTCTTCTACAGCCAGACCCTTTTCTTAATGAACTTACGAGCATGTTTGAGCGAAGCACTGAGACCGGCTCTGTTTGGGTTACTCTTAAACGATGTAAGAATTTCCCGATTTCTTTAGGTTTTGGGAGCTTGAATTTCAAACAGTGGATTTGGATTTCAGAAATAGGATTGATATTTGTAAAACTGAAATTTATGGCAATCATGTTGGATCTCTGCAATTTACACATAATGTATGCATGTTCTGTTTTGAAATCTGAATTTTGAATTTTATGTTTCCAACCGTGGAATTCAATTTATGTTGGATTTTGTAAAACTAAAATTTACTCAATCAATAGCAACTAGTTATTTAAAGAATTATTGTCTTATCCAAACATAGACCAAAGAGATTTTTTCGAATATGGATTGGTTTTATTTTGGTCTCACATGGTGCTTGGAATCTCTAATGGTAAACTTGTTATGACATGAAGAGATATCTTGTTATTCATGAAAGATGATAGTTCTTTTATTTTATGGACTCAAATTTATTGGTGGTTTAGTGAAAAGCTTAGATATTTTTATCTTTTAAGTTTGTTTGAATCACTGATTGTGCATTTTATTTTTCCAAACTATATTAAAGGCTTGATACGACCCATGCATTGGTTGATAATTCTTAATGGTAGTAAAGATTTTTTTCCTATATTTTCTTTTATTCTTGTCTATTTCACATGTTCTTTATCATTTTACTTGCACACATCTAGCATCAGACCTATGTGCTTGGACAGTCGGGTTTGTGGTAATATGTATTACTTCATGAATCTTGTACATCTTGTTGGATGATTGAACTTGTGAATTCATATATATATTGTGTATCAAAATCAGCTGCAGCCTTTTAATTTGGTTATTTGGCATATATCATTGAATGTTTTCCGTCTAATCCGCAACAAGCTGCTACATGTCTCTCTGAGATTGACCAGTCTCCACCATCATCAATAGTGGAATCAATGCAGCCTTTTCTTAATGCAATTGTCAAGCCAGAACTGCTGAATCATCAAGATCGGGAAGCCAAACTTCTAGTTGCAACCTGTATTTGTGAGATAACTCGGATAATTGCGCCTGAAGCGCCTTATAGTGATGATATTCTAAAGGTGCTTTTTCTTTCATGAAGGTTTATTGTTTTTTGTCTTAATTTTCTTAGAAAATAATAAATTTTCAACTGTCTGGTGATTGATTTGTGGCATGCTTTCAGGATATTCTTAGCTTGATTGTTGGAACTTTCAATGGATTGAGCGATACTAGTGGTCTATCATTTGGAAGGAGAGTTGTAATTTTGGAGACTCTTGCAAAATATAGATCATGTGTTGTGATGTTGGATCTTGAATGTGATGTTTTGGTTAATGAAATGTTTAGTACATTTTTTGTTCTTTTAAGACATTTATTTGTTGTTTTTGAGAAATTTTGTTATATTCTGAACTAATTCTTATAATATTTTTGAGAAGTTATGTATCATTGTTGTTTTAATGTGGTGTACTATTAATTAAACCTACATAATATTTATAAACTTTTATAATATATTTTTAATCAATTATTAATATTATATCAAATAAACTTACAAAATATTAATTATATGTTGAAATTCATTTCTAAAAATACGAATGAATAAGCATCATGAAGATTTTAAACCTAAAATAGTGTATTTATAATACAATCAAAATAAATTATTAATATTATCTAAAAATTTAGTTTGTCGTACTTATAAAAATATAGATTTTTATAAAATATAATTATATATATAAAAAATGAACCTTTAAAAATAATAAAGAATAAAAACATATCGAATATGTTTACTTCTTTATTAAAAACAGATTTTGAAAACTGTTTTTAGAAAAATTAACCAAACAGTGTAAAACATTTTACAATATACCATCCAAACACTGGAAAATGTTTTCCAGAAAATGTTTTCCAGAAATGTAATTCATTTTTCCAGATTTCATTTTCCGTAAAATGTTTTCCCCCAACCAAACGAACCCTAAGTATCATTGATTTTAAGAGATGTTTTATGTAAACTTTTATTGTGGTCTCAGTAACAAAAGATAATATTATTTTTAAAATGTTTTAGATTCAAGTAATTGTGTATGTAGAGTATGTATATGTTATTAACAAATTAAAAAAATCTAAATAAACAATATCTTATAATCATTCTAGACTACTAAAAAATGTTATACATTGAAATTTTAATATTTATAATTTTTTATTCCAAGTAAATCATGAAATCTTATAATATCTGTTGGAAAATAGTCAAAAAGGTGGGAAGCTTTCGGTGGCTTTAAATGCACCGAAAGTTTTTTGTTGAAAATGAAAATTGGATAATTACAATTAGTCCCTGAACTTAAGGATATTTATAAGATTAGTCCTTAAGCTTCAACTATAAATACCCTAACCCATTTAGCTTCAAAATCATCCCAAAATCATTTATTCATCTCAATACTAAAGAGTTTAGAGAGTTCTCTTGTGAGTTGTGAGTGTTTTTGTAAATACCTGTAAATTTTCTCTTTAGTAAAAGATCTGCAGCAGTCCGGAGACGTAGGCGTAATTGGCTGAACTCCGTTATCAATTTCGGGTATTATTTTTTTCGCTTTTATTTTGCATTCTCACTAATCTGGTTATACGGAAATTACTTGTTTTCGTTTATTTCCCAACAACTGGCATCAGAGCTTTTAGTTGTGAATTTTGTCAATTTTTTGCGAGGTTATTATTTATTACTATTCATGTGAATAGTGAATTTTGTGAATAGTAAATTTTTGTCGGTGATACGAATTTGTCGACAGAGGTGTTCTAATACACGGTGGTTCACAAGAATTGTTAGAAATGATCCAAACGAAGCCAGATTCGAGTGGGAGCGATGGCTACAAACGAAGGGAAGGTGAAAATTGAAAAGTTCGATGGTGCAAATTTTGGCTTTTGGAAGATGCAGATTAAAGAATTTCTGTACCAGAAAATCTATATCAACCTCTCTTAGGAAAGCAACCAGAGGGCATGAAGAATGAAGACTGGGCTCTTCTCGACAGACAAGCCCTCAGAGTTATCCGACTAACGTTATCCTGCAATGTTGTTTTCAACATAGCAAAGGAAAAGTTCACGGTGGGTCTTATGGCGGCTCTCTCCAGTATGTATGAGAAGCCATCGGCCTCAAACAAAGTTCACTTGATGAGGCGATTATTCAATTTACGGATGGCAGAATGGGCATCAGTGGCTCAATACCTAAATGAACTCAACACAATCACAACCCAGTTTAGTTTCATGGAAATTGAATTCGATGATGAAGTTTGAGCTTTAATTCTCTTATCATCTATATCAGACAGTTGGAATGCTACTGTTACAGCAGTCAACAGCTCGTCGGGAAATAACAAATTGAAATTCGACAATGTTCGGGATCTGGTATCGAGTGAAGAAATTCGATGGAGAGAATCAGGTGAAGCATCAAGCTCATCAGCCTTGCACACAGAGTCAAGAAGGAGAACTTCAAAAAGAAATTCAAATCGTGGCAGATCGAAATCTAGAACATGAAAGAAAGATTTTACCTGTTATAATTTTGGCAAGAAGGGTCACTTTAAAAGAGATTGTCGAGCACTGAAGAAAGATACCGGCGTACAAGAATCTGCCAACATGACAGAGGAGACAGGTGATGTCATGATTCTAAGCATCAATAGTCTAATTGAATCATGGATCTTGGATTCAGGGGCATATTTCCACTCTACCCCATGCCAAGAAATCATGGAGAACTATGTCAGTGGTGATTTTGAGAATGTTCATCTAACTGATGATGAAACCTTGAAGATCGTCGGAAAAGGAGACATCCGATTAAAGTTGCCAAACCAGACCACCTGGAAGCTGACAAGAGTGAGACATATTCCTGGCCTCAAAAGAAATTTGATTTCTGTAGGACAACTTGATGGAGAAGGATATAGTACAACCTTTTCAGACTTTGAATATAAGATTACCAAATGAGCACTTGTCATTGCTCGTGGTAAGAAGACTGTTACTCTCTATGTAACCTCAAATTTAGAGAATATCATTGCAGTAGCAGATGCTGATGGAAAATCAAACCTATGGAACCAACGGCTTGACCATATGAGCGAGAAAGGAATGAAGACACTTTTGTCAAAAGGGAAGCTGCTGGATCTAAAGAGTGTAGATGTCGGACTATGCGAGGATTGCATCTTTGGCAAACAAAAGAAAGCCAGTTTTGCAAAGATTGACAAGACACCCAAGGCAGAAAAGTTAGAGTTGGTTCATACTGATGTATGGGGACCATCTCCAGTTCCATCTCTTGTAGGCTCATTATATTATGTCACATTCATCGATGATTCTACGAGGAAGGTGTGGGTTTATTTTTTGAAGAACAAATCAGAAGTCTTTGATACCTTCAGAAAATGGAAGGCTATGCTGGAAAATGAGACTGGTTTGAAAGTCAAGCAGTTGAGGTCTGATAATGGAGGAGAATACAGAAACAGTAGATTCAGAGATTTCTGCGCAAACAATGGGATCAAGATGGAGACAACAGTTCCCATGACACCGTAGCAGAATGGCGTAGTAGAGTGCATGAACAGAACTCTGAATGAATGTGCCAGAAGCATGAGGATACATGTCGGATTGCCCAAATTTCTATGGGTTGAAGCTATCAACACTGCAGCTTACCTGATCAACCGTGGGCCCTCAGTTCCCTTGGATTGTGGAATACCAGAGGAAGTTTGGAGCAAGAAAGAAATAAATCTTTCATACTTAAGAGTGTTTTGTTGTATTTCTTATGTACACATAAATTATGCTGAAAGAAGTAAACTTGATGCCAAGTCCAATAAATGTGTCTTTGTTGGTTATGGTGGTGATGAGTTCGGTTACCGGTTTTAGGACTACGAAAATCGGAAGATCATCAGAAGCAAAGATGCCATTTTCAATGAGAATGTGATGTACAAAGACAGGTCAACCATAAAATCAAGTATCTCCAATACCGAAGCTGAAACAAAGGAATTTGCTGAGTTCGAGAAGATTTCTGGAAATGATGTTCAAATCAGACCTGAAGCAGTTTAAGAAGAACTAGTCACACCAGAACTAAGACGCTTCTCCAAAATTCCTAAACCAACCCAGCGCTATTTGCTTTCTTTGCACTACTTATTGCTGACTGACAATGGTGAACCAGAGTGCTATGATGAAGCAATGCAGGTGGAGGATTCAGTCAAGTGGGAGTCTTCCATGAAAGATGAGATGAACTCGATTATGTCAAATCAGACGTAGGAATTAGCTGAATTACCACCAGGCAAGAAAGTGCTTCATAACAAGTGGATTTACAGGATCAAAGAAGAGCACGATGTGAGTAAACGCTACAAAGCAAGATTGGTTGTCAAATATTTTCAGCAAAAAGAATGTATTAACTATAATGAAATTTTCTCTCCAGTCGTAAAACTGTCTACAATCAGACTGGTGTTGAAAATTGTAGCCGCAGAGAATCTACATCTTGAGCAGTTCAATGTGAAGACAACTTTCCTTCACGGTGATTTGGAGGAAAAAATCTATATGAGACAGCCAGAAGGCTTCATAGAGGCAGGCAAGAAAAACCTGGTATGTAGGTTGAAGAGGAGCTTGTATGGTTTAAAACAAGCTCCTAGATAGTGATACAAGAAGTTCGATAGCTTCATGAGTAACATTGGTTTTACCAGATGCCAAGCAGATCATTGTTGCTACATCAAGAGGTTCGAAAACAACTTCACTATTTTATTATTGTACGTTGATGACATGCTCGTTGCAGGCTCAGATATGCAAGAGATTATACACTTGAAGCAAAAATTGTCGAAGCTGTTTTCTATGAAGGATCTGGGTGCTACAAAGCAGATTCTTGGGATGATGATTAAGAGAGACATAAAGTCGGGGACTTTGAAGTTATCACAGGCTGAGTACATCAACAAAGTACTCTCCAGGTTAAACATGCAATATGTTAAACCAGTAAGTACACCTTTAGGTGTTCATTTTAGACTCTCCAAAGAGCACTCACTAAAGACGTAGGAAGAATGTGCACACATGGTGAAGGTGTCGTATGCCTCAGCAATTGGAAGTCTGATGTATGTCGTGGTTTATACTAGACCAGATATTGCTCATGCAGTGGGAGCTATTAGCAGGTACATGAATAATCCGGGTAAGGTACACTGGGAAGCAGTCAAATGGATCCTCAAATATCTGCGGGGTACTACAAATAAAGCACTTTGTTTCAAAGGTGGAGATACGATACTGACAGGCTATATAGATGCTAACTTAGCGGGAAATGTTGACATCAGAAGAAGCACTACAGAGTATGTCTATACTCTAGAATGTACTGCAGTGAGTTGGGTTTCTCAACTACAGAAGATAGTTGCTCTGTCCATAACTGAAGCAGAATATGTCCCTGTTACAGAAGCCAACAAGGAGATGGTTTTGCTCCAAAGTTTCTTGGAAGAGTTAGACAAGAAACAAGAAAACAATTTCTTGTATTGCGATAGTCAAAGTGTTATCCATCTAGCAAAGAATCCATCTTTTCATTCTAGGACGAAGCACATACAATTACGATATCATTTTATCCGGTCTCTTCTGGAAGATGGGATTTTGTAACTTGAAAAGATTAGTGGAGCTCAAAATCCGGCAGACATGTTGACAAAGACGGTGACCACGGACAAACTGAAGTTGTGTTCAAATTCAGTTGGCATGCTAGAGTAACAAGACCATAAATGCTGCTACAGTTATCGAGGTGTGAAGACAGATTAAAATCAATCTTCAAGTGGGAGATTGTTGGAAAATAGTCAAGAAAGGTGGACAGCTTTCGGTGGCTTTAAATGCACTAAATTTTTTTTGTTGAAAATGAAAATTAGATAATTGCAATTAGTCCCTGAACTTTAGACTATTTATAAGATTAGTCCTTAAGCTTCAACTATTAATACCCTAACCCATTTAGCTTCAAAATCATCCCAAAATCATTTCTTCCTCTCAATACTAAAGAGTTTAGAGAGTTCTCTTGTGAGTTGTGAGTGTTTTTGTAAACACCTGTAAATTTTCTCTTTAGTAAAATATCTGTAGCAGTCCGGAGACGTAGGCGTAATTGGCTGAACTTTGTTATCAATTTCGGGTATTATTTTTCCGCTTTTATTTCGTATTCTCACTAATCTGGTTATAGGAAAATTAAAAAAAATCTAAATAAATAATATCTTATAATCATTCTAGACTACTAAAAAATGTTCTACATTGAAATTTTAATATTTATAATTTTTTATTCCAAGTAAATCATGAAATCTTATAATATCTGATTGAAACGGTAAAAGTTTTCAAATAATGTGATTAAAAAAATCGTAAAATAATGCAATCGATGAATTATTTTTTAAAATATGATGATTGCTACAATATATACTGAAAATGCATTGGAATCATGGCGTCCATAGTGTGTCGCATATAACACCATCGTCTTTGGCCATGGGAGTTTAGGGTTGCACCAACTGCAATGCTTATTTGGCTGCGACCTTGATCCCTTAAACGGTTGATGCATTTCTTGTTATATATTATTGCAATTAGTGGAAGGATATTTGGATATAATAGAATTCATACCCCATTATGGTTAAGAGAAATTATTCAATCCTTCACTATTTGATAATCCATTATATTTTATAGCTAGCACTTGATGCCTTAGGTCCACCATAATGCGCTAAACAAAATCTCAATTTGCAATTCTCTACATGTTTGTATGAAAAACAAAGACGTACTGCAGTTAGTGCGATTCTAAACCTCCACGACGACTAAAGACATGGTGTTCCATATGACACACCATGAACGTCATAATTTCTATGTGCTTTCATTGAAGACTGTAGCATTTACCCTATTTGAAGAAATAAATTCTTCGTTCGTATTATTTTACGAAATTTTTTTCAACCACATTATCTGAAAAAATTAACCTATTGAAGCAGTCTATTAATACTATATAACCATAAAAGGATTTTATCCAACCATTGACGAACTTTTTTTTTTATTCCAATGAAATCATTTCCTAAATTATTTAATAAAATAACACACATAGATAATTACTTGTGAAATATTGCTTTTTATTGTACATACTATAGGATAAAGATGTACTTAATCAATATCTGATTTTTTGTTGTTAAAATAGAATGTACAGTTTATGAAGTACATTTCTTATTTTTTAAAATAATAATAATAATAATATATCATATTTTTGAAGTCCGTTTTTAGTAGTTTAGGATTTAAAATCTAGAGATTTAAAGGTTATATTTAGGTTCAGTTTGATTATTTTAAATTTTATTCATACACTAATTAAATAAATATTAATATAAATCGTTAAAATCTAATGAACTTGACATATATAAAAATAGATACATTAAGAGCAATTTAATTTGAATAAAGTCTACATATTAAAAATATATTATTCAAGTATAACTGAATTATTCGAATGCTACAGTATGAGATTAAAGGATGTTAATATAATTGTAAATTTTTTGTAACCTAGATTTCTACAATATTTACACCGTTAGGATGTTTGAACCTTTTTCTGATATCAATAACACCATGAATCCTACTTGATATTGAACGACTTCACAGCTCTATGTAATTAAGGATATGATAACACAATAGGCTTAATGTCACCCTCATTTCATTTCCTTTCATTTTTCGATAATAGAGAATTCAGGTTCGTATACCTTGAAGATTGTCAAAGCATATATACGTTATCAATGTATTTCCTAAAATCAATGCAGACATATGCATATACGATTATGGTTTGGTGGCATGGATGCTTGACTGCTTGAAAGTACATGTAATCACACCACCAACATTACAAATTCACTCGGTATTAATAGGTCATGATACCTTCTAAGGATCGCGTCATCTCTGTAACACAGAGGTAATGATTTTCACATAAAAACTCTTAAATCAACATCATAGCAATCGCTACTCCCTCTTGCTTCACAAATAACACAAACATATGTTTTTTTCATGAGAATAGTTATAACAAAATAATTTATCTATCTTAAAGGTAAATTAATAGCTTCTATTAAGTTAATGATTATATGACCATATCAATACCGCCCCATATGTTCAAACCCATTTCCGCCGATGGATAGTCATAAATGAGTTCATTTTTGTATAACTCCTCAAGTATCTCTTCAAACTATTGTGATAGCAATTTCTACTCTATTTAATGTAACAATTAATCATAAAAAACAATTTATATATTTATAAGTTAGATTTAAAATAAATAATTTGTACGCATACTTGCATTCTTCATTGTTCTTGAAACTTTTATGATAATTGTCATTAATATGTCAAATATAATATCAATGATGCATACATAAAGTTTCCACATTTCGCTTAAGTGGTAAATTTCTCTAACTTTAGTTCATTAATTATATGTTAGACATATATCATTTTATTTAACAACATGTTTACATGAAATTTTGAGGAAAATATTTAAGAGTCGGTATTTCTTTTTCAATTATTACAAATACAATTGATATATATTTTTTAATACTTATTTATAATCTTTCTTATATATTGATAACACACATATGTCAACGTTTTTTGCTCGGGTGGGGGAAAACCTAGTCCGACTAGGGGTTTTCTTTGAAAAGATTTTGAAATATGAGGAGTCGCAACCAATCATTTTAAGGTGCGATTGGGACACCATAAAAATCGGTTAATTTTAATAAAACATTTAATTTTATCAAAATACCAAGTTTAGGGTCTACGAAAACCAAAAAATGGGTTCAAGAGTCAGTTTCGCGTGGGGAAGGATTAGCACCCCCACAACGCCAAAAAATTGGTACCTAGTTGATTACCCTACATTTTAAATTGAAAAGTTTGAGTTCGAACTTTATTTAATCGAAAATTCACTATAGATGCACAGTTGAAAAAGATGTTCGTTTATTTAAGCCAATAGTGTCCAACCCCTAGCATGAATGCGGGAGATCAACTATTATGCCAAATAATTGGACATTACCTATTAAAAATGAAGGGTTTTGAAAAGGATGTTCATTTACTTCGGGAATTACCAACGGTCACCCCTAGAGCATAATGCGGAGGATACGCCATTGACTCATTGGTAAATCAACATCGCCTTGTTATTTTAAATCTAAATGCAAGCAAATAACTTTTTATTATACCTAATTTTTCTAGGTGAGTTAATTAAGACTTTCCCTAACCTAAAGTGTCAAATTATGTAATTTAAAGGACTTAAAGATCCAAACCTAGAAATGGAAGCTCTACTATTAATCCTGTTTGATTATAACCAATTATTGGATCGAATAATCGAGATGGTCCGTTGAGCATGTAGGTGAGGACCAACTCAGATTACTCCCTAAATTAGAGAACTAAAGTAAAATTAAACTAATGTGAAGGCTCTAATTAAAAAAAACTAATTAATTATGTTAATTTAAAAATTCTAATTAAGAGTTCAAGGACTAAAATGTAAGGAAGTTAAAGTTCAGAGAACTAAATGTAAAAACCTAAAGTTTAGGGCTTAAGTGCGAATAAACTAAAATTTTAAAGATTAAACAATAAATCAAGGCTCTAATAATTGTTCTAGTTAATTATTAAAAATTAAGGGATTACTAATTAGGCTTTAAAATTAGTTAATGATTAACAATTTAAGGATTCGAACAATAGACTCAAGTAATCGATCATTTTATGCAAAAAATCTAATCGAATTGATCCCTAATTAAAACTAAGATCAAACCATAATTACTAAATCAAATTATGTATTAGAAGGTCCTAATCCAAGGACAATATCTAAAGCTAATTAAATTTTAAAAAAACTAGAAATACCAATTAATCATACCAATTTAAATGAAAGTAAAAAAAGGATCAAATTAAACGTAAAATGAACCAACTAATTAAATTAAATGGAAAAGAAAACAATATTCTTGCAAATTCAAATAATAAAAAAACAAATTAAATAAAGTAAACTTAAGGAAAATTTTAAAATTATAATACAAGGCGAAATGCAATAAAAAGTATAAGGAGTAGAGTGTAACGAACATCACAAATTGAGGATCAAAATGAAATTAAAGCATAAAGACTATAATCAAGGACCAAATTAAAATAAATAGAAATTAAATAAATAAATTCAAACAAAATAAAAAAGGTTAGTAACTTAAATATAAAAAGACACTGAAACTGGTAGGACTAAAGCATGATTATCCATTTTTTTATAAACCTAAAATGCACTAATAAACGAAAATGCAAAAAATATAAAATCAGTCCAACAAAATTAAAGTAAAGTCAAAACTGTCATTGAAGGTGACCAAGATGCAAATACACGACAACTTTAGGGCATTTAAGTGCAAATAACCCCTAAACTTTTGTTATAAATGCCATCTTTTTTTCCTGATGCATTCTCTCCTTATTCATAAAAAAAACATTCAAGAAACTCTCTCACCCTCCTTCTTTTTCTCTCGGCTAACACCCCCAAACACGACCTTCATCATCGTCGGTCGCCCTTAACGGTGATCGGATAACCACCAGCTAAACCCCAAACACCCTAAATACCCTCATCTATTCATCTAAACCAAAATCAAAGCCTATAACCGCAAAAAAAAAACTCTCAAGCTCCCACAAAAACAACATCGACTTCTCCGTTTCCCTACTCCGACCACCACAAGGACGAACCAACCCTGGTTTTGGCTACCCCTCTCAGGTAAAACTCTTCGACTTCCTTCTATTTTTTTATTATATATTTGAAAACTCAAAAAAGAAAGCTTTTTACCTTGATTTTTTTTGTTTTTCGAAAACTCCAAAAAAATGGATCTTTTTACATCTATATTTCTCAGGTTTTATACCCAAACTTTTACAGATACAAAATAAAAAACTTCTAATCTAAATTGCTTCTCTAACATGCACTGTGCATGATGATTTGATTTTTAAATGCCTCAGATTTTTTAGGGTTTCATTGAGATTTCTGATGATCTGGTTCGGCTAGGCTTGACGGTGGCGATGATCGGCATAACTAGATGTAAGACAAACTTTATCGACAACTGTGGAGCTCATCTTTGGCAACGGTGGTGGCAGTTGAGAAAAGGGGTTAGAGTTAGGGTTAGGTTAGATGGTTAGGTTAGGTTTTTGGTTTGGGCCCGAGTTTGAGTATGGTTCGGGCCCGGGTTTGGGTATTGGGTTTGGTTTGGGTATTTTGTAATAATAAATAAATAATATTTTTATAATATATATAATAGTTGAAAAATTATGATTACAGTTGCCTCTCTTTGCTAATTGCAGTGGAACAAAAATGAAGCAAAGACACTAAGTAACATTTTTCAATGCGATCACTACTTATCGAGTTGCAAGCTCTTTTATGGGGATGTCAATCTACCTCCTTCTGTGATGGATAAGACGTGATTGAACAAGTTCTTCACATTATGAACTTATTCTCTTAGAAACGTTGATCCAACTCCTTATGTGATGGTTAACCTGAGATGATGCTGATCTAACTACTTATGCGATAGACGAACAAAGTGTTGAATAAGTTCTTCTCATTATAAACTTATTCTCTCGGAAACATATATCCAAATTCTTATGTGATAAATCAATCATAGTGCTGATGTTGATCCAACTCCTTATGTGATGGATGAGCCAAAGTCGGTGTTGTTCGAACTCCTTCTGAATGAATCGAACCGAGGTTGAACAAGTTCTTCTCATTATGAACTTCTTCTCCCTCATCGAATGAGTTCTTCTCATTATGAACTCTCCCATTGGAAATGTCAATCCACCTCCTTCGTGATGGAATCGAACAAAGTGATAATGCTGATCCAACTCCATATGCGATAGATGGGCCAAGGTTGAACATGTTCTTCTCAATATGAACTTCTCCCTTATTTGATGAGTTCTTCTCATTATGAACTCTCCCATTGGAAATGTTTATCCACCTCATTCTGTGATGGATTCGAATAAAATATTGATGTAGATCCAAATCCATATGCGATGGATGAGCCAATATTGAACAAGTTCTTCTTATTTTGAACTTCTTCTCCCTCATTGGATGAGTTCTTCTCACTATAAACTCTCCCATTGGAAATGTTAATTGGTTTATCCTCTCATTAAAGAGTTTTAAACCTACAAAATATTATCATATGTTAGTGATTTGCATTTAAATTACACGAAGATAATAACCTGATGGTCCTCAATTTTTGCTAAAATCCATTTTTTCAATGGTGACTGATATGGACTGATTCTTTATTGAAATCATCTTTTTCTTCATGAAGTCTTGAAATGAAACCTTTGTTAACACTTTGAATTCCTGTCAGATGTTAAAAACTTGATGAAAAATGAATGCTTATGCTCCTTTTATTTTTGCAAATACCTAAATATGCATGATGTGATTTTTTGTGTTTCGAGTTCTAAGGTCTTGTAGATCTTTTTTTCTATCTTCGTCGAGTCCTCGTCTTTACCGGGTCCTTAACTGATCCGTGATCCTAGCTTTTTTCATTTCTAAAATAAAGACTGATCTCTTAATATTCTATGTGTGCCTCAGCCCGGGAGTGACCAAAGATATGCCTTAGAACGAACTGTGTTATTGTTATTTCATTATTTTGTCATTCGGGCTATTGACATCTCTCGTGTCGCCTTCTTTCAACCACTTGCTTCAAATTAGTGTAAATATCGACATGATGGCTTGTTTTGGATTCCATGTATTTTTTAGGTTAATTCAAAGTAAAACCGAGAAATTACTTGTTTAAAATTGGATTATGTTAGGCTACTTGTGACATGAAGAAATGAATGATTTGAAGTTTGAAGGGGTAATCATGAATTTTTTTGATAAAATATAGGTTTTTACACAAAGTCATGCAATCGAAAGAATTGAGTAGTGACCCTGGAAACAAAAGGCATATGTCTTAATGAATTCTAGCACAAGTGTTCCTGAATCAGTTAATTTAACACCTCAAGGCTATCCTATGTCTGGGAGATCTCAATGTCGCAAAGTTGTTTGCAAATGTGAAATCTTTCATGAACAACCAAACTTTCGAGAGGGTTTACCTGCCATATGCCCTAGTATCAAAATGCATTTGAGGCACATTTTCAGGTTTTCAACTCAAATCTGCCATTTGATTTCAAGATATTCTTTACAGATTTTCATATTGAACCCTCATTTTTATTTTTTTATTTTCTTTTTCCTTTTTTTAATCGTTATTATTTTCTTAAGCATAATATTTCTTGATAGAGTATGAATTTATCGGGTTCCTCAGTACTTTTTCGTCTATCTCTGCCAAAATCAACGCTCCTCCGGAAAAGGCCTTTTTGACAATATATGGCCCTTCCCAATTAGGCATCCATTTTCCACGAAAATCTTTATGAATAGGCAAGATCTTTTTAAGCACTAGATTACCCTCTCAAAATTCTCTCGGGCGAACTTTCTTATCATGGGCTAACAACATCCTTTTTTGGTACATCTATTCATGATATATAGCTTTCAACCTCTTTTCTTCAATAAGATTCAGTTGATAAACCTGAGATTGAACCTATTCTGCTTTATCTAACTATAATTCTTTCAAGACTCAAAGTGATGGAATTTCAATCTTAATGGGTACGACTGCCTCTATTCCATAGACCAAAGAGAAAGGGGGTGCTCATGTCGATGTTCGCACAATGATTCTATATTCATATAGGGAAAAGGGTAATTTCTCATGCCAATCTCTGTAGGTTTTAGTAGTCTTCGTAATGATCCTTTTGATTTTTTTTGTTTCTTGTTTCCACTGCCCTATTCATTTTCGAGCGGTAGGTTACGGAGTTAGCATGTTTTATCTTAAATTGTGCATAGATTTCATCTATCATCTTGTTATTTAGATTAGTGGCATTATCTGTAATGGTCATTTCTGGCAACCCATATCGACATATTATCTCTCTCTTTATGAATTTGCAAACTATTGATCTCTTGATATTTGAATATGAAGTAATCTCTACCCATTTAATGAAATAATCAATCTCCATTAAGATAAAGCGATGCCCATTTGAAGCCTTTGGTATGATTGCTCCAATGGCGTCCATACCCCACGCGAAAAATGACTATGGTAAGATCATAATATGTAGAGGCGAAGATGGTGCCTGAATTTTATTCGCATATATCTGGCATTTGTAGAATCTTCTTACATAGTCGACACAATTTGTATTCATCGTTTCCCAATAGTACCCGTATCTCATGATTTTCCTGGCCATAGATAAATCATTTGCATGTGTTTCACATGTTCCACCATGCATCTCTTCCATAATGCTCTTTTCTTCTTTGGTAGTCACACACCTTAACAAGACTTTATGACTTTCCCTTCTGTATAAGATCTCTCCATCGAGGAAGTATCATGCTGTCATTCTTCTTATTGTTTTCTTGTTAATTTCAGATGCACCTGAAGGATATGGTTGGTATCTCATATATTGTAAGATATCATAGTACCATAGGTTTCCATCCACTTATTCTTCTAGAAGATAACAATGTGCCGAGGTTTTATACACTTGCATTTTTATTAACATCATATATGTTTTCATATTAGCCTTAAATATTGTAGCCGACATAGCCAGAGCATTGACCATCTGATTGTCCTATCAGGGAAGATATCTGAATGTAACATCTTCAAATTCTTTTAATAGTTCGAGGACCAAATTCCGATACTTAATTAATTTTGGGTATTTTGTTTCCCATTCTCCCCTTAGTTGATACACTATTAATGATGAATCTCTATATACTTTAAGCATTTTGACTTTTCTTTCGATGGTTTCTTTTAACCCCATAACATATGCTTCATATTCTATCATGTTGTTGGTGCAAAGGAATTCCAATCTACTTGTGAAAGGATAATATACTTATTCTGGGGAAATCAACAATGCCCTAATTCATTTCCCTAAAGTATTAGAGGCTCCATCAAAGTATAATTTTTAGGATTTGTTATCCATGAAACTTTCTTCTTTAGTGGAAATGCACATCAAATCCTTGTTTGGGAAATTGAAGTTTAGAGGCTCATAATTATTTTAGGCACAACTCTCAAGAAAGTCAGATATGACACTTCCTTTTATTGCCTTTTGGCTCACATAGACAATATCAAATTCAGATAACAACATCTGCCACCTAGTCAGTTTGTCAGACAATGCAGGAGATTCCATCAGGAATTTTAAGGGATCAATCCTCGATATTAGTTATATTGTATGGTATAACATGTATTACTGAGCCTTCAGGTTGTTCAAACTAAAGCACAACACATCTTTTGAATCGGTGGGTACCAAGTCTCGTAATTGGTGAATTTGTTGCTCAAGTGAACAATGTGAACAATGGGTTATTCTTTCTGAGCAATGTGAACAATGGGTCGTACTTATCAGTCTGCTGGTCAGCTGGGAAATAAACTGAGATATATAGTTCAGTTGAGGAACCCTCAAACTTTTTTCTATGTACGAGGTGTTAGAAGCTCTTGAATTGCTTTGACTTTGTCTGGATCGATCTCGATTCCTTTCTGACTCACCATGAAGCCAAGTAATTTCCCTGACTTTACCCCGAATGTGCGTTTGGCTAGATTGAGCTTTAGTTGGTACTATCTCATTCTTTGGAAGAGATTTCTTAGATTATGTATATGTTCTTTTTCGGTTCAAAATTTTGCAATCATGTCATCTATTTATACTTCAATTTCCTTATGCATCATATCATGGAAAAGAGTCACCATGGTCCTTTGATAGGTTGCCCCATCATTTTTCAACCCAAATGACACCACTTTATAGCAAAAAATGTCTCATATGGTTATAAACATTGTTTTCTCCAAGTCTTCAAGATTCATTTTGATCTGATTATATCCCGAGAAGCCATCCATGAAGGAAAACCATGAATGGCTTATAGTGTTTTCCACCAGAGTATCTATATGAGGCAAAGGAAAATTGTATTTTGGGCTAGCTCTATTAAGGTCTCAATAATCCATGCACATGCGAACCTTCCCATATTTTTTAGGTATCGGGACTATATTGGCTACTCATTCAGGATACTCTTCCTCTTGAAGGAAGCCTGCATTAATCTATTTCGTCTCCTCCTCTTTGATCTTTAACAGTATATATGACCTTATTCTTTTAAGTTTCTACTGAATTGGCTTGCATTCTGGTCTAATTGGGAACTTACGGACTGCTATATAAGTGTTTAACCCATGCATATCTTGGTATGACCATGCAAAGACATCTCTGAACTCTTGGAGCAAACTTATCAATTCTAGTCTTATTCATACAGACAAAGTAGTGCCAATTTTTATCTCTCTCTTCATTTATATTGTTCCCAAATTCACAAGCTTTATTTCTTCCTTGTGGGGTAGAGTTGGTTTCTCTTCCTTTTTCATCAATCTTAATAACTTGTTAGGAACCTTACAGTCTTCCTCATCTTCGTACTCATTGACTTCTTCCAGACACAAAGGTCGCTCAAATCTATCTTGTGACTGACTTCAGGAACATTCATGCTAGTATTATTGTGACATCTGCATAAAATTTGGCTCAGATGTATTGGAATATGAATGTAAAGAATAAAGAATATGGTGCAAAGAACTCGATACAAAAATATGAAGAATGAAAATGATTTCCATTTTGAGAAATAAGAAAAGTATCTTTCATTAATCAACTTTGTCGAAACAGTTTTTTCCCTTAAGATGCGAGATTTTGAAAACCACATCATTTTTAATTATTCTCTTTGTGATTGGTTTTTAATTAAAAAAAATGCGATTTGAAAAACCTTTCGTTTCGAAAATTTGGAAATTCCCTTACGATAGAAAAAGACGTGTGGTTCGAGGAGTCGCCACCAATCTTTGATTAGGGTGTGATTAGGCACCCAAAAATGTTTTGTCATTTTAAATAAAAATTAATTTTAATTAAAACGACAAATATATGTATACGTTACCAAAATCTGGGTTCGGAAGTCGGTTACGCGTGGGGAAGGATTAACACCCCCACAATGCCCTAAATCGGTACCTAGTCAATTAATTAATGTCTTTGCAACGAAATTTACAAATTCTAATTTAACTTGGTTTATGATCCTTTAAAACAACAAAATGTGAATTTTACAACATTCAAAAGCAACAAAATAGGTTAAATTAAAATTACCAAGCCATTAAAAAGATAAAAAATATTCGATTATTTAAAAATATTGAGACCTAATCTTTAGGTGAGTTTTAACGATCTTTTCTCAACAAATTTAAATAGTCAAACATTTCTTTTTCTTTCATTCCCAAATTTTAAAGTGAAGAATCGAATTTTTTAGTGACAATGATGGGATACACTTGTAAATTAAAATTGTCGAAAATAACTTTCTAGTGAGTTAAGAGAAGCCATTCCGACAATTTTAAATTAAAAAGGTATTACCCTTAATACGATTATGTAATTAGGTTGAATTATGCATATGAGGTTAACATGCAAAAATTAATAATAAAACAATGATTGATAAATAATAAATAATATATGAAAAATTATCATGCGATAATATTTAACGTCTAAAATTACACATTTTATAATTATACATTATAAACTATATGCATGTGTTGAATTATGTTTCGATATAACAAATTTAAGGAAAAATGTTTTTGGACTTGAATTGAATTTATTCAAAGTTTTTAAAAGGTTTCAAAAATAATTCAAAGTTCATTAAATTCGGATTTGAGCAAAAATGCTAAAGGGTGTCAAAGTGCATCCATGCACCTGCACTAGTGCATCGATGCACCATGCAGTGCATCCATGCACTCCATTTCGAATGCACTTAGTGCATCGATGCATCTTAATGTGCATCGATGCATCCTACTGTGCATCGATTACATCCTGATGTGCATCCATGCACGAAGGCTGCAACAGCTAGTTTATTTGAATTTAATGAAGGGGTATCGATGCACCATGATAGTGCACCGATGCACCATGTTATGGGCAGCCTTTTTGAGTAGAAATATCATCCCCAAACGGCTCCGAAACATCCCCAACGGCTATATACAACATCAAACACATTCCAAGCTATAAATACAAGCTAAAGATACTTGAAGAATAGAGAGAACAACTATCCAAGCAATCAAACACAAGAGAAGAGTTTTTCAATCTTATTACATCTTTCTCTTGTAAATATTTTGTTCTTGTGAGCTCAATCTTGTAAACACCTACCTTAGAGAGGTTTTCTTGTTTACTTATTTTATCCTTTTGTAAAGGGGAAAGGTTCTAGCTTATCCCGTGTAAAAGCTAGGGAAAGGTTCTAGTTTAGCCCGAAAAAACTAGGGAGTTGTAAGGTTATCTCTTTGTCCTCAAAAGAAATAAAAAATTAGTGAATTTGTTGGAAAATCCTTGGTGAGGAGCTAAGGTAGTGGACGTAGACTTTGGTTTAGAAAGTCGAACCACTCTAAATCGCTGTGTAATTTTCTATCTTTCAATCTCCTTACTCCCTAAACTCAAAAACCGTTTTGACCCCTCTTTGCAAACCGTTCCGGTTGTCGAATCGAGCTTCCAAAAATCCCAACAATTGGCATCAGAGCCTAACTCGTTAAGAAGGTTTAACCACCTTGAGACGATCCTCGAAGAAGCTCTACCAATTTCTGATGCAACCGACAAAGAAATGACTTTTTCCTCCAGTGCTTATTATCTTTGAAGAATATCCCATTATGGATTCACAACCGGTCAACAAGCCACCCTTCTTCAATTGAGCAAATTATGCACATTGGAAGAATAAGATGATGTAATTTATTCAATCCTACAATCTAGGAGCTTGGAACTCAATCATGGATGGTTACTCCTCTCCACCCGGCAAGTACAACGATTGGAGTAGAGAAGAGCAGAAAAATTTCCAGCTTAACTCTAAGGCTATACATATTCTATTATGTGCTTTAGGCCCAAATGAATATGGAAAAATCTCATCTTGTTATAGTGCCAAAGAGATTTGGGATAAGCTCCAAGTCACTCATGAAGGAACCGACGAAGTGAGGGAATCAAAGAAAAGTCTTCTCACATAGCTACGAGAACTTCAAGATAAAACCCGATGAAGACATCAAAGCTATGACGGATAGATTTTCTGTGATTGTCAACGGTCTTGAGGGATATGGAGAAGTAATCCCTAATGAGAAGCTTGTGAGGAAGATGATCTACTTTCTTCCAAAGGAGTGGCAATCGAAAAAGACAACCATTATCGAAGCAAGAAACTTAAAGTCTCTCACTCTCGACAAGCTAATTGGTTCCCTTCTCACTCATGAGATGATGGTGAAGGAAGATGAAGAAAGGGAAGAGAAGAAAAACAAAAAGAATGAGGTAGGCATTGCCTTCAAATCCACCAATGAAAGCTATCAAGATTCAAGTGATGAGGTGGATGAAGACGATGATGAACAAGAAGAAGAGATGGTCAAGCTCTTGAAGGAACTCAAGAGATTCATGATTTCTAAGGAAGTGAAACATGAATCAACCAAGAAGAAGAGTCCCCCGATATGTTTCAATTGTCAAAGACAGGGACATGTCAAGTATGAATGCCTTCTTCTAAAGAAAAATGGGAAGAAGACATTTGTTGCATCTTGGAGTGATGAAGATGATTCCAATGATGAAGATGAAGTAGTCAACCTATGCCTCATGACCACTCAAGAAGAATTCGAGGTATCTTCTAACTCAAATGAATTTAATTTATTTACTTTTGATGAGTTACAAGATGCTTATAATAGGTTGTATTTGGATTTGAGACCATGAATTCCAAATATACAAAATTAATTTCAAAACTCAAAATTAAAGATAATTTGATTCTGAAAGCAAAAGTTGATTTTGAAAATCAAAATGAAATTTTGAAAAATAATTTAGAGCTTTTAAAAATCAAAATAAATGTTTTAGAAAAAGAAAATTTTGAGTTAAGAGTTAAGCTTGAAGTCTTAACAAAAGAAAAAAAATTAATTTCTAAAAATAACCTATTATGTTTAAAAATGGCAAAATGCTCACATTGTCATTTTTATGGTCATTTGGAATATACTTGTCCTTTAAAGAAAGGAAAATATTTTAAAATTAGACAAGTATGGGTTCCTAAGGGAACAAGGGGCATTGAAACTAACGTCCAAGGATCCAAAGTAATTTGGATACCAAAATCGAAATGAATGTCTCTTGTAGGTGTGTAGGAGCAATGATGATGAAGATGATGATATTCAAGATGCTCTAACCACACATGAAAAGGAATGGGTAACCTCTAAGCTTAATGTTTTTAATTTTAGTTATTTGGTTGCTCATAGGATTTATGCATGCATGAGTTTTGATTTTAAATGATTATGCATGGTTTTTAATCTCATGTATGTTTTAAAAAAATGGTTATGATGAACATTTTAAATTTTTAATAATTTTTTTTGTTCATCATAATAAAATTTTGGTCAAAATTGGTTTTAATGCAAATAATATCTCTCTAACAATTTATATCAATTTTTCAAAAACTTTGATTTTACAAATTTTAATTTTTTTGACCTAAATTTAAATGTTTATGCATGTGATTTAAATGAAAATGATATCTCTCTAACAATTGATATCAAAATTTCAAATGCATAACATTTTTGGGAAAACTTTATGCATATGCATTAATTCAATAATTATATTTCATAAAGTATTTTAGACTTGGATATATTGAATTTCATGTATTACTAACATGTTTTTTTCTTGTTGAAATTCAATTTGCATAACATTTTTGGAAAACTTTATGCATATGCACTTAATTTCAATAATTAATATTTCATAAAGTATTTTAGACTTGGATATATTGAATTTCATGTATTACTAACATGTTTTTTTATTCTTTGTTGAAATTCAATTTTGTTTAAGTGTCATGATCTTAAAAGCTTAATTTTATTTGGAATGCATTTATTGAGGGGGAGTTTTGATTTTTCAAATAAGTTTTAAAATGTCAAATTTACTACTTACTCTCCAAAGTTATTTTGAACTTCAAAGATTGAATTATTTTTTATATAACAAAAAGGGAAGAAGTTTTGGTTTGAAAAATTCAATTTTTTAATGAAAAAGGGTGAACAATATTTTCATATATTTTCAAACAATTGGTATTTGTTACCAATTGGTATCTTTTTCATTAAACATTTTATTAAGGGGGAGTTTTGCCAAAAACAATTTTTCAAATGTTTTGTTATATCAAAAAGAGGGAGATTGTTGAATTATGTTTCGATATAACAAATTTAAGGCAAAATGTTTTTGGACTTGAATTGAATTTGTTCAAAGTTTTTAAAAGGTTTTCAAAAATAATTCAAAGTCCATTAAATTCGGATTTGAAAAATCATCCCCAAACGCTCCAAAACATACCCAATGGCTATATACAACATCAAACACATTTCAAGCTATAATACAAGCTAAGGAACTTGAAGAATAGAAGAGAACACTATCCAGCAATCAAACACAAGATAAGAGTTTTTCAATCTTATTTCATCTTTCTCTTGTAAATATTTTGTTCTTGTGAGCTCAATCTTGTAAACACCTACCTTAGAGAGGTTTTCTTGTTTACTTATTTTATCCTTTTGTAAAGGGGAAAGGTTCTAGCTTATCCCATGTAAAAACTAGGGAAAAGTTCTAGTTTAGCCCAGAAAAACTAGGGAGTTGTAAGGTTATCTCTTTGTCCTCAAAAGAAAGAACAAATTAGTGAATTTGTTGGAAAATCCTTGGTGAGGAGCTAAGGTAGTGGACGTAGACTTTGGTTTAGAAAGTCAAACCACTCTAAATCGCAATGCAATTTTCTATCTTTCAATCTCCTTACTCCCTAAACTCAAAAACCGTTCCAACCCCTCTTTGTAAACCGTTCCGGTTATCGAATCGAGCTTCCGAAAATCCCAACAGTATGCTAATATGTAATGCACGACTATGACTTCAATGCAAAAATAAGAACATAACAATTAAAAATGCAACTTTCAAAAAATAATCATACTTAATAAAATAAGGACCAAATTATATTAAACCAAACTCTACTATATTAAATACAAACAAAATAATAATTGAAATGGACATATGAGTAAACAATGAAACTGAAATAAAACAAGACGCCACTATAAATGACTAAAATTAGAATAAACCCTAAACATATACGGGACCAAAAAGCAACATGCAAAATTATATAATCCTAATGTCTAGACAACGAAAATCAAAGAAATTTACACTAGGACTAAAATTAAATGCACCTAAAATAAATAAACAGAATTATAAACATGCAAACCTTGATTTATAGACCGAACTAAATTAAAAAGAAAATACGATGGCTCTTAACTTAATTAACCCAAAAACTATAACTGACACCCAAGTATAAAAAATGACAAGATCAAGACAATACAAAAACTTAACTTCTAAAACAAACCTCATAGGTGACTAAATTAAAAATACGCGGTGAAATTACAGTGACCTTAAAAGAATTATCCCTAATAAGCTAATATAAAACTTACTTTGAACTAACCCTAACCCTAATCTCAAACTAAACCTTCAGTCGCATCCTACTTCAATTCTCTCCCTCACCACTCACAGCGTCGTTCTCATCTTCCTCTTCAGTACTCTCATCCTCGTTATTTTCTTTGGCTGAGACGAGTGAGCCAACATCCCTAATGGATGTAGATCAACACCTATTATGAGATGTGAACGTTCTAAAGTCTCCCATGGCACCTTCGAAACAAAAAAATCCTTAAACTAAACCTTGAGCCACTCAAAAAACCTCCAAAATAAAACCAGATCTAAGAGTTTTAACATAGTTATATTCTTATTTTGGGATGCTCAATGTTCTTGGATGATGATGGTACTCTCAGCCATCAAGGTGAGTTCTCTGTCTTACTTTGAATTTTTTTCTTATAAATGGTTCGTTGTTCTTGCTAAGGTTATTAAATGAGTTCCGTTTATTGATTCTCCTACGCCAAAGACCGAATCCACCACCGTAAATCAACGTTCTTTGCCTCTCCAACCACCGACGCTGCCGAGAACCCACACCACTAAGGTAAATACTCAACCTTATTATTTCCGAGTCATTTTGGTTTATTTAGAAACATGAACACAAAATACATTCATGGAAATAAATAAAAAAATGAATAAAAATTATACCTCCTGAAATTTCCAATGCCTTTTGTTTATTCAAGATAGATCAAGAGAAATACCTTAAGTACAAAAGTGGGGTTTTAATACTTACTTTTCTTTTGTTTACAGAGAATAACAAAGAGAAAAACTCCCTAATGTACTGCTTTTGAAAATAGAATGGAGAGAATCTGAACCCCTCCCTTTACATTTGTTTTCCTCATTCTGGTGCTCTCGTTTTTACTCCCTTACAAAATTGTTTTTATCTGATGATAAATAACTGATGCTCCTTCATTTTTTATGATGATGAATTCCCCATTTTCCTTCGTGTTCGTCCCCCATTTTTCTATATTTTTTCCACTGAATTCTGCTTGTCCTCTTGCATGTTAATTTCCTTGTGTTTGGTAGTATAATGACAGGTTTAGGTGAAATTAGGTTGGGGAGTTGTCTTTGCCTTTGGTGGCTGATTTATTTCTGTTTTATAGTTGGGTACAGATTTGGTGGCAAGAATGGCCCAGCAGTGACTTGGCTTGAGCTGGTGTGCGGCGACTATTGAAATTGGTGGCAACTTGCTTTAGGATTAGGATTTTAGCAAATCCTAAATTCATTAGGTCGGGTTACTGGGCTGGGTCGGATCCGATTTTGTCTTGGCTTAAACTGGGTTAATGTATTTGGGCTCATCTTGTTGGGCTTCGGGTGAGGTTATATTGGGCTTTAGCCTGCAAATGTAAAATACAATAATTAATAATAATAATAATAATATACAATTAATATTTATAATATTTTTTTAATCCCCGGTCAAAAACAGGTTTCTATAAACTTGAGTAACATTGATTTCTACAAAAAGTTTCTTTTGATATTTTTAAATGCTAACAAAAGTTATTTTTGAGCATTACTTTGAATTAGCCCTAAAAATTACAATGAGGTCCTAAGCCATGGAGTTGTTGAGTTCTTCACCAGGGAAGTAATGACAAATTTCAGCTAAAAAATTTCTAGACTGATTGCCCCTGGTAATCATATTGACATACATTCTTTTAAAAGCTTCTCACATCATATTATACTCTTTTATCAACTCCTTGGTCTTGATAGCATTGGTCAGTTGATGTTCCATATTGTACACTCCTCCAAATTTGAAAGAACTCTCTATAGGAGGGAATGACATACGTTTCCAAAAGATATCCTCACCTTTTATTCTAGTTTTTATTACTTCAACCCTCTTTCTCAGCTCCTGGCCACGTTATTGGAATGTGGGCTTGAATCCGAGCCTAAAACGGTCTCTCTTCCATTCGATGGCTATGGGTCATACTATTCCTTATAGATTCCTACCCAGTATTTTTCCAGTCTTTTCCCCTCTTCTAGAAGTTTGTCTTACTTCCATCTTGGTACAATAAAATAGCATGGGCGTGGAATTTTGCTTTCTTCAGTAACATATGTTGCATTGATGAACTCTAAGGCCCTGAAGGAGCATTCCAATGCATCCTCATTGACTTCGATGTATGGGGTATCAGATGTTACTGAAGCAATGGTTTCTTCTTCAGCCTCGATGCTGATCAACTTTCCATCAATCATGAATTTCAACTTCTTATGTAAAGATGAAGGAACTGCCCCTGCAATATAGATCCAGGGTCTTCCCAATAAGCAATTGTAGGTCGAGTGGATGTCCATCACAACAAAGTCAATGTTGTAGATTGTAGGTCCAATCAACAAGGGTGTCTTCATTTTTTCCATCACGCCTTTTTGGGTTCCATCGAATGCCCTGACAATATTGTGGTAAGCTCCCATGTGTGAACTGTCTACGGGCATCCTCTACAGTGTAGCCAAAGGTATCACATTTAATGCGGACCCATTGTTTATAAAGACTTCTGGCATGACATGGTCGTGGGCAGTGAGTAGTGATATATAAAGCTTTGATGGATCCCATCCCACCTTCTGGGGTCTCATCATTAGTGAATGTGATGTAATTGTCTACAATTATATGTCCCATGATTCGATCTAGTTTATCTGTTGATATATCCTCAAGGGCAAATGTTTGGTTTAGCACTTTTAGTAATTCGTTCATATGTACCTCTGAATTGATTAACAGATCTAATATTGAGATTTTGGCATACTGTTTGTGAAGTTACTCTACTACGCTGTATTCACAAGCCTTAGGCTCAATCACCGGCTCATTAATTGCTGGTGGAGGTTATTCATTAAAAAAATTTGGTACTATTGTTGCCTTGGCTTTAGCTTTCGCATTGTCTGCCTCTGTGGACGTCTTAGGTGGGTAATATCTCCCACTTTTCGTGAAGTGTCCTACCTCACTCACTTCTTCTTTGATTGATTTCTTTTATCCTCTGCTTTCGCATTGTCTGCCTCTGTGGACGTCTTAGGTGGGTAATATCTCCCACTTTTCGTGAAGTGTCCTACCTCACTCACTTCTTCTTTGATTGATTTCTTTTTATCCTCTATTCTCTTATAGGATCTCAGGCATTCCGGTATAGACACATTTGCAGCATAACTCTAAGGAACCTGTCGTGTGTCTTTAAATGGGAAAGGAGACGGAGTTGTAAACACGAATTTAGGAGTCTTTGAAGATGAGCTCTCGTTCCTAGGCTTAACTGTGTTGATCACTAGATTTCTCGTTCCTTGCATCCTGTTAGAGCTATATACAATGCAAACATCCATCTTTCTTTTGATCTTCTCTTGCTTAAAGACTTCTACTTCACCATTGTTCATAATTTCCTGAAGTATTTCTCGGAACTCGTAGGAACCCTGAATGTCATAACCCTCCTCTTAATGATAATCACAATACGCTCCACTCCAATAAACTTCAGCTTGGTATTACCCTTGATCATCTCAGCTTTACAAAATTATTCAAACATCCAATTGAGAGGAGAATTGATTTCTGACTCATCCTTCTTCTACCTCATATTTTTCTCTTCGCAAATCATATTTACTCCTTACCCCCATGATTGGGCAGGGGATGAGTGTTTGTAGATGGTGCTTTGAACTCTAGGTCTCCTATTTTGATAAGATTTTGCATAATCTTTTTAAACGCCAGGCAATTCTCGATGTCATGGCGATAATCTCTGCTTGATACTCATGGTGGGCATTGGCATTATACCAATAAGGATAAGGCAGCTGGAGTGGAGTCAACCTATAGGGGCATTCCATGTCTGCTTTTAACAGTGAGGCATATATTTCAAAACACAATACAGGAACATGTGAGAAGGTCATCCTCATAGCCTCTTTTTTTAGCCCTTTATTCTCATGGGTATTCATTTTCTCTGCCTTAGGTTGGGTGATTGTAACACTAGCCACAACGTTTTTGTGGTAAGTGCTCATATGATTCACCTCATTTTCTTTCTTCATGTAATAGGGCTTCTTTGACCCTTCTTCACCCTCGATATTTCCACTCTTAATGGTATTTTCAATCAATTCTCTTGAAATAACCAGATCATAAAAATTCTTAGTGGCATTCCCCAACATATGTCTAACATACGGAGCCTTCAAGGTGTTCACAAATATAACGGTGGCTTCCTTCTCAAGTTTTGGAAGCTGCACCTGAGCGGCTACATCATATCACCTCTGGGCGTACTGCCTGAAAGTTTCATTGTATTATTTTTTTCATATTTTACAGAGTCTATCAGTCGGGGACCAAATCAGTGACATGGTGGTATTGCTCCAAGAATGCCTTGGCTAAATCCCTCCGTGTTTTGATGTGGGATTTGGTTAGCTGGTTGTACTACTTTGCAGCAGACCCAAACAAGCTATCCTGGAAATATGTATCAAAAGCTTTTCATTTTCGACATAGCCAGTCATTCTCCTATAATACATAGTGAGGTAGGCAAATAAACAAGTGGTCTCATCGTACTTTTCAAAGTATGGTACCTTAAACTTCGAGGGAGAACAAAGTCAGAGACTAGGCTTAGTTATCTGGCATCCATTCCATAAAACGGCTCAATTGCTTCTACAGACCTTACCATTTCCTCTAAATTCTTAAGTTACTGAGTAAGCTCACTATTGGTTTTCTTTTTTCTGCCAATTCATTAAAGTCGCGTGGCAACTCTTCTATGCCTGATTCAATAGGTCTTGCTCTAGCCATAGATGGATAGTTCATTGGGAATGAATGATCTGGGTGTTGTTGTTGGTTGGCCACATAGACTCCAAGTCGAGTCTCATGTTGAGTTAGATATCGAACAGAAATATACACAGGTGTGAAACTTGCAGGATGCGGGGGATTTGGTGTAAAACTTTATGAGTGCTGAAGGTCAGAGGCGTAGCGAGTTGAGTGAGATGGTTCAGGTCCAAAACCTGGTGGATGTAAGGGTGCTTGATTGGATGATTCTAGATGGTCAGCAATGGCCTTTCCGACAGTCGGATATTTTTTGAATATGTCCTCAATCTTTTTCAGTAAGTTGAGCTATGAGCTTGCCATATTTTCTTCGATTTTATTCAGCCTATATCTCATTTCTTCTTGTGTCTCATTGATCTTGCTCAATTTGGCCTAGTCTCTCTTCCATTTTTCTGGTCAACTTACGAGTACCGTAGGGTGTGAGGTGAAGGCCAGGATCACTACAAATGATTGGAAATCGTATTTTATTATTTTGTGTCTTATTAAATGAATGAATGTTAGAATGTCATGCATTAAGACTTAAAGATTAAAAAACATGAAAATGCTAGTGCAAAAGATATTGATTCCAAAATAACCAGTTCATTCAAAAAGTTTTCAACAACACACAATGCCTAAGTACTTAGGAAAAGATAGTACATCAATAGAGAACTACACATAATATCTAGCCCTATCTTCTAACTTCTCGAGCTCCATCATCATTTCAATAATATGTCACTCTTCTTCAGATTCTGGAACCACAAAAACTCTCAATGCAACAACTTCTTCAGACAACTCAAAAACTTGTTGAGCAACCTTGCTAGCCTAATCCACTGCCTTCTTCATCGATTTATGTTGCATTTGAATGGTATCATTAGCTTGATGTGGTGTAATTCCAAGCTTTTGATTAGTTAAGGGTTGGCTTTCTTGGAGCTGTTGGATTCGTTCATGGCATTTTTGCACTGTGGCCTCCAACTCAGTAATCTTATTCTTTAAAGCTTCATTTTCTTGCCTAGTCATTTCTCAGGCTGACGAGTAAATCAACTCACCTCCTTCCATTTTAGATATTCATTTCTTCAAGGCTTCATTCTCTTTTTGAAGGAAAATGTCATTATTATTGTAGGGATTCTGAAAATCCTCCTATAAACTAATTAGTTGTGATTCAAGTTGTACAATTTGTACTCACCTCTATTCTAACTCTTGATTGGACTCATCCATTTGTTCCCTTAATCTCTGGGCATGTTACATAGCTCACTTATTTTCTTCATGGCTTCTTCTCGCACTTCTTTCCACTCCATCTAGTTTCATTTTTGAAGCCTTAGAAGTATGATGTAGACCCTTGGCTTTTATGTTCTTTTTTAAGTCTCTAAAATCTTAGTTTATGGCATCAAAATTCTCTTGGATTATTTTCTTTTCATTGGTTAATTGTTTTACCACCACATCTTGCTTTACTATTTCAAGTCCCCATATCGTTTTCTCATCCGAGAAACTTCTTTGTTACTTTCTCTATCCAGATTCATCAGTCTGATTTCTTCTCTTAATAGCTCGACTTCAGTTGACAGCCTTCTTAACTGTGTCTCAATGGTCAACCCATATTCTAAATTAGGTTTTGGGGTATATTCATTGATTCTCACTGTCCTCCAAACCTCATAGGCCGACATGAATGATGATTTTATCATATTAAAATTCAAAAAATAGGGTTTTTAACAAGCAGTGTATATCTTCGAGATTCAGTCTCTATACTTTGGGGTAGAAAAAGAAAACTATGTCTCTTTCAATCCACGAGTAGCTGGTATGAACTATCGGGCACTAAAATGTCGAAGTACCATCGAGGGAGTATAGCCAATAGCTCCCTATAGTCCATGTATCATAACAAATTTATCATTGTCGTATATGTACAATATATCTTCCTTAGGCAACCAATACACTCTCCAGACTACTTCGGTATCTTTCATATTTCGTAGATTCTCGATCCAGTCTTTACTTTTGCGAGGTTATGAAATCTGGCACTTGTCAAGGAAATCCGCCAAGGGAGAAAAATATGATTGATGTTTTCGAGCCTAACCCTTTTCAACTATCCAGGGATGGCTCCAACCATTATACTATCAATAGAGATACACAACCAGTAAACTAGCCCCCACTTGATCGCCTACACTGGTTTAAAGACATGAATGTTTCTGCTAGGATGGTTGGTGTGGGATTTGTTTTCCTTTTAATTACTTTGACAAAATCTATTATGGCAATATCGAAGTGATATTCTTTTCTCGGGAAAACTACTAAACCATATATTGTGAGTGAAAATGGATCTCTCCTTTCATTGAACGGTGCTTGCTTATAGATCATACGTTTTAATTGAGCCCACGAGATTCCATCGCTCTGAATATACTCTTCGACCCATTCTTTTTTCTTCCTAGTCAAAGTGATCATCTTGGTTGTGAATCATTTGGGTCGGATCGCCTTAGTGTAAAGTGAATGCCTTTTGACATTTGGTATTGTAGACACCCGTTTTTGACCGGGCTTAAAAAAAAAATATATATATATATATATATATATATATATTATAATAATTTTTTATTATTTTTAATTATTTTTATTATATTATTAATAATGTAATTTTATTTTTACAGGCCCACTACCCCATCATTATCTTAACCATTTTCAATACCTCATCACTTAAAAACCACATACCCACTAAACCACTACCCACCAGCCCACACGCCCATTTCCCTTTGAAGTCCACTTTTTTAGCATTTTTTTAATTTAAAGGGGACCACGGGTGAAAGAAAAGGAGGAGAGGCCATCTCCATTTCTACAATATACCATTGCTATATTTGAGAGGTATTTTGTGTGAGTGCTTCCAGTGGATTGAAGAGTTGTAACGGCTTCTCTTCACCAATTCGTTTCCATATATATCATCCCTCACCAAATTACAGTCTCTTTACTTGAATGGAAGTGGATTTTTCTGCACCTTCTCATGGAGTTCGCTTCAAAACATGACGGATCTTGCAACTCATTATACGAAGAAATCACTGAAGAATTGGCTTTGCTTGGCAAATTGCAGCATCGAGAGGAAGTTCTACCCTCCATTGGAGACCTCACTAAGCTTATAGAATTGGATCTTCAATACAATTACCTGTTCGGTGAGATTCCCATGGAGATCGGAAAGCTTCATAAGCTATGGCAGCTTGAGCTTTACAACAATGAGTTGACCAGAAAACATCCTGTCGGATTGTGAAATCTTACGAAGCTTGAACTTTTCGATGCCTCTGCGAACAATCTGGAAGGAGATATCGCAGTAGTGGGGTCAGTAACCATGGTGTTATTCACGGTCATCGTGGTCACTCGTCTCACCGGGGGTTGGTTGTAGAGGCCGAATTAGTCAAATTTAGTCTGAATGGCACCTTGAACAACCTTGAAACGCCACTGCATACACTCTCTCGCTGTCAGGCAAAGACAGAAGATTAGTCAGCATGTCAGAAGCTGTCAGGATATTTTTGTCTCTTAAAAGATAAATCAATAGTGAACTGTTAATAGTGGTTTGGTGTGGGGACAATGGAACCGGACTATTATTATTGAACCTAACTTTTAATAGTCTTCATATTTATTTATTTATTTTTATTCTTATAATCTAACATATTTTAAAGGAATTTCAATCGATCAAAGGTAAGTAATTTGAATCGAGTTTTTAAATTTCAATTTAAATTTTTTAATTTTCGCAATTAAAGACACCCGACAAATTAATTGGTACCCTGCTCTTGCAATTAACCAATGTAACATTTTCCTTTTATAAGGTGCGGACAACATGGGGCATCATTTGCATATGCCAATTACTATACTTTTTGTTTAAGATGTTCAATGATGATCATTATCTTTACAGATAGAATAGTTGAGTAAGCAAATCTAGTTTAGGTCAGTTGCTTGGAAATTGAACTCTAAAGATGAGATTCCTTGACTTTTAACAACCCTAACCCAATTATCCAAGTCGAAGCCTAATTTCGGGCCCAACCGAAAGACAACCCCGACATGTATGTTAACAAATTAGTATATTCTTCGAGGGTAGGGGCCATGTCCACTTTGCCAAAGGTGAAGCAACGGTATGCCAAATTCTAACATTCAGCCATAGGTCGAACTATAATTGTGTCAATCAGTACTCTTAATAACTCTACTATGTCTCCATAGACTTCCCTGAACATCTTTTTCTCTATCTCATCCCAACTAGCCCAGATTCTTGATAACTCTGCCCAATGTGCTTGCTTGACTCCAATAATAACTTTCTCCGACATCACAAATTCTTCACCAGATGCAATATTATCCCTAAACTTCACTTATCCATACTCTGACCAAGTCTGAACATTTATCACATTATCGGTCCTATCGAAAGACATTGTTGCCTTAAGCCCTTTTTACAATAACCAGATGATTCAAGAATCAGTATCTTCTATGCAATGTTATGAAATGAGAATGAAAATGATACATGCAAATAAAAAACAAAATAAATAGGTTAGTAAAGTTAAATTAAAGAATTTACAGAATAATGAATGCTAATTAAATTAATTCAAAGAATTCAAAGAATAACAAATACTAATTACGGACATAAAAAACATAAAAGAAAATTAAAATCCTAACCGCATGCAATCTAATTCTCCTAAGTTATCCACATGGCTCTAGCGGGGTATGTTTACTATATTTTTTAAATGAGGTTTGATTCTAAGAAGGTTCCCAAGCCATTTTTACAACATGCTAAGGTTGACTCAATTCTAGCCCATTACAGACTTACGAATCGGATTCAGCTCAGGGGATCATACTACTAAAAGCGTATCTTAGAACTAATATCCGGATAGGCAACTTAGGATGCTTTCCAGAGGTAATTTGTCAGACCTGCACGAAGAAGCCCAATGCTCCCCATAAGGTGTACTGTTTCCCCTACTTAAATAAAATGTGATTGAGCTTGGGTTTAGAGATATGATATGCAACAGTCCTAAATATTTATAGAAGTGCAAGCATTAACCACAGAGAAAATCTTTTTTTTCATTTTTTTCTTCTTTGAAATAATACAATGAACTGTAAATTAAATAAGATCGAACTCATAATTTCCTAAATCCTAAATATAGGGTAACCAACTCGTGGCTTGACTCTCAAGTTGTTTAAAAAAAACAAAACATCCCCAACGGAGTCGCCAAGCTGTCGACACCGTTTTTTACCCGGATGGGAAAAACCTAGTCCGACTTGGGGGTTTTCTTTGAAAAGATTTTGAAATGTGAGGAATCGCCACCAATCATTTTATGGTGCGATCGAGATACCATAAAAATTGGGTAATTTTAATAAAACATTTTATTTATCAAAATACCAAGTTTAGGGTCTACGAAACCAAAAATGGGTTCAGGAATCAGTTACGCGTGGGGAATGATTAGCACCCCCCACAACGCCCAAAAATTGGTACCTAGTTGATTACCCTATATTTAAAATTAGAAATTTTGAGTTTGAAATTTATTTAATCAAAAATTCACTACAGATGCATAATTGAAAATGATGTTTGTTTATTTAAGCCAATAGTGTTCACCCCTAGCATGAATGCGGGATATCAACTATTATGCTCAATAACCGGACATTGCCTTGATTAAAAAAATGAAGGGTTTTGAAAAGGATATTCATCTACTTCGGCAATTACCAACGGTCACCCCCAGAGCATAATGCGAAGGATACGCCATTAACTCTTTGGTAAATCAACATTGCCTTGTTATTTTAAATCTAAATGCAAACAATCAACTTTTTATTATACCTAGTTATGCTATGCAAGTTAATTAAGACTTTCCCTAACCTAAAGTGTCAAATTATGTAATTTAAAGGACTTGAAGATCTAAACCTAGAAATGGAAGCTCTATTATTAATCTTGTAAGTGAAGGCCAACTCAGATTACTCCCTAAATTAGAGAACTAAAGTGAAATTAAACTAATGTGCTAATTAAAAACCTAATTAATTATATTAATTTAAAAATTCTAATTAAGAGTTCAAGGACTAAAATGTAAGGAAGATAAAGTTCAGAGACCTAAATGTAAAAACCTAAAGTTTAGGGGCTTAAGTGCGAATAAACTAAAGTAGAAGGACTAAATTTACCACACCTAAAGTTTAAAGATTAACCAATAAATCAAGGCTCTAATAATTGTCCTAGTTAATTATTAAAAATTAAGAGATTACTACGTAGGCTTTAAAATTAGTTAATGATTAACAATTTAAGGATTCGAACAATCGACTCAAGTAATCGGACATTTTATGCGAAAACTTGAATTGAATTGCTCCCTAATTAAAACTAAGAAGAAACCCTAATTACTAAATTAAATTATGTATTAGAAGGTCCTAATCTAAGGACAATATCTAAAGCTAATTAAATTTTTAAAAAAAACTAGAAATACCAATTTAAATGAAAGTGAAGAAAAACGGATCAAATTAAACATAAAATGAACCAAATAATTAAATTAAATGGCAAAGAAAACACTAGTCTTGGAAATTCAAATAATAAAAAAACAAATTAAATAAAGTAAACTTATAGAAAAAATTTAAAATTATAATACAAGGCAAAATGCAATAAAAAGTATAAGGACTAGAGTGTAACGAACATCACAAATTGAGGATCAAAATGAAATTAAAGCATAAATACTATAATCAAGGACCGAATTAAAAATAAACTGAAATTAAATAACTAAATTCAAACAAAATAAAAAAAATAGGTTAGTGACTTAAATATAAAAACACGCTAAAACTGGAAGGACTAAAGCATGATTATCCATTTTTTAAAAGACTAAAATACACTAATAAGCGAAAATGTGAAAATTATAAAATTAGTCCAACAAAATTAAAGCAAATTCAAAACGGTCCTTGAAGGTGACCAAGATGCAAAAACACAACAACTTTAGGTGGATTTACGTGTAAATAACCCCTAAACTTTTGTTATAAATATCATCTTCTTTTTCTGATGCATTCTCTCCTTATTCCTAAAAAAAATCAACAAACTCTATCACCCTTCTTCCCTCTCTCTCGATTAACACCCCCAAACACGGCCTACATCGTCGCCGACCGCTCTTAACGAAGTTAGATGACCACCAGTCGAACCCCAAACACCCCAAACACCCTAATCTATTCATCTAAACCAAAATCGAAGCCTATAACCGCAAAAAAAAAACCTCTCAAGCTCCCACAAAAACAACATCGACCTCTCAGTTTCCCTACTCCGACCACTGCGAGGACAAACCGAACCCCAGTTTCAGCTACCCCTGTCAGGTAAAACTCTTCGACTTCCTTCTCTTTTTTTATTATATATTCGAAAACTTAAAAAATGAAAGCTTTTTTACCTTGATTTTTTTTTTGTATTTCGAAAACTCAAAAAAAAAAGGGATCCTTTTACATCCATTTTTCTCGGGTTTTATACTCAAACTTTTACATATACAAAATAAAAAAACTTCTAATCTAACTTGCTCCTTTGACATGCACTGTGCATGATGATTTGATTTTTAAATGCCCTGGATTTTCTGAGGTTTCGTTGAGATTTCTGATGATCAAGTTCGACTAGGCTTGATGGCGGCGATGATCGACAGATGTGGATCTCATCTTTGGCTGCGGCGGCAGTTGAGAGGAGGGGTTAAGGTTAGGGTTAGGTTAGATGTTTAAGTTAGGGCTTTGGTTTGGGCTCGGGTTTGGGTTTGGTTTGGATATTGGGTTTGGTTTGGTTTGGGTATTTTGTAATAATAATAATAATATAAAAGAGTTGAAAATGGTGATTACAACATACTTATTACAGATGCAATTTTTCGAATTTGAGATTTCTAAAAAAATAATATTTTCTTTTACTATTAAGATAGCTTGATGAATTCACAATTCACATAATTTTTTTAGTTTTTTATGATGCGTCTGTTCTGATCTTAGCGAGACTAGTGTTGTAGGGCATATCCAAACGATATTCATATATGATAATTTGTCATTGGATGGTATATGGCAATGGTATGTGAAACACGGCAATGCCACAATTCCCCGCCAGTCTTTGGGGTGTCATGTGGTGGATGGGATCCCATCCCATGTTAATGACATGATATGTTTTCCAAGTGGATGGGTCCATATTGTCAATTCTTAGTGCAAGAAAAGTTGGGTCAGGTTTGAATTACCTGTTTGCTTCTTTTACAAGCTAGGTTGAACAGGAAAATTTTATTTACAACAAAAAAATAATTAGAAAAATCAAAACAGTCTGCAATTTGTTTGCAATCTTGTTAACAAGGTTGATTACTAAATCTAATGTTGTAAAGAATTTCTCAAAGCAATTTCAAGGGGGAAAAACATAATTAGTTTGTCATGTCTCTTTTTTTAGTTACATTGAACAATTACAAATCATTATCTAAATATTAAATTAATTTTAAACTTTTAAAAAAATTAATTGAATCTTGAAACTTCAGTATTGTACATTATTTCAACAATCTAGTTATTTACTCAAACATTAAATGAAAAATTAAGTTTGATGTAAAACGTACTTAAAATAAGTAGTTTAAATTGTTAAGTTTTAAGTACAATTTAAATTTGATTTGTCAAAAAAGAAAAAAAAAAAAACAAGTTTTTAACTTTTGTTGACATAATATGTTTTTGTTAATATGTTAAATTTGTGTTATCCATCCCATGCACTAGGAACACTTGTGTTTATAATTTAATTTTTTTATTTTCAATATATATACTGTTTAAATCGATATTAATCTGAAAATTTATATGATTTTTTTATTAATATAACATTAATACTCTAACTACATAATTAAAATATTTTAACATTTATGAATCAATTAAAATTTTGGATGATAGTTTGAAAACCTTGTTATAAACAAGTAATATTTTTTTTATGTTGTCCTCTTAATAAAGTGGCAAAAAAAAGAAGAGATTCAAAAGATGCCTCATCAAGTTATCATGTATCAATATCGAAGGATTTTTCTTTCAAATCGGTATAAAAAATCATATTTGGGATCAAATTCAAATATATACGACCAAAATAATTTTTTTTATTAGTGTGAAGTGATTATAGTGTAGCATATGCTTGTAATCTTTTTTTAACTATTGACAAAATATACAAATCTTACAAACGTAATTGCTCGAACCTAAGATCTAAAAAAAATAACACTCTTTTTAACTATTGAGATCACTCAATAAGCTTAGGCGAGGAGTGTAAATGAACAAAGCATTCGGTGAACTATTCGTGAATCGTTGATATAACGTTTGTTTATGTTCATTTGTTAAGCTAAATAAACGAGTATGAACAAAATTTTTATGTTCATTTAATAAACGAACGAACGCGAAAAGATGTGTGTTCGAGTCATTTATGTTCACGAACAAGTTCGTTTATGAGTTTGTTCATTAGCTCGTTTATCGACTCATTCATTTATATTCATGAACAAGTTTGTTTACTCGGTTCTCTTTTACCCTTTTTTTTACATTTTAAATATTGATGGAGGTATGGACTAAATTGAATACATGATAAAATTTAAACTGTGAAATTTAAGGAGTTTGAGCACTATTGGCATAATTTTATCATTTTTCTTTAGCTTGCAAATGAAAAGGGTAAAATTAAAATTGAATATATATAAACGAACGTTAAACGAACATGTTCGTGAACGTTAAATGAATATGTTTGGGAACATATAAACGAATATGTTTAAAAACAATAAATAAACGAACATGAACACGACCTTAAAAATTTAAACAAACATAAATCAAACATAAATACTTTCAAAAATAAACAAACGAACATGAATATAACATTATCCGTTCAAGTTCGATTCATTTACACCCATAAGTTAGCATACAAAATAATTAAGATATTGAATGGCGAATTCCATTCATGTCTTGGAGATAGGCAACAAATCACATGTGCATGATATCATTTAATGGTAAGATGGAGCTTCATCATTGGATTTCCTATTGACTTTGTGGTGCAATATCATTAATGGGATTTTGACAAAGTTAGGCCGTAAGTCATTTTAGCCTTAAATTATGTTTGCTTTTGTCTTACACACCAACTATTCTCCTAGGTCGGCTCTTCCCCTCAATTGGAAATTACCACTTCTTAGTCACGGATGAGTCAGGTCAGGTTCAGCTCTACTTTAACCAATCATAATCACCAAAACCCTAACCAAAACCAGCTACCAAATCCGTTTACGGTTAATGATTAGTGTCTTTAAAAGGTATAAATAACTTTTAGTCCCTGAATTTGATATTTTTTAAATTTGATCTTTATATTTGTCCATTTTAGCCTCTAAACTTAATAAATTGATATAGACAAAAAGTTCAAAGACTAAATTAAAATAAATTGTTAAGCTGGACTTTTAAAAACCTTTTAAAATGGTTTAGATCTTGATTTATTAAATTCTACAAATGAAATGGCTGTCCCTTTTTCCCATATATATGGGGCAAGGGGGAGGTAAGATAGTAGGCTACCCCATTAAAGGTAAATCCATGTTTAATAGTAATACCTATTAAAGCAATACTTATGTAAAGGATTAAGTAGTTAAGTGGTAATAAGTTACATGTCTTAAAAAATAATTCAAATATTGTTAATAAAAAAATAGAATCTCAAAGTGAGATAATATAAACATCTTTACCACTCTGTCAATTAAGTAGCTTATTTACATTAACGATTTATTCAAACCTACACAAAATGAGATAATACGAGCATCTTTGACCACTCAGTTAATTAATGAATCGATTTGATAGAGTTTGATTCTATATTTAGTCATTGTATAATGTGACTATCAAATATAAAAGATTCGAACTAAAAATAATAAAATAATTTTTCAACTTACCGGAACCATTATAGAAAAGTTCTAACCCTGGTCCAGAAAGCTAGAGAATTCATTATTTGGGTCGGGAGTTGGCATCCAATTCTTTTACAAGGACATATATTAAACAAGCCAAATACTATAAATAATTTGACATTGACAATGTTTTTTCCTTTCTTCTTTATTTATTTGAAAATGAAATATGAGAGCATGATTGATTATGGTGACGAGCAAAAGAGTTGCACTCAAGGTATCCATAATTGGAGGGCGACAGTGCATACAAAACAACACGTAAATGCTTTGTTGTTTGGTTTTAACCGTATCTTGTTGTTGTGTTTAAAAGAAAACAGCTTAATTGCTACTCCATCAAACCTTAATTGAAAGATAAGTAAATACAAAACAAATAATAATGCAAAAGATCTGTTCGAAAATGCCATATCCAACAAAATAATATGCTTCATTGACGGACAAATTATCCAACTCAAGACACATGTCTTTTGGTGTTCCTTTCTTCATGTATGAATTACGTCGGCACTCACGTAAGGCAAAAACTCCAATCATGTATACGAAGAAAAAAATAGAAATGATCGATTCATAATAATTCTTTTGCTAACTTCAAATGGAAAGTTCACAACTTTGATATAATGATATGATGAAGAGAAACCGGAGAATGAGAAAGTTTCTTGGAAAGTTACCCTAATTTTCCAGGAAAGTGCGGTGCGCATAATGAAGAGTTTTTGAAGTATTAGTAGTAGTATTTGATAAGCAAAAGTTTGTAATAATTCAAGTTACTGTCGAGTGTGGACATTGGACAGCAATGATGATAGCGTACCTGTAACGAATACATGCATTTAACTTGCGAATAAGGAACACCACCACCATGATACCCTCAACTTGATGAAGTGATGAAACCTAAGAGGGACAATTAGATTCCTTTTATCGTAGAAGTGTAGAATATGTAACTTTCTTTTGGGATTTTTAATCAATAAGTGTGGGGATTTGAGGGAATGGAACCAGGGCTCATGATGTGAAAAAAAAAGGGGGTTGAAGTTGAGCCATTGCCCATTGGATCATCACGTGGATGGATGATGCATGACCCACCAGTTCCCTTAAACATCGAGCATCTCACCACACCATGGTTTTTTCCTTTTCAACTTTCGTTTTCTTCCTTTTGGGTTTTTCAACTGAATCATCCTTTCTTTTTCTACACGCTTCTCACCACTTTTTCTTTTTAAAATTATTTCCTACTTTTCTCCTATATATATTATTATTAAATTGTGTTTTTGGTCCTTTATATCATCTCAATTTTATCATTTATTCTATGTATTTCAGTTTTATCATTTTTTCTACTAGAACGTTTTTCTTTTCAATATACACCTTCCAACGCAAAAAAATGTCAGCGACACTCAGCGTGATAAATTGGAAGGTTATTTTTAAGAGAAATATACATGGTTATTTTAACTAGGATAGTTAAAGAAAACATGAATTCATTAAGTGATCTCAGTGGTAAAAACAAATGTTATTTTTTAAAGGTCATGGATTCGAGCAATTGTATTTGTAGGTTGTGTGTATTATCAATTAGTTAAGAAAATTTTGAACAATTATTATCTTGTAATCAACTCAAGCTATTCAAAAAAAAGATAGCATGATAAATTGATTTAGTGGGATAAGACACTAGATCCCTTAAGGAATGTAGGTCACTCCATATTGGGTCTATGCAATACTTGATCCTAATTAGATGAGACACTAAATCCCTTAAGTAAGATGGCTCACTTTATATTGGGCCTATGCAATAACTGATCCAAATTAGTCGATTAATAGAGCGGAAACTAGTGGTTATAGCAAAAAGATATTATATTGAACAAAATTATTGAGGATATTATAAAGATAGAGTGGTAGAGCATGTAAAATTGAAGTTTTGAGTAAATCTTAAGTTTCAGCAAAGTAGAGGGACTAAACCCATAATTTGACCTATAAATTTTAATGTACTTATGTATTTATTTATTATATAATATGATATTCAAAATTATAGATTCTTACTTTCGTGCATATAAAACAAAAGAAATTAGAGAGAAATACACGTGAGCTAACCTCCTTCCCCACAACCTTTTCCTTTCTCACTTAATCATATTTCTTCTTCATTTGATACACCCAAAAAGGTGGACACTATTCCACCCATCAATATGGGATGAACCTTTGTACCATTCTTCCAACATATTATTTTCCTAATTTTATGTCAACAAACATAATATAATATTAAATTCTTTCAACATGAGTTCTTTTTGACAAGTGTGTAAGAAGTAGTTTCAAAGCAAGTGTTCTTGTAAAAAAAAATCCTGAATTTTCGTTTTGAAATGATAGTCAATGTAGTTATTTTTCTTCTATATGTACAAATATAATTAAGTGCATTGTTATTTCTACACTTAAAAAGAAAAATCAAAGCAATGTCATCATCAAATCATTTTTTATCTATTCATTGGTTCATCCATAACCATGCATATACTTTAAGTAAAGCTAAGAATAGAAATTGAATGGGCAATTTGATCAAAACAAGAAATATACCATTACACACGGAACAAAAGAATCAATTCTAAACACAAAAAATAGTGATATTTTCATAGATGATATATATCTTTTATATTGAACATTTACATACATGTATTTGGGGTAAAAAAAAGATGATTTGTTTCTACAAAGTAATTAATGAAATAACTAAACTAGTTTTAATTCACTAGAAGCCCTCAACCAGATAATAAAGGGGTTGATGGCTTGTTGGGATCTATTTTCTTTCTGTTCTTTTGATACGAATTAGTTTCTGAAAAACTTAATCAACAAGCCGCAGAAGGATTGCTTAAGGGATTATTGTTATGGAAATGGTGAGGCTTGGAAGCCATCAAAAAAGGGTTGTTGGAATTGCCATTGGCATCGCCGACGCCGGTGGTTATCTCACAAGACGGGCACATGGTGAGTGTGGCCGCTTGCATGTGCATGTAAAACGGTTGAGTCAGTTTGAGTGCCTTGAGTTCTTGAATCTCTTTTTGCAGTCTCCTGTTTTCATCCGTCAGTGTCTCGCAACACTTTTTCAACAACTCACAGTCCACCTCAGTTTGCTTCAGCTTCGTTCTGCCCAAGAAAAGAAGTTATTTCAATGATTTGGTAGATATGATCGAATCCCAGATTATGTTTGTTGTTTAATCTACCTTGCTCTTCTGTTCTGGAACCATACTTCGACCTGTCTAGTCTTCAAGTTCAATTGCCTTGCTAAAGCTTGCTTTTGTTTCTGTTAAGCATAAAATATAGTATCAAAAGGTTAATCAATCAATTACTGATATATGTATGTATATATGTATATCAGATAGAAGAATTGCTGAAGCTTACGGGACTGAGAGTGCTGTGTTGTTTGAAGCTTTCCTCGAGAAGAGCAGATTGTTGTTTGGAGAGCCGAAGTTTCTTTCTTCCATTAACGCCTTCTTCATCTTCATCACTGAGTCTAGAGGAATTATTATTATTCTTCTCTACCTCCATTAATTCCTCGCTGCTAACCTCTCTCTCCCTCTTCACCTTACCACTTGATAACAAAGAAACAGCACTAACAATCGAAGCTTGACGATACAAATCACCGGCAGGTTTCACATCAACCTTTTGTGTAGCAGCAGTCGTAACTTGGTAACTGTCACCACCGCCACCGCTGCTAGAAAGCCCCAACGTCAGCGAGGGTTCATCATCAAAGTTCGTTGCTTCGAACTTGAGAAACGATGGATTCTTGCTGGGAGTTTGGTTGCTATCGGGCTTAGACGGTGACTCCACGGTCGATGAGAGGCCTAAACGGAGAACGAGGCCAATATTACATGCATCATCATCATGAATACCCATCAAAGCTGAGAATTTTGTTTCAGCAATGGAGATGGAAAAGAAAGGGAAACAGAGAAATTAATCTAGGCAAATTTCTGAAGTCAGGACTATCCTTCTCCTTGTTCTCTCTCTCCCTATATATACAAAGGTTGACCATTCGAAAACCTACAATTATGATCTTCTCCAATAATATTAAACTATTAGCAAAGGGGGAACACATCAAGAGAATGATTCTTCAGCACTTGGCCACTTGTTAATTACCTAAATAACCTAGATTTTTAACAGTAGTGAAACCAATAAAGTCCTTTTTTTCAGTTACTCACCTGTTAATTCATATATATTTTATAAAACCTCGTTATAGGGAATGATATTTTAATTTATTTTATTTATAAACGTCATAAATTTAATCTATGGTATTACTTAAAGAATATAATATTTTATCTCATTACATCAATTAGTTGTTCGTATAAAATTATTTTTAACAAAAATACAATTAAAAAATGTTAAATGTTTAATGCGATTCGATCAATTATTTTAATGTCCATGGATTTACAGAAACACAAGAAAAGTCAAATGCATCATTGAGTGCATCTTATTATAGCAATATTATGTATTCGATCACAAAATAACACATGTGAAATGAATAGCTATAAACCCTAAAAATGAAGAAATACATATAAATAAAACAAGACATAAAAAATGATTGGAAATTTGTTTTTGATTGGATGGTGTCCCATGGACCAGCCATCTTATCTGAAAAGGCGTGGTGCCATTGTTTCCACGAAATATGATGGGCTTGTCTTATCTACGCCTTTTTTTAATTATTTCAACTTTCCCCCCTAATTAACTAATTGATTTGTATGAGCGAGAAAAAGTGTAAAATTTATAACTCAACTTTGATATTGTTCCTATTCTGGTCACTCCACCGTTAAATAGTTAACGACATTATGACATAATAGATGACACCAAAACAAAATTATTTTGGAAAAGCTAAATTTACACCAAAACAACATTGTTCTCTTTTCTTGCCTCCTTTTTCTCTCCCCCTAGTCTAAAAACTTATCGCCAAATTTATTTTATCCTCCTAGACGTGAATATGATGTTTGTTTAATTAAGAACACTCCAAGTTCTACGAATCTAATATTGAATTCTTTGATTTCTCGTTCTCTAATTTTTTGTCTTCCATTGTTAGATGGAGTTCAAATGAAGATATATTAATACCCACCTCAAGAGGCATCAATCCACAGTTGGATTTTCAAATGAAATCTCTAATTGTTGAAAATTCCATCAAAGCCAAATGTGAGGAATGAAAAGAGGTTTATTTTTTTTCTTTTAGATTTTATTGTTAAAGTGTGTTTTACTTGATTTTGACCATAGTTATTGGCATTGGATGTCATTTCTAATTGAAGACACAATATTTTTAAATTTCTTATTTGCATAACCATTGAAATTAGTATTGTGTTTTTTAAAAATGATTTTAAGAAATAATGATACGAAAAATCAAGATGAAAGGGCAAGTGATGGTGTTGGTTCCCCTGCATCTTAGGGGGTGTTTGGTTCAAGGAATGTGGGATTCCCATGGGATGGGAATCCCACATTCCCATGTTTGGTTGGCCGGGAATCTCATTCCCGGTAATGTTTTATTACCAATAGTAGATTTTTTGGGGTATATTACCGGGAATGTCATTACCTCCATTCCCTTAGGTATTGTAACATTACCGGTGTTTTTGACTAAAATGCCCTTAAATTTTTATTTTTTTTCAAAAATATCATTCTTCTGTCATTGAATAATAAAAATTCTACGAATGTTAAATTACAAATTTATCCTTAAATTATTTTAGATTTACAAAAAAAAAGTCTATAATTAAAATTTTATATGAAGTTTAGGGGTTAAATTTTTTTTTACCCTTTCATTAAACATTTTTTATATTTTTAATTTTGTAAAAAAATTATATAAATATTATGAATTTAATTTTTTAAAGAAAATATATAAATATTTTACAATTTGTAATATTATACAAATATATAATAAGGACAATTTGGTCAAATATACATTCCAATAATCTTTTATTCCTTTTGACCAAACACGGTAATCTTACATTCCTGCTAAACCAACCAAACACAAAATACAACATTCCCAATAATCCTATTCCCTGGTAATCTTTTATTCTCACTGGTAATCTTACATTCTGTGAACCAAACGCACCCTTAGGGTGACCATAATAACCAACATCCGTTCAATCAAAAGAAATAAGAAAGGAAAGAACGCCACCATCATCACATATAATTGAAGAAAAATATATGGAAGAAACTATCAGAGATGCAAAAAGCATAGAAAAAATTTGGGTTTGATGATGTTGTGGTTAACCGTAGACAACATGTAGCTTCCACGTCAATAAACAACAATCTATGTTAGCAAAAATTGTCATGTCACTTTTTTATTATTGATTTTAGCTCGAGTGATCAAAATAGGAGAATGTCAACATTGAGTGACCCAAACAAGAGTAGAAGAAAGTTGATTAGTGAAATTTGTAGTTTACCCATATTTGTACGATTTAATACTAATGAATTGGAATTTGTAGAGGAATTCTGGTGTCTCATTGGTCAGTTCTGTTACTGCTTTTTCTTTCAAATCGGTTTCTGTTGAATTTGGTTGGCGCGTGTGTGTACGACCGGTGACTACAATCATATTTTCAAAAAGTGGAATTAGCCAAACCCCAATAGCCAATCCAATGTTTGATCTTCAGCTCCAAGATACCGTGGGGAGAATAAGTCAACTTTAAAACATCATGAATTTTATTTTACATAATTTTAAAATCCATCTTTAATATTTAAATAAAATATTTTTTAAATTAAATTGTCAATTAGTTAATAATTAATATTTATTATTAACATGATTTTTTTTACATTTTTAATAGAAATGCATCACGGAATTACATAAAAAATAACATATTATAATATTATGCTATAAAAAATAATAACATGATATATACATCACATCGACTATTATATATATATATAATATTAAATCAATAAATTTAATAAAAAAAATAAAGAATATATTCAATTAGAATATTATATAAATTCAATCATTGAATAAGCTCAAGTTGTTTAATATGTGAAAGCAAGTTTGAAAAGAAAAAAGGAATATATTTTTTGTATGAAATTGGTTCTAGAAAAATAAAAAATAAAAGATGCATTTTCTTATTCAATGAATGTAAAACAAACAAGTAAATGAGATAAAAGGTATATTAAGACTTAAAAAAGGAGGCATTTTTTACTATTTTCTTGTTATGCTGCTTTACATACGTATACATGCTATTTTAATGTCTAATCATAACACAGAATTATCAACGCATAAAAGTGTTTTTTTAATTATAGTTTTTTTAATTTATTAATCAATTAATTCAAATCGAGTACTTAGTAGTTTATTATGAGACGATTCTCCTAATTAAGTTTATTCTATTAAATTATTGACTTTACAAAAAAAAATTAGAATCGTTTTATTAGATCAACTGATTGTTGATAAATGTATAATGTGTATTTTTTTTGTTAAAAAAGGTACAGATGGCTGCTTAGCTGCCCGTTTTATCAACAATTAGAGACTTCTCAGCTTCCTTGGGGGAATTTTGCAGAAGAATTGTGTCTCCCCGATATCTCCATATATGCTTGGTGATTATATCCGCTGTTTGATTGGCCTCTCTAGGTATGTGTTTTAATTCAACCATCCAATTTTTCTTTATTAATTTCTCTTTGTGTTGCAAAATAGTTAGTTTCTTGTGTTCAGTCAATTTGTTCGTGATGAGGTTGATGGCTTCTCTGCTATCAGATTCTAAAATTACTTTTCTTTCACTCTTCATCCAAGCAACATTTAATCCCTCATGAATGCCCCAAAGTTCTGCTTCCAATATGGAACAAGCCTCGATTTTCCTACTAAAACCCCAAAGCCAATTTCCATTGTGATCTCTTGCAATTCCCCTGCACAAAGCTTCTCCTGTGTTCTATCGTTTGGTCTCATCAGTATTAACCTTGCAGTATCCTCTGTATGGTTTCTGCCATTTGTATTGGTTTCTATTTCTGATTTGGGTATTTCCGATTTTAGTAATTTTTGTATTTTGGAGATCTTGGGTATGTCTTATGGCTTATTGAATAGTAGAGTCCCTTTCGACCATTTATGGGTCGAAAAACACCTGATTTCTTCTTTTCCAAATGTACCAGATAACAGAGCTGAAAAAGGTAGGCTAGTTTTCAATTCTTGGCGAAGGGGATTGGCTTGTTTCGATATTTTCTATGATCCATTCCTTGGTGTTGCTACTCAGAAACTTGTTCATTTTCTGGTTACACAGCAGTTCAGTCCATATCAGCAGGGTTTTCGGGCAGAATCTCAGTATGTGGTTGATATCTTCTGTCTCATAATTACACATAGGGCAACTTTCATCCACTGTCATATGCCTATGATCTCTTTCCGAGTTGGTCAGTAATTTGTCGTTTCTTATAAGCCATAGCAAGTTTTAATTCTAGGGATATTATTATGTTTGGCAATGGTGTACCAGATTTTTTCCTCCATGGAATTGATATTTGCTATTTTCTTGTAGGCAGATTTGACCGTGAAGACTCTTTTCTCCGAGAGAATCCAGCCTGGGGAGTCTGCAATGTTTTCTTCTACTGGAGGAGGTATAGCTTTCAACTTATTAATGATTTGATCTGGGAGTAGTCGAGCAATCTTGTTCCAGTCCCATGTAACATTTTGGTTAATCATTTCCTTAACTTTGGATCTGTCATTCTCCACTTCAATCGGATGGTTGCATAGTCTGGATAGAGGGCCATTGTTATCTAGCCATATGTCTTGCCAAAATTCAATTTGATTTCCGTTTCCAATGTTCCAGCAAATATTCTGTTTAAATTATGTCCATAGGTTGTATATGTTGTTCCAAAGAGCTGATCCTCCATTCTTTGTTAGCTTTTCAGGCAGTATCCCTTCCATCTTGTATTTATTTCTCATTACCTGCACCCATAAAAGATCATTTCTATTAATAAGTTTATAAGCTAATTTAAAAAGGAAGTCCTTGTTTTGGATCCTTAAATTCTTAAGGCCTTGTCCTCCTTCTTTGATCGGTTTACATAGTGTATCCTAGTTCACTAGATGTATTCCTTTCTGCTCATTTGTATGGCCCCATATAATATTTCTGGTAAGTCTCTCAAGTTCATCACACGTTCCTTTAGGAATTTGGATGGACTGCATGGTATATGCGGGAATTGAATTGAGTACCGATTTAGCAAGAGTAATTCTTCCCGCTAATGATAAATGTCTTTGCCTTCCAACATGAGAGCTTGTTGTTTACTTTCTGAATGATGTTGCTATAAGTTCTTTTATTGATCATGTTGTGTAACAGTGGGACTCCCAAGTAATTCTCAATATTGTAGACCTCTTTGATGTCAATCGTGTTCGTAATGTTGCTTCTAGTTTGAACGTTAATATTGTTGGAATAATAGATATTAGATTTCTACATATTAACTTTCTGACCCGAGTTGTTGCATAATTTTTGGAGAGTATTTTGGATAATTCCAATTTGGGAGTTTTCTGATTCCGCATAGAGTATAAGGTCATCTGCAAAAAAGAGGTGAGAAATGTTAGGACCATTTTTAGATAATTTAATTGGTTTCCACTTACATTGTTCCACGGCTAAAGCAATTTCTTGCGCTAGCCTTTCCATACAGATGACAAACAGGTAAGGGTAAGAGGGGATCCCCTATCTAATTCCCCGTGATGGTTTAAAAGGCTCCGTAAGTTCTCCATTCCAATTAATTTGGATTGTCATGGAGGTAATGCAGTTCATAATAGCCAAAATAATTTTATTGGGCAATCCCAATTTCCCAATGCTATCCTTAATAAAGTTCCAATCGAATCTGTCATATGTTTTTTTCAGATCAATCTTGATGGTCAGGTACCCCTTCTTTCCTTTCTTTTTCTTCATAGTGTGAATCGCCTCTTGAGCTAGGACAAAGTTGTCAGTAATAACCCTGCTTGGTACAAAACTAGTTTGGCTATTAGAGATAACAGAAGGAAGAATAGGCATTAGGCGGTTAACGATAACTTTGGTTATAATTTTGTAGGTAACATGACAGAGGCTTATAGGTCTAAATTGGGTAATTCCATAAGTGTTATCTACCTTAGGGATTAAAACCAAACACGTTCTGTTTAAAGCTTCTTCAATCTGACCACCATTGAGGAAATGTTTGACTAGATAGCAAACCTTTTCTCTAATTATATCCCAATTTTTCTGAAAAAAGTTAGCATGAAACCCATAAACTCCCGGAGCTTTTAGAGGGCTCATACTGAATAGTGCATCTTTAATCACAATATTATCGAAAGGTTTATCCAGCCAGCTCTACTGCTCACGAGTCAAATTAGGAAAAAAGTCTACTATTCTCAAGAGATTGCCTCACTAAAGGGTCCTTAGTGAAAAGATCCTTGTAGAATTTCTTCACATGGCTTTTAAGCATTTCCTGGTCTTCACACCAATCATCAGATTCTTTTTTGAGGGAAGTTATAAGTTTTTTCCTGCCCTTAGTAATTGCACAGGAGTGGAAGTACTTGGTATTTTTGTCTCTGTGAGTAATCCATTTGCATCTCGTCCTTTGAGCCCAAAGAAGTTATTCTTTTCTTAGGATTGTGTCTAGCTCAATCTTGAGCTCAGCTTCAAGAGTAGTCAGTCTGGTAGAGTTATAACAACGAAGAGCTTTATCAATACCTTTTAGCCTAGCAACTAATTTTTTCTTCTTCTGGTTGATATTACCAAAAACTTCACTATTCCAAACCTTGATGCTTTCTTTGATATGTGTGAGGCTTTCCATAAAGTTATCATGTTTAACCCATTCTTTTTTAATAAACTGCTCAAAGTTTGGGTGCTCCATTCAAGCTGTCAGGAAATTGAATTGCTTCTTTTTATTCCCTTTGGGGCTGTTTATAGTATGCAGAATATGACAATGATCTGATCCCGTTCGGTCAAGGTGGTGAAATCTAGTATCTGGGTATAATTCTAACCACTTCATGTTCATAATGCATCTATCTAGTCTTTGCCATAGGTTGTCACGTCTCCAAGTAAATTCATCACCCTGGTACTTAACATCAATCAAATTGTTGTTGAATATAAAGTCTAGGAAGTATTTACTCCCTCCTCTGAAACAATTGCTACCACTAATTCTCTCATCGAGTTTCAGGATACAATTAAAGTCTCCTCCTAGGATCCAAGGTTCATTATTGCAAGGTTTGAGCTTTTCTAGGAGATCCCATAGTTTACACCGAATGTTGGGGTTGGGGCTAGCATAAATTACTGTAAAATAGTTCTAGTAGTTGCTGCTACTATCCGTAATATATGCATGGACATACTGTTTAGAAATACTTAAAATTTTAACCTTTATCGAATTATCCCAAAGTATCCATATGCTTCTACTGTGACCTTGAGCTTCGATTCTGAAGGAGTTAATATATCCCATATTGTTGATAAGTCTTTTAGCTCTCTTCCTACTTGTGTGAGTTTCCATCAGGGCAATGATCTTGGGTTTGTGAACAATCACACATTTTTTGAAATATCTTCTAAAAGAGGGTTTAACAACCCCTTGAGTGTTCCAAAAAAGAATCTTCATAACTTTTGAGGTAATGGGTAGGTGCTTTATGACAGCTCTTTTTCCTTCTGTTCTCCTTCTTGACTCTGTTCCAGATTAATTTTCTCCATCGTTTGAACTTGGTTGGTTGTAAGAGTGCTATTATCAGGAGGTGCCAAGTTCTCGGGATTCATGGTATTTTCTTGGAACCATTCCGAAAGTAACTGAACGTTAGGACTAATAGTATGTTTAGATTTTCTAATTTTAAGGCCTTTTTTGGTAATGTGAGAAACTTGTTTTGATTTTTTGTTGGAGTTCCATCTAGAAGTGAGATTCTGATGATCATTTTCATGGATGATAATTGTTGTATGTATTCCATCTCCCATTGTTACCCTGTGTTCACTGATTTGGGCATTCTCATTCGCCATGACCTAGATCCCTCCTAAGTTCACCTCATTAGTATTGTCTTTACTCGCTGTCATTTCACTGTCAGTAATAGGGACCTCAACTAATTTATCTTCAGTTTCAAGGCTAGTGTGAGTACTTTTTCCCTGGGTCTTGTATGTATTATCAGTTTGAGCTAATGTGTTTTTGTTTCTCATTATTTCTCTACCTCTCATTTTGTTCTTCATTTGATCTATTGAAATGTTTGTTTTTGTAGCAGGCGCTTGAATACCATTTCCTTCCTTTGATGCTGGTAAGTTTTATTGCTTTCTCTGGAATCTTCCTCTAATTATTCTTCATGTAGAGGGGCAAACCTTGATCCTTGTCTTGATGATCCTTCAACCTCTTTGTTTCTGTTTTGAGTTCTCTTCCTCTTGGTTGAACAACCATCCAAGGACCAAAGGGATTTTCTTTACTTATTTCAACATTGGTTTGTTCTTCAATAGCATTGCTAGTGTTGGAGATATCCATCTGCTTCTCTTCTTGGTTGGTTTGATAGACTTCTTTTGCATGTCCATAGGTACCACAATTGAAGCAGATTTGTTGCAGACCTTCATAGTCAATCTTTTGAATGAAGTCATCTATTCCCACGCATGAAATAAGAGGTTTGTTCATATCGATAACAACTACAATTCTTGCAAATTTCCCCCTCTCTCCAACTTTAGTATTATAATCAATTTTGATAACCCTTTCAATCGTATTCGCAATTGTTATGATTAACACTACATTGTAATACCTGTAAGGTAGTCCAGGTAGTCGCAGCTAGGTGATAACTTGTGAATGATGCTTTTCAAATGTGGTAAAGTTCCTCGACCATGGTTGAACAATCAGGTAACTTCCATATATCATCCAAGGGCCATCAGTGAGAACTCTATTATAGTCTTTCATATTTTCAAACTTCACTAGATAGTAGTCATTATCAAGATCTATTAAGTTGAAGTTGCCTATCGACATCCATAATGCCTGTATCCTGTTTAACAACGCTTTATATCCAATCTTTTTTCCCAGCAGTCTAGTGATAATAACTTGTTTCAAGTTTCGATCAATCAGATCATGGATTCGCTTTGAGAAGCTTATTCGAGGAAATTCTCCAGAGCTGTCCATGGTGACATCTCCTTCTTAGAATACTATATCTTCTTCAGGCATCTTGACTGGGGGATTCTTGTTTAGAATCGATCCCCTGGCAGCTATGGCAGCATAAGAGATTTTCTCAGGACTCTTGAGATGTTCTTTGATCGTAACTCCTTCTTCTTGGGAATCATCTTCAGTATGCATATTCTCCGTTTGTTGAATTGTTTCATCATCTTTAATTGTTAATTCTCGATTCTTTACTTTCTTTGTGGCTCTTTGATCTTCTTGGGCGCTAATGATGTTCATCTTGAGAGAGAATTCTTTATTTTCTATACTTTTTGTATAATGTGTATTTAATTGTGGTTGAGTAACATATTATTTTCAAATATAGTTTTCATATTATTCTAATCTTATTCGTTAATGATACTTAAGTGTATTAAACTTATCTTCCAATCTCGTATTAATTATTTTAGAATATATAACATATTTAAATGTAATATTATTAAAACAATACTCATTTAACTGTTTTACCAACATAACTCTTAAAATATTTTATTTTTAAGAATAACACCAACTTCAACTATACAGGATAAAAGTATTGTCAAATAAGTGTGTTTTATCAAAAGTGTTTTCACAAACGTCTTTGATTTACATGGTTGAGGTTGAGGAATACGCACTTTCATGTTACTGTGTCTTCTACTAAAATCATCCCAACACGATGACGTGAAAGCGTCTTCCTCTATCTCGGCCATGTAAGCCAGAAACACTTCTATACGGGATGCTTTTCATAAGATATGCTTATTTGGCAGTGTTTTTGTTTTATATGATTGAAGTGGATATAATCTTAGAATTAAAGATTTTTACGTGTTATTTTGATTATAAAAAATAAAAATATTATTTTTAATGATTTTACTATGCTTAAATTTACATTTTCTAAATCATTATAATAATTATAACATCGAACAAATTAAAATTCAATCTACTTATACTTGAATTTTTAGTTCATTATGCAATCATGTGATTTAAATAATAAACCAATAACAAGTCTAAGACAATTTAACAAAAGGAAAGGAGTGGGAATCTAAGGGGTTGTTTGTTTGCCTATTAATAGAATCATTCAGCGCTGAATGTTGAACCGTTCAACATTCAGCGCGTTTGTTTCGTACCTCTGAATGATTCAGTGTTGACTGATTCATCAAAACAATGCTGAATGATTCAGCACAGAAGTACATTCTGAATGATTCAGAGCCATTATAAAACATCATGTCACATTCATAGCTAATTCATACAGAGCCTCTGAATCATTCAGTATTTGAATCATTCAGTATTTTAATCATTCAACGCTTAATCATTCTGAAATAAACAAACAACGCCTAAGTCAAATGGTGGTTGAATATAAGGAGCAGTAAGATTGTTAGCCATTAATTTTGGACCTAATTTTGATAGACGTTGACTTTGAGTAGTTGTGTGGGAAAAACATTTATTTTTATCATAATTTATTAATCGATCCAATAAATGGGTTCTATTTATGCACGCAAATGAAAAAAGTATATTATTTAATACATAGCGATTTTCCATAAGTAGGATTATAATTATACTCAGTATACTTGGTACTCTTTTAAAATTTTAAAAAGTAAATAAACGAGACTCAATTACCATTTTAGCTATATTTATAAAATAATTCCTCTGCTAATGTATTTGGTAGTAATCCAAAGTTTAAAGGTGAGAATTAGTTTGTATAAAAAAAGGGTGAGAATTAATTGTATAAAAATGTGAGAATTAATCGACAATTAGTTATTTAGTAGGATGATGTATTAGATTCTTTAAGTAAGATTAAATATTCAAAAATTGATATTACAAATGAAGTAAATTAATTTGCGAGAATCCTGATCTAGATTAGTGGATTAATAACCGAATAATAATATATTAAATTATCGATAAATGTTTATTAAAATTATCAAGAAAAAAATTCTAAAATTTTTATTCGAATTGAAAAATGGGTTACACAAAATCCAAGCTTTAAGCCCATTACAAAATTCGGCTATATATTACTCAAGAATCCAAATATCCAATGTACTATTAGCTAATGTGTTGTAATATGAGACCAACTGACAAATGCTCAATTTTTTTTTCTTTCTTTAATCTTATTCGGTGAGCTGGAATTGTGAGTTGAAATTCAAGCATCTTTACTACTAGCTAATGAGTTGGTATCCGAAGAAGAAAATCAAAATCTCCACATTTCCTTTCCTTGAGCATCTAATTAACTATGTACATCTATCATTTATTTATTTTTTAAAAACGTTAATTAAAATCGAAAAACCATTTAATTAACTATTAGCCATGAAATGTATGTTGGGTTGTTTGCAGCAATGAAAAAATCATTTAATTTTTGGGGATTGTTCTATCATTTTATATAGATCAAATAGTTTGGAAATCTATACCTATAATTAAAATAGACTCCTCCCTTTAACAACCAATTTTTGTATATAGTATGTAAGAGATACTACGTCTCTCTTCTCTAACCAGCCAACTTTTTCTTTTTCCAAGAGACAATGAATTCACATATTGAAATTAAAATATTTATAATTTAAATCCTAATAATAAATAATTTGGACTATAATACTTTAACTTTGGTATTTTTTTGAAAGAATAATTTATTAATAATAAGTAAATATAGAAAAAAAAATATTTGAAAGAAAAAAAAAATGAGAGGTGAAGAGAAAAACCATGGTTGATATTATAAGTTTCTTCACTAGAAAGTCAATTTTCATAAATTCAAGTTTTTATTAATTAAAATGATTTATTAATTTTTTAATTTATGAGAAAGATATAATTTAAATTATTAATAGCTGAAAATGAAGCCTTATTAATAGGTGATGAGTGGCAGGTGGATTTTACCTAAAAATATGGCAGAATATGAAACCAATGTAATTTTGAAAAGGTAAATTACATAAATAGTCATCTATATAAGATATTTTTATTTAATCCTCCAACTATATAAAATTATAAATTAGTCATCCGACTTAAAAATAAAAATTTAGCTGTTTTCCATAAAAAAAAAATAACATGATGGTTAATAAAACTGGTATAATAATAAATTTTACCTTCAAACTTTCACACTTTATTTTAATTTCATATCAATTTTTTAAAAAAATAGCCTTAATATTTTAGTATTTTACCAATTTAGTCCATTTGTGATTTGACGATGTATCTTCTGCTGGCCTTTCTTTCGTGTCGTTCCTCAATCTCAGTGTTCCAGTTATACCCATATTCACGACTTAAATGTTAGAAAATGGACATTTTAGAAACTTTAAGGCATATTTTCAAGAAAAGTGGAAGTTTAAATTATAAAATTATGTTTTTATATTATATTGCTTGAAACTTTTTATAACAGTATATTGTATGCTTAAAATGGTTGGGTTATAAATTAGAAATTGATGCTCAAGATTAACTACTTGTGAATTATGTTGAGAAAAATAAAAAGTTTATATCCTACTAGGGATGAACTGAAACGGGACGGTAGCCCCTGAAAATTTTAAATTCTTTTATATTTTAAATATTTTTTATTAAAAATATATTTTTGGCTCATTCTTAAAATTTTATAAGTTTACCTCATAATATAAAATCTTGCATCAGTTCATGTATCCAACAATGGTGGGATACTAAGTGTCGAAGGTGTTTATATGCATAAACCAACTCAGGTGTTGTAAAACGTGCAAGACAAGACTCTACGCGTAGGTACATTAGTGCAAATCGATTCGAATTTAGGTTTTTAAACCTTTCTTTAATGGCAAAGTAGCTTACTAATGACAAGATCTAGATTTTTCTTAGGATTAGAATGAAACAAAAACTACATACATATTTAAAGGATCAAAATATAATGATTTGAAATTTTTTATGAATCTATTGATAGTTTACGATAACAATTAGAGTGATGATCAATCCCGACAAATAATAATTAGAATTTGAGTTGATATTTATGGAGCTAAAAAGTTAAAAAAAAAAACAAATCAATATAAAAGTATAAAAGTAATGGTCGAGTGACCAAATAAAAATAATTCAAAAATGTAATGTTTAAATTAAAATCTTTAAGTTTTAATGACCAAAATAAAAAGATGAAGAAAGTTTATTCTTCCTTAAATACCACCTTGTAGAAGGATTCTCAAATTCAATTTTACATTAATTTAAGAAATTATTTTTAAATTTCAATTTGATAAAAGCGAGGGAAGCAGGAGAAATTAAACATAAAAATTTAATTTCGAAGAAATCAAAGCTAAAGATTTGATTGTAACACCAGATTTATTTCCAACTAAATCCACCCATCAATTAACTTTTCTTTAAATAATAATTCAATATAGATGACGTGGAACGTTGACTATCACTCTTTCTATTCCCTTCTCATCTTTTCCCCCACACAATGGCGGCCTAATTTGTCAATACGACACCGCTTCCATTTCTACCACAGTAGAAAGTTTTTGTCTAAGCCATTTCCTCTCCAAAGATCACAACCCGACTCAGTGGTGACCCGGTGGCTTACGACTACATTGATTCTTTATTACTTTTATCCTTTTTTTCAGTGGAGAAATTCGTAAAAAGCGAAGAATCCGATAAAAACCAGCTGAAGTCATACAAATCTAGGGTTTTTATAAGGTGATCGGGCTTGGAAGATGGCGAGTCCGTTCACGCAGGGAAGTAGTAGGGCGTTGTCGATCACTCCTGGATCTAGGGCTTTGAAGAGTCCTCTTGGTGACGAAACGATCTGGAAGCGGCTCAAGGAAGCTGGATTCGATGAAGAATCCATCAAGAAGAGAGATAAAGCTGCTCTAATTGCGTATATTGCGAATCTTGAAGCAGAGGTTTGCTTCAAAACTTTTAACTGATCTTCTCAAATTATTTTCATGATTGTATTTCTTTTTCTTCTTTTTTGGTTTTTGGTGCTATACTTAAAAATATATTTTGAACAATTAAATTGTGTGCTGTAAAGATGGATACAAAAAAACATCATTAACGACTTCAAGGGTTTCAGCTTGAGTAAAGCTTCAAATCAAAATTAAAATGATATATGCAAGTTCACTTCGAAAAATATAGGCAGGGGAACTGATCTTTAACATATTTTAGCATAATGATTTTTAAAAGTGTTTCAGTATTTTTGATTATCTGATATATGAGGTTAATGTTCAATGTTGAACTACCAAATTAAGTCTTGAACATTGCTTCGGGTTAGAACTTCTGTATTTCACTTAAATGCTAATTTAGTTGCATACTACGTGTTCTCATTGTTTGAACTTTGATGGAACAAACTTGATTATTTTACCTATCAGTTTGCAATTTTTAATTGACTTGTTGTTTCCACTCTGGTAGCCATTAGCTGGTTGGTGTTTTGGGCATGCAAATGACATCATTGAATCAAGTTGTAGGTTTATAAGAGCTTTTGGGAGCATTTATTTTGTATCTGTTTCATTGTTTTTGGTTGGCTTTTTCTCGTCTGCCATTATTTTGGGATTTAGTGTTTCTATATGGAAGTTTTTCCTTGTAAGTATTTTACTTGTTAGCGCCAATGGATGGCACATTATTAAGCTGTGATCTTTACCTCGCTTGATGCATAAATGACTGCTTTGTACAAAGGATAAGAGTGTGGATTGGTGGTAATCTTGGTTTAGCAGATGATGATTCTTTCGTTGTTCACATGTTGCTTATAAGTTCATGTTGTAAATCTTTAATTCATTATCTGCTTCTTGTCGCATAGCTGCTAACATATTTAATATATTTGTTTATTCTTTTATGTAGCTCTCTGACCACCAACACCACATGGGCCTTCTTACATTGGAAGGAAAGGAGTTAGCTTCCAAGTATGAACAAATTAAAGCCTCTGCTGAAGCAAGTGAGCTAAGGCATAAGCGGGATCATGCTGCACATATATCTGCTCTTGCAGAAGCAAAAAAGCGTGAGGATGGTTTGAAGAAAGCTTTAGGAGTTGAGAAAGAATGCCTAGCTAGTGTATGTATATTATTTAGACTCTCTCTATCTTGTATTTATTTTCCCTTTTTGCTTATCTTTCAGCATCTTTACACATTTCTTTGGACTTTGTCATTGGATTTTATAGATTGAGAAGGCTTTACATGAGATGCGTGCAGAGTCTGCTGAAACTAAGGTTGCAGCTGAAAGTAGATTAGCTGAAGCACGCATTATGATTGAGGATGCTGAGAAAAAAATTGCAGAGGCTGAGGCAAAGTTTCATGTCGCAAAGTCTTTACAGGCAGAAGCTACCCTCATCCAACGCGATGCTAAGCGAAAGCTCCAAGAAGTTGAAGCACGTGAAGATGGCCTTTGTAGACGTATTGTATTGTTCAAAAACGAGTATGTCATATGCATTGTGTTTTCCTTCTTCGTGTTGTTTGTACTGTAATTCTTTTTTTATTGTTTCTCTGTTTTTTCCCTATCAGTTTGCAGTTGACTAGGAGAAAGTACTTGTGCTCTATGTATCTGATCTTTATTCATACGATGAAGTCTTTGCTGTGCTGGATTGCAATATGAATTAGGTCTTGTAATGAAAAGTTCCTATAGATAAGAATCTACAGCCTGATTGATAGTAATTTATTTAAATTGTTTATATGATACAGACATGATTGAATTTCCTGTTGCTGAAACTAAGCAAGTAAAAACTAATTGGCTGTGTCAGGGTGGTTTCTGCAGAAACGTGCATGCATTGTTACATTTGTACTGTTTGCTGATGATAATATAATTCCTGCAATAGTTTTTACCATGATTTCAGATCGTGCAAGAAGTCTATAAATTCAAATGAATTTTGGTTCGATGAGTGTTAATTATTCGGTTCTATGTTTTAGTTCTGATGCAAAAGATAGAGAGATCACCCGTGAACGACAATTGCTGAGTGAGAGGCAGAAGATTGTACAGCAAGAACATGAAAGACTGCTTGATGGAAAAGCTTCCCTGAATCAAAGAGAGGAGTATATTTTCAGTAGAACTCAAGAACTAAATCAACTTGAAAAGGAGTTGCAGGCTTCAAAAGCTGATATTGAAAAGGAACGAAGAGCTTTGAAAGATGAGAAATCCAACTTTGAGTTGACTTTAGTTTCTCTGTCAAAAAGAGAGGAGGTTGCATGCATATTTCATTTTCCCATAATAGTTTCTGATTTGGGGTGCTGTTTCATGTGAATTGTTGCTTTTACTTCATTGAAAGTCCTAATAGTTAAGCTCTTCTGTCGTTCATGCAGGCCATTATTGAGCAAGAAGCTTTGCTTAGCAAGAAAGAGAAAGATCTGCTTGTTTCTCAAGAGAAACTTGCAAGCAAGGACTTTGTGAGTTACTTTGTTGAGCACTGTTTAATATGTTCATTTTGTTTCTGTTTCTTTTACGGGAAATTTATGCTTTTCACTGAATGATGCAGGATGAATTTCGCAAGGCTATTGCCAGTCATGAAAATGCATTGAGAACCAGAAACTCCGAGTTTGAGGCTGAGCTTCAGCTCAGGCGCAAATTGGTGGAAGATGAGATAGAAATGAAGAGACGGGCAATGGAGTTAAAGGAGATGGATATTAATCATAAGGAGGATCAAATTTTTGAAAGAGAACATGATCTTGATGTTCGATTGAGGATATTAGCAGAGAAGGAGAAGGAAGTGGATGAGAAGTCAAATCTCGTGGATGTGAGAACTAAAGCCCTGAGAAGTGAGACGCATGAATTATCGTCTTTAGAATTAAAACTGAAGGAAGAACTTGATATGGTTAGGGCTCAAAAATTGGAGCTGATGGCTGACGTTGATAGGTTGGAAGTAGAAAAGGCAAAATTTGAAACTGAGTGGGAGTCGATTGATGAAAAGCGAGAAGAGTTGCAGAAGGAAGCAGCACGTGTTTGTGAGGAGAGAGAAGCAATTTCAAAGTTTCTCAAGGACGAGCGTGATAAATTGAGAAATGAGCGTGATATGATGCGAGAGCAGCATTATAAGGATGTAGAATCATTGAATCGTGAGAGAGAGGACTTCATGAAAAAGATGGCATCTGAGCATTCTGATTGGTTCCAGAAGATTCAACAAGAGCGTGCTGATTTCTTGTTAGGAATTGAAATGCAAAAGAGGGAGCTGGAAAATTGTATTGAGAAAAGGCATGAAGAATTGGAAAGTTCTTTCAAGGAAAGAGAGGAAGCATTTGAGCGAGAAAAGAAAAATCAACTTGATCATATTAATGCTCTAAAGGAAAATGTGGAGAAAGAGTTGGAACTAGCTACTCTAGAAATAAGAAGGCTTGATGCTGAGCGGTTGGAAATCAAGTTGGATCGTGAGCGAAGGGAACATGAATGGGCTGACTTGAACAAATCTGTTGAGGAGCTTAAGGTGCAAAGACACAAATTGAAGCAACAGAGGGAATTATTGCATGAAGATAGAAAAGAGATACATGTTGAGATTGAAGAGCTAAAAAAGTTGGGGGACTTGAAAGCTGCTTTGGATAACATGAAAGTGGCTCAAATGCAGCGGTCTATTCTTGAGCTTAGCCAGCATAAAGCATCTGAAAGAAGGAATCTGAAGCAGCAAGCTGTCGTGCAAAATGGTGAACCTGGTTCAGATAAAAATAAGGCTGTTGCTCTGAATGGCAATGGACTCAGCTCTCTGATTTCAAAACCAGATAATACTCCTAGCTCAGCCCATCTCTCTTGGATCAAGCGCTGCAGTGAATTGATATTCAAACACACTCCTGCCAAGGCCCAAATTAAGCCTGAAGAAAGATCTTCGATATCTGACCATGAAGATTCATGTTTGACGTCATCTGGAAGGAAAAGGAGAGTCGACAGCATATCTTCGAAGGACACTAAAAATAGTAGGCAAAAGAAAGAGGCTTCTGTAATTGCAGAGGATATTACTCTCTGGTATCCCCTTTTGTACTTGAATTGATTTGTTTTAGCATGTCCTTCCTTACAATGTCATTTTTTCCTTTTCAGTGTAAATTCCATTGAACCAAATACGGTGCTGGATCAGCAAGCGTTGATGTCATACAACCAAAATCAAGGAGTTGATGAGACCAATGCGTTGATTGGTGATATAGTAGCTGATATTTCTGAAGTAATCCATGTAAAAGAAACTGTAGATGATTTTTCCAATCAAGGAAATATTCTTGGAAATGCTACAGGAGATGATGGTAAACCTGGAGAGCCCTTGGTGATGCAAAAAGTACATATGGGGAATGCTTCTCATGTTACCAAGCTGCTCTCTCAGGTTATTTCTGGTTGTACTTTTCTGCAGGTTTCTTTCATGCTGATGACTATCAACATTTTACTGGACTCTTATTTACAATGTGAACTCTTTGCTCTTTTTTTCTTTACCAATGCTGCATCTCCATTTTTAACAGTATTATTACCTGTTTTTGAGCAAGTTAATAAATTTTCTCATGGTAGGTATACAAATGGGTCAGACAATTTTATACTTCCATCTTGTTTCTTGTAGGAAGCGTTCTGTGGCATTTAGTCAGCACAAAATCACTCATCTTATTGCTGTTTATCTTAATATATGCTTTATGACACGCTTTCCTTCAGTCTTTATTCTGTATCCCTAAGGTTCATGCAATTTTTGATTCTGCAGCCAATGGAAGGCAAGTCAGAAAAAGATGAACAGAATGTTGAAGATGATGTTGCTGCCGAACCAGATGAGGATGAGAAAACCGAATTGAGGGCAGGGCTGAAGCAGTTGTTATAGCAATATAATTTCCTTTTCATCTGCTAAAGTCGATTGATGTTTTAACTATTTTGCACAAAGGTACTCTTTTTCATTCCTGTCTTGCATCCTTGTCTTGTGTGAAATCATGGATAATAGAAAGTGATGAATCCTTGAATTTGAAGCTGCCTTCTAATCAATCCTTTTGGTATATTGCAGAAGAGCAGAAGTGGCTAGTATATACTCGAGAAGGATAAATTTGCAATCAGCAAAGTATTTTAACTAACTTGGATCGTGTTAAATAAAAAAAACTTGTAAATGCTTGTTCATCCTCTTTTTTCTTTTGGCGTTGGTTTTTGTTTAGTAGATGGTTTTGTGATATTTTACTGGTTTGTGTAGAGTGGTGGTGGTGGTGGTGTGATAGGTTTTGGTTGAGAGAGAGTTGTGATGGTTTGATGGATGATACGAATGACAAAATCTATAAGATTTTGAGGGAAGTTTGGTGTGGTGTTTGAGATTTGTTGGGATGTATTGATGCTTTTTTTACTCCATCGTACACCTGAATCTAATGGGGCTTGTTTTAGTCGACCTCAAACTGTGAAATGTTGCAATTACTATTACTACCACTACTATTATTATAGGGTTGATAATGTATTTTATGCTGAAAAGAGAAAAAACTGGAGGTCATTTCTTGCTTAAAGGTGGCACTTTAGGTTATATTAGTAGGCCTCGGAACTAGGCATGTGGAAATTTTTGAAGATTTTAAATGTGGAGAAAGGACTTTATAAACTAATATGAGATAAGTATAAAGTAATATCGATTTAAAGATAACTCTCAATCATTTAATATTGAACGGTTATTACTTTTGATATTTTTGGTGCTTAAACTTAAGATAAATAACAATAATATTTTTATCACCGAGATTATTTGATTTGTGTATATATATATATATATATATATGTGTGTGTGTGTTTTTATGCATTTGTACTTTAACTGTTAAGTGAAAACTACGTATCTAGAAACGTTCACTTTACAGATTTCTTGGAAGCAACTATTGGTTCAAAAGCTTACGTAGCTGGTGATGACTTTGAAATAAAATGAAAGCAGATTTTAGCTTTTATTCAGGTCTAAACCTCCACAATTGGTTGAAAAATGTTATACGAGTACGTGAAAGAAGGAACTAAAGGAGACAATTGTTTAAATATGCGTAAATTATTCCTCGATAATCATGATCATCCATGGTGGTAACTGGTAACTCAATTTTTTTACAAGTGAAACTATATAGACTGCATGTAAATCCCGCACTGACTGACTGCAGTTTCTCTCTCTTTGTTTGTCTACAAATTAAGAAATTAATTTAAAGAATTGTTATGTATTTTCGGAAGGATCAATCAACCATGTGTTCCCACTAGGTTAAAAATATTATAGCTTTCACCGTTCGTCTTGCTCCCGGTCATGGGAACGGAACGATATCCGGGAAATCCATTTCTCGATGTGGGACTCATTTCTCAAGTTTTTCAGCTCTTGGTAGCTCTTGTTGTTACCGATAGCGATGGAATTAACGAAGGATTTTAGCCTCTGCATTTCGCGTTTCAGGGTGTCTTCCGACATGTTTGCGAAACAAACCCGGAACCACCCTGGTTCACTGCAATGGCACGACGAACCGGGAGAAATGTTAAGTTTTTCATCGTAAAATATTTTTTTCCAAAGCTCCATTTCAGTTTCGAATGTGTTGGAACTCAACAGGTGCCTCGTATCAACCCAACAGAACAACCCGGCATTGCTTTCTAAGCAGCCGATACCAGTTTTTTGGAGGCCGGAAACCAGCTTCTTCTGTTGCTTTTGAAGCCTCTTCCGGTTTTTGGCAATGTAATATTTCCTAAACTTCTCGTCGGATAACATAACCGAGAGAAGATACTAGAGTTTGGGAAGAAACTAGGCCAAAGCTGGACATTTTTTGGCGGCGGCTACGACAGTGGGATCATTGAAGTAAATTACACCTACTCGAAAACCTGGGAGACCCAGATCCTTGGAAAGACTTCTGTTTTCTCGAGGTTTCTGTCTTTCAAAACTTCCATGATACTTACGAAGCATGGGGAGCTAAAAACAGTTCCCGAGTATAGTTCGTCGCTTATTAGATGAATTTCTTTGTCAGTAATGAAGTTAATGAGAAGGTCCAGTGCAGCTCTTTTCATTGTTGTGCCCAATGGATTTGGAGGGTTGGTGATTAAGATCCCTTTTCTGTTTGTGTGCTTGTTGATAAGCTTCTTCAATGGCGGATTCAGTGATTTGGAAACGGTTACAATCTTAGCCCCAGTTTTCCACTTGAGATCTCCGTTAAATCTGTGAATATATCATTTATTAGAACGTAGTCATTTCATGCATTAAATTAAGCATTTTTCTTTCTTTCTTATTAGTATTAACATACCCTGAGTAATATGGTGTAGGAAGAAGAAAAGCGTCGCGTTGTTCAGCGAGGCAAAAAATGAGGGTTTCATTGGCAGAAGTTGCACCGGCAGTTAGGACTTAGGACTATGTGATTTAGATCGAAAGTTACTTTGTTTCCTCTGATTTCAGCCATGAAATCAACCAATGCCTGTTGATGATAATACGAGTTCATCAAAAACCAAGAAATACTATCGTTTTTTATGTCATAAAATGATTAGATTTTTTTAGGTTTTAAGCTTACGTTTTTGAATGCAGGAAGGCCATGATAATCTTGGAAAAGAGCAAATTCTCTGAAAATGGATTGCTCGTCTCTCTTTCACCAAACAGCATCTGGGTTTTTGGCCAACCATGACTCAAGAATATCATAGGAGAGCTGCGAAAATAAAACTTGAAAAAGATTGAATGTTTAACAAGAAGAGATTCCATTTTCTGGGTTTTTGATAGTTACCTGATTCTCAGCAAGACCCATTTGAATGATTCCTTTGGGATTGTAGAGTTGATGGTAAGGGGTTTTATCATATTCCTGCCATCCTAGGAAGTAAGAAGAATCTTGGCCATTAGAGTTGCATGTGACTTTTCTCGACAACAACTCCATTTTCTCTTGTAACCCAACAAAAAGTAAAAGATTCATTGTAGTAAATAAAATGATAGCTTTGTGTTTATTGTTGAAAAGAAAATGATGAAATGCAGAAAAGCTTTGAGTGTTGTTGTTAATGGCGATCGATTGGCCTGCCCTTCGGGTATATATACAAGTCTTAAAAGTAAAGTTAAAATTAAACTATAAAGTACTTTTAAAAATGAGGAAAAAAACTAGAAAATACTTGTAAAAAGGGGGAAAACTATAAAATAACGGGACTGCCCGACCCCATAAAGTCAATGCTGAGTTGGACTCGATTGTTTGCAACTGTGGTCGATTCGATACGTTCCTTTCCTCTTTTGTGTCCATCTCGCGTGTGATCTCTAATTGGCTAGCCAAGTACCAAGTCTAAACCCATGGAAAGCCTCAAGTGGCGCGACCTTAATATACATTAAAAAAGAAGCTGATTTTATTATTATTTTTTAATAAAATTAATAAAAAATTATTGAAAAAATTATTATTTATGTCGATTTATTATTATTGGATTCTTTTTCGATTTTGTTAACATATCCAATAAAACGCTAATATTTTTATTATTATTAGACACTTTACTAAAAATATTAAAAAATATTAATATTTTAAATAAAAATAATAATATTTTAAATAATATTTTATCAATTTTATTAAAAAAATAACAAAACTAATAACATATTTTGTAAACCTTAAAATCGAAACATGTTGGAACTTCCTAAAGCCCAATAGAAATCTTCTTCTCCTTTTTGCTTTTTTCTCTATCCTTTAATTTAAAATTATGACACGTGTTCTTTTCAATAAATTGTTTTATACCTTATTTGTCTGTAAAAAGTCTTATTATTATTTTTATTTACGTTAAGTTATAATTTATAAAATGATTTTTTTAATAAAATGATTTTTTCATTTTATAATTTATATATATAAATCATGACTTAACATAAATAATAATAATAATAATAATAATAAACATTTTTACAAACAAACAAATAAAGTATAAAACAATTTGCTCAAAAGAACACGAGTCATAATTTTAAATTGAGAGGTGTAGGGATTTCATTCGTCTAAATCCTTTCCATTGCTGACAAGTAACATGATATTTGCATTTTAGTACATGGATCAATAGGGGTCGAAATAGGACAGGTTAGGCTTTAAAAGGCTTAAGTCTGACCTACGATAAATTTTTTAGGTATGAATCTAGCCTATAGTCAATCAAAAGTTTTTATTTTTGATTTGATCTGACCTTTTTAAAAGTATGTTTCACATTAAACCTTTAATATTCCTTTGATAGTTATTTTTATCAAAAAAAATAACACACCGTCTATAATAGGCTAAACAAGCCCTTAATATATAATTTGACTTAATTTTTAATCTAACGTTAATTTAGTTGGACACATATATATTGGTACCCAAAAAAATAATATAAGTATTGCAAACATTAATTTTTGTCTCCCATACTTGTCTGCATAGTACCCAAGGTCAGCACCATACCTTGCTGTTCCCGACGCCTGCACTAGCACACCATCAAATGTTGTTGCCGCCTATACTGTGTTCATGCTCCACTTTTGTTGTTATTTCTCTTTGTTTGTAGTGGATATATAACTAAAAAACAAATGAAGCAATGGTGGGGGCTCGCTCATGAGAGATAATTGGAGGGGGAGAGATTGAAGAGAAAAAGAAACAGGGGAGAGGGGATTAGATTAGTTTTAGGGTTAATGACCTTCTAGACCCTATAATTTAGCCAAATATTTTCAGTTTAGTCACTAATTTTAGAATAAAATCCCTATTAAGTCACTCTAATAAGTATATATACATATATATATATAGGTCGGCCTATCAGGCTTATAAAGCTTTTTAATAAGCCTAAGCCTGGTCTATTTAATTTAATAAGCTTTTAAAAAAGTCCGAGCCTAACCTTTTTATTAAATAGACTAGGTCAGGCCAGACTTTATGTAGGTCAGGTCGTAGGCCCCTGTAGGTCGGCCTGGCCTATTCCGACCCCTATGGACCAACTGTTGTATATGTGTAAAATTTTCCACAACAACGTAGGCCCCTCTCCAATCCTCCATGAATGATACATTTGTCTCTTAATGACATTAGATTAAAAACCAATATCAATAAGCGAGAGAGGTCAACTAAAACCATAGATACACGCTGAAGCCATTGCTAGATATATCTAGCTAGGTCTAGTTGAAGAAAAACATAACACGTAAAATTTATGAACCAGGCAAATATCATAAAGGTGATGATAAAAAAAAATCCATTTTGATTAAAGTCTTGGCATGGAAGAAACACATTAGTTATCTAAAGAAAATTAGGAATTCAAGTCGTGGAAACATTGAACTATGTAAGAATTTCAAAGGTATAGATGTTGGGTTTTTCGTGTGTAATTGAAGGGTTATGGTTTCTAGGAATTCTAGATCAAATTTGCATGCAAAATTTATATATAAATAGGAGGACTTATTATTACGTATTATATTAACTATTCAAATTCGTTTTCTTGAAGCTTAAAAATGGCTTGGACGGTTCTTATTCAAACTGTTGTAATAAGATTTACGAAAAACTTAGTGTTCAAGTGATGTGATGTTCCTTTTTCTGACAAATTAATCTTATTAATTTGAATAAAACAAAAATGACAAGAACCAGACTAAAAAAAAAGGACGGCTTGAAGGATTTTTCAAATAAGAAAAGAGGAAGAGGAGGGGGCCAAGTCTTCGAAAAGGTAAATAACAATGGATATCATTTAAAATTTATTCAGAAAGAAATAATATACAGTACACACGTATTGTAGTGTAGGCATCAGCACGAGTCAAGTCGGATAACAGTGATAACATATGCGTATGTGCTCATCTTCAATCTTTTAATTAATATATATTTTTAAAAAATAAATATCTCAACAATATAAGATATAATAATATAAAAAATAAAATTATATTATATAAATATTAAATATAACCTCATTAAGCGAACGAAGACCTATACTCATATTGTCCAACCCTATACTAACATGTATTTACGACACATAATAAAATAAAAATATATGTTTATTAATATTTAATATTAATATTTTATAAATAATAATAAATTTTTTATTGTTAATACAATATTTTTGACTCGATTTAAATTAACTTTTATTTATAAATCATAGTAAATGTTTTTTTTTCCAGAAAATAACTTACACCCTTAGAAAAGAAATGTCAATTTATTTTAATTTATTAAAACTGTAACTGATTTTACATTGCCCTGTAAGTTATTTTTCCTTAATCAAGTTTTTAATGAATTAAACACAAATTTTGTGAAAGTCATTTTCAGTTTCAATATCAAGGATTGTGAAGGAAATAGTGGACTGATTTTTTAGCAGTTCATCCCAGACCCGATTCTTATATAGTGACTAGACTGCACAGTCCATAAGATCTCGGCTCAACAGGTTAGATAAGTGGATCTTGTTTTTAATTTCACGTTTTACAAACAAGCACGAAATCAAATGAAAGATGCAGGACACGCGATAACAAATAGAAATAATTTTACTACACCTGAGAGACAAAAGTAATGGAAATTTGATCTTGATGAATTTCTCTTTGCATTAGTGGTATGGTTTTAGGTGGAACACTTGACAAGCTGGAAGGTATGAACTCTTTGATGCAGCCTGCTCAAACTTCTTAGTGGCGCTTGCATTTTCTTCTAAACTATTTTGGTTGAAAAGTAGAACCCACCAAGTGGAACTCCGCATTTTAGCCTTCAAGTACAGAACATATATGTTAGTGATAAGGTCAACTTGGCACATTGTCGTCCGTGTTTAGTGATATGATTCTGAAACGAAACAAAAATGATAACATGGCTTATTTTGATCACATTAAAACTGCCTCAACAATCTGACATGAATATGATAATATCCAAGAAATTTGATCTTGACGCATTCCGTGAAACGAAAATGCTGAGTGACAATTTTGATCAGATGAATGTTAAAAGATATGATATGGCTTATTTCAATTCAAAATTCCGTTGTTTTAAGTAGCAGATAGAGACTTACTGGCCGCCCGAATTTGGATAATTCTGCCACTTTAGCCTTCTGATGACCAGGGGAACCTGATCCACAAAATGAAAGCAATTAAATTTGAATATACTAAAAGAACTGATCAAATATGCTAAGGGGTAAAGGCTGTGCTGAATCTCCCAACTTGATGAAGAAAACCAAGAGACCATGTACCTATAGCCTCTAGGAAAGTTTCTAAGTGGTATAACTTCTCCAGACTGGTAATTAAGTGCCAGTGTAATGAAGAATTGTCTAGCATCTACCTTATTGTAATAATTCATATACATTTAGTGCAAGCAAGTGTAGGCGTCCGAATGGTGTACCAAGTCATAGCAGAAAAGGAACCAGAGAAAGATAAAGTTTCAACATATTAACTTTTCTTGGAAGGCTATGGGGTTACTCATGCAGTGTTACAGAGACAAACGTCACTGTAATTACTCCAGAAACAATTTTCATTTACAAAACAGTTATTTCATGAGCAAATATATCTGGATATATACACTTCCACTGCCCGAGTAATTCTTAATTTTATAATTTATAAGTAACACGAACGTGGATTTACCTGCAAAAATAAGTAGACCATCAGAGGCAACCCTTGCAAATTCAGGCAGAGTCTTGTTCAGGTACTTTGGAGACAAGTAATCAACAGCGTCTGACACAATAACAAGAGAAAATGACTTTGACCTATAGGGGAGAGGGAACTTGATATCTGCCACACGTACAATGCCTTTGCCCACGAGACTCTTGCAGTCTGGTGCAACATCCTCTATGTCATATGGTTCCACACCCCAGGATTCAGTTCCCTCTTCTTTCAAAAGTTTGGAGACCACTGAACAGGTATCAGGGCCTACATGCAGAACCTTGTGCATGTTGTCACCATAAGCCTTCTTCAAATATGGTATTGCCCTCTGAACTTCAAGCGTGCATGTATATTCACCTACAAAAATAACAAGAATTAATTGATTTTCGGACTGTTACACTCGTACCCTTTTTTGGAGCATGGCAATTCCATTATAACTACACTTCAAATGTTCCAGTTATCACGGAACATGCAAACCATGTCTGACTAATTACCACCGATAAATTATAATCCCCATAATTCTTCAGGTCATAATCAAATGAAAAGGAGGACTAACTTTTTGGATCCTACCTTATCTTTCATACTTTTTACCTCTAAATAGCACAGAAGGAGACGATCATGACAATTGGTAGGAGATCAGTCAATAGTAAAACCCCCATAACAATGAAATGCGGAAGCAAGGCCATAGTCTTACCAAACGACCATATTTATATGTTACAGAAACATATGTGCATTGAATCTTAACTAAATTTTATATAACACGAGAACTCATCCTCAATTTATGCAACTAACGATTAACCATGTCCAAATCCACTCTCCCAAACGTAGCATTAGTGAATCCGCTAAATATTAAAGTAGTTCCAAAGAGACGTGATGACAATATACTCATCAAATGAAAATGAAAATAGTAACCTGACAAGTTAATTTCATTGCAAACATCAATCTAATGAGGAAGAAAGTAAAATATAATTTACCTTCGAGCCGACTGACTCCACCAACTCGGGATTTACCTGTATCCACCCAAAATGAACAGTCAATTGGTTGTACCAATAACATTAGCATATTGATCAACAAAGCGATTAACCCCAAATAAGAAATTCCACTAACATGGAAGTACCTGAACCACTATAGACGTAGCCAATTAGAAGGATAGCTCCCTGGAAGTTAATTTTTCAAAAAAAAAGAAGGAAATTATTACCACAGTTAATTTATTTTAAAAAAATAAAAGAAAGGGAAGGAGATCGATGTACCACAATGACAAGAGCAATAGACAAAATGGGAGAAGATCGGGATTTAGAATGCAAGGCACCAGATAAGGGGAAGTTTCCGCTGTCGACAAAGCGGCGCGTGGCACTTACTTGCCTCCTTGACATGTTATTCTTTACACTGTATCAAACAAATAACAGATTTAAACAAAATTTCAACCTTTTTCATTGAAAAAAAAACATCGTTAAACAAACAAAACGGGAAATGAAGAGCAGATCCAGAGCATGAAAGAGCTTTGAATATAAAGATGAAATGGAAGGAAAAATGAATCAAAAGCGAAGAGAAGAGAGAATGGGAAATTCACCTTGAGAAAAGAAATGAAAAAAATTGAATATTGGATCTTAGATGTGTTTTCGCAGTTTGGATTTAAACCATTTATGATTTATGGTAAAATGGAAAATATTAACAACTGAACGAGTTTGAACGGGACTTGGACCGCATACGATTACGAAGTGGCAGTATTTTCTACTAATTAATTAATTTAATTTTGTTATGCTTAAAGTTAAGATCCGCATCTGAGCGGCGCGGCCTTTGTGAACACGGACACTGACATATACAGTTATTAGCGTGTCGGTGGCGACATATTACTTCGTGGATTATTTTATCAGAATAATATTTGTTTAAAAATTAATTATATAGATGCTATTTAAAAAATCATCAAACAATTGATTTAATAAAATGAAATATTAAATTTTTAAGTAAGATTAAAAGTTTAAGTATTGATGTTTGTGAATGAAGTAAATTAGACTTGAATGATTGTCTTTATATTAAGTCATTCTAATATTCAATCTAAATTAATTAATTAATAAATTAGATATGAATGATCATAAAAAATAATTTAAAAAAAATTATATTTATTTCAGTTACAAGATAAAAAATATTTACATAGAAGTGTTTTACTAAAATATTTTAATTAAATGTATATTTGTCCTATATGAAAAAAGAATTCGAGGCATACACTTATATTCTTGACTTAGAAGGAGTTCAGTTTTAGCTATGAGCAAGTGCATTTAGTTATCAAGTTGTCAATTTTTATTTTTTATATTTATTTAAGTCACGAGTTTTAAATTTATTAGTACTTCTCTTCTTACTTCTAATTTTTTTTCCTTTTCTATTTTATATAAGATTATAATTAAATTTAAATTTTATAAAAAGAAAACAAAAAGAAGAAATAAGCTACAATGATATTAGAATCACTTTGGCAACTCTAATCTCATCAAAAGGATTCGAGACACATTCATATTTTCTTCTCGACGTATGATTTTACTACCCGGCCATTGTAGGTTAGTTGTGCAAGGATTAATTTGAGGACTAATTTAGAATGCTAGTTATAATTTAAGGATTGAAATAATTAAAAATTTAAAGATCAATTTAAAATGAGTGTCATGATTTGAGAACACATGATGTAATTAACTCTTATTGTTATTATCTTCATCTTTATAAGTTAATGGGTCCTCTGCAAGAACAAAACTTACTAACCACAACTTCCTTTAACCCATTTAAACCAACCTATTAAGTGTTCAAAGTGCAGTGACACAGACCACCCTTTTGTTTATTTTTGAATTAGTGTCAAGAATGATTTAAAACTTTGGGTTTTTTCATTATAAAGGAGTTAAAGAAATAACCGAGTCTAGAGGCAGAGGCCATGAGAGGTAAAAACGTTAGCAATATCCGTTGAGTTTAGTGGGCATTCAAGCATTTTCATAACTCGGTAAATTTTAGTGGCACTGAACTCTTTTTTAACAAACAACTTAAACAATCATCAAAGTTCCACTTAGAAGAAGAAAATTGGAAAAAAAACTTTTGACTTTGAAACAATCACTTGACGTGAAAATCAGAGACCAAGAGAGCAACAACAATGACGGAACAGTTTCAAAACGTCTTGTTCAGTTGTATAATGGCCTGGGAAAACATGCAACATAACATACACTTATCAATCATAACTCTAAAGCCAGGAAGTGGTAGTTTAAGCTTTTCATCTTAGGTGCTGAAATGCTGAAGCTAGGAGGAGCTCGATATATTGCTGGAACTGTGGCTGGGAAGAACATTTGCCTCACCCCCTCTGCCCTTATTATGGGGGAAATAATTCCAGTGCACTCTGCAGAATGTTGGGAAAATGTTGAGCACTAAGAGAGAACAATCAACAGCATAAAGGGTTGAAAATTCATACCAAAATTAACCTAGCTCCAATCCATATTTCATACATGGTTTTGCTTTGAACATAATTTTGCTTCAATTTTTTTCCGAAAAAACAAGTATGCTTTAGTTCTTGTTTGTGATTTTTCTCTTCAAAATTCCAGATTCTTTCGATGTTTGTCCTTACATAATTTGGATTGTTTTGAATTATCGAATTAAGTTGAAGCATAATAGGGGATTAGCTTGAGTAGTTGAATTCTTATTTACTACACACTGGTTGATTACTCTTGATGATTGATTGAATGAAAAATGTGTGGGATTTGATACATGTTTACCCTTTTTGTGAGTTTTTGGGCCAATGAGCAGTCAGTTTCAGCATGCTCCATTTCTTGATTGAGTGATTGCCATAAATAGTTAATTTTTCTAGAACTTCCTTTGCTATACATGTCGAAGACCACATTTTAGAATTGGATGCATCAAGAACGATAAGTACATTTAGGTGAAACCACTTTTAGCTTTCGTAAAGAGCCTACCCTGATTATCATCCTTAGAAAGCCAATTTTGAGCCTGAGCCTTTTTGTTTGAAATTAACCATGGTAAAAGTAAATATTAAATCATTTTTGTTAATTTCCCCTCTTTTGAACCTTGAATTGGAGGATTATATGAGCTTCTTCACATGAGAATTCAAATTATCTTGAGAATATCAGAAGATGTTGGAATATAGTGATTCGAGTTGCAATCTCTTTCAGTGAAAAAAAACAAAAAAAAAGAGAAAAGAAAAAAAAGCAAAATTGTGCAAAGGAAATAAAGAAAGAGAGATTCTGCAATGAAAAAAAAAGTTATATAAATAGTAAAGAAGTAAAAGAACAATGAAAATTATTTAGATCTCACAATCCTTGAAGAACCAAAACTTCAATTATCCTTCAGTTGGAACAAAAGTATTTAGCTACTCATAATTAAAAGAAAACTAAAAGAAAATAAAGATGAAAACTTAATGTAAAACTTGATGATCCACTAATGAAAGCCCTAGCTCCCCTTTTATAAGGATTTTCCTATTATAGATAAGGAAGTTTCCCTTAAAGAAAATCCCACAAAAATAGGAGTTTTAAATACCCTCATCTTTTTCTAAAGATAAGAATAAATCAAAAGAGTCTTCCAGCCGTCATTAAACTATTTTTACTTTGTAAATTCGTAGCCCTAATTTAGGGTTACACGGACTAGTAAGACGCGCCCACGCCTTAACTGAAGACTTCTTCTGCGGTAGTTCAGGATGAGTAAGTCGTGCCCACGCCTTATGCGAAAACCTCTTCTGGTCTTGCCAACTTCTTGAATTCCGATTTTTCCTCCTTAATTTGGGGATTTTGTGAAGATCATGCTAATCATTAGATTTTGAACTTGTTTTATCCAAATCTTTAACCTAATCCACAAAATACGAAATATAATCAAAATCCATGATTTAATCAATTTTAGTTATTCAAATATGAGGAAAATATCATAGAATATATGTCTAATATGCATCTTATCAAATTCCCCCACACTTAAACCAATGCTTGTCCTCAAGCATACAATAGTTCAAATTCATAACTCTTCTCAACATCAATCATTCTTCTTCCTTTGCTCATCCTTCTACAATCAAAATTGTCATGCCTTAAAGAATCAAATCTAAACACAAGTAAGGAACGAGCAATTCGTAGAAGAAATTCTGATAAACCAAAACACATGAATAACCACTCCATCAATCTTTTCGAAATCAAAATGCAGTGGGATCTAATACCCTCACATTGGATTCACTCAATACGCTCGAAGTGTTTAGGGGTGTCAACAAACTCTCAAGCCAAAACATAGAAAATTTTTACCATAGGCTTGCTAACTTATCACATCCCCACCACTAGTCAATGAATTGAATGCATAAAAACCTCAGGGTCTTAAACAGGGTATAATGGGGCTTAGGCGAGGTTTGATAGAAAAGGAATTTAAGTTGTTTTATTGAAGGAGTCATACAAACTTATCCACATGTAACTCAATCTTCAAATGTTCTCTTCAAGCCATATAACTTTTTTTCATTGCACAATCTCTCTTTCTTTATTTCCTTTGCACAATTTTTCTTTTTTTCTTTTTCTTTTTTTTTGTTTTTTTTTTCACTGAAAGAGATTGCAACTCGAATCACTATATTCCAACATCTTCCGATCTTCTCAAGATAATTTGAATTCTCATGTGAAGAAGCTCATATAATCCTCCAATTCAAGGTTCAAAAGAGGGGAAATTAACAAAAAGGATTTAATATTTACTTGTACCATGGTTAATTTCAAACAAAAAGACTCAGGCTCAAAATTGGCTTTCTAAGGATGATAATCAGGGTAGGCTCTTTACGAAAGCTAAAAGTGGTTTCACCTAAATGCCCTTATCGTTCTTGATGCATCCAATTCTAAAATGTGGTATTCGACATGTATAGCAAAGCAAGTTCTAGAAAAATTAACTATGTATAGCAATCACTCAATCAAGAAATGGAGCATGTTGAAAGTGAGTGCTCATTGGCTCAAAAACTCACAAAAAGGGTAAACATGTATCAAATCCCACACATTTTTCATTCAATCAATCATCAAGAGTAATCAACCAGTGTGTAGTAAATAAGAATTCAACTACTCAAGCTAATCCCCTATTATGCTTCAACTTAATTCGATAATTCAAATCAATCCAAATTATGTAAGGACAAACATCGAAAGAATCTGGAATTTTGAAGAGAAAAATCACAAACAAGAACTAAAGCATACTTGTTTTTTCGGAAAAAAATTGAAGCAAAATTATGTTCAAAGCAAAACCATGTATGAATAACTCTCCCCCACACTTAATCCATACATTGTCCTCAATATATCAAAAGTAGATGCTCAAAAACCATAAAAAGGGTAAGAGTAGAAAACTCCCCTGAAAATATTGAGCATCAACCATGATATCTATCACGAGATGGGAGTGAAGGCGCTGTGCGTCAGCTGGGTTGATTCTCGGACTGAGCGGAGATGTGGGTCAGGTGGAGCGGAGAGGACGGTTGGTGGCACGCATTCTTCTGAAGGAGCACAAAAATAAAGAAAAGATGAGGCACGTTTATATTTGAATCTTGTTTCCTGAACCAGAAGTGGTGTTGAGTTTAGACGTGGGCACGTCTTATACAAAAACATCTTCTGGATAGTGAAAGACTTTAGGAATAATTCTGCTTTTGTAAGGCGTACCCACGGGTTACAAAAATTCATCTTCTGACCTAAAGAGGAAAACAAGAATAATTGTACTCCGAAAAATCAAGGAAAAATAAAATAAAATAAAAAGAACGAAAATAGAAAATTAAAAAAAGAAAAAGAAAAATTGGGTTGCCTCCCAAGAGCGCCTTTCTTTAACGTCTTTGGCTAGACGTTGTAGCTTCTCAATCATCCTAAGTTGGGTACTCCAAAATGGATTGACCAATAGTATGCACCAGAGAATCTTCATAAAAAGGTTTGAAACAATGATCATCGACCTTAAATATTTGACCTGTATCCAAATCTTGTATTTCATCGATAGAGAATTTTTTCCTCCACCCAATAGCTTCCTTGTACTCTCTAAGCATTTGAATCAACTTTTTTTCTTCAAAGCAGGAGAGTTTGTTGGGAATGATCACTGAAATAGTTTCCTCTTCTCCTAGATATACATGCTTCAGATGATTTGACAAAGGTTTCGTTTTCAATTTTGGTGCCTGCACAAGAGAAGAAAGAAGCTTGGTGTGAGAAAAAGGTGACTCAATATAAGATACATCATACCTCATGGGTTTGAGTGATTCTAGTTCTTGGATTGTATCTTGCAAATCAAGATCCAATACAGACTCTTTCATGATTCCCTGCAATCCTTCAGAAGTGAAATTCATGTTGAGTGCAACTTTCAACTTGTCATCATTATTTAAATAAAAAATTTCCTGCGCTAAAGGGTCAATAACATCCATGACAAAAACAGAGGACACATCACCAGGACATCTCATGGCATCATAAATATTGAATTTAATAATTTCACCATCAAATTCCATGGTAAGTGTACCATCATCTACATCAATTTTTGTCCTAGTTGTTTTCAAAAATGGCCTTCCTAATAAAATTGATGTTGATTTAGAATAATCATATTTTTGCATATCAAGCACATAAAAATCTGCAGGAAAAACCAATTCATTAACTTGCACCAAAACATCCTCTAAAACTCCCTCAGGATATACATTAGATCTTTCAGCAAGTTGAAGAATCACTCATGTTTCTTTCAAAGGACCAACATTCAGACATGAATAAATGGAAAGAGGCATGATATTTATTGAGGCTCCTAGATCTAACAATGCTCTCTCAATCCTAACATTACCGAGTTTACAAGGTGTTGAAAACATTTTGATATTTCGATAAAACAAATTAAGTTAAATGAATTTTAAGATTTTCCAAATGATTTTCTAAGTATATTCGATAGAATTATTCGAATATCAAAACATTACTCAAAATCTTTCAAAGATCATTTTTAATCCTTACTCAAAGTGTAAAATTAAGTTTTAATCTTAAAACAATTTCAAAATAATTTTACAAAGTATTTAGAACCATTTCAAAGCCAAAAATTCCAGATTGCTCAGAGGGAACCGATTCCCCCCCAAGGGGGTACCGATTCCCCCTGAATGGTTTGGCTCCGAGAATTCCAGTATGCTCGGAGGGAACCGATTCCCCCCCAGGGGGGTACCGATTCCCCCCTTGTATAACGGTTGAAATATTTGAATTTTACACTTAGGGAACCGATTCCCCATAGGGGGTACCGATTCCCCCTACGCTCCAAACTGTTTTATTAATTGTTTTCACACTAAAACGGCTATATTATTTTCTCTAATCATCCCCAACATTCAGAAGTGATTCAAGGTGTATTTAAGCAAGCTTAGAAGCCATTGATCAACAACAAGAAACATCAAGCAATTAGAATCAAGAGAGAATCAAAGAGAAAGCATCAAACCTCAAGTTTGAGCATTTCAAGCCTATTTTTCATTCAATATTCATTTTGCTTTCAAGAACACTTATTGTGCTCAATTATATTTATTCTTGAGTGTTCTTTCTTTGTTCTAGAATTGTACAAACATATTTGCCTTGTGAGATTTTTCTTGTAAGTTTGCAAATTTGTATTTCTCTTTGAGAAAAGAGTGTTCTCAAGAATTGGGGTATATTATTGAGGGAGTTGTAAGGTTATCTCTTTGGCCTCAAAAGAAAGAACAAATTAGTGAATTTGTTGGAAAATCCTTAGTGTGGATAACTAAGGTAGTGGACGTAGACTTTGGTTGATAAAGTCGAACCACTCTAAATCGCTGTGCAATTTCTTTCAATTTTCTGCAAAAGCTCCCACCAAAATTTTTTATTGCCAATTCACCCCCTCTTGACCGATTCCATCAATCGATTAACTCAACAATTGGTATCAGAGCCTAACTCATTTGAAGGTTTAATCGCCTCTTGAGTCGATCCGGGAAGAGTTAAATCGATAAAGATGGCATCTACTTCCGGTTCATTCTTAATGGAAGAATCCATACCTATTGACGTGCCTCCACACTTCAATGGAAAAAAATTATCGTCATTGGAAGAGGTGTATGATGATATTCATCAAAGCATTTGATATGGAAGCTTGAATGATAATAAAGAAAGGATATTCCTCTCCTACTAAGAAGGCAATGAAGTGGAGTGTTCAAGAACAGAAGGAAGCTCAACAAAACTCAAAGGCTATGCACATGTTGTGTTGTGCAATTGATCCTAATGTATATAAAGGAGTTTCTTCTTGTTCAAGTGCCAAGGAAGTGTGGGATAAGCTTGAGGAGATCTATAGAGACAAGGAAGAAGAAGAACCAATAAAAGTGGTGTCTCTATTAGCTCTCACAGAGCCAAATGTATCTTCTAACTCAAATATATCAAATTCAAAATCTTTTAATGAGTTACAAGATGCTTACGATAAATTATTTTTGGAGTTTGAGACCATGAACTCCAAATACAATAAATTGATTTCTAAATTTATTGTTAAAAATGATCTTCTTTTGAAAGCTAAAACAGACTTGGAAAATCAAAATGAAATGTTGAGAAAGGAGTTAGAACTTTCAAAAATAAAATCTGAAAACTTTGAAAAAGAAATTTTCAAATTAAACAAACTTCTTCTAGAAATGAAAATAGATTTTGAAAATCAAAATGAAATCTTGAAGAAGGATTTAGAACTCTCAAAAATGATATTTGAAAGTATCGAAAAAGAAAATCTCAATTTGAAAGATAAGCTTGAATGTTTAACAATAGAAAAAGAGATCATTCTAAATAATTCATCTAGTTCAATAATGACAATATGTTCACATTGTCATTATCATGGTCATAAGGAACATACTTGTCCTTTAAAGAAAGAAAAACGATTTAAAATTAGACAAGTATGGGTTCCAAAAGGAACAAGAGGCATTGAAACTAATGTTCAAGGATCCAAAGCAATTTGGATACCAAAATCTACTTAAATGTCTCTTGTAGGTGTGTGAGAGCAATGGTGATAAAGATGATGATATTCAAGATGCTCTAGCCACACATGAAAAAGGAATGGGTAACCTCTAAACTTAATGTTTTTTTTGGTTGCTCATTTAGTTTATGCATGCATGAGGTTTTAAATGTTAAATAATTCTAAATGATTATGTTTTGTCTCATGTATGTTGAAAAATATTGTATGATGAACATAATAATTTGTAGTAATGTTTTATAAACTCTAGTTCATCATATTTTTTTTGGTCAAAATTGTTTTTTAAAATGTAATTGATATCTCTTTAACAATTGATATCGATTTTTCAAGAACTTTGGTTTTGCAAAATTTTGACCTGAAATTTTTCTTAATGTTTATACATAGATTTTTGTTTAAATATTATAAAGTTTTAATGCATAACATTTTCAAAAACTTTATGCATGTGCTCTTAATCTCTATAATCAACATTGCATAATGTTTTATATGTGAATGGGTTAAAAGCATAATCTTTTGAAAAATAAATTTGATAAAAGATACAATGTTTTATTTTAAATGATTGCAAAATTGATTGACATTGCATCTATTTTCTATTATGCTTGTTGGTCATAAAATAGGGATATATACATGATGCATTTAGATTTTATTGATATGACTATTTTGTGCCTAGTTGCTAGGGATGAGCATGATAATTTGTTATGGCATAGGAGACTAGGACATGCTAGTATGAGTGTTTTACAACGGTTAGTTCAAGGAGAATTGGTTCGAGGGCTGCCTAAACTAAAATTTGATAATGATAAAATATGTGATGCTTGTGTTAAAGGAAAACAAAAGCGAGTTTCTTTTAAATCCATTAATGATGTGTCAACTAGTAGAGTATTACAATTGATCCATATAGATCTTTTTGGGCCAACTAGGACTACTAGCTTGGGTGGAAAACAATATGCATTTGTCTTGGTAGATGACTATTCTAGATGTACTTGGGTTCTATTCTTAAGTACTAAAGATGAAGCATTAGAAAAATTCATCACGTTTTCAAAAGAAATCCAAAACGATAAAGGTTACTCTATAACTAGTGTTAGGAGTGATCATGGAACTGAATTTGAAAATCTTGGATTTACTGAATTTTGTAACTCTAACGGTATTAGCCATAATTTTTCAGCACCTAGAACCCCTCAACAAAATGGAGTTGTTGAGAGGAAAAATCGAACTTTAGAAGAAATGGCTAGAACCATGCTTTGTGAAAATAATTTGCCAAAATATTTTTGGGCGGAAGCCACAAATACCGCTTGTTATGTTGTAAATCGAGTAATGATTAGGCCAATTTTAAAGAAAACTCCATATGAAATTTTCAAAAATAAAAAGCCTAACATTAGTTATTTTCATCCTTTTGGATGTAAATGTTTTGTTTTAAATAACGGTAAAGAAAACCTTGGCAATTTGATGCTAAAAGTGATGAAAAGAATTTTTCTGGGTTATTCCTTAAATTCTAAAGCCTATCGTGTATTTAATAAAAGAACTTTAGTTGTAGAAGAGTCTATACATGCTGTTTTCGATGATAATCCCCTTCCGAGGAAGGATTCTTGTGTGAATGATGATGTAGGTGTTATAAATACAAATGACGTTAGACATGACGTTGGAGAACCATCATCAAAGGAAGAAACGAAAAATGAGAAAACTCATGATCCTCTTGAGAATCCAACCATTGAAGAAAGGGAAGTATCTTATCCAAGAGAGTACAACTATGTCAAGGATGGTGAAATTATAGGTGATCCATCCAAAGGGGGTAACAACTCGATCTTCTCTTAGAAATATTTGTAATTATGTTGCATTTATCTCATGCATAGAGCCTAAGAATATTAAAGAAGCATTAAATGATGAACATTGGATTATGGCTATGCAAGAAGAGTTAAATCAATTTGAGAGAAGTAAAGTATGGACATTAGTTGAAAGGCCTAGTAATAAATCTATTGTAGGTACTAGATGGGTATTTAGGAATAAGCTTGATGAGAGTGGTAATATAGTGAGAAACAAGGCTAGACTTGTTGCTCAAGGGTATACTCAAGAAGAGGGCATAGACTATGATGAAACATACGCTCCCGTAGCTAGGATGGAAGCAATTAGAATGGTATTAGCATTTGCATGTTTCAATGAATTTAAATTATATCAAATGGATGTTAAAAGTGCATTTTTAAATGGTTTTATAAAAGAAGAAGTGTATGTGGAACAACCTCCAGGTTTTGAAGATTCAAATTTTCCGGATCATGTTTTAAAATTGACAAAAGCTCTTTATGGTTTAAAGCAAGCTCCTAGAGCTTGGTATGAAAGATTGTCAAATTTTTTTAATTGAAAAAGGTTTTTCAAAAGGGAAGGTTGACACTACATTGTTTTTGAAGCATAAAGGTAAAGATTTATTAGTAGTTCAAATTTATGTTGATGATATAATATTTGGTTCTACTAATGATGTTCTTTACCAAGAATTTTCTAAGCTAATGCAAAGTGAGTTTGAGATGAGCATGATGGGGGAGCTCTCATTTTTCTTGGGACTCCAAATCAAGCAAAGAAAAGATGGCATCTTCATCAATCAAGCTAAGTACGTCAAAGATATGCTCAAGAAGTTTGGACTGGAAAATGGGAAACCTCATGACACTCCAATGAGCTTTTCAACAAAGCTGGACTTAGATGAATGAGGTAAATGTGTAGATGTTAAATTATATAGGTCAATGATTGGATCTCTACTTTATCTAACTGCAAGTAGACCGGACATTATGTTTAGTGTTTGCTTATGTGCTAGATTTCAATCATGTCCTAAGGAATCACATTTACTAGCTGTTAAGGAATCTTTAGATACCTTAAGGACACTCCTAGTTTAGGACTTTGGTATCCTAGAGACTGTAGCTTTAGCTTGCATGCTTTTTCTGATGCGGATTATGGAGGATGCAAATTAGATAGGAAAAGCACCTCCGGTACTTGCCAATTTCTTGGAAATATGCTAATTTCTTGGTTTTCAAAGAAAAAAATTTGTGTTGCATTATCTACCACTGAAGCTGAATACATTTCAGCTGGTAGTTGCTGTGCACAAATTTTATGGATGAAACAACAACTTTTTGATTATGGAATTGAAGTAGGTACCATTCCTATCAAGTGTGACAATACTAGTGCTATTTGTCTCACTAAAAATCCCATCCAACACTCTAGAACTAAGCACATTGAAATAAGACATCACTTCATTAGAGACCATATCATTAAGGAAGATGTAGTTCTAGAATTTGTTGATACTTTGCACCAATTAGAGGATATCTTTACAAAACCCTTAAACAAGGAAAGATTTTGGACACTTAGGAGAGAAATAGGTTTGACCAACCTATCTTCACTTATTGTTTAAAATAATTTTGGCACTTTTAAGAATAAATGAAAAATACTTATAATAGTAATTTTTGATTGAATTCATTGCTATTAGTTAGGGGGAGTTTATGATTCTTGATGAAAAATTAATTTTATGTTCAAATATTGTTTAAAGATTAATTTAATTGTTTGAACATGATTAATTTTCAATATATGAGTTGCCAATACCACTAGAGGAAATTAATTTAGCATTTTGGGTGTTTAAAATCGGATTTTAGCATTTTGGTGCAGAGGGAATCGATCCCCCCATGAGGGAACCGATTCCCCCTTTGAAGGGGAACCGATTCCCCCCACAGGGGAATCGATACCCCTCTGGGGTTCTGGTTATACACGGGCATAACCCTTCAAAATCCTTAAAAACCCTATATTTTCTTCCTTGCCGCCAAACTCTCTCTTATCTCCATTCTTGCCTCAAATCATCGATTTTAATCGGAATTCACTTCAAATATCATCTCCTAAACTTGCAATCATCATTAAAATCGTGCAAACAACATCAAAATCCACTCAATCTCATCTTTCAAGGTAAAATTTTCTAAACTCAATATTTAATTGATTTTGAACATATGACTAGTTTTAATTAGTTCTAGGATGAACTTTAGATCGGGCATTGATTGTTTAGTGATTAGAAACTAGATATTACAACCAATTTCATCAAAAACACAAGAATTTTCCAAATTTTTAAAATTTTCGAAATTAAAAAAAATTGTTAATTTTCAAATTATTGTGTTTTGATTAAATTATGTTGTTGTTATGAAAACTATACATATATTGTTTCTCAAAACCATATTTTTCAAAAGTTTTTCAAAAACTTTGCCCATTAGGATTGATTTAGAGAATCTTGAAATATTGAGGACTCAATTGAGTTTTGGATTGATTGAATTGCATACATGTGTTTTCTAAATTGCAGGTTATTAATTCTATTCCGATTTCCTAAACCATGTCCAATCCTAAACGTGCTAGGTCATCATCTAGTCGCTCACACCGTCAACAAAATCCACCTCCAAATCCTCCTCCTATTCCAATTTCTAATCCTAATCTCATTGATCCTAACTTGACTATCCAAAATTCGTGTTTCAATCATCTTGGTCCTAGAAATCATCGTTTTTGGTATTATCAATATTTCGACTCTTACAAAATCCAGGAAGAACGTATTCCTTCTCGTCAAGCTATGTTAGCTATCAATTTTAAATATCTTCCTCTTTTACAAGAGTGGAAATTTGATAAACTCTTTGACCTTGAACCCATCGTTTACCATCAACTTGTTCGTATTTTCTATTCTAATGCTGTTTGTATTAAAAACCAAACTGAAACCGAAACCATAGGAATTCGTTCCTACCTCCTAGGACAATTCTTATTTATTAACTCGGCTTACATAGCCAATACATTCGGACTAGATAATGATGGTATTTCAAATGAAAAACAGGTTTTAGGATCTCGTTATAAAAGAAGAGATAGTGCAAGTGTCTTAGACCTTCATGAACATTTTCTTCATCTAATGATTTCTTGGTGGTTTCGACCATCGGGAGGTCGTTATTCTACTCTTAGAACCTTAGATCTTTGGTGGTTACATTGTTTCGAAAACAATATTAAAATTAACCTACCTCATATTATTTTTTCTGAAATTGTTGAAACCGTAAATCTTGTTCCTAACAAGAAACTCTGTTCATCTCTTGTTTACGTTTGCATTTTGAGTAATCTATTTTCCAAAGCTGGGCTTAGAGTCGGTCTAGATGTCGTTTTTCCCCTTAAGAAACAAATTAACCTTCTTTCCTTAATAAGAGTGGGATGGATTAAGGATAAGAAAACCGGTGAATGGGTTCGATCTTCTACAAATACTCCGGGAGCTAGTTCTTCACAAGCTCCACCCGAAGCTGACGAAGATCTCGAGCTTGAGCAATCAATGCGAGACATCGATGAAGCCGAAAATGAGCCTGAGCAGCCCGAAGAGCAAGCACAACAAACGCATCAAATGCCTCCATATTTCCAATCCTTTATGGAGACATTCGATTTTCGATACGCTACCATGGATTCACACTTTTCTTTTATAGAGTCCCACTTATCCACAATGGGAGCTCAACAATTAGAAATTTTTCGGGAGATGCGTGCAAACAATGAAGCAACCAACGCGCATATTAATGACCTCACTCACGAAATGCCCGCTATGCGAGCTCGTTTTCCTCCTCCTGATCCGAATATGTGATTCTATGTTTTTCTTTGAACTCCAAACTTATTGTTTTAACATTTTGAATATTTTGGAATGTTTGAATTTGTGGATTGATTGACTTTGAATTTGTTTGGATTTATGAATGGTTAGAAATTATCTATTTGGTGTGATTAAATTTATTCATTATTGCATCATTCACTTCATGATTAGATATATGAGCAATTTTGCCATTTCACATTAATTATGAATATTGATTATGAAACTAATGGCTAACGTTTCTCTTGCTTGTGATCTTAGCAGCTTATATTTATATATAATCAATTGGCTAAATGATTTCAAAACCTTGTTTAAATTCTTTAAAATGTCCTTTTGATTTAACAAAAAAGGGGGAGAAGTTAAATGTGTTTTAAATGATAAATGAGAGAAGTGTTAGTGTTAAAGTAAGGGGGAGTAATTTCAAAACTTGATTTCAAAATCTTAAAATTACTAAAATGTTTTGTTATATCAAAAAGGGGGAGATTGTTGAAAACATTTTGATATTTCGATATAACAAATTAAGTTAAATGAATTTTAAGATTTTCCAAATGATTTTCTAAGTATATTCGATAGAATTATTCGAATATCAAAACATTACTCCAAATCTTTCAAAGATCATTTTTAATCCTTACTCAAAGTATTAAATTAAGTTTTAATCTTAAAACAATTTCAAAATAATTTTACAAAGTATTTCGAACCATTTCAAAGCCAAAAATTCCAGATTGCTCAGAGGGAATCGATTCCCCCCCAAGGGGGTACCGATTCTCCCCTGAATGGTTTGGCTCCGAGAATTCCAGTATGCTCGGAGGGAACCGATTCCCCCCAAGGGGGTACTGATTCCCCCCTTGTATAACGGTCGAAATATTTGAATTTTACACTTAGGGAACCGATTCCCCATAGGGGGTACCGATTCCCCCCACGCTCCAAACTGTTTTATTAATTGTTTTCACACTAAAACGGCTATATTATTTTCTCTAATCATCCCCAACGTTCAGAAGTGATTCAAGGTGTATTTAAGCAAGCTTAGAAGCCATTGATCAACAACAAGAAACATCAAGCAATTAAAATCAAGTGAGAATCAAAGAAAAAGCATCAAACCTCAAGTTTGAGTATTTCAAGCTTATTTTTCATTCAATATTCATTTTGCTTTCAAGAACACTTATTGTGCTCAATTGTATTTATTCTTGAGTGTTCTTTCTTTGTTCTAGAATTGTACAAACATATTTACCTTGTGAGGTTTTTCTTGTAAGTTTGCAAATTTGTATTTCTCTTTGAAAAAAGAGTGTTCTCAAGAATATATTCTTGAGGGAGTTGTAAGGTTATCTCTTTGGCCTCAAAAGAAAGAACAAATTAGTGAATTTGTTGGAAAATCCTTAGTGTGGATAGCTAAGGTAGTGGACGTAGACTTTGGTTGATAAAGTCGAACCACTCTAAATCGCTGTGCAATTTCTTTCAATTTTCTGCAAAAGCTTCCACCAAACTTTTTATTGCCAATTCACCCTCCTCTTGGCCGATTCCGTCAATCGATTAACTCAACACAAGGGATAGTAAACATACCTGGATCTTTGCACTTGGGAGGTAGTTTTTTCTGGAGGACAGCTGAAACATTCTCCCCCATACTTACCTTTTCATTACCCTTGAGCTTTCTCTTGTTGGTGCACAATTCTTTAAGAACTTTAGCATATCGAGGTACTTGTTCAATTGCATCAAGTAAAGGAATATTTACCTCGATCTTGCGAAATATCTCAAGAATTTCTTTCTCTTCTGCTTCTTGCTTGGATTTAGTGAATCTAGAGGGAAAAGAAGGTTCTATGACAAATTCCTTCGATTTTTCGCTTTTGAGTCCTTTAGGTTGGTCTTTCTGAGTTTGAGGAGCAACAACTTCCTTTTCAGCTTTTTCCTCTAAGGCTCTCCCATGTGCCAATGGACTAGGTTCCTTCAACTCCTTTCTACTTCTCAATGTGATTGCACTAACGTTTTGTTTTGGATTAACAATGGTTTGTGAAGGTAACTTACCTTGGGATTCTAACCGATTCACGGATGATGCCAATTGACTCACTTGATTCTCCAAATTTTGTATGCTTGTTCTTGTCTCTTGCTGAAATTGTTGTGTATTGGTTGCAAGTGATTTGACAATTTCTTCTAGGGACATACCCGGCTTTGAAGAAGACTGCTCAGGTGGAGAATGCTGGAATTGCGATGGTCTTGGTCCATAGCTGAGGTTAGGATGATCCCTCCATCCTGGATTGTAGGTATTTAAGTAAGGATCATATTTCCTTTGTGGGGGATCGAGAAACCTTCCAACTGCATTAGCGTACTCATGAGAATCATCTTGAAGTGTAGGACACATGTCAGTTGGGTAACCGATCGCAGCACATATCCCACAAGCTTTTACTTGCTGCGTTTTTCCTACAACAACTAGTTATTGAACAAGGGAGGTGAGATGCGATAATTTATGTTCAATTGAGGACGAACCTACCTCGTTCACCCTTCTTGAAGATGTGTCTTGCCTAAAGCCAAATTGTTGTGAATTGGCGGCCATGATGGAGATCAATTCCCTAGCATCGTGAGGAGTCTTGTTCACTATGGCACCTCCACTGGCTGTATCCATCATCTTCCTTTCCATGGGTAGAAGTCCCTCATAGAAATATTGGATGAGAAGTTGCTCAGAAATCCCATGCTGAGGGCAGCTTGCACACAGTCATTTGAATCATTCCCAATACTCGTGAAGGGTCTCAGTATCTTTTTGTTTTGTTCCACATATCTCCCTTCGAATTCCAGCGGCTCTTGAAGCAGGGAAAAATTTATCAAGGAACATCCTCACCATCTCGGCCCAAGTAGTTACAGAACCAAGGGGTAAATAGAAGAGCCAATCTTTAGCTCTATCGGTTAGCGAGAACGGAAAAGCGCGCAGTTTTACCTGCTCTTCGGTCACTCCTTACGGTCTCATACTTGAACATACCACATGAAATTCCTTCAAATGCTTATGAGGATCTTCATTCTCAAGTCCATGAAAAGTAGGCAACAAATGAATCAAACCAGATTTTAATTCAAAAACTACCTCCAAAGTTGGGTAGTCAATGCAGAGCGGTTGTTGATTCACATTTGGTACAACCAATTCTCTTAGAGTTCTTTCTTCGTTGGCCATTGTTCCTTCTACTTCAGAATCGTTGGATGAATCAACCAAGCTGAGTGCAGATTTCGATTTAGGGGATAAAGAATAAGAAGCTTGTTTGTTGCGCAAGTTAGTTTCTTTTTCTTAACCTGCGAGCGGTCTTCTCGATTTCAGGATCGTATTGGAGTTCACCTGCACAAGAAGAACGGGGCATCAAAATAAATCTAAATAACACCAATCCCCGGTAACGGCGCCAAAAATTTGGTGGGTGTCGAATCCAACAAATAATAATACTTGCTTTTTAGAAATATAAATTGTAGTAGTGATAAGTAAGGTCGAATCCACAGGGATTGTGTAGACTTATTTTAATGAAAATTAAAGCAAAGAAAATGGAGTTTTGAAATTGATGAAAATAAAGACAAAAAGCAATTATAATAAACTACGAATTTGGAGAAATTAATATTAAGGAAATATACAACTAAAGGTATAATTTCAGAATTGATTCAGAGAATTGATCATAGATGCAATGATAAAATCTTCTACTTTTCACTAAATTGGTTATGGTTATTGAGAAGCTCTAACAACCTGTCTCTCCTTAGTTTCTCGATGATCAAGAGAAGCTCTTTGATTATTTTCCTAGTTAATGAACAACCCTAGACAAGCTCTTAAGATTTAATCCACCAACAACATTAATCACTAGAGGGACCACCAATTCTAGCCAACAAATACGCAAGCTCGATTCATTTAGACTAGGTTATATACATTCATAACATAATCATAATCAACCATGTTACTTTACCACTAATATTAGAACATTTAAACAATTACGGATTTAAAGTTCTAAATGGCAATTTATCAACCTGATAATTGAACAACGAATCCTTTGCACAATCAATCAAGACAATAATTCTTAATAAAAATAGAAGATATATAAATAGTAAAGAAGTAAAAGAACAATGAAAATTATTTAGATCTCACAATCCTTGAAGAACCAAAACTTCAATTATCCTTCAGTTGGAACAAAAGTATTTAGCTACTCATAATTGAAAGAAAACTAAAAGAAAATAAAGATGAAAACTTAATGTAAAAACTTGATGATTCACTAATGAAAGCCCGAGCTCCCCTTTTATAAGGATTTTCCTATTATAGATAAGGAAATTTCCCTTAAAAAAAATCCCACAAAAATAGGAGTTTTAAATGTCCTCATCTTTTTCTAAATATAAGAATAAATCAAAAGAGTCTTTCAGCCGTCATTAAACTCTTTTTCCTTTGTAAATTTTTAACTCTAATTTAGGGTTACACGGACTAGTAAGGTGCGCCCACACCTTAACTGAAGACTTTTTCTGCGGTAGTTCATGATGAGTAAGCCGTGCCCACGCCTTATGCGAAAACCTCTTCTGGTCTTGCCAACTTCTTGAATTCCGATTTTTCCTCCTTAATTTGGGGATTTTGTGAAGATCATGCTAATCATTAGATTTTGAACTTGTTTTATCCAAATCTTCAACTTAATCTACAAAATACGAAATATAATCAAAATCCATGATTTAAGCAATTTTAGTTATTCAAATATGAGGAAAATATAATAGAATATATGTCTAATATGCATCTTATCAATCCACATGCGTTTCAGTGAAGGAATCGGCAGGATTAGACGACCAACTCCGTAAATTGCAACGGCAAAGAAATGAAGAACCAAACTCAATGGGCGAGGGTTTAGACCAGAGAGTAAAGCCACTGGTCCTGTAGAAAAAACACCTCCAAGGCTTAAATAGTCAAAACAGGCTTGCCGCATTTCTTTCCTCGCTTCATCAGGTGAAGCAGAAAACACCTTATAAAGGGCACCGGCCAGAGTATTTATTGTAGATGCAACAGGTTGCAAAACAAGTTCATATGCAAAGTATTTATTGTATACGGAGAAAGAACTATGGCTACTAGAACAGTATCTAAGAAGCCGACTAACCTTGCGTAAAGTGTAAAATGATTCGAGATAGTTGGTCAAGGAGGCTGCATCATGAAGGTCGCGCAAAGGTTTGAGAAGATGGCGAAGTACAACAATATCAGATAATGTCACAGTCATTCCTCCATCAGTTAACGGATGGCGCATGTTGAATGCATCACCCATTAGAAGAGCTCCTGGAGTCGGATGAGGATTAGCCGGCATGCTTCTATTTGGCATGGTTCTAATATGACCTTTGTCTACAGCAGTTATGAAGGCATCGTGAAGCTCAGGTGGAACCTGAAACAAACACTCTCTTCGATTTAACCAAGGTAAAAATGTTTGCAGCAGGCAAGTGATACCTGTGGGGAAGAAGAGGGGTTTATCTTAAATCCTGCACAGCAGATACCTGTGGTGCCACCACGGTCTTCAAATAATTTGCCATTTCCCCATTTGCAATGGAAGGAACTTTCTTTCCAGGTACATCAACCAAGCACCGAACTTCTGTGCTACTGATCGGATAAAACAAGATAGGTGACGGATCTGCCAAGATAACATGCCCATGATTTGCAAATGGAAGTTCACAGTTCTCTAAGACCAAACCCACAAAACAAGAGGGCACATCCACCTACAGAACATTATCAGCAACAAAACAAATACATAGCAGAGGATTATATCTAGTATTGAAGCAGACAATGATTGTTTACTCATGGAAACGATTAAAAGTTAGCAACTTTCACCTTTGGCTTGCAAAGAGAGCGGCGTAGGTTCGAAAAGCAACCATCACATACAATGGTAAGAGGAGCATAAGCTCTTAATTCTTCGCCATCCTTTGTTTTGTACTGCACCCCTCTAATTGTCCCCTTTTCTTCAAGCAAAGATGTCACTGTTCCTTGATCTAGACGTACACAAATTTTAACAATGTTGCAGTCTAATTTGTATCCATCATGAATCCATGAAGCAAAAAAAAAAAAAGAAGATTACTTGGGAAGAGTAGCAGCCTTTTCTCTCATCCTCTGTATGAAACGCCCGTTATGAAAGCTCCTTCCGGAAACATCTGCACAAAATTTCTCCAGGGGATATGAAAGTCTAGTGTGTCTTCCATCTTTGAAGAGAGCGTCACCGAGAACTCGCTGAGCATCGATTTCCTCTACACAATCTGTAACCAGAAGAAATGAAAAATTATAGATTGCTTTGAAAAATATGGGAACATTTTAACTCAAAAACAAAAGTTCGTTCTCAAATTTATAAGATGTATTTTATATATCAATCTCCATATTGTATACCTTCAAGGCCAAATGCAACCAGTGTAAGGTATCCTCCTGGCTGCAGCAGTTCACCAACAATTCTGTCGGGTTCTGTCAAGTCTCTTTCGATTACATGAACACGTCTTCCATCCTGAAATTAACAAAAAGATCATTGTAATTTCATTAGGACAAAATTTCCCATCAAAACTAATAAAGAATTAAACATAATTAATTAATTAATATATGTGTATAAAATATCTTTTCATGGCAACTACGTCAACAGTGTCAAATCCCACGCCAGTTTGTTGTTACGATAAAATAATGCCAAGCACGCCAATTTCGTGATACGTATCCATGTGAAGTTTACGTGCGGGTAAATATTAACTAAATTTCGATCCAAAGCAATGAAAACCCAGATTTTCACCAACACTGGAATTTCTTTAAAGTTAAAATCCCAACTTTTCTCTCTGAATAATTATTAAAATATATTAATCGGATCTAAATTTTACAAAATCAACCAATTAAAAAAAGGAAATTACAGTACAAAACAAGAAAAATGGAATTCACCTTGCCAAGAGTATAAGCAAGAGCAGCACCGACAACACCGGCACCGACAATGACGACGTCTTCGCCGGAACCACTTTCAGGGGAGCATTCTCCAGAGCTGGTGCCATTGACAGCGTCGGTTTTGATCTCAAATTCTCTAGAAGGAACTTTCTCAAATTTCTTCTCCCTATTGTTATTATTACGCCGCAAAACGAGAAGAAAAGAAAGCTAAAAAGAGAAACCACGAATGTCCCGACTATATAATTATTGAAAACTGTTAGAAATGAATATTTGTGCAGAATAGTATTTCATTCCTCATAGTTTCAATTACAACAAATAGGTCCTTTATATACAAAATGATTTCCTATAACTAACTCAATAACAGAAATCTAACAAACTTAACAAACTCACAGATTATGCAACTATATTACAACAGTTAATACTTTCTACACTCCCCCTCAAGTTGGTGGTTGTAAAGACATCTTTAAACCCCAACTTGGAAACTAAATATTCATGTCGATGTACACCCAAGGCTTTAGTCATTAAATTTGCTTGTTGCTCCCCTGTCTTGATATGTTTAGACTGTATCAAGCCTTCTTGAATCTTCTCTCTGACAAAGTGGCAATCAATCTCAATGTGTTTAGCTCTCTCATGGAAAACCGGATTAGCTGCTATTTGCAAAGCTACTTTATTATCACACATTAGCTTAGTTGGTGCTAAATGTTTCAAGCCCAACTCTGCTAACAGACCACTCAGCCAGACTATTTCTGCAGCCGTCCCTGCCATGCTTCTATATTCCGCTTCTGCAGAAGACCGTGCAACCGTGTTTTGCTTCTTAGACTTCCAAGAAATTAAAGACATCCCAAGCTTAACACAAAAACCAGTTACTAACCTTCTGGTCATAGGACAAGCAGCCCAGTCAGAATCACAATAGGCAAATAATCTGCACTCACTTGCTGCACTTAGTAAAATCCCCTATCCTGGATTTTTCTTGATGTATTTTACCACTTTCAGTGCAGCTTCAAGATGTGATTGTTTTGATTTATGCATGAACTGACTGAGGAAATGTACATCATAAACAATATATGGCCTTGTGTGAGTCAGATATATTAGTCTACCTATAAGTCTCTGAAAAATAGACTTATCTTGCAACAATTGTTCATTGCTACAAACTGCTTCATCATACTCAATTGTAGTAAACTTTTTGTTTTGCTCAAGAGGAGTCAAAGCTAGTTTAGCTCCCCCTACTCCAGTCTCTTCAATCAACTCTAGAGCATATTTTCTTTGATTCAGCATAATTCTTTCTTTCGATCTTAGAACCTCTAATCCTAGAAAATATTTCAACTCCCCAAGATCTTTCATTTTGAAACTCTTATTCAAAATGTGCTTCAGTTCTGCTATCAATTTCTCATTACTCCCAGTGATTAAAAGATCATAAACATATACCAACAAAACAACAATATCACTCCCTTGTTGCTTTGTAAACATTGAATAATCATACTTGATCTGCACATAACCAGCTGTAAGTAATGCTTCTTTTAGCTTCAAATTCCATTTCGTGGAGGCTTGTTTCAGTCCATAAAGCGATTTGTCCAGCCTACAAACCTTAGACTCCCCCTGGCTGCAAAAAACCATCAGGAAGTGCCATATAGACTTCCTCAACTAAGTCACATTGTAAGAATGCGTTGTACTTGATAAAGAGGCCAAGAAAAAATGGATGCAATGGCAAGAACATTTCTAACAGTGACTAGTTTAGTAACCAGAGAGAATATATCCACAAAGTCAACTCATTCTCTTTGATTAAATCCTTTATCAACAAGGCGAGCTTTGAAACGTTCAACATCTCCATTAGCCTTGTACTTGATTATGTATACCCACTTACAACCTATTGGAACTTTCCCTGATGGCAGAGTAACTATAGACCAAGTGTTGTTTGACTCCAAAGCATCAATCTCTTCCTTCATTGCTTTAATCCACAGAGGATTGGTGATGGCTTCAATATAGGTTTTTGGTTCACATAAGTGAGAAGTAGAAGATAGGAAACTTTGAATTTTAGAAGGTAAGTGAGAATAAGAAATGAAATTGGAGATATGATACTTACTTGGAAGAGATGAAGATTGGTAGGTGTGAACATAGTTATGTAGCCAATTAGGGGGTTTGATAATCCTAGTAGATATTCTCTAAGGCAGACCTTGATTTTGAGGCAAAGGAAGTGGACTAGAACAGGGACTTGATGATGGAATAGGTAAACTAGTTGAAACTTGAGGTGATGCAGAAGAAGAAGAAGTTAAAGGAGAAGATAGACTAGGTAAAACATGACTTACTGGATTAGATGGTGCAGAAATTTCGAGAGTAAGAAAATCAGAATCATCAAATGAAGACTGAGTAGGAAAAAAAAGAGAAGGCTTATTTGATGGAAATGAGAAAGGAAAAACAGTCTCATGAAAAACTACATCACGATTGACAAAAAAGGATTTTGTATGAAGATCAAAAAGTAGATAACCCTTTTGAGTTGATGAATAACCCATAAAAACAGAAGGTAAGGCCTTTGGAGAGAATTTGTCCTTGTAGTTAGTTTTAGTTGTATAGCAAAGACAACCAAAAACTCTCATATTAGAAAGATTAGGGGATTTTTTTATAGAAAACTTCAAATGGGCTTTTCCAGTTTAGAACAGCAGTAGGAAGTCTGTTAATAATATATAACAGGCTGTTAAGACACACTCACCCCAAAACTTGATAGGAACATGAGAATAAAACCTAAGAGCACGGGCTACCTCTAAAAGATGTTTGTGTTTTCGTTCAACTACCCCGTTTTGTTGGGGTGTATGAACACAAGAGCTTTGGTGAATAATACCGAGGGATGAAAAAAGTTCAGAACAATTGTCACTAAAAAACTCACCACTATTGTCACTTCGAACATACTTAACTAAAGTAGAATGATGATTTCGAACAAGAGTGAAAAATTGTTTGAGGAAGAGAATTGCATCACTCTTAAGTCTCAACAAGTAAACCCAAGACAACCTAGTATGATCATCTACAATAGTCAAAAAAGACCTATGACCACTATGTGTTGAGATTCTGTATGAACACCACAAGTCAATATGTATTAGATCAAATGGTTTAAGTGACCTAGAAGAGCTATTTGGAAAGGTTAGCCTAGGCTTTTTTGCAAGAGGACAAATAGAACATTCTTTAACAAAATTTTCATTTAATGGAACAGAACACAAACAAGGAGTTTTATGCATTTTAACAGAAGTAGCATGCCCTAAACGTGCATGCCAAAGCATTGTATTATTATAAGAGGAAACACACATACAACCAGATTCAATTTTGCATTGGAATGATGACAAATTAGAAGTAACATTTGTAGAAGACAAACCAGAAACAAGGTCTTTAGAATTAAACAAAGTAGAGACCACGAGCTTTCCTACCAATCCCCCTCATCTTCCCAGTGAAGAGATCCTACAAAATGTAAAAATGAGGGTAAAAACTAATACTGCAGTTGAGGTCTTTTGTGAGTTTTGATACTGACAGTAGGTTGTGGTGAAAGTTAGGAACATACAACACATTTAGAATGACATCAATTGAGTTAAAATGAAAACTACCAGTATGGGTGATTGGAACAATTTTACCAGTGGGTAGATGGACAAAACTAGGCTCACATGAAGTTAGAGATTGCAAACAATGAATTTCAGACACCATATGGTCAGTAGCCCCTGTATCAAGTATCCAACGAAACGAATTAGAGGAAGCAAGTGTGCACATAGAAGGAATACCTTCCAGGTTGACTGTTGCATCAACCGAGGGAGGTTTATTCAAGAGCTCGAGAATCTGATGATATTGAGCTGCTGTGAAAACTGGAGCAGAATTAACTGAGCTTGAACCTCGTGATTCATGAGTATAATCAACCAGTGAGGGATTGGTAGCAAGAGCTGCCTGAGAATGCTTCTTCTGAGTGAATTTAAAGTCTGGAGGAAAACCGATTAAACGATAACAGTTGTCTCGCTTATGGCCTTTGATTTTGCAGTAGTCACAAACGCCATTGAATCACCTTCGATCTGAATTTCTAGAGGCATTGGAGTACATGGCAGCAACACCCGAAACGCCAGATAGTTGAGCTCATTGTGCTTATTCTTACACAATCATTGAATAGGCTTGATTCACGCTCGGTAAAGGTTGCATAAGCAAAACTTGACTGCGAATGGCTGAATAAGTGTCATTAAGGCCCATAAGAAATTGCAACAGTTTCTGCTGTGCAACGTGTTTAGAATTTTGCTGAGATGCCTCACAATTGCAGATTGAAAGATGAAGTAAGGCATGATATTCGTCCCACAGCAATTTCAATCTCGTGAAGTAAGTTGAAACTGTTGAATCACCTTGATGTAGAGTAGAAATTTCACGATGCAAAAAGAAAATTTGAGATCCGTCTACCTTATCGAATCGCTCATTCAAATCACTCCAGACATGAGCAGTACTTGAAGCAAACACGATTCCGGCCGAGAGATCGCTGCTTACTGTGTTGAGAATCCAGGACATAACAAACGCATTACAGCGTTCCCATTGAGAGTGCAAGATCTCATCGTAATCTTCTTTGCAGCAAGTGCCATCAACGAGACCTAACTTATTTTTGGCCAGTAACGCGATTCTCATAGATCGACTCCAGATGTTGTAATTGTCGATGCCAACCAATCAATGTGAAACCAGAACGCCGCCCAGCGTATCAGATGGATGCAAAAATAAAGGATGGTTGAAGTCGAAGATGGCGGTGGTAGCGGCAATGTCAAGAGTATCCATTTCTTCGAAGAGAATCGCCCAAAACAAAAAACCTAATTGAGAAGAAATGAGTATGGATAGAAGGCACGGGCAGAATGAAAACGGCCCAAGAAAAACCTGGGCTAAACTGATATCATGTTAGAAATGAATATTTGTGCAGAATAGTATTTCATTCCTCATAGTTTCAATTACAAAAAATAGGTCCTTTATATACAAAATGATTTCCTATAACTAACTCAATAACAGAAATCTAACAAACTTAACAAACTAACAGATTATGCAACTATATTACAAAAGTTAATACTTTCTACAAAAACCATCGCCATTTTCTTCACATGACGAAACCCAAAATATGAACCAACAAGAAGAGAGAGATAGAACCCTCTAGGTTTTTGCAACAACTGGCAAATGCTGTTAGGTTTGAAGCTGAACTTTGAAGGGTTTTTTTAAATGAAAACATGTTATATGTGGCGGTGCGATGAGATATACTGTATATGGGACCAAGCACTCTTTATGGGGGAACCATAATGGTAGTTATTAGTTAAGAGTTAAAGCTAAGAATTGAAGAAGATTGAATAATATCTTTGAAGTTAACAAAAGAGTTCTCATTTTGATCTTTTTTATTCTCAAATTTTACAGCTTATATATATATATTGTGAACAGTTAAAACCGATTACTTTGTTATTGTTATTTTTCTCAAAATAGTTTAGATTAGATTTACAAAATTGAAAAGGAAATATGAGTCTGGTTGTTAGAAAATTGCAGAAGAAGAGGATGTCGTGTCTCTTTTTCTTTTTGAAGGACATTTTGCGCGGGTTCATATGATATCACCTTTCTCGCCCTCTATTCTTTTCCGTTTCATAAATTTTATATTTTAGTTAATGATTTGTTCTCATAATGTATTCAATATTTATCATAGAGAAGTTTTGTCACTCTACCATCCACGTCACATGCTCTTACCCTCGGCAAATCGACCTAAATATCACCCTATAATCCTAATATGTCTGATATAATATTGTTTGTCCAATATTTCCCAAAGTAACACCCTTTCAGCTGATGTGGCAATAAGGCGCGCTCCCATGAATGCATTTTAACGTGATTTGTTGATGTGGATAGGTGTATTTCCGGGAAAGCTCTTTCCAGTTGATGTGGTGCCACGGTGGAAAGAGTATTTTAGGGGACGTGCCTTTCCTTTATTTTTTAATTAGGGTTATTGTAAATTGGTAATTTATTATGTAGAGGGTTTCAGTTATGATTTAAGAATTATCGAATGTATTTTTTAATTTTGTATTTAAGGTGGAGTGATTTTAGGTTAAAGTGTTATATGTTTCGTTAATGTGAAAGTGGTGAAGGATTTTGTAGGTCAAGGGTCCATTAAGGTTGTGTAGGTTAAAGTGCTTTAGGGTAAGGATCGATTAAATTGAAAATGTTAATCACTTGAAGTAAGAGGTAAGTGGAAAATTTAGGTAGAAAATACACATACATTGGGAAATTTCCAAAAATGCAATTACATTGAAATATTAGAAACAAAGACATACATTGAAATAGATAATGCAATTACATAAGTAAGGGTTAACGGTTAAGTGATGATAAAAGAGATGGACATTTTTTCCTATTGTGCTCGATGTTTCTGCAATACCCACATCTTTTTTGTTATGTTGACTTCTCCCGAATATCCATATCACAATGTATTCGAGTGGATTTTGGATGACCTGAGTCCCGCAATAGCAACAGATCTAGTACAATTGTAAGCCAAGTTTGAATTTTATCTGGGTCTTTTTCGTTACCTATGGGCTGAAACTCAAATTCATTTACCTCGAATACTTGTGAAAGTTGGTATACGAGATCAACATAACTTTTGTAGTCCAAATGAGAATATGAGCAAGCTACTATGACATGAAAGCATGGATATTTGAGTGCTTGAAATAAACCACAATCACACTACCTCTCTTGCAAATTAACTCTAAAAGAGTTAGCTTCAATCCCTTGAAGATGACGTGACATTTCGGTTACACAAAATAAATCACGGGTACTAGAAAAATTCGTAACCAACATCCCATTTAATGCAACCACTTTTTTCTGTAAATCAATTATTAGTCTTGGGTGATATATATGGTCATTCTGCATCCAAGTAAGAGCTTGTCCACCGAGCTTTGCAAATAGTTGACCCAAATGAAAATAAGTCATTTTGACCAACGCCGTGACTAGTAAATGACGCTCCCCCTTTAAGGTTGAATTGATTGCTTCAGCCAGTTGGTTGTCACATGACCATAGCGATACACCCCATCATAAACATTTGTCCACATTTCTTTGTTGATGTCCATAATGTACTCACTTCTTATTTTTGCCAAACAATTCTTGTAGCATAGACTCAAATATTTGAGGTAAGAGTTTGTAACCTAAGACATAAGGAATATGCAATAGTTAATATGAAGTATAAATAAGTAATATGAAAATGATTGAAAAAGATGGAAAAAAAAAGTAACATACCCATGCGCACAACTAACTTATGTTCATCATTCTTCTTGTATTTTCCATAATACTTTGCAGCAATATGACGGACACAATAACAATGTTGAACATGTGGGAGTTTCCACATTGGACCTAAAGAGTTCATTGTTGCTTTTATCCTGACTCCTTGGTCTAAAATGATGCATACACGTTCCCTTATGACAACATGTAAATGTAAATTTTTAAGGAAAAAAAGCCCAATACTCAGTGTCTTCTTCTTGAACGAGGGTAAACGGAATAAGAAAAATATTGTGGTTACTATCTTAGACCACAACCAATAATAAAACTTGCTTGTATTTGCCATACAAGAAAGTACCATCGATTTGGATAATTAGTTTACAGTACTTCACTGCATTAATACACTGAGGGTAAGTCCAAAAAACACAGTAGAATTGACAGCAATCGTGAACTACTCGATCATTCACGTAATAATGTTGAGTTTCAAACTTAACAATTGTCTCGAGATTAAGTCTTTGCATAACTTGAAACCAACTAGCAACTCGTTGTAAGAGGAATCCCATTCACCATGAAGTTTGACAATGGCATTCTGTTTTACCTTCCAAGTTTTTTTTATAGGAGACAGTGTACCCATACTGTGATTGTATAGCAGAAATCAACACTGCAACAGCTATATGAGAGCTTTGCTTTACAATGGGCATGATAGCTTGGCAAATAATGTTGGAGTCCAAGTTGGGATGGTCCTGGTTTATACCTCTTGCATAACACGTATGAGGACCGTTGTATCTTGTTAGTTCCCATAAGTTGTTCTTCCTCTTTCTCTTTGATACATGAACCATCCACTTACATCCATTGTCACGTTAGACACAGTAGCAAACATATTTCTCCGTGGTAGATCGATCAACTCGGGAGTGAACTGAGTTACGAATTGTAACTCTTTATTGCCATCATTGATTCCTCTTTTGATGAGAACTCCATTCCAATATATAAAGTCATCATCATTGACTGATGACTGAAATACATAGTTACAAACCTTAGGGAGATCAAAAAATTTAGGCTCGTACATTGCATTATAATCAGCCCCATACATATGTGCATGAAGTTCGACTTGTGTTGTATTTATGGGAACTTTATACGCATCATCATCAAAGTGTACGTTAAATGTGGTGAGTCAGGTTCAACGAATAATCCCGTTTCAGCACCTGGCACATGAAGAGGTTATTCTAGTGGAGATGAGGGTTCCTCAGATAATCCAATGTTGAGGTCAAAGAAGTTGCCACTTGCGTGTCCTCCCCTTGAACTTGAAGCCATTGTATCATATGGGTTGTGAACAGACTGCTGTGTCGATGGCATTTCCATGTGCAAGTCGAAAATAATGGAAGATGAATGTTTACCCCTTGAAGTAGAAGAGATGTTGCCATGTGGATTATTGGTGAAGCCACGTGGGTTGATATCATAAGTAGTTGTTGATGAATGCCTTCCTATTGAACTTGATGGTATGACATTTGGCGTTAGATTTGCCATTAATGATGTGAAATCATTAAATATCAATTGCGTCGGGCTGTCAACTTGATCAGCTTGATACACAAAGCCATAGTGAGAGGAACATGAGATACCACGCGAAGCACGAACCTCAATAAAAGTAACATACATTTCAATAAAAAATTATGAACTTCCCTATAGCATCAACCATTATAGTAACATCATCATCGTTGGAAAGTTGAAATGGTGTATATGTGAATGGAAAAAGTTCAGTAGGAAATCTATACTGAAGTGAAGATAATCTTCTCCTACCTTCAACATGAATTTTTAACGAAATTTTTGTGATTTACTCCTCAAGAGTGACGTTCCTCTTTAAGTTTAAGGGGATATAATGATCTGATTCAAAAACAACCCCCTCTTCAGATTCCTAAATTTCTCATCATAGTAAACAACAACAGAAAGATTATTCATTTTCATAGAATATAGGTCTGAGAGTTTGAAAATTTTAGAGTATAAGAGATTGAAAGGTTGAGAGGAGATATGTGCTTTGAAATTTTAGAATATGCTTCATTTAATAACGTGAAAGCGCATCTTGTGGGATGCGCCTTTCCTTTTTGTTAGAAAATATGTTATAATTACCCTATTATGTGTAACATCCTCAATATCAGGCTAGTGACCTAAAGGTGAATTTTGAAAGCATTGTGTTCAATTTCGAAATAAGTTAAAAGTTCAGAATTTTAATTGGAGAATTTTGAGGTTGGATTTAATAGTAAAGTTTGAAAGTAATAAGGGTATTTTGGTCTTTTCTATGAGAAGATTTTTATTTCTCTTTTAGGGGATATAAAACGTGGGAAATGAGGGAAATGAGTTTCCAGAGTTTTCTTCTTCTCCTTTCTTCTACACGCGTGGAAGCCAAGAGCAAAGGTGAGAATTTTTATTAGTTGATTATTATTTGAATTCTAAGTTGGTTTTGATTCTTTGGAAAGTAAGAAAGCTTAAAGAAGTCTAAAGATAAGTTAAAACTCAAAGATAAAGAGGTTAGAAGAGATTAAAGAAAATGAGTTTTTAAGTGAAATTTTGAATAAGAAGGTTTAAATGAATTTGGAGGATGAATTTGACTTGTCATCTATAAGAATAAGAAGTTAGAAGTGTTATAATTAAGTTTGGATAACATGGAAAATTGGGTATGATTATTGATTTCCATATGAAAGATGGAATTTAGAGGTTAAAGATGAGATAAATGAATATTAATGAGTTTAAGTATGTATATGTAAGTTAGGAATATGAAAGGGGTTGAAATATGAAGGATTTAATCCAAAAAGAAGGAATTTTTGGGTTCAAAAAGAGGTTATGGGCAGAGTACATCGATGCATATTCATAGTGCACCGATGCATCAATGTTAAAACCCAGAAATTGTTTGAAGGTGTATCGATGCATTGGTAGTGCATCGATGCACTCTTTTAAAATAAATACATCGAATGCAATTAGTGCATCGATGCATAAGGCATGCATCGATGCATCCCAGTAATAAACGAACATCGAATGCATTTTATGCACCGATGCATCAGTAGTGCATCGATGCATACCTTCATTAAAAGATGAAATTGCCTTTTCTCTTAGTCTAAAGAGTGAACCATTAGAGTATATTAGTTATAATACTAATATAGATCTATGTATGATGATGTAGATATAGAACGTGATCCCGTTCCGGATCAATTGAAGGATTATAATCGAATCAAAGCAAAGCTAAGGTGAGTGCACATTCTCTAGTATATGAGGTTCAAGGGAAAATAAGACTTGTGATAAGTCTATTTCCAATAGTGAAAAACATGAATTCATAGAAGTATGTATTTGTTATGATTTGTATGTGTGCATGGGTATATGTGTTATTGATATGAATATGGTAAGTAAAAGGGATTAATGGTGATGATAAGAATAATAATAAGGATAATGAAGTGATAGATATATGTGAATATATGTATTGATATGTTTTGTATGTATTGTAAGATGATATGTTTATGTGATAACATGATAAGATGACAATGAGTTACATGTCATATGAACACATGATAAATGTTATGAGCCATATGAAAGAGAAAGTATATGTGATACATGAGGGTGAATCCTATGTGACATATGAATATGAATTCATATGAAAAGTGACATGAATTACATGAAAGAAACTACGTGATTACATGTATATATGAATGAAACCATGAGCTTATATGAATATATGATATGGTTACATGAATATGTAAAAGGATATAAAAGATAATGCCCATGTTATGTGTCATGAGAGCTAGGGGTATAGTTGGCATGCCAAGAGTCGAGGGTCTATGTGGTCCTTCGGGACATATATGTATTCTTTGGAACATGTGTGAAGTCTGGTGAGACACATACTTGATCCTTGGCATATGTATATGATTCTTAAGGAATGATATGTGGTCCTTCGGGACATATATGTATTCTTTGGAACATGTGTGAAGTCTGGTGAGACACATACTTGATCCCTAGTATATGTATATGATTCTTAATGAATGATATGTGGTCCTTATAGACATTATTATATGGCACTACGGTGCAATTCTACGGGGCACTCCGGTGCAATTCTACGTGGCACTTCGGTGCAATTATATGAGCTGTGGTGACAGCATTAGTGCACAACCTCTATGTACTCACATATCTTTAGTTCTCACATGAGTATCATGGGCTATTAAATAGATAATATTAATAAAGTGATAGGATAATATGTTTGTTCCCTTGTGGAATTTCATGTGTGATATTGATTGTACAAATGGTATCTTATAAGACTATATGATGAAAGGAATCAATGATAGTGATAAAATAAGAAAGAAATGAAGATGATAATATAATTGATTGGGTGTACGTGTTTTATGATAATATATATATATGGTTTACATGACATGGTATGTGTATGTGCAATTGGTTATGGTATATGTTATATGATATGGACATAAGAGATCATAGGAACATGAGATAAGATATATGAATGATAATGACATATATGTATGCATATATTCGTTACATGTAAAAGTATGAGTGGTATGAAATGATAGTAAGAATTGTTTAGGTATGATTATTAGTTACCGTTTACCTTATATGTTTATATGCCTCACTAATTCTTTGACTTAGCGTGTAAGTGATTTACACGTAGGTTTCGAGAAGAGAAAAGAGCAATTTGGAGCAAGAAAGGTCAGTTCTCCTTACTAAAGGTCATATCAGAAAAGATGTGAATAATATGTATTTTATTATATAAAGTTCTAGTTGGCATGTTTTCAAAAGAATCTATTGTTTAAGCTATGAACTGTTTTATAAATGTTTCGAATAGTTATATGGAAATAATAAGTGAAAGATACATGCTCTGATTGGTTTTGTAATAATGAAAATGTCTTTTATGTAAACGAGTCATTTATATGTTATAAAAGTTTTAAATTACTCACTATTTTATACGAATAAATGTTTGAAAAGTCAATGTGACACTTCGGACTCGTATCCGGGTCGGATACGGGTTGGGGGTGTTACATTATGTGTGATGTCCCCCGGCGTCAGACTATTCATATCAATACCTATCATGTTTGAGGGGACGCAACAATGTGGTGAAAGCGCTTCTCGTTGGATGCAACTTTTCTTTTTATCAGAAAATAGGTTATAATTTCCCTATTATGTGTGATGTCCCCCGGTGTGGGACTATTCATATCAACACCTATCATGTTTGAGGGGACGCAACAATGTGGTGAAAGTGCTTCTTGTGAAACACACATTTCCTTTTTTTTCCAGAAAATAAGTTATAATTTCCCTATTATGTGTAATGCCCCCCAACGTGGGACTATTCATATTAACATCTATCATGTTTGAGGGGATGCAACAATGTGGTGAAAGTGCTTCTTGAAGGACGCATATTTCTTTTTTGTTAGAAAATAGGTTATAATTGCCCTATTATGTGTGATGTCCCCAGACGTGGGACTATTCGTATCAACACTTATCATGTTTGAGAGGACGCAACAATGTGGTGAAAGCGCTTCTTGTGGGATGCATATTTCCTTTTTGTCAGAGAATATGTTATAATTACCCTATTATGTGTGATGTCCCCCGACGTAGGACTGTTCATATCAACACCTATCATGTTTAAGGGGACGCAACAATATGGTGAAAACGCTTCTTGTGGGATGCACCTTTCCTTTTTTGTCAAGTTATAATTGCCCTATTATGTGTGATGTCTCCCGGTAGGCCAGTATTCACGTCAACACCTATTATTCGTTATAGGATTAGAAGTTGTTCAAATACCAAAATTTGTTTGAAAAGTTAATACAAATTTATTCATTCAAAAATGAATAAGTCATTAGAATATATTAAATATTGTTTATAATATATTAATTATTATTTAAAGTTAAAAAGTGAAATTTGCTACTCATTCTACTCCAAAATTAAGTCTTATTGTGGAAATATTTTTGAAATAATTTTTACAAAGCAATGTAATTTAAGTTTCAATTGTAATGTCACTTTCTATGTGAACTTTAATTGGAATATGAAGTTGACTTTGAATTTCGAATACAATTTTAAATTTTAATTGGAATATTAAGTTGAATTTGGATTTGCATTTTAAAAACATTTAACAAACATTTAATGTTGAATTTGAATTTAAATTTTAAAAACATTGTTGTAACAACCATTAAACATTTAAATAACATTACAAAATTACATAAAATTTTGAAATACAACTATTAATATATGTGATTGGATCAACAATGTCGTCTTCTAGAATGAGTTCCACATGACGGTGGTTGTCTATTTCACTAAGGATTTCTTCGTATAACTTTATCTTCATTCTCATCATCTTCACTATCATCATCATCATCGACATTTTGTTCATTTGGCATGGATGACGATGAAGGGGATGAATAAAATAACGACCATGGATGAGTGTTGCTAACAATCCCACCGCTCAAAGAGAATTGAGAAAACTGTAAAAATATTGGCATTGATGTCTGTGATCCATATGGAGGTGAAGGTGTTTGTGGAGGAAGAGCACCACCTGTAACACCCCAACCCGTACCCGATCCTGATACGAGTCCGAGATGTCACATTAACTTTTAAAAACGATATTCTTACAAAATATCAAAACATTTGAACTCATTTTAAGAAAATACGATCATATATTATTGAATTGTGTTTATTATAAATTTTTTACGCAAAATATATTTATGAACAGTAAAATACGGTATGAACATTACCGTATGAACAGTACTATGAACAGTAATGAACAGTTTTAAAATTACCTCGATAATAACGGGAATACATATGGCTCATTAACGATCGGGCATAAGAAAAGCATGCGGAACCACGCCTATAATTCATTGCACGACACATTTCTCTAAAGAGAAATGTCAAAACTGATGTGCCCCAACTGTATCTTCCTGTTTCATCAAAACCAATAAGATGCCGCAACCACATACAATGCACCTGGTTGCAAGATTTATCGGGCATCAATATTCCTCCAATGATTCGTAGTATATATGCCCGAGCACATGCCTTTGATTCATCCTCAGAAGTATTTTCATTCAAAACTTCAAAATTGGCTTTTAGCCATGATAAAGATATTCGACATCCATTGAAATCTGGCGGAGAAGCTCCAAGATACTCCATGCATAGTGAATGTCAATCACCGTCGGCCAAACCACACATAATATTTCCATCAACGGGAAGCCTCAAATGCATTGAGACATCCTCCAGTGTAATTGTACATTCTCCACATGGAAGATGAAATGTGCGTGTCTTCGGTTTAGACCTCTCAATTAATGTGGAAATTAGGGTGGGTTCGATTTTGCAACCGCCAACAACTTTCGCAATATACCCGAACCTGACGGAAGACAGATACGGTCAAATATATATTGGTGTCGGTATTTTCGTATTTCGAATAAATGTCTCCAAAATACGATAATTTTCCTAATTAATAAACATTCAAAAAATTTAAAATTAATATAAATTCATGATAACTTTAAATTAAAAAAAATATAAACATTTACATAAATTTTAAAAAAAATATTACCATATCACTAAAAATGTCTTGAGATATGGTTTGTATTTAATCGCATCAGCATCTCGCTTTCCATTATAGCTATAGGCAAACAAATATAATTAGCACAAATAATTAATTAATAAATTTAAATAAATAATAATTATATAAATATTATTTTAATAAAAATATAACATTATTTTTTTAAAAAACTATTTATAAAAAATATATAACAACTATTTTTTAAAAAAAATATACTAATTTAAAAATAAATTTCTTACCAACTACTAAGAAATTTTTAACTCAAATAAGAGATGAATTTGAGTTATATTAAAGATAAAGAATTGTTTTGGTGTGAAGAATGGGGGTTAAAGGAGTTTATATAAGAGAGGAGGATGGTGTTTAGGTGGGGAAAACAGGTGGGAATTAAATACATATTAATGAAAGGAGCTTCCCCTGCAATGCTCCTTCCCACATGTCACTGAATCCCGCGAAGGCGCCCCCTGCAAAGCGCCTTAGTCGCGTGGCATTCCAGTCAGCAGAAACCCATGTAAGGCGCGTTCCCTCCAAAGCGCCTTACCCGTGTGGCATCCCAATCAGCAGAAATCCCGTTAAAGCGCGTTCCCGGGAGAGCACCTTATTGCCACATCAGGCGAAAGGGTGTTACTTTGGGAAATATTGGACAAACAGTGTTATATCAGGCATATTAGGATTATAGGGTGATATTTAGGTTGATTCGCCCTTACCCTCACATATAGGTGCTTTGACATCTAATATGTTTTACCAAGAGACAAAACTCTTTTAGAGACGATTTTTAATGCAAATAAACCATTAGTTTTATTAAAAATTATTTGAAATTATAATAAAAATTATAAATTAAATATATAATATTTTCTTATAATCATTGATACAATAAACTAGTCATTCGATATCATACAAGAAAAATGTTGAAACTCATCCAAAAAATTCAAACAAAAAATAAATATGAACAAATTTGATTGTATCAACAAACGACCCACAACATGAGATTAAACTAATGAAAAACTACGACAACTGTAAATTAGAATTGAATATCGTGAGAAAATTATGTAAGAACACAAATCATGTATCCAAATCCAATATGAGTGTCCAAAACATTGAAGATCAACATGATTACAAATAAGCGTTATCTTGGTCAGTCAAGGCAGCATCAAATCAAACACTGAAAAAATAAACCAAAAAAATGGTTAAACAATTGAAATGTGACATAAACACAAAGGAAAACATGTTATAAAAGCACAATTATCAAAAACAAAAAATAATAAATGAGTAACAAAGAATACATATGGTTGGCGCCCAACACTAAAACTGGTGTTGCTTATTGTCGAATAAAATAAACAAGAAAAAACGATAATCTTTAGAGTTTGGAGAAGAAAAAAAGGAAAAGCGACTAACCCTAAAAAAATTAAAATGATACATAAAACATTTTAAATTATAAAAAAATCTAGAAAATATAGGTTATTTTTTAATATTAAATAAAACGTGTTGGATGCTAAATTAGAAAATAATTTCTGAAAAATGAAAACAAGAATAAGTGAAAATATGAAAACATAAAAAAATATGTTTTCAATATTTTCTTTAAAATTATTTTTAGAAATTTGAAAAATAGAAAAACATAAGATTTAGATTTTTAACTTAATTTACACTATTCTAATCTTTTAATAAAAAGGATTAGAACACTTTTTCTTGTTTATTAATAAAAAGTTAAATGATATGGAATCAAATCATATTATATTCAATATGAGATTGAATATTAGTAATAATTATAAAATGATTCTGCCAAGTTAAATGATATAAAACTCAATCCATGATTTAATATTAAAACATGTTTTAAAACTTTAAATTCTAATATAGTTAAAAAAATAATCAATTTCCATGACAATTCAAACATTTTTATTATCATTTGTGTTTGTGAATTATTTGTTTGTATTAATATTAAATATACTAATATTCTATAATTTATAAGTATTTTTAGTAAATTAAACATCAATATATAAGAAATAAGTTTTATTTCTAATAATATATTATTATTTAATTTATTGAAACATTAATATATTATTTCTAACAACCAGTTGGTCTAGTGTGATAAGGTACTAGGTCTCTTAAGTAAGATCAGTAATTCAAATAATGACATTTGCGAATAGAGCAAACTGGGTTGTGAGGGTCACTCTCGCATCTGCAGTACCTGATCTTGATTAGTCGGTCAATAGATAGAATACTAGTGATTAATTTAAAAAATATATTAAATATTTATATATATATATATATATAATATTAAGAAATGATAACAGGTTTAGATGCCCAAAATGAATAAATAGTTTAGGTTAGATTTTGGACACGTCTCTGTTCCTGCTAAATGATCCAGCCACGTGTCCATGTATACTTCCATTCATTTGTGGCAGCAACCAAGTGCCGAGAAGTATCTAAATGAGATACGGTTTAAATATTTTAATTATGTAAATAGTATTTAATATTTTATGACATTCTTTATAATGAGAAGCTTTACAATACGATACCTTTAATATAATGTAAAAAAAGTGTTATCGATTTTATTATTATTTAAATAATAAAATTGATAAAAAATTAATTAAAATATTATTATATTTTTATTTAAAATATTAATATTTTTTAATATTTTTGATAAAGTGTTCAATAATAACAAAATCGGTAAAAAAATAATAAAACTAATAGAAATAATAATATTTCTGATAATTTTTTATCGGTTTTATTATTTAAATAATAACAAAATCAGTGCCTTTTTTAGCCATATTAAGGCTGATGCACGTGATCATTTCCCCTTTATAATCTTTAAATAATATAATTTAGAACAAATAATAAATTTTTATTTTGAAAAGATAATATGCAGATTTTTTTTACTATAAATATAAATAATCAAGATTAAAATTAAATACAAATATAAGCTTAAATAATTTTATATTTGTCTTAAATTAATTTCAAATATAAAAATAAATCAAATTCGAACATAAAATCTCATATGATAAGCAGTAGTAACAGTATATGAGGGATGACAAAATCTCATATCATTATCCCTGCACTTCAATTTTCAGGAAACCGGTAACTAAATGTATTCCATTTTGTCGAAAACTGAACATATTCTTCAATTGTAGGAGAATAATTAGAGAAGTCATTTTTTATGATTTTTTTATTAATATGAAATAATTAAAATGTAATATTTGTTCAAAATATTTCTTAATCATTAATGATATACGTCCAATAAATATAATTATTTTAATTTGAAACTTTTAAAATAAACAATTATTTTTATCACTAAAGTCACTTGATGATTATAAAACTGTTAAATTTTAGATTATCTAAAAGAAGTGATATGGATACGATCTCTATCACTAAACAAAAACAAAGCAACTCATTTTTTGTGAAACAAATATGTCCAAGACTAGGCCTGTAAATGAATTGAACGTTCAGCGAACCGTTCATGAACCGTGCGGTGGAAAGTTCGTTTATGTGCGTTTATTTATTAAATGAACGAACATGAACAAGATTTTGTGTTCGTTTAATTAAATGAACGAACATGAACATAGGTCTCGTTCGTTCATTTACGTTCGTGAACGTTCGGTTATGTTCGTTCGGTTATGTTCGTTTATGTTCGTTCAATTATGTTCGTTTATGTTCTTTCATTTATGTTTAACCCAATCTTCTTAAATCAATTTTGGTGACCAATTTGTAAGTATCTTAAAAATATTAATTAATCTGATATTCTGATGACCAACTCTATAATTATCCCAATTTATTTGGAAACGATCGCTGAAAGCTTCAAAACAATTTATATTATAATGCAATCTGAAGTTTTACAGGTTTGTTTTCATCTCTTTCTCTGTTTTATTTGGCTTAATAGTTGATATGTAAAGTTATTGCGGGTATCATTACATCTAAAACTCAAGAAAACATCATACTTCTTTCTAGAAATAGATGGGAAGATAAAGGTAACAATCGGAAGTATATGAGCATCAATAAAGAGAAAAATATATAGAATTTGCCAGAAAACAAAACAAAGGTTTCTATGCAATTTCTGAAAAAGAGTATAATAGCGGAAGTAATGAGTTTTACAGGAAGAACCCATTAATAAGTAGAAAAAACACTTTGACAATGAACTTTTGTTTTCATAGTTCTTGTGTGACCTTTAGTTGTGGAGTACACTTTAGGTACGTTAAAATTTTGAATGGTGGTTTAGCAATAATATCAGTTACGATATGTAGCATCGAAGGGATTTCGGATCTATGTTATTGTCTTGTAGTCCAATTTGTACCGTTCGAAATCTTCATGCTGTTAAATTTTCTACTCTGCCAACGGAAATGACTATTATTAACAAACCTCACTAAATTCTGACATTAATGTCACAAAACTTTTAGCCGGCAAATTTATTAGAATAACGTAGTGTAAAATGATTGTTCATATGTAATCATGGACCACTAAGATAAATGTTATAGCGTTAAATTAAAGTCGCGTGAATCATTTAATATTTTTAAAAGATCGATCGAAATATTTGATATCTTCAAACATTTCATCATTGCTAATAAGTTCTTACGCTATTTATCACTGTAGATTTGGTTGATTTGCATTGTCGACTATTTTTCATGAAAGAACAATAGAAGGTAGGGTCTCCAACGTTGATGTTCGTTTATGTTCGTGTTCATTTATGTTCATGTTCGTTTATGTTCGTGTTCGTTTATGTTCGTTTATTTATTAAATGAACGAACATGAACAAGTTATATTCCTTAATAAACGAACATGAACAAAAAAAAATTTGTTCGTTTATGTTCGTTTATTTATTAAATGAACGAACATGAACATACCTCCGTTCGTGTGCATTCGGATCGTTTACAGGCCTATCCAAGACATTTATAAGCTTAATGATTCCTATTGTTTAGCATATGTTCCACAAAATTTTGACTTTTTTCTAGTTTCTAAAATTGGGCTATCATCCGTTGTTGACGTGTGATTCATGGTATATTGGCAATTATAAATAAAGAGAAACCTTATATCATTCTTGGAATATTATACGATTTGATATGGTTGTCCCTTGTTCCCATATGTAATGGGGTAAGGGGGAGGTAAGATAGTAGGCTGCCCCCAACACTAGGTGAGAGCAACTTCCGTAGGAGACCTCCAAATTATGAAATGCTCTCCATGGGACTCGATCCCACGACCTCAAGGTTAAAAACCTTGTGCTCTACCAACTGAGCTGGATGGTCATTTTTAATATTTGATATATGAGTTTAATTTTAATATTTAATTTGATACTTGAATTTGATTTAAGGTTAAATATAATACTCGGATCAAATAATGTAATAAATCTTTGATACGTATGTTTTAAGTAAAAATATATATATTAAATAGGGATGGGAAAATTAAGTATAAATTAAATATTAAATTCAAAATTAAATATTAAATTCAAAATCAAATATTTAAATGAGATTAAAAATACTTCAAGTATCAAAGTGAAAAAGCTCAAGTATGAAAATAAATATTAAAACTAAACTCAATTTGTATCACCCGCCGTATCCCTTGAAATCGTATTCATAAAATCATGATGTGTTACAATTATCTTCTAGCTCATACAAAGTGTTATCATCAACCATTAACCATTTTCAAGGTGATATCTTGATTAGGGATAAATTTGAAACTTTTCAAAAGTTTAGGGATTAAAGAGTAATTATTTTAATTTAAGGAACTAACTTGTACTAAAATCTATTTATCTCATTATTAATTATTCAATTGTGACATTAACCAAGTTAATACACTTTTATAATTCCTTAAAGACCATTTATTACTTATTAGACCGTATTAGGGACCAAACAATAAAGTTTCATAATTTTAAAATTTAAAGATTAATTTCGCACTTTTATTATGAGGAGTTTTGAAACTAGGGGAAGGAGTTTCGAAATTCTACCTCCGAATTTTGAAACTAGTCCCGAAGTTTTAAAATAACAAAATTTACTATAATTGTAAGTATTGAAACCAGCAACGGAGTTTCAAAACTCTCCTGCTGAAGTTTCGAAATTAGACCAAATTTCAAAATTTATTCATCAAGCAACCCCATTTAACTATCTTATTAAAAAAAACATTATAGGCCATTCAAGCATTTAAGAATACACCCAATATGCACTTGTTTACCAACATACCCAAATGTGTGAATGTAACTAAACATATACCCTTATAGCACATGCATTTGAAATGCATTGTACTAGTAAACCTTCAATTCATTTATCAAATTTACTTCGCACAATTTCATTTAAACTTACCATATAAAATCATATGAACTCAAGCATATTTAGTGTCATTATTTAGCTATACTTGATACTAACAAGCATTCACAATCCATACCATTCTATAACTTAGTACTAGTTATTAAGTACATGGAACATTAAACACTTATCGAAACATCACTCTATTTCACACTTAAGCATGATCTACCAATTTAACTTTTTATAATTATCTCGAACTTAAACCATTTAACATCATTCAACGGCCTAAACTTTACATGTAACATCATTAACCTTGTATTCATCTATACGGCATAACTTCATATTTATTCACACTTATAAGCACATCTAATAGATCAAGACACATATGCCACCATCTAAGAGTTAAGTAAAAGAACATTTATAATGTTTAGTGCGGAAGTGACTTGCAACACCTAAAACATTTACACCATTCCTTTTGGCTTAACCCACAACGAGTTATGTGAGTTAATCCCCAAAATAACTTGCCTGAGCTGCAAAATCCATATTTCAGGGCTCTCCTATTAGATATCTCAGTATAGTGTTCCATTGGATGCTAATTCTAGTAGTTCTAATCTTTATGATTTTCATGGAAATTCCACCTTTGAAGCATGCATGCCTGTGAATTTTACGCAGTTGATAGATAAAATGTTTCAGGATATAAATGGGAAAAAGAACAAATCTAATAATTAATATACTAACTAATAGTCTACTGCTAGCCTATCTGAGATAACAGCTTTGTTAGTTCACATGTACTTCTCGATAGCTTCCCCGGTCTTAATCTGGTTGATTATTGGAAGAACGTCTATGGATCAAGATTCAAATTTAATTATCTCAAGGATTAATCATTTCAGCTGAGGTGTGAATGTGGCAGTTGAATTTCTCATATGTTTAAAAGTGTTTCACATGTTTATGTTTCCTTTGTATAGTTTTTTTTGTATATTTGTATCTTCTTTTTTTTACTTTCCAACAATTTTAGGTTCTATCCGTGAAAGTTACACAAAGCCTGGTCTAACTGCTAGTAATGATGAGCATAGTTTCTTGAAAACTCTTCTTGTAAGTCAATGACCAGACCTGATCTCTGGGTAGAAAAATAACAAACATGTTCATTTCTTACTTCCAACTCTTGATTTCACTCTTCAAAATCCAAGTGTAACATGCCACACAAAAATGAAAGAGGGTGAATCTTTTTTCATCAAAACCTTTGCTTCTACCGTTAATATATGTCATCAGATGAAGAATCGAATCTTTTACCTAGTAGATGGTAATTTGTAAGTAGCTCTAGCTAGCCATTTATTTTTATTTTTATTTTTATTTTGCAGAGAAAGAGTATGTCAGAGAAGATCTAGGATGCATTATTGGCATCCATTTAATGTTCGAGATTAACTCGTAGAATTCATCCTGGGATAATTTGGGAGTGATGATGAGGTGGTGGATGGTAGGCTTAGAGTCGAGCATTGAAGAGAAGATTCGGTTGAGAAAAAGAGAGGAGAGGAAGAGCGGAGGAAAAGAAGATGACGTTCAATTTTTTAACGATTAAGGGTAGCGATAATAATAAAAGTGAATTAAAAAGGTTTTATGACTATTTTACAAGTTTTAAAAGTTTGGTGGCCAAAATATAAGTTCCTTAAAAGTTTAGTAACCATTCATATAGTTTTTGATGGGAAAGAGATCACTCTGGGTTGTCTGGATCAGGGTGTATATTCTTAAAGGGTCTAATTTTTGACAATTAAGGTGTAATATTAATGTCAGTTGGATCCTTAAAACTCTGCTTGACCTTAAGGGAGAAGCTCAAGCTTTGTTTACAGCGAATGATCTTAGAAGGATAAAGGTAAAGTGGATATGGGATGTTATTTCTTGTATTGGTGGAAAAGTTGCTTGGCATAAGGTGATATAATTTCCTCTTCATATCTCTAAATATGCTATAATCTACTGGATGACGATCTTGGGGAGATTTCTTACTAGAAAAAAGCATTACGCATGGGGTTGGAGGTGAATAGTTAGTGTGAAACTTATGTCAATAGTTTAGAGAGAAGGGAACATCTCTTCTTCGAATGTCCTTTCTATAGGGATATTTGGTCAACCATCTTGAGCTGATGCAATATTTGTAGACGAGTGTTGAGTTAGGACGATGAGCTAGCTTGGGCTACTCGTTACCTTAAATTCTGGTTGTAATTAAGGATTAGGATAAAGTTTGGGGGTAGAAAAATTAATAGGAACGATATTATAAATAGTCAACTCTGTTCTAGGTGGGGTATTCATTAGAGTATCCGATTTCTTTGGATAATAAAATGCACAATTTGTTTAAAAATATGTTCAAACTATACCTAAAATTAACTTTAGGTGTCTAAAGAATTTTTCGATCAAAATATGTGTATAATGTTTCCAATGTTCAATTTTAGATGTCTAGACTAATATCATCATTAAATTCAGTCATTATTTGACACGTATCACATTTATAGAATTTTAAATTTTTTTTATTTAAAAAACACTTTAAAATATTATTTTTTAAAACCCCTAAAATTGCAAAAAATTCTAATATTCTTAAAAACCCTAATTTCAACCCCTTTATCATCGTCAACTTTCAACCTGTCGAAATTCCAATGGCGTGTAACCGAGCATACACCCAAAGGTCAAAACCCCCTGCTCCAACCCCTAATTGCAACGATAATCGGCGATTGCAACATGGAGAAACCCTTTCGATCGGTTGCAGATTCTTGCATTTACACTATAATATGATGTTCGGTCGATCGTCAAACTAAAAGGTTTCAGTCGTTGGGTGTGTAACCCCCTAGACCCGGCCTATGCGTTTCGACTAAGTCTAGTGGATCACATTATGATTATTAAAGACAATTTCCGAAACCGTTATTTCATCAATATAAAATCACATTATAAATAACATGAAATTATAAACAAATTATACTATCAAAATCCAACTCGTAAATATAGTACCAATAAGTAATAAATTAATTTAAAACATGTCTTCAAATTCAAAATCACACTAAACCGAACAGTAATAGCAAAAGAGTCATCATTATAAAATCCGATATTTTAAAATAAGGTCCATGTCACCAAAATAAAATCAACTTGCAAAATAAAAACATTACAATCTGATTTACTTCAAGAGATATGTTGATCCTCCAAGTGCTCGAACCGAGGTATCTAACCAACAGTATCTGAAAGGGGGAAAACATTTTCGAAAGGTGAGCTAGGCTCAGTGTGTCCCAACATTTCCATAAAATCATAATAGGTACAAATCATAGTCCAGTAAATCTCACAAATTCATAAAAGAGTTTAACTTTTGAAAATCATAGTTTAAACCTTTTTCTGGTACACCATCAGTAGTTCCCAAAATTATTTTCCATATAGCTTACTTTATGCACATAGCAAAAAGAAAGCCGACTTAAGGATAGGCTATGAAGCTTGTATCCTTAAGCCCAAGTCAATAAGTCCATATAGCTTACCCTAAGCACACAGCAAAGGAAAGCCGACCTAATGAAACATCTTGGGGCCCTCAAGAGTCACATTAGGCCCATTTAGCTTGATCAGAGCTATTCCATCGTAATTCAATTCCAAAATTCAATTGCACCGTGACATAAATTCCATAAATCCAAAAACATGGTAATCATATACCATTTCAAAACAAAAATTAGATAGCAGCCATATTCCATAAATTGTCACATTAAATTGGTGCATCCATAAAACAATAACCAATGAATTCGGTGTACCACATATTAAAACCAATAAAACAGTTTAGTAATAAGTAGGGAACACACCTCGACAATAGGTTCAAATAGAAAATCTATTGATTGCTGGTTTCACCACGCTCTACTACAGTTTTCGAACCTATTTTACAATAACACTATATTACTTATGAGTAATATAAATAGATCTCTAAAATCATAAAATTTACGGGTCTTACGGGTGAATACTGGCACACGTGGTTTAACTGATCTAGAAGAGATGGGTCGAGCTGTCGAACGATCCGGAGAGTCTCTTGTACCTTCAAACAATAATAATTTATCAGTCTCAAATCCTATTTAATTGTTCAAAGCTAAACTTCTTAAGTATATAAGCATTTTTCGGGTTTGACTATCAATTTGGGGTATTTCGAGTCTGAATTTGGCCAAACGGATTGCGGAATCGGAATCAGGGCATCGAAAAACATAAAGTATGACCTTCCGAAAATTCAAATTCTTGGTCAAAGTCAAAGTCAACCACTTTGACCGTCGATTTGGAGGCCTTCGGGTTCGAATTTGACAAAACAGACTTCGGAAACGGATTCGGGACGTCGAAAACTATCAGAATAGGTATACTCGGAAAAGATTAACGGTCGTTTAATGCTCGGTCAAAGCCATTTTAAGTTTTGGTCAAAGGAAGTCAACGGTCAACAGTCAACGGTCGGGTCGGGTCGGGTCAACGGTCGGGTCGGGTTGGTTGGGTAGGGTCAGACCGGTCAAACCGGTTTCCAGCAGCGTCTACTCTCCCTGCGGCGGCGCGTGTGGCGCGTGAGGCCACCTCCGGGGGCCCTAAAAATCCTGGAAAACTTTCTAAAAATTATTTTGAGCGATTTCGAGATACTTACAACGATCGGTTCAAATTTTTGAACGGCGGAGAGCTCGATTTCAACTCGGCCGAATCTTTGACTGCTCTACCTCCTCACGCGCCGCCGTCGACGGCGAACAAGGTTGACACCGGCTGACTCGAAACGACACAAGGAACACGATGGTGCAAGAGGTGTCGTAAACGGAGCAACGATCGGCGGTGAATTTAAGATTTTCCCGGCGATAGAGCTAAAAAAAACGTCGATACTTTAACTGGAAATTCCCGACGTTTGGCCGCGTTTCGCTTCAATTAAATTGAAGGGTTTGTTCCTCGCTCGATGATGAACACAACGGTGGTTTCAAAACGACGATCAGAATTCGGACGGCGTCTGGATCTGGGTCGGAAACGAACATAGGGGAAAGGAAATTTGGGGTGGTGGTTTTCTGTTTTGAATCAGAAAACCACCCACGCATATAACATATATAACCAAAATTCACCTAATTTTATTGGGTAAATTCAGAGCTTAGTCCCTGAATTTTCTTTAACTCTAACTCAAGCTCCAAATTTTAAACTCTCTCAATTTAGTCCCTAATTTTCACCAATTTTTACAATTAACCTCCAATTTCAATTAAATATTATTTTTGTAAAAAAATTCGGATTGTTACAGGGTGGTTGGTAGATCATACAACATTTGGGTGGTCAATCAATTAATGACATTAATGGTGACGGAAGATGTTAAAGGATTGAAATTAGGGCTTTAAGAGATTTTGAGCTTTTTCTTTTGTAATTTTATAAAATTTGGGGTTTTTCTTAAAAATTATAATTTTAAGTTTTTTAATATAAATTAAAATTTTAAATTTTTTATAAAGACGACACGTGTCAATTAACGTCCCAATTTAATGCTGATGACGGTCTAGATGTCTAAAAATGCAATAATGAAAACGATAGACATATATTTTAAGCGAAAAATTCTTTAGACACTAAGCTTAATTTTAAGTATAAATTTAATTTTTGTATTGAGTCTAATTATAAAAATTAACTAAATTGACTATATATCTGGATGTAAGTTAAAAAATAAATTACACATTTAATCTAATATATTTCAATTGATTTAAAGTTTAAATATAATAAATTATATATTTAAATCCAAATTTATTTATAAATGTGATCTAATTAATTGTATATTTCATCTAATGAATATTACAATTAATCGTCTAATAATAAATTATATATTTAATCTAATGAGTTGCATGAATTGATATTAAATTTACAAGTATTGATCAGTTTCAATTAATATAATTATGAACTTAATCAGATAAATTGTATAATAAAATACCTTCATTGATCGAATTGAATCGATATAAATATAAAAGTAATTAAATTAAGTTTATTTATATCAATTTACAAGTATAGATGATTGCCACTTAGTTATTAATTGAAATAAATTATGTATATTATAGTTAATGATATGTATTTTAATATGTTATTATATTATCTAATGCTATATTAAAATATAATATGTAAGTGATTATGTTAACACGAATGCTATAATAGTAATACATGTAAAATGAAAATTATGTTAACTAAATATTATTTATTTAAATATTTTATGTAATTTATATGGTACATTATAGTTACATTATATGATTTCTATATAATTAAAACAACTATAATATGTATAAAATCATAAAAAATAAAAAATAGAAATAAATTACAATGTTTATATTAAGAAAACAGAAAATAAATATTTAAATAAAAAATATAAGTCATAAAGAAAAACTATTTGTATAAAAAATGAAATTATAACATAATTATATCTATGAATATGATTTAAATGATAATGACGAATGTGTGATGAACTAAATTTTAAATAAAAATTATGTTATCAAAGTATTTATAAGGGTATTGTTTAAATAATATTGGTATCTATTATCTAACTTATTGATTGAACAATTTAAATTGAGTATATCATAAGTACACTATGAAATCGAACATTCTAATTCAGTTTATTTTATTTTTAATATCATAATTCAAACTTTTAATATTATTTAAAGAATCCGATATCTGCTCATATTAAACCTGCTAATCTTTATTTAATACTTACAAGAATATTTTAAAACATTCAATACTTCAATTGCACGACCTTGTATATTTTTGATACGTTTCTCGATGAAATTTTCCCCATAAACTAAAAAAAGAACCCAAAGAGAAGGGCAAGGAAATCCAAGTGTCTTGAACTCATGAAAACAAAACTTTCTTTTAGATGCAACGGTGAGAGACTCGGAACTAAGCAGGAAACCGTCCAGAATGTTGGGTTCGGGGCTTTGACCAAAAGCCTAAAGAGTTAAAATTTTGTTGTAAGGAATAAAATAGTATACAAATTTTACACATACGACTACGAGGCAGTGCTGGTCTCCCACCATGCACCACCAGCTCACATGAACAAACCCACGAGAATCCCAAGTTGTTAAAGTGCATTTTTTTTAATAAATGCAACCGTGTTTCAGTCCTCAGTACTTTTTAAACATCTAGGTCCCCACCAATTTCTTTCTTCTTCTTTTTCTTTTCTCCAAGCCATTGCCACCAACAAACATAACAGTGCAGTTCCATCAAACCATGCACTCCATGGAGAAAAAACAAGATTGCAATTTGAAAATTGGCAGGCTCATGTTTGAATTACTCCATATACATTGTTGAAAATCAAATACTACAGAAAATCTCCCAAAAGAAAACTAACAAGAAGAAAAAAAATTCTCCCCAAAAAAAACTCGGTCAAAAGAGATTAGCCCAAATTCCTCACCGAAATTGAGAAGAAAGGAAGAAGAATTATAACATACCTGGGATTACCAATCTTTCCATTTTAGCTCAGTAATCTTCAATGGCGTGTTAAATCAAATATGGAAGTTTTTAATAATCAGGCATGAACTGACTCATCTTCCCTTCTTCATCTGCCATCTTTTCCTCTGTAATTTTCAACCAAATACAAACTCCAGTAAAGCTAAGCACCAAACTAGCAAGTCCACTTCCCAATCCGATTCCAACAATGGCTAAAACAGACAAGCCTTTGCTTTTCATAGGTGGTAAAGGGTATCCATAAAGACCCTTGTTTCCTTCAAAAGAAGTAACATTGAACCTCGGCAAGTTCCCACTTCTGTTCCCTAAAGATGCTGGTATTTGCCCTGAAAACTTGTTTTTAGAGACGTCGAAAGCTGACAAGCGTGCCAGAAGGCCTAATTCTTGAGGGATCTGACCGGTAAGCAAATTGTCGTGAAGATCAATGACGTTTAAATAAGCACATAACGTAAGCTGCTGAGGGATCTCTCCTTCTAGACGATTTGATGAAAGATTTAACACGGCCAGGTTGACCAAGTACTGTAAATCTTGAGGGATGGGACCTGATATAGAGTTTGAAGACAAATCAAGCGACTGAAGATTGGTACAATTGGAGAGAAAAGGCGAGATAGAGCCTTGGAGAGAGAGGTTGGTAAGGGAAAGCTTGTAGATTCGACCGTTGTTACATGTGGCGCCAGGGAGATAAGAAGTGAAACCGCTGCAAGGCTTCGCAAAGGTGGATTTGGTCCAGTTTCGCAGGTTGTTTAAGGGGTCTTTCAAAGTTTGGCTTAAGTGAGTTAAACAAGACTCGTCGCTGGGATCTGGTGTAGCCAATGGAAGTGATACACAGGTTAGTAGGAAGAGAATTAAGAGAGCCATGAATGAAAGGAATTAGTATTTGATGAGCTCTAAAACCTTTCAACTTCTATTCTTGGATGTCTTGGCTATGAAGATGAAAACGTTGATAAACAAAGGGTAGAGGGGAAGAGAGAAGAAATGGTGGTGGGGTAAAAGGGGGTGGACTTCAAGAAGACGGGATTTGGTGAAAGAGTGTTTAATGAAATTGAAAGCTAAAGAGACACAGAATTGCCCAAGGAGTAATGGAAAAAGAGGCTTAACTATTCATATTCACTGTTACTTTTAGTTGTGTATAAAAATAATAATATGAATCCATTATTTAGTTTTAGTAGTAAAAAAATCATGTTCAATTTTAGTCATTTGATTCCATTGAATTTTCATCCATTTGAAAATGTTTCAGGGAAATATAGAAAACCTTTATGATTTATAAATTCTTAATTTGACGCAAATGATTGGTTTCAATTAGGATTAACTTAAATTTAGATGTTTGATAAATTTAAAAAATTATGTGTTAAAAGTAATTATAAAAAAATACTTGACTTTATTTTAAATTTTGTTTGATATTTCATTTGAAATTAAAGGTAGGATATTTACATAATTTAATAAATTTAAAATTTAAAAGATACAACAACAATAACAACAAAACTCAATTCCTATATGCAATTGGGTAAGGGGAGGTATGGTAATAGGATGCCCCCAACGTCAGGTTGAGAGTAGCTTTCGTGGAAGACCTCCGACAGTCAAGAAATTAAAAATATAGAAAAAAGGTAATGCATGTATAAATAAATACATAGTTGAACAATATTCATATGCAATCATTAATATCATTAATATTATATACGCGTCTGTAATGAGAAGTAAAACAATATTTAATATATTCTTCCTTAGGTGAGGTTGATCCTTATCTAACAATCATCATTTTCTCTTAGTTTACCAAAAAAACAATCATCATTTTCAATAAAAGTTTTATGATGTGATTTTCAATTTATTCTCGAGGTAAAATTTGAATTAAAAATATTCTTTTAAATTGAATATATTATTCATTAGGTGAAGTTAATCCTTATTTATTTATCATTAAATCTTCAAACTAATTAAATTATATTTATATTTAAATTAACTGAATTAAATTTTCAAAATTTGAACCAAGAGTAACAGGACAAATAGATATTTATAAATATACTTCAAACCTGAGTAATATATTGAATTTATATGAATTATTAATAAATAAATAAATAAATAAATAAATAAATAAATAAATAAATAAATAACAAATAATTATAACTGGTGTTAACCATCGACATACGATCTAAAGTAACCCAATAGAACCGATAATTTATATATTTAAAATATATTAAAAATGATAAATTTTAATTTAATTAAATTCTTCAATTCTGTTATAAATTTTAATAATTGATTAGCAATTAACAAAACCGTCTTAACTGTAGTTTTAACAAAGATGGAACACTAACCATAACAACATATATAAAGAGCTGATAAACTGAGCTTGGACTCTCAGAGTGTAACATGTTCACAGAGAGGGAAACAAAATCGCAGATAAACTAGCAAGGAACGTCAACTTTGAAGATAGACAAACCAGATTCATACAGGAACTCCTGCTGATATAAGCCACCTCTTGTATGAAGAGGGTAATTAGGATTAAGTAATTACATAGTTTTCATTTTCTTACCCAAAAAAAAATAAAGAAATTGAATTAACTAAAACCGATTTAATTAAATAAAACATCTAAATTAATCAGATAAAGTACATAAATGATCCCCAACTATAGTACATTATTTTGTTGAGCCCGACTGTTAAAAGTTACAAAATAAGTTTCCAATTATAGGGTGTTGCTTTGTTTAGTCTCATGACTATTAAAATTTATAAAATGACCACCCGACTATTCATATGTTCCAAACTCGTCATTTTCTATTAAAAAATTGATGGTTATCTAAGCTCTATATTAACCTATTGATTCAGATATGATAAAATATTATCTCATAACCGTTTGAGTTGTATTTTATCATATCATAGTCAACAGGTTAACGTCTAATTCATACAACCATTAATTTTTAACAAAAAAGATGAATTTGAAAACATATGAACAGTCGAGGTAACTATTTTGTAACTTTTAATAGTCGATGAACTCAAGAAAATAATGTCCTATATTCAGGGAATTTCTTTTTGTAATATTTAATAGTTAGAGGACTCAATAAAACAGTACCCTATGATCTCCGAACCATTTGTATACTTTACCTACATTAATTTTAATTGGCTTAAGCTCTTCCATAATTAAATGAAGTTTTTAAAAAAATATTATTTATTATCCTTGGCTCCAAAATGAAATAAATCAAATCTTTCTCTAAATAAAAACAAGAATTAACATTACCTAATTAGCTTGTGTGGTAACTAATGTGACACACTCCTTTATCATACATTTATTTCTATGATTTAATCACTATTGAAATCAATTACAAAATAAAAGAACATAGCGGAAAAAAATTATTAAGTGGTATTAGTGAATAAAGGGAATATTATTTTCTTTAAAAGTTATGAGTTCTAATAGTTATGTCTGCGAGATATGTATGTTGTCAATAACTAAGTAAAATTCTAAACCTATATTACCGTGTAATCAACTTAAATTATTTTTAAAAAAACATTGGAAAATGTTGTGCGGCTGAGGTGCTATGTAACCCATTACTTTGGTCATAAAAGATAGCAAAGTTTGGTAGTGGAAAGGGAAAAGCATTTATTGTTTTTTGGGCAAACACTAATAATTATAGCTTAGGCATGCCTAATTGGTGAGACCGAACAAAGCCAACGCATGCTTGTGAAGGGATATATCGCATTCATATCTTTTGTTATAATCACCCATCACCCATCATCCTCATCTCACATTACATTTGCCAATTTTGAAAAAATAACACTTTGTTTTTTTAAAGTGCCCTTTGTCCTAACTCATGTTGATTGCTTTGTTAGTCAATGTTTTTTAGCTCACGTATTCAAAACTAAACACTCTTATGTTGAGAGTATTGACACTAATAAGACGAAAATAATATATATTGAAATTTGATGATCGAATACTTAAATCAATTAAGATAACTTATCTAAATAGGGATAGAATGATATATATATATATATATATATATATATATATATATATATATATATATATATATATATATATATATATATATATAATTTTCCTACAAGTTGTATATATATAATTTAAATTATCATAATTATAAATAAAATATATGAATTTAAACTCATTATTTAAAATATTAAATTTCCCTACAAGTAAAAGCTTTAAAACTAATAGAACATTGATAACATATAATAGATATACATATATACACATATAATAGATAACATATATACACATTAATTTCAGAAGTTTTTTTTTTCTATAAGTTGAGTGTCAAACTATTATAATTTTGTTTTATTTTCTTCCTAAGAAATTCTGAGTGAAAGATTTATAATATCTATATTTATTCCATAATGTTACATATTAATACACATAATTGATAAATAAAATTAATATTTATTTTTTATAATTAACTTTTAAAATAAAATGTTTAATTCCGCTATTATATATAGGGATCCCTTTAGAGGCTATTTAAAAAGTTAGATGTTGGCTTGGCCGCAACAGCAAAAGTGACAATGGAGCCAAATGAATGCTTGCATACCAACAAGGTTTTATTCTTGCATTTCTTTCTCGTGACCAATTGAAACTGAGAGATTCCCCCAATGACCTATTATTTTATTTATTTTTGTTTTGTGTTGTAAATTATAAAAGCCTCGAAGTTAAGAGGATCAATAATTAATTTTAATGAAAGCCCCGATTAGTAACTTTAAACAAAAAGTGATAACCTAGACCAAGCTTGCATGGACAATCCCAGTAAAATTATACGAACTCCACCAGTCGCTGGATAAGATAGCCTTAATAATTCAAGATGAGAAAGTAGTTAAGTATTCTCTCTTTTAGAACAAAAAAGAAAAAAAAAAGCTGTGCAAGTTAAAAAATAAACTAAGGAATATAAAAAATCAAAAGAAACTTGGAAGAAAAGAAATTCAAGAAGAGATACAGATATTATGAAAGAAGGAATGGATGGATTGTTGTTCCCTTTGGTTCAGGAAGAATAAACAAAGACAATCAAAGAACTCTAACCAACCTTCAAGAAGAGCCAATAAAGATTATCAAAAGACTTTAACCTACCTTCTAAAGTAAAAGAGCTTTAGCACAGTGGCAGATTCATATAGTGTTTAGGGTAGGTAATAGTGCATCTTAAAAATCAAATTTTCTTTAACTAATTGTCTGTTTTATTAGTTGTCTCCATCTTGAAATTCTATGTGTACCCTTTTTCATATAAAAATTTTATATTATTAATATATATGCTCATTCTAAAAAATATTTTCAGATTCACCGCTACTTTAACAACTTAAATTGCGAGAAAGTTGCAAACATCACATCCTAAAGTCAAGATACTATCTAATCTTCAAAGAAAATAAAAACAAGATTTGAATATTAAAAGAAAATAAAACTCCATATTGAGTAATTTTATTCAAAGAAAAATATCCAAGATGCAACCCAATGGCTAACCATGTTGCTTATTTATAGGCAATGCTCTAAAACCCTAATACCTAATCCCTAAGAATCTTGCCATGTGTATTAAATTATATTAGGTTATTTCCTAGGCAATTTCTTTTACATGCGCACTATAAAATAAAAAGGAAACCTACAAAACATCAATTTACTTGTTCTTTAAGGGTAAGCAATCAGTCTATGTGCTTTTATTTATCATAGTTTGTTTCCGATTAAAGAAGAACAAGTCAAAGTTGCATTTCTTAGGCTCTTATAACCTAATAACAAGTTGATCTAACTAATATATTTTAAACATAGCAATTATTTTTCAGATAGTCCAATCCTAAGACAAGTCTATTATGAATCTAATCTTCTTATCTAAAGAAGAAAACCTCAATTCTGATACAATCCTTGGATACTTTTTTGAGTAAAATTTTAAAAGTATACCAATTGTGGAAGACAATGATATACCAACTTTTTGAACATAACATTGGTGGGATAAGCCACATTGAGGGTTCATTGGCAAGTATTAAATATCAAACAACCTCTTTGACTTGGACTTATGGTGGAATAATGCTGCCCACCGTACATTTCTTTTGGGTTTGTTTACTTAGCGATTTGCAAATCAATCTCAGTCAGAAAATAGTATAGCCTTCTTCTTTTCTGTTATTTTTCTGCCAACAATTCCACTTAAGACTTTTAAGCCGCCTTTAAAGTCAAAATACAAAGATGTTAATAATCGAGATTGTTCATCATATTTGTCTTCTAAATTAAGTTTATCTAAACTTATTTAGTGAATTCAGTGGTAAAAATAAATGTTATTTTCCTTAGAAGACATGAGTTCAAGCAATTATATTTGTGAAGTGTGTGCATTATCAATATGTTAAAAAAATCTGAATATATACTTTTTTATAATCACTTCGAACAATTTACAAAAATTTATCTAATTGATAAGACTCCAATGGTTAGACTTGGGAAAGTGAAAAGAATTGTTGTTTCAATGTGCAAGTCCAAAGGAAACTGTTGAATTTTTTTTATAACTGGTTTGGTCAGGATTCTTTATGGGTAGCCTAAAATGTTCGTTCTGTAGGAGAACCATCTCGTTTTATCAATGGGCTTTTGGATTTTTTTATAGACTTTCTCTAGGGTAAGCCTTAATTTTCAAAAGCCTTAATATACAAATAACCCTCGAAGTATGCCATGGGTTAATTTTAAATACCTAAAATATTTTTTTGTTAAGAATTGTTATCATTATTTCTATTTTTCATCCCACACCTTAACTGATGATATATGGTACACTTATATAAGGTCATGTGATACTATCATAGAATATCGTGTGGTAAAAATAAAATATTCAAAAGTTATAAGAATTTAAAAAAAATGTTTAAAATTAAAAAATTAAAAATCATATTATTTTAAAAATATTTGATATTTTTAAATATTTTTATTTTTATTTTTTTTGGGTTTTCAATTGAAAAAAGTAAAAAGAATAAAGGAAAAAATATATAAAAATTCAAAGTTTCTCAAATATATATTTTTAAAATTCATATTATTTTTAAATATATTTATAATTTTTCATTTTTTTTATCATGTGACACTACTAGAATATATCATATGGCGTTCTCTTTGATTGTCATATCATCAATATGGATAAAAATGAGAGGGGTGAAAGTGAAAATATTAGGAGAAAAATTAATCAAAAATAATTTAAGATAAAAATTAATAGAACCATATTTCAGGTGTGATTTTATAATTAATCCTTTTGAAAAAAAATATTCCCTTTTCCTTTTCATTGTGTTGTAAGATGCTTGTCTGGTGATATTATTTTTCGAGTGGTGCGTGATCTTATGTTTTAACATAAAATCCAGGCCTAAGATGGCATAAAAGATTAAGCATTAATGGACATGTAGAATACCGTGTGATCCAAAGTTACCATATGGATCGTTTAGTGTACTTTGTTTCTAAAGGATAATGACTTTGCTCAAATTTGACTTTTATATTGAACCTTATATCTCTAGACCATATTAGAATCTTACGACAGTCTCAAATTTAATCAATTGCTTGTGGTAAAAGCTACGTTTACTACACAACAATTAGAAATATCGATTTTTTTATCTAAAAAAAGAAAAAAAAACTAACTTTTTTCTATCATATAACTTTCCCTCCATATTTATCGGCGATGATCTTTATGACTTTGTCTTTTTTCTCTTTCATTGTCATACCCTCACCTTGAGGTTGATTATTTTTAAGTTTGATCAAATTTAATTTGTTAAATTTAAGAATATGGATTTAATTTGAAGATTGAGGAATTTTAGGGGAAAGAATAAGAAGTTTTAGGTTTAAATTAAGAATATTGGAAATTTTGATGACTAAATTGAATAAATATGAAATTTTAGGGCCAAAATCTAGGATTTGGAGTAAATGATGATTGTTTAGTGGAATTCGAGATGTCAAATAAATTTGAGATTAAGGAGTTTAATAACGACTGAGATGAAGCATTTAACTTGAGTGTGGAAAATTACTAAAATATCCTTATAGGGCTAAAATTACTAAATTGACCTTATGGGCCTAAGTTAATGAAATAACCTAAGCTGGTAAGTATTTGGCCTATAAATTAATTAAATAATAATGTGAGACTTGAGTGAGGAGCCTAAAAATGTTGTGATTGATTAATAACAACAAGATTAATAATTCTCGAATAATAATACAAATTACTAAAAAACGATGGTTAATAATGTGAGATGAAACGTTTAGCTATACAACGAGATCATGATAACGAAGACTCAATAATAATATTATGATGATAACATTGATGTGTGATAATCATAAGAATCTTATGTGGTAAGATTTCATAAGACTTATGACTTTGCTTGACACTCATAAAACAACGAGGACACTTGAGTTACTTGTGTATGAAGATCATCTATTATGTTTGATGGATGTGTATGATGGGTTATCTGGATATCCTAAAAGTCGTGCTGAGACACTAAAAGTATACTAGTATGATGATGCTCTAATGTTGGGTGTACGTTCCTAATGTGAGAGTGATCCAGGTCTCACTCACTGGCCATGCGAGGCCACTGAATGTACGTTCGTGATGCGAGTGTGACCTAGGTCTCATCCAAAGTACCTATGTTGTAGGCTAGAAGGGTGTAAGTCCTGTGATGCGCATATGACCCAAGACTACACCATAATGCCAACTTGTGTGTTGTTGATAAGCGTTTGAGCTTCATGACTCGAGCCTCATCTCGAATTATGTTATTGTATCCTAAGAATGGGCATTTGAGTTTCGTAACCCAAGCTTCATCCTTGAATGTATGTCGTGATCGTGGACATGCTTGACATCGACTGTATTGCTTCTCGAACTATACATATAGGCATGCTTATATTATGAATGCATGTCGTATAGTAGAGTTATTTGTGTGACACTCAACTTATGGCTCAACGTTCGAAATATGTTTTCATTCTCATGTACTTAGAAGAGGCTTGAGGAGCACCGTCGCTAGATTTGAGTTCTAGACGCGATTGATCATAGTATGTCTCGAGTTATTTTAGTGGGCATGTATATCATAAACTTTACTTGTAATCAGTCGTAATTCTATTTTGTAAACTTAAATCATGTTATTTATTTTAGATTTTGATTATGTCACTATACTAAATGGACTTTTGAGAAAATATTTTAAAAGATGGTTAGTCACTTGGGTGGTTCCGTATGATACTTAAATCCTTTGTATTTGGGATGAATTGAATTAGGGTGTTATACATTCCCTCGAGACCAATCGATTTGTGTCGCTGTGGTACCCTTATATCGATTCTATTGCTTCACTTTTCAACAACACTCAACCATTCTTCGTCCATTTGTTTTTCTCAAATTTCACTCCTCCCGTATTTGATTTTGTTTCCTTAAGCGTCATCGTTTGCCTAACACGAATCCTCACAGGCTTTCGAACCGTCGATGCCATCCCCTTTTTGAACCGATAGACTATAGCATTTAGCAACAAACTCAGAACTCATCAGACCCTTGAGCCTCCGACAAATCATGGTCGAGCCCACCAAGTGGGTCACGAGTCTCACTTCTCAAGCCGTCCTTGCCCTCCGCCCTCTGGCAATGAACACATGCTCCTGATGTAGCGCCCTAAATTTTAAAAATCTATATGATTGTAAATAATCGTGATGCTGATCCAATTAAATTATTAGCTAAACCTTGTGGGTTCAGTTACGAAATCAAATAATTTTAAGGTATAATGTTAAAAAAAGTTGAATCTTTCATCAACTTAAATAATTGCCTTATGAAGCATATATAATTAGGAGATGCAAATCCTAAAATACTTTCTTCATCATATGCAGCTGGGTCATGCATTAAACATTTGAAACCTGTTTTCATTGATCATAAACAGAAGCAGTGCTGGAATATTTATAGCTCCATCAGTTCATGGCAATTAAATTCTGGGTGTCATCCATTTATTCGTTAAAATTTAAAAACAACCAACTGATGATAGTGTACCATCACTTATGCACTGAATTATATATTTATGTTTTTCACCTTCTACTTCATATCAAACCTTTCCCTTTCATGCAATGTTACATCGCTTCCCCCCCCCCCCCGAAATTGACTCAGTGAGGTGGTGATTCTTTAAGGCTTCGTTTCACTTGTGCTTTCCTTATTTTAATTTGTTAATAGGCGTAATGCCAAAAATAGCCCCCAATATTTTTTAAAAATGATCATTTTAGTTTCTATTCTTTTTTTTGGGGAATATTTTAGCCCCTAAAGTTTCACGAGTACAAAAAACTCCCTCTACAGATGAAATTATTAGTTAACACATGATTAATCCTCCAAAATAGGAGCATTTTTAACTTAAAATGAAACTTTAAGGGCTAAAATGCATCATAAAAAAAGAATAAGAGACAGTAATTATTAATATGATCAATTAAAAAAAATGCTAATTTGGTTGTTAAATAAGATATCACTCTTTTTAAATGATAAATGGTTGGTTTAAGAAGATATTTGAGAAGAATACTTTATTCAGTGAACATACTTTCCCATACAATCAGCCTCAAACTTTATACTAAGATAAGAACCATAACCAACTCTTGATTGACACGGCAAGCTTAATAAGCTGGCGAAACAGTATAACCTACACAGCTTCTAGAATATAATCAACATAAACCATATATATACAATAAAAATGCCAAACTTAAAAAATCTTATCTTAAAATTTAACAATACACTGAAATAATATTTTTATCTATACTTATATAAATTTATTATTAATTTAACTTAAATCATTTTATTAAATAATAGTAAGTTAAAAAGCTTATTCAATTTTAAACATAAAATAATTAGAAAGCTTGTCTTTTTGCATTGAAACTTGACTATTATGGCAACCCCGAACTGGTTAATTACTCTAACCCATATTCATTTTCAGATACATGACCTAGTATCCTAGAAAATGATTTATGTTGAAATTAAATTAGCAATGATTGGTAACTTATATGCAAATTAATTAATATCAATCAATCACTCATTAAAGGGTTAATTGTAATATATACACGCATATAATAAAAATTTTAAATAGTCTAGAGTGATTATGAATTAATATCTATTTAGAATCTTTATTTGTTGTTGACAACGCACATATATCCACAGAAGCAACTGTTTGAACTTAAAATCTTTAGGGAGAATAACATTTTTTTAACAATTAAGACCACTTAATTGGTTCGTAATATATATATAAAATCCTTTACTTTTTTAATATAATAAAATACATATTAAATAAGAAAGTTATTATATATTTCATTAATGTATGTCATCCAAATCATGATATCTGTTTCATAAAATAATTATACAATCACTATTTGAGTTTATTTTTTAATTTAAATGTATTGAATTAGAATTATTTTTTAAAAAATAGTTATAAATTAAAAATCTTACAAAAAATATTTTCATCTTTTTTCAACCATGAATAAATAAATTAAAGGAAAACAAGAGGAAAATTACAGTTAATTATGCCAATGAGCCCTTATAATTGTTAAAGACTAAGGTGTTATTTGTTGAAAAATTAAATACGAAAGAATTAAGTTTTTAATTAAAATTATAAATTTATTTAACATTTTGTTTAAAAATAATAATTTAATATAATTGGATTGTTTGATAAATGTAAAATTTTAAAGGATAATTAGATTGTTTGATATTATAAAATTAAGCACTAAATTATATAAATTTTAAATATAATAGGGATAATAAAATCATAATAAACCTAATTTCTTTCTTAAAGAAAGGGTAAACTATATGTTTAGTACTTTAACTATCACTTTTGTTCTATTTTGGTCACTCAATTATCTTTTATTTCAAAATTCATCTCTAACATAATGTTTTGGTTTCATTTTAGTCATCCATCGTTAAAAAATTTACGATGATGTTGACGTATCACCATAAGATAATGCAACGTCATCATTAAAATTTTTAAAAAAATATCATTCGGCAATTCTATTACTCTTTTAACAGTAGGTGACAAAATAAAATCAAAACATAACATTATATATGATTTTTTTAAAAAAATAATAGTTATATGACCAAAAAAGAACAAAAATAATAGTTGAAGTACTAAACTCGTAGTTTACCCTTAAAGAAATAGTAAAATCTGAAAACTCTTTATAACAAAGGAGAGTTTAGTAACTTTGAGCTTTCATTGAAAGCAACGGGTGCTCTCTTTTTGGGTTAGAAAGAAAAACATGGATAAATAAGTGGTAACATATCTGAGATGTTGCATTGTTGGTAGTGATACTATTATACTATACCCATGTCTGCTCCCTCCTCTCCATTATCCTTTTTTCTCACACTCATCCATTTATATTTTTGTTTTCCCATCACAAAAACCCGATCTGAACAGTGAAACATAACACTCCCCTTTGTCTTTTTTTTTTTAAAGATGCGCCTCTCTTTCTCTGTCTTCAAACACTTGTTATTCAAGGCTGTAACTTTCAACTCTTCCATGTCATCATCAACTCATGCTTTTTAGAGGCTGTTTTGGATTGGTTCTATCTTCAATATGGATTTTGGGGTTCTGGGTTTGGAGGGTATTGTGGGTCCTGATAATGGAGCTCCATCTCTTCAAACTCGAACTTTCCTCTCAATTGAGTCCAAGCCTATGATTGTCGGATCTGGGTTTACCAAGCAAGAAAGATCTTCGGACTCAGCTGAAGAAGATCACTGGAAAAATTGTAAGTTACCCAGAACTGATGATTTGTCAACCCCTAAGACAATGTCATTGTTGCACCAAGGCTCTCCTTTGTTGAGATCTAATTCTTTGGTCATAACTGAAGCTTGCCAACAAGACCATATGGTTAACTTCTCTTTACTCAAATCTGAAGTTCCTTCTATCGGCAAAGATGATAGCTTTTTAGAGACAAGTACACAAAACAGCAACTTTTCTTATTATCAACATACACCCTCAATGTATACTAGAAATGCAGGTAATGCCTTTTATTTATTCCTTCTGTTTTTAAAAGCTTTTGTTTTTTTACGAAGAAAAGAAATTGATATGTGGTGATATGGTTTTGTTTATAAACTTTTTGTAGGATGGAGTTAGATTTTGTAGAGTTGAAATTTAACCAGGTAGATAGTAATATATTAATCATCATCTTGCCATTATCCTCGTGCAAAAAAATAAAAATAAAAATACAGAAAATAGAATGAAAATAATTGGGGAGAAAGAGGAAAGGGAAAGATTTAAGTTATGAAAATGATGTGATCAATGATCTTAATCTTAAGTTCAAAATGTGGCTTCATCAAGTACGAGAGATTTTGCTCCATTTTCATTTTGCAGAAAATAGGGTTACTTAAATTGTTAAGTGGACTCGTTTCTATGTAATAGTGACGCTTTCATAGGAATTTGGTTGAAAATTGAAGTTTTTTTTTATATGGATTCTTCATCAAGTAAATGTTTCAGGCAAGTTAACCATCCAATGTCGTGTTTCAGGTTATGGTTCCGGAAGCCTGAATGAAGGCATGCATGGGAATTTTACTGGGGTTGAAGGACCTTTTACTCTATCTCAGTGGAATGAGCTCAAATACCAGGCACTGATATACAAGTACATCACGTCTAATGTGCCTGTCCCTTCAAATTTTCTCATTCCTTTGAAGAAATCCCTCTACCCTTATGGCTTCACCAGCTCATCTGCTGGATCCTTTCCTTGTAATTCATGTAAAATTCTTATCTTTCCTTAAAATGAAATTCTGGAATGATAATAATCTGTCTCCCATATCATGTATTCGACTTAGATCCCTTGTTTGTCATTAGTGTGTTTTTAGTTTCATATTTGGGTTTCATTTCATTCTTTGAAGGTGTCTGCTAATGTTATTGTTTAGTGCATAAATACTGGAACTCGTATTACAGTTTTGTGCGGTGATCTGTTTATATTTGATAAAAAGTTTTTTCCAAAGCCTGGTATCAGACATGAAAAAAAAATCAGCTAACAGTAAACTGGGTTTGATGTAAAATCTTTCTCTTTTTTTTCTTCTTTTTTTCCCTTTTTGCTTGCTTTGTCTTTATTATTGATCATTGAGTGGCCTTCTCATTTTCCTGTTTTAAAAATTTTATGTAGTGGGATGGGGTTCTTTCCATCTACGGTACACTGGCAACACTGACCCTGAGCCAGGGAGGTGTCGCCGAACGGATGGAAAGAAATGGCGTTGCTCCCGGGATGCTGTTGCTGACCAAAAATATTGTGAAAGGCACATAAACAGGGGCCGCCATCGTTCAAGAAAGCCTGTGGAAGGCCAGATTGGTCATGCCGCCACTGGGACCACTAATTCAAAGGAGGTGCCCATGTCTTCCTCCGTGTCAGAATCGGTTAAAACCAGAGGTGGTGCAGCCAACAGCCTCGCTATTGCATGGCAGCACCAGTTTAAGAACTTGCAATCGGGTGCTGCCGATCCTTCTCCAGACACCCTTGTCAACAGGTAAAACTATACTTATGCTTATGAGGTTGCTTTACTTGCTTACATTCTTATTATTTCTTTATCAATATTAGAAATGATTATGCTTTAACTGTTTGTATATATATACACTTATATATATATATACTTTAACGAGACCCCATTATTTAATCTTTACTTTGGTGACAGTGGCCACACCGTGTAGTTGGGACTTAGGATTCTCCTTGCTGTGTACTTTGGCCTATTGCCTATATTATAGTCTAAATCAAATTCACGTAGAGGCTCGTATTTAACATATTTTGCTTTTTTGTTTTCTCTTTATACGGATACTTTTTGAGTCTTTCATTATGTTCCTTGTGGTTCCATTTCAAATGTTTCTACTAATAAAGAGGATACTTGTGGCAGAATACAAGATCGACGGAGGTTGCCGGTGTTTTCCACCACCAACCTGAAGGAGTCCGCATTTACCATTACAAAACAAGGTGTTCCCTTTGCAGAAGCATTTCCATCAGATTTTGGACATGTTGCCTCTGATTCTCTCATTAATCCGTCGCATAAAAGCTCCTACATGGATTCTAAAGAGTTTGGTCTTCTCCTAGACTTCACCGGTCAAGAAACACAAAACCACACTCCACCTCACCAATTCATTGATGGCTGGCTCAAGGATGAGTTTAATCATTCTAGCATTACTTGGCCAGGTGAGTTAAAATCAGATCGGACCCAACTCTCGATGTCTATTCCTATGGCAAAATCAGAGTTCTCATTGTCCTCATCCTCACCAGCGAAAGAGAAACTTGACCTTTCATCACTGAGGTTATCTCGGGAATTTGATCCGATCCAAATGGGCCTGGAAATGAGCATTGACATGACTGACCAGAGCAAAAAGCAAGCTAACCGGGTACCTATGTCCTGGGGAAGTTCAATGGGAGGTCCTTTAGGAGAGGTCTTAAACTACACCGCAAACAACGTAGATACCGTCAAGCAGTTGGGATCTTCACCAGCTGTGTTGCAGAAGGCACCTTTTTGTTCACTTTCAAATAGCAGCTCACGTAGCAGTCCAATAGCTGAGAACAAGAAACTTCACGATGGTGCCAGCGTTGGTGATAATGCGTTCAGGTCCACTCTCGTAAGCGCTGCCTCAGTTCCTTCCACAATAAGAAACTAAAATCTAAGCCTCAAACTGAGCCTGGTGCAGGTTCATCAAAAGAAAGCTTTGTCAGAACTTAAGTTTCTCTACATTATTTTTCATCGTCTGTTATCTTTAACTTATTGTTCAATTTTACAAAGTAGGAACTTGGACTTGTCGGTGTATGAGTTGAAGAAGTGATTTATGATCTGATGAATTGTGTCATGTGGCCCTTATGTTATTTTTTATCTGTTGAAGAGCAATAATAATAGGGGGATTGATTGAGAGTCTGGACCCCATTATTAACAGGGAAAAGTGGCAAGGAGTAATGAATGATGGTGCTGAAACTTACATCATATTAAAAGAAATTCTGAAGAATGACTCTGTTGCGCCATTATGTGGCGGACCCCTTGTCATTCTTTCCAGTTGGTAGATTGGGAACATTATTGAGAGATCAAAAAAGAGGATCAAGTTGTAGTTTCCTCGACTCCTAGCAGGAGCTACATTTGTGGCCTGTCAGCCCGGCATACCAAACCACTGTTATCCTCTCGCCTGCCTGTCACCCTGAATTTTCATCATTCAAAACTTGGGGACCCAATTGTTGGAAGATGGGACTGGTGGATCCCTAAAATATCTGAAAGAATTTAAATTAACAGGATTGAACCCTGAAAGATTCCAACATTTATTATATGCTCTACCCTACCTTAGCTGGGTTGCATAGTTCTATTTTGACTGAAAATTTGTTTATATTATAGGAAAGTGTTAAGTGGATTGTATTTTATTTTATTTTACCCATGTCTATCACTATTTAAAATATACAAATATTTTCTAAAATTATATAAACATATATTAATGATATTTAAAAAAAAGTAATCTAATTTTTAAAAGATTTTAAAAAATTATAAAAATGAAATAAAATATTAGAAAAAATTAAAGAGACTTAATACATTTTCCCAAAAGGTTGGGCCACGTCCGCTCAGGTCTTCAATACGTGACTTGGTCTTATTCTCAAAATAGAAATAAAATGCTAAAAATTTAAAAGCGGTATTAGTTTCAGCAAACTTCGTTAGTATTTTATTTGAACTTGCTATTTTTGGATATATATATATTTTCTTAAAAGAAGTCGCTAATCTTATTGAAAAGTAAAAGTGTCTAAAATTACAATAAGATTTATAACTATTATAGTAAATTAAATACATAATTTAGACATTTTTCTATAACATTAAAACTAGTTATTTGCGATCATATAAGGACTATATATAGAAAATGTTAAAAACTCAATAAAAAAAACTTGAACAAAAAATATATACAAATAAATATGACTGCATCAGTAAACAAACCATAAAAGAGTATTAAGTTGTTGAAAAACCATTGAGAATCACAAATTAGAGCTGAGCGTCATGAGAAACTATCCATGAACTCAAAATCATGCATACAAATTCAATCTGAGGGTCCAAAGCAGAGAAGATTAACAGAAGTACAAATGAACGCCATCTTAATCAGTCGTGACATCATCAAATCTAACCCTGAAAAAACATAAAATAAAAAATGACCAAACCATCTAGAAAAAAATGAAAAACATGTCACAAAGATAGAAAAAAAACATTCACAAAGACCTACTTATTCTTATTAAAAAAACTAAAAATGAAAAAAAGAAAAAAATCTACGGTCGACAATCAACATTAAAATTGATGTCAACATCGACTAAACAAAATTAACAAAGAAAAAATTAAATTAATCTACAAATTCTAAAAAGGAAGAGGAGAGGGAGGGAGAGAACGGCTAAGTTAGGATAAAAAGTTTTATAAATATCAATTTAATTTTTTTAAGTTTAAATATTAAATTATACGACGAATATTTCAATATATGGTTCAGTTCAGTGATATGCTTGTGGTGATTTGCCGTTTGCCCATAACTATTATAACAAAAATAAGCAGCTTATGGTTGTGGAAATGATGTATTGGACGAAATTTATACACTTTAACTATTTTTAGATCTTAAAGTGTATAAACTTCTTCCAATACATCATTTCCACAACCAGAAGTTTCTTATTACTGTTATCATAGTTATGGGCAAACCACCACAAGCATATCACTGAACTGAACCATATATAGAAAAATTTATCGTATAAATTGTTATTTAAACTTAAAATAATTTTAAAATGATATTTAATTTGAAAAATTAAATTAATATTTAATATTAATCTTATATTTCAACAATTAATCATTATGTAACATATTATACTTTTTTATGTTTTTATTTTTATTGGTTAATAGCTTATCAACAAATTGATCTATTGTTAAGATGCTAACTCAACATAAATACTAATTTAAAAAAATTTAAGCTTATATATCAATTTGAGATAAAATGAAGTTTATATACTAGTTTAATCTTTTTTTACAAAGTTTAGATACTAATTTAATTTTTTTATTAAATTCAAGTATCAATACATAATAAACCGATGAAACTTATCCGTGTAAACCTTAACTTGGAACTTGTCCGAATTCCGTTAAACTCACAGATAATCTCCAAACTTTACACCACTCTCCTTGCAGTTTATAAAAGACAGCCGAATTTCATACAAGAATAAACGCATCCGTCAATACTAAAAAAAAAAGAACAAACATCCGTAATACTATCGAAAGTTTCCCAGAATCTGAAGCAGAAACACATCAATGGCTGATAGCAACATTAATGATGGCTTCCGGTACCTAAATGTGAAACCAGACACAGGTGGATTTTGGAACCTGTTGAAGTACTCGCTGTGGGGCTCAAACCATGGTGCGGTGGAGGTGGGTGGTGGCACCGCCGAAGAAGAGACAGATCATCGGTTTGTTATATTGGTGTCTATAGTTGCACTTAAACTCCTTCATTTGTTCCGGAAGCCTATGGAGTTCACTGGTCATGTGGTCGACTTCTTTCTCAACCTTATATCCGAAAATGGATCTCTCTTTGGCATACTCTCAAACATTCTCCATGGTAAATTTAACTTGCTCAACTTCGAATACGACAATAACGATATCTATCTATTATATATAATATCGGTGTATTTGTGCAGGAAAAGTAGTAATACTAAAGAGAGGAACTGATACTTTTATTTGCATAAATCTGGTTCATCTACTGAAGGAATCGCAAAACTTGAATCCAGTGTTCGAGAGACAATGGACCTGTGTATGATGGCTTCAAAGCTGGATTATGAAAATGCTCAAGTTGTTAGAAACGTTGTCGTTCGCCATTGGAAGGCAAGCTTTACTCCTCTCTTCCCCTTTTATCTCAATTTCGTTTCATTTGCTGGAATCTGACATGTTCGGATTATTTTTATAATCTTTGTAACATATCATATGTTTGCAGATGCACTTTGTGGGCTCCTATAACGGTAAGATCAGCTCCATTCTCAATGTAACTTTGTGTTATCTATCGAGACTTTGACAATTCCCAAATACCATAAATTCATCTGGTTCTTGCATCACTTAAGAATGCATATACCCTTCGTTTTCAATGTCCTTTTTTCTTTAAATTCTGTCTATTAATTCCTTCCATGGTTTCCAACCATTTCATAGATTACCAAAAGGAGAAATCAACTCAAGTTTTTCTTACACGTGACAAGCCAAAGGACGCATCTTTAATATTGATCAGCTTTCGGGGCACTGAACCTTTCGATGCCGACCATTGGAGCACGGATGTCGATTACTCTTGATACGATTGTCCAAATGTAGGGAAAATTCATATGGGATTTCTTGAGGCATTAGTATTAGGCAACAGAGAAATATTTCAACCTTATATAATCATCTGATCACAAATCATACCTATTCCGAAGTCGCAGAACAGTCCGGTAGCAATGGGAAAACTTGCACCCCATGGTCGGAAATGGCCGATAGGAGTGCATACTATTTGGGTAGAGAAAAGCTTAGGAGCTTACTCATAGAGCACGAGAATGCAAAATTTGTAGAGACTGGACATAGTGTAGGAGAGGCTTTGGCTATTATGTTTCCGATAGTGCTTGCAATACATGGAGAGACGAAGCTACTAGAAAAGTTGGAGAGCGAATACATTTGGACAGCCGAGGGTTGGGGACCGACAGCTCAAGAAGTTCATTGAACCGCATTTGGATGAACCGGTTCCCAAGTATTTCAGTGTGGTTTACTGCAATGATGTGGTGCATGTAACAACCCGGAAAAATATATTATATTTAAGCAAATTGGTGAAATTTGGGGATGTAATTAAAAGTTTTCAAAACTTGTAGACTGTTTTAGAAATTGAAGGAAATCCAGGGACCAAGCCCTGAATTTCTCCAATGAGTGTCGACAGAAATTATATTATATACGCTCAATTGGTTATGATTTCGAAATCAGAAACCAATTGCTTAAATTTTCCTCCTCCCGCACCCTACTTTCAAACTCAATCTCAACGCCGTCCGGCCATTGATCGTCGATCCGAAACAACCATTGTGTTCGTCGTCGACCCTGAACAAAATACCGTAAACCAATCGTAGCGAAACTGTAACCCCCTAGACTCGGTCTGAACGCTAGACCCAAACCTAAGTGGTCACATATCCCATTTAGAGATTTTTTTTATATTTAAAACAACTTATAAACATTAGAGGTAATATGGAACAAAATATCGATAATATAAATATATCCAAAATGATAGCAAAATACATGCCACCAAATATAACTGGAAAATATATAGAGAAATACATTCGTACAAAATAAAAGTAGTTGATCTCCCTGATGCAAAATTTGCTAGCTTACAGTCTGTTGTTATTGAAAAAGTTAAAATTTACAGAATGAGTTAAACAACCCAGTGTGTTCCAAACAGTGTATAAAAACATACTAATAAAATATTCCAATAAAATCAGTTTATCAAACATGTTTGTTTTATTTTAAAATATGAACAATACCCCTATCCGTCACAAACAAAATGTGTAGGTTCCCCAGAACCATCCACCCTGTCACGTCCAGTAAGGCCATGAGCACAAAGTCGAGGAGCCTGCAAGTATTCTTCCTCCAACAATATTTTCCCCCAATGTCAATAATAAGAAGTATATATTCAAGTGAAATTGGTGGATAATTCATTAAAACAAGAAAATGTTTCATGCTTAAAAATCATAAATAGAAAATACGGTAATCAGATGTCAGGTAACCAGTATTCAAAAATCAAGTATCTTGTCATAACATTATTATGAATTATCACCAATCTAAAACAATTCAAATAATATTTTTTTAAACAGTAAAATAATATTGTCATGAAACACACCTGTAACAGTCTGAGAAATCAGATAGGGAAGCCTACTACTAGGTATGTCGATCACGCTCTGCTGCAGCGGTAGATCCTACAAATTGGAAAAATCCATATTGGAATCTTAATATAAATAATCTTAATCTTTATAAAAAAAATTTACGGAAACCTACAGGTAACTCTCGTAGTACGCGGTTCGGGCTGATCTGACGAACGGACAACAACAGACCTAAGTGATCCTCGCTCAGGTGAAACACGAGTACCTTCATAAAATATCTTATTGAATTAATTCCTTAACCATATCTCCAATAAATAATAAAAAATACTAAAATACTAAGCATTTTTGGGTTAACAAGCTCGATTCGGGGATTTTGGGTTAGAATTTGGCAAAACAGACTTCAGAATCAAATTCTGGACGTCGAAAATCATAAGATATTACCTTTCAAAAATTTGAATTCTTGGTCAAAGTCAACATGTTTGACTGACGATTTGGAGGCTTTCGGGTTCGAATTTGGCGGAACGGATCCCAAAAACGGATTCGGGATGTCAAAAAATATCAGGATAAAAATACTCGAAAAACATCAACGACCGTTTAATGGACGGTCAATGCCGGTCAAAGTTCTGGTCAAAAGGAGGTTAACAGACGATCAACCATTTTACACAATTATTACCCTTTTAAAAATATTTACGAAACTAACACCCTTTTAAAAATATTTATGAAAATAACACCCGTTTTAAAAATATTTACAAAACTAACACTCTTTTAAAAATATTTACAAAACTACCCAAGTCAACGATCAACGGTCAGGTAAGGTGGGGTCGGGCCGATTTAGACCGGTCAAACCGGTTTCAAGCTGGCCGAGACTTCCCCACGCGCAGTGGCGACGCGTGAGGCACTTTCTGGCGTCGGAAAAATTACGAAAAAATTCCTAGAAATTATTATGAGCGATTTTGAGGCACTTACAAAGCTCAGTTCACAATTTTGAACGGTGGAGAGCTCGATTTCAATAAATCGGAAACTTTGACCGCTTCACCTCCTCATGCGTCGTCGCCGACAGAGACAATGAGGACACCGACGAACGCGGAACGTCACAAGGAACACGATGGTGCGGGAGGTGTCGAAAACGGAGTAACGATCGGCGATGAATTTAAGATTTTCTCGGCGATGGTGCTAAAAAAAGTCGAAATTTTGACTTGAAATTCACGGCGTTTGGTAGCGTTTCACTTCAATTGATTTAAGGGGTTTGTTCCTCGCTCGATGATGAACATGGTTGTGGTTTCAAAACGACGATCGAAATTTGGACGGCGTTAGAATCGGGTTTGGAAGTTGGCATTGGGGGAGGCAAATTATGAGCAATTGATTTCTGTTTTACATAAACCAATTGCACGCATATATAACCCAAAACCTGTCGACACTTTTAGGGTAAATTCAGGGCTTGGTCCCTGAATTTCCTTTAACTCTAGGGTAAATTATGCTACAAGTTTTGAATTTTTTTTAATTTAGTCCCTAATTTTCACCAATTTACACAATTAATTTTTTTTCATTTTTTCGGGTTGTTACAGAAACACTGTCAAACAACGTGAATTACGATTCAAGGTTTTGACATTTTTTTAACACCACCGCCGTGAAAATCGTCAATTTATCGCCGATCGTTGCTCTGTTTTTGACACCTCCCGCACCATCGTGTTCCTTGCGTCGTTTCGAGTCCACCGGTGTCCGTCGCGTCGTCGTCGCCGGCGCGTGAGGGAAATGAGGAAGTCAAAGTTTCCAACGTGTTAAAATCGAGCTCTCACTGTTCAAAATTTTGAACCGAGCTTGGTAAATGTCTTAAAATCGCTTAAAATGATTTTAGAAATTTTTCGAGAATTTTTAGGACACCAGAGGTCGCTGAACGCGCCCCCACGCAACGCCACGCTCCGCCTCTATGCGTGGGGGAGCTTCGAAATGGGTTGGGGCAGTTTGACCTGTCTGAACCATTTGACTGGTTTGACCCATTTGACTAGTTCAAACCGGTCTGACCTGACCTGACCCATTGACAGGACCCGTTGACTGTTGACCGACCGTTGACTTTAACCAAAAAGTTATAATTTTTGAAAAGTCAAATTTTATATTTTTGACGTCATGAGTCCGAATCCGAAGTCAATTTTTTTAAATTCGAACCCGAAAGCCTCGAAATAGTCAGTCAAACCCGTTGACTTTGACCAAAAAGTCAATTTTCGAAAAGACATTTTATGTTTTTCGACGTCCTGATCCAGATTCTGCAGTCCATTTTGCCAAATTCGAAGCTGAAAGCCTCCAAATTCTCAGTCAAACCCGGAAAATGCATATGTATTTGAGAGTTTTAGCTTTGAATGATTAAATTAAGACTTGAGGCTATTTAGTTATTGTTATTTGAAGGTACAAGAGACTCTCCTGATCGCTCGACAGCTCGACCCAGCTCCTCTAAATTCGTTAGACCGCATGTGCCAGTATTCACTCGTATGACCCGTAAATCTTATGATTTCATAAGTTAATTATGTTACCCACTAGTAATATAATGTTATTATGAATTAGGTTCGAAAACTGTAGCAGAGCGTGGCGAGGCCAGTACTCAATAGATCTACAGTTTAACCCTATTATCAAGGTGTGTTCCCTGTGTACTACTTAATTGTTTTATCTGTTTTGAAATATGGTACATCGAAATCTATGGTTTACTGTTTTAATGATGCACCGATTTATTGGTGATGGCTTATGTACTACGACTGATATATGATTATTGGTTTTCACTAATATATGATAACAATGATTATGGATTTATGGAAATTATGTTTACTGCATAAATTGTATTTTTGAAATACTGATTTTGGGTTGGACTGAAGTACAGAGGTACAACTCTGATTAAGCTGGTAAACTTTATGGACCTAATGTAACTCTTGGGTAGGCTCTCGGGCCCCAAGATGCTCCATTAGGTTGTCTCCCTTTGCTGTATGCTTAGGGTAAGCCCTACGGACCCAAGGATACAGGACCCAAAGCTTATCCTTAGGTTGGCTTCCTTTTTGTTGTGTACTTAAGGTAAGCCCTACGGATGCAATTTTGGGGAACTTTGAATGGTGTACATGAGAAGGGTTTAAACTACGAGTTTTAAAAGCTAAACTTCATTATGATTTTATGATGATTTACTGAACTATTACTTGTTTATTGTACCTACTATGATTTTATCGTACTGTTGGGACACACTGAGCTCTAGCTCACTTTTCAAAAATGTATTTCTCCCTTTCAGATATTGTTGGTTAGACACCCCGAATCAAGCATTTGGAGGATCAACACGTCTCTTGTAGTACATCTGATTGTAATGATTTTATCTTTCAAGTTGACTTTATTTTGGTAACATGGGACCTTTATTTCGAAGTATTTATTTCAGACGACTATTGCTTTTGCTACTGATATTTGGTTTATGGTGATCCAAAATTTATGTCATGTGTTAAATTAATTTTTTTACTTTTTATTTTTACATTCATGAGTTGGGTTTTTATAGTATAAATTATTATACTTTTATAAATATTATTTGTAACATGATTTTAATTATCGAATAACGTTTTTAGACAAATGTCTTTAAGAATCATGAATGTAATCTGTTAGACTTAGTCAAAACGCATAGGCTGGGTCTAGGGGGTTAGAGCCTAGGTTGCCTTATGATGATAAAACCTTTTTATATAAGCATTTTGGGGTCTGCCTTTACTGCAACAGTTTTTACATTGAACGGGTATTTACTTTTACATTGCTCTAATTTTGTATAATTAATGAATTTAACATAAAATACCACAGTATATCAGGCCAAATGTCTACTTTTATAGTATAGATGTATTGTTTTTGTTTAAAGAGGATGGCTGAGGAGCCAAATAAAAACTACTTCGAGATAAGCAAACTGATCCCTGAATATCTGAAAGCGTTTTGGGAGTTAATAAGATGTTTGGCAGCGGCTTACATATATGGAGCAGAGTACAAGGAAGGATGGTTGTCAATACTATTTAGGGTTGTAGGATTGGCAATGCTTGTAGGATTGGCAATGCCCGGCGTCGCTGCTCATTCCCTACAGATTACATCAATTCTGTTAGACTCGGACTTTCAACTACCTGATTCTTATATTATTATATTATGTTTGGATGTATGTTGAATATGGGCTCATAAAGTAATGAGGACAAGTATTTGGCATACTGATACCATCTCTATCATTTGCTTATGGTCTAAAGTTATATACATCAATTCTTGTGATGTTAGAGATGATAATTTGGTGAAGTTATCTAATCTCCCCACACTTCCTAAAGGTAGAATTGGCGCTAGACAGGAGTTTGTTTAACCACTAGAAGAGTATTGTTGAAAGCTAGGTATAATTTGATTATGACTCTTTGTTTAACCATTAATCTCAGATTATTATTATTATTATTATTATTATTATATTATTATTATTATTATTATTATTATTATTATTATTATTATTATTATTATTATTATTATTATTATTACATGCTTTGCTGCTGTTTGCTGACAATCTGGTCTTGCCTAAGAACTTCCATAAGATCTTTGTAATACATTTATCCATCAAATGGCAGCCTCATTTTGTTTATAAGTTTACTTATTATCTAATAATACCTAATACCATCACCCATTTTAAAACAACATGCCCTACACATAGATATAATTATATGAGGTCGGTACCTAATCCCATTGATGGTTAAACCAACCAACCAGCCTTTTGATTTGAAACAACCCCTGGCCCCATTACCCTGTTCTTCTTGCTTCTCCATTTTCATATAAAAAATTAATATTCTATTATATTTTCAGTCAATTAAATGAATATATTTACATTAATTATGGTATTAGTATTTGCATTGTATGTAAAAAAATAAATCATTATAATATTTACAAGCATTTTGCATATTACTTTTTTATTGAGTGTAAACTTATGTTTTTACATTATAATATAACATAATTATGTGCATATTTTGGTTATTATAAATAAGACTATTTTTAGCAACAGTACTTAATTCGCTACGAATCATGTAAATACTTGGACAAAATTTTCTGTCTAATTAAAACCTTGAATTTATGTCAATTTTCCATCCAAATTAAGAATATAGTTTTGGAACATTAGAAGTTTAGAACCGATAGGCAAATAAGTTCAACTTGCAATTTAATTTAATTACTTAACTTAAAGAGCGTGTATAATTAACGACCGAAAAGATTTAATTAAACTTCCTTTAATGTCCTTTGGAAGAGACCAATAAGTTATTGGGAATTATTGTATACTGTGGCTGTGCATGTTTAATTTTAAAAGTTGTAAAAGTAAAATATTAAGTAAATTAAATCGGAAATTACTTAATTATGAATTTGATAATAAACATGTCATTTTTCTTCTAAAAACTACTAATATATTACTAAATTAAAATATTATTGTAAACACACCATTTTGTCATTAAAATTAATATGTTATAATAATACTTTTATTCTCAAAATTTATACATTCTATTAGTTTCGTCTAATTTAAAACAAATCAAAAATCTAATCTTTCATATTTAATATTTTCTTCAATTTAATCTTTTTTGCGATACCATTAAGGCAAGTAAACCAGACAGATAAAACAATTGTTGAATAATTACACTATGCTATAAAATAGCAACAGATTACTGTTAAACTGTTATTATACCATAAAAATAATATAACATTTCTAGTAGAATAACAATCAATTTAAAAAAATAACAAAGACTAAAGTGATGAAATTTTTTAATATGAAATATTAGATTTATTGAACTATTTGAATTGTGACAAAATTAATAAATTTTATAATTTTTAAGACTAAAAGTGTTATCATACTAAGCCATGTTGTTACTCCGTCAAATATTTTACGACTGTCTATTAATGACATGTTTATGATCAAATTCATAATTAAATGGCCTAGAATATAATTTACCTTAACATATTTTATTATTATAATATGCGGGGAATATCCACAGGACAATGTTGCATAAATGTCTTGGTGTGGGTATAGTTGGCCATTAAAGATTAGTGTTGCCAGATATAAAAGCAAAAGTTTAAGAGAGAATTATTTAATTAGATATAGTTTGGTTACTAAAATCTATACTTGTACTAGAGCTATTATTAAATGTCAATTGGAAATGAGAAAAGTTCTCAAAAACTTTTAGCTCTTTTCCTCGTAAATAGAACTTCTGATTTTCATAGCTGTTTTTTTCCCCTTCTATTATTTGAAGTGTTGTGACACTGCAAATTACAATTAAGGACTAATAAGTAAACTGAGAACATATGAGTTATGCAGTTTATTGAACATACTTATGTTTATGGGGTCTTGTAGAAAGAAATGATTAAATGAAAGTCAATTGTAAAATTAGAAATGAAGTCGGAATTCTTATGACTAGAGGAGAGATTGATTGGAAAAGCGTTTGGAAGGTAATGGTTCTTCAGTACAAATGTGTTTTCCTTTGACTAGTTTTACAGGAAAACACAGATTCATTGAACATCTTGGAGCACCCTACAATTTTGAGGGAGTTGTTGTAGGTGAGTTGTTTTTAAATCGATCGAACCATAGTAACAGAGAAGAGATAAGGCATTCAGCCAAAGGTAAGCGAACCCAGACCTCTGGATTGGCTCCGTATTCCAATAAGCAGCATATCCCAAAAAAAAAATATTAAGATGAGTACATATATATTAATCATATAAAGTTTTTGTTTAGATGAATACAAACAAAATTTTAGGATAGATATAATCAATATATAAAATATATCATTAATTGAAAATTTAGATTTTAAAGTAGAAAACAAATTACAAATGTATTCGTCACTTATTCCCATCACTCGGCCAGGCCTGGACTATTGTTATTTATATAGAATTATTTTGTTAATTCTTCTTTATTTGTACTTTATCCGAAACCAATTAAAGAACAAAAAAAAAACATGTTGAGAGCTGGTTTAAGTCTTGATTTACCAAAGAAATAAGATATTCTATCCATAAAGGAATGGGGTCTTTCGTATCATTTCCTAAAGGAAAATGTATCAAGTGGAACCCAAAACTCTATTTAAGAATAACACCATTGCTTGACTGATAATTTGGGTCTCTCCCAATCAAGTAAACCAACAGTGGCAGATGACAATTATTGCCCTTCATTAATCTTTAGTTATGGTATCATTATCAATTTTTTTATAATTAATTTGAGATGATTATAAAGTAATATATGTTTATAATATTCCTTAACCATGGATAACGCACACACCCTACAAATAGAACTGCTCGAACCCAAAACTTCAAGAGATAACACTTCCTTTAATCACTGCATCCACTCAATGAATTTCGTATCATTATCAATATTGAAACTGATTTAATGTGCAACTCAGACAATACATTATAGCACTTCAAATTCAATGGAGTCATCATTGGCACATCTACATTTCCAAAAAGCAAGTTATAGTTTGATATGTTGCATTGTATGTTGCCCAGAAAATAAATAAAGCAAAACGTAAAGAGAGTAGGAGCTTGAAACATAGACCACTATTAAATGCTAAAAACAAAGAAGAAAACAACAAAAATAACCACCTCTTTTTACAACACAAAACCATTTCTTCTAATTCATCGAGAGAGAAAAAACTAGTTTTTCTTCTTCATCATCATGTTTATAGCAACAACAACACCCATCATTTAATATATATATTCTCTCACACCCTTCTTACTTTACTGGATGAGAGCTATGGCTAAATATGGGTTTCTCGAATTATGATGCCATTATTGCAAGTTCAATATATATTAAGTGACTAATGATGAGTTCTGTTCGGATATGGCGTTAACGTTATAGCATGTTCATGCAGGTGAAAATTGCTGCAGTTGCTTGAATAGCAAAATTTGACGTATGTCCGAAAGTTTTTGTCGGAGCATACTGTATTCGGACCGGAGCCGATCATTGTCCGTCCTTACACTGTGACAGTGGTACAGAACCAACCTCAACCGGTTGTTCAGTTCTCGATTCTCGACTCTAAGCCGGTTGACCTGGTTCCTTAGGTTTTCTAAATGCTTCTGTTTACGCATCCGTGACCTCCTCGCTGATTCCCTGTTCGATATCATACGCCTCCTCTTTCGTTCCTCGATGACAGAAAGTGCCTGGTTCGGTTCATCTAAACTAGAGTTCGAGTTGGTTCGGTTTTGGTTTGTTTCGTCTGAACCAGAACCCGATCCCGCTGGCTGTATTGATTGGGTTGTATTAAAAAGTTCCGAGCAATCCCACGGCAGCGTGAAGCCGCTTTCGAAATATAGGAATGGATCGTAGTCGACCAATGAACCGGATGAGATATCGGCCGGAATAGTGGACAGCATGGCTTTAGTAATAATAATAATAAAGAAGTAAAAAAAAAACAAAGCAAAAGGTTTAGAAATTATGATTTATGCGGGGGAAGGTAGGAAGGTGGAGAAAAGGGAAGAAATGCAGTGTAGGGGGCTGATATTTATGGGCGAAGCTGAGCAGTTTTGTGGGTCCACGTGATTGCAAAAATATGACGAACCAGAAATTTAAGAATGGTAGTTTAAAATTTTAATTTTTTTTAAAAAAATAATGGATATGCAAAAATTATAATTTTTTTTCCTTTAACACATTAAGTTAAATTTAACCAATTTTCTAAAATAATAGGGATGCACTTGGCCCCTATAGGGGCTTAGTGCATCGCCACTGATGAATATCATGTGTATTTTAATTTTGTAAATTCGTATATGGATCGTATATATGTATGGGAATTAACTTTTGAGTCATGTGGCACTATGGTGGCGGTTTTCAGTAATATCATTGAGAAAGCCAAAAAAATAAAATGGGGTGACATATGATATGAGCTCAATGGGGTCACTTGAAAAGTGATTTTCTTTTTATTTTGGTTCATAAAAATAAGTGATTTTCCTTTTTAATTTTGCTTAGTCATGAAGAAACTCAATAACGTGGATCATGGTGGACACGTGTCTGAATTTGATAGGAAGCTGACGTGGGGACGTGCGTATGGTTCGGACTCCTGAAAAGTTGAACCGGATGATAAAAAATAATAACGGATTAACCTAATAATTCTAAGGCTTAATATATAAAAAGTGATCAAATTATAATTTTTTTTATTTTGGTGTCTAATATTACAAATGTTATTATTTTTTATGCTTTATTCATTACTATCGTTAAAATATTTCACTAAATGACACATGTCACATTTATATAATTTTAAAATTTTTAGTTAAAATAAAAAATTTAAATTATATTTTTTTATAAAAAAATCTCAATTTTTTAGAAAAACTAATAAAACTTTGAAAATTTTAATTTCTATCCCTAAACCCACATCGATCGTCACTGAACTTTCATCTAACTGCACCTCCACCAGACGACCAATTAACTGACGAAAAGCCACCAAAATAAGAGCCAACGAACCAAAAATGGAGCCGACGAATCACACGACCTCGACGAAGAACAAAGCTACAAATCAAGACACCACGCAATTCCGACGGTTAATCAATGGTGAGGATGACGACATCTGACTAGGAAGATGGCAAGGATGACGTCGACGGTGGTGGCCAGCAAGAAATGTAAGGTTAAGGTTAGAGATTTGAGATTTTTAAGGATTTGAGTTTTTTTTTGTAATTTAAGAAAAATTAGGGTTTTTAATATAATATTTTTTTATGTTTTTTTAAAATAAAATTTTCAAAATTACTTCATACGTGTCACTTAACATATTTTTTTAAACGACAGATACAATTGAGGCACCTAATGATAATGTTTATAACATTAGAAACTCATATGGACTGAAAAATGTTTTGGCATCAACATAGGAAAAATATTATAATTTGAGTATTTTTTATATTAAGCCTAATTCTAAATAGACACTGGAGTCGTTTAATAGTTAGGCTGTATGTTTGGTTTATTCAGGTTTTATTTTTTAAAATTAAAGAAGAAGCAATAGCTTAATATTAAGGCACTTCATGGTCCAAATTTTGACATGAAAAACATGAATTTTTTATCTGTTGTTTATGAAAAACATGAAAATAAAAAAAGGATTGTGTTATATTTTTATCTGTTTTTATTATAAACATTTTCTTCTTTCTTTAATAAATGAATTTTTAATAATTTTCTATCTTAATTTTTTATAATAATATATCTTTTAATAAATTCAAATATTAGATAAATTATAAATTTCTTTTCAAATAAATAAGAATCTAAGAAAATAAAAATATTCAACGCCACACTTTTTTAGATTCAAATTAAAAAGATAATATAAAAATGTCAAATTGTATAAAATATAAAGTATTAATATATCAAAAATTTTATAATATGTTTACAATTATATAAATGATCTATTATAATCTTCATCAGAATTAAAATTAAACTGGTCTCTTGTTAATTGAAAAAGAAAGCTCAACTCAACTGGTTGAAAAAAATGAATTCTGATATCAATTACGTTTTGCATTATTTAAAAAAAAATTTATTTTTATTACGTAAAATAATAGTAATACGATGAAGGGTAAATTTTGTTAGCGACGTAAGCATTATCAATTCAACGTGAAAGTCATCTTTTTATACAATCTAATTTTTTTCTCAATCAAGAAAAAAGAAATCGCAGTATTACTTGTTAAAGTCAATAAATAGTTCCTCTCTGACCAAATACATGAAAAAGCAAACACTTTAAATTGGATCATTTCAAATTTTAACTCAACTTTCAAATTTTATCACTTTAAAACTTTATATTTATTTCATTAGAAAAAAAATCATTTGATCAAATAACTTTTTACTTTTAATTTACATTTAGATAATAGATTATAAAAAATTGTTTGAATAATTTTTTTTGAAAAACATAACAAATATATATGAAAAATGATCATTCTAGTCCTTTATATGTTTAGCTATTGTTACTCCATGTTTTTTTTTTTACATAAACACTTATAGGGAATCCATAGCTCAGTAGAATCATGAGTGAAGCTGGAAAAGAAAAGAAAGCCTTTAAAAAAAAAAAAAAAAAAAAAACTCATTGATAATGGTTAGCATGAGGCCGACAAAGCTTTTGCTCTAATTAATCACGATATTTTCTTTTTCTGTTTCAATGATTAGTTTAATAAACTGAGAAATTAATTAGCTTAAAGGGCCAACACGTAGCATTTTCTCATATTCTCCATGCATGTTATAATTCGTTATTATGACTATAAATCCAGTTTAGAATATTCTTTGGAATGTTAGCTTTCTTACAGAAAAGCTGCAAAGTGGTTAACTTCCATTGGACGTTGGAAAAAAACAGTTTGCAGTCAAAGAGTTGGGCAGTGATGTAAAAACAAAAGATACCTTAATAAAGATGATCCATTTATTTAATTTGTCTATTTCATGACAAAAAGATTCCAAAAACTTATCAAAAGTTGCCGATCTATACCTAAATGTTTGGTACTACAAGATTCAAGTGTTTCCTGAATTGGGTATGGGAGTCGCACTGCATTGTATAATTGAGAAATATTTGCAAAAGCAAGAACATGGCTGCCAATTGATGAAAATAAAAAAGGAAGGGACCAGATGGAAAACAGTTTAAAGTAGTTTGCTTTAAAGTGATTTAAAGGGTAACTTTTTATTATTAAGGTCTTTAATGGCGGTGGCTGATGGAAGAAGAAGACAGGTCTCGACCATATCCGTCACATGGCCGGACTTTTATTTGGTCAAATGGTTCATGTACAAGTGAGATAATCCAAGAATTATAGTTTGGAGCGAGGTAAAAGTATAATATTTATGTTTAAATAGTTTACTTTGAATTATTTTTTTAAGGATTCAAAAATTGGAGAAATTACTTTTATAACTAAAAGGAATAATTTGAATTATTAATTTTTAAGAGGGGCTACAACAATAATTATAGCAAGTCATATTGTAGACACCCGTTTTTGTCCGGGTCTTTTCTATCTAATTGTAATTATTATTATTTATATATATTTATTATTATTATTATTATTATTATTATTATGTTTATTAATTACATATTACAATTTTTGTAGGCCACTAAGCCCAGATTACAGAAGGTCCATTCCCGGAGCCCAACTAGCTAAACCTAATGGCCCAGTACCCTGAACCAACCCATCAGATTAGGGTTTCAAACCCTAAAATAGATTAGGGTTTCAAACCCTAAAACAAATTAGGGTTTTAACCCTAATCCCCTAATAGCCGCCGCGACTTCAACTCCTCAGCTTCCCAGCAGTGAGCCAATCACCGAGCCACCACTTCGATGGTCCAGCCGCCGACCCAACTGCTCCACTATCGTCATCTACAGCAGAACCAATCAAACAGAAAATAAAACATCATCAACAGTGGACCAAATCACCCTCAAATCTGAAAACCCATTAAAAAAGTCCTAAATCCCTAAATATTTGGCTTTTGGTACTAACCCGAGCCTAGGAACATGATTCCTATCAAATGGAGATGAGGATTCTCAGCAAAAAAAGACCATAAGAAAGAGACATGCAATGACAGGGGGATTCATTCGGGTTCAGAGAGAGAAAAAAAAGAAGGGTGATAACCGAAAAAAAGAAAAAAAGAGAGAAATTCAGAGAGTAAAACCAAATGGAGAACTAACAGTAAAAAGCAGAAAAAAAAACGAGATAGAGATCTTACCTTTAGGGAGATTTGATCGTTGCTTCCTCACCGGAGTTAGGAGGGGCCACCATCGAAGGTAAAACCTTCACCTTTCTACGATCTAGGGTTCGAATAGGAGGGGGTTTCGGTTTCTGTTTGGGTATTAAAGGTTTTTTTCTTTCGAAGAGAGGGAGGGGAAAGGTCATAGGGTGTCTCGGGTAAGGTTTCTTGCGCCATCGCCGGCCGTGGCCTCTTTATTTTCTCTCCACGGCGGAGACAGAGGCGGAGAGGGAGAGAACCTTGAGAGCTTTTTTTTTCTCTGTTTTAAGAGATGAGAGCGGCTGAGAATGAGAAAAACAAGGGTTTCGAAACCCTTATTTTGGGTTATGATGGACCCAAAACGACGTCGTGTAAAAGGGGTCAGGGTATGCGTGTTTCAGCATAAAAGGGTAAATAGTCCATCTGGTCCTTACATCTTTGTATCATTCTTCCCGTGTCTCTCATATTAAAAGGGGTAAACTACACTGTAGGTCCTTGATCCTTGTAATCTCACGATTTAGCCATGGAATGAAGTTTACATTATTTCAATTTGAGCCTTTATCTTTTCACTTTTATATTTTTAATCACTATCCTAGGTATTATAACATTTTTGTTTATATTTGGTTCTGGTTTCAATATTTATAAATGTTATATCTTAGCCACTGATTTAATATCTCGTGTATGTTTCTTTGACATTCGAATCTGGCCATCACATTTATAAATATTTAATTTTAGTCCTCATTTGCATGGTTTGTGTAATTATTTGATTTTACGCCTTAGAGTTTAGATTTGTTTCATTTCAGTCCATATTTGGTTATTTATTTCAATTTCATTAGTTTTAATTTAGGCTATGATATTTATAATAATTTTATTTTAGTCACTTATTACATGTGTTGTGTGATTTTGGCTGATGTTCGAATTTGGTCCTCAGATTGGTGCATCTTTTGTTTTAGTCACTGTTTTGGTATTTGGTTTAAATATTTTTGATCCTTCATGTTTCTGTGTAATTTCAGTTTGGTCCTTAACTTGCGTTTCTTCGACTTTAGCCCTTTAAAATTCATGTTTGTACTATTTTGGTTCTTTGAGTTTATGTGTTTGCTATTTTGGGTCTTTGAAATTTCAAGTACTTTATTTTTGGTCATTACAGTTTGGTTTGTAATATTAATTTTCTTTTATTTTAATTCTTTATGTATATACATGTTTTTATGTTATGTATTTGTATCATATATAAAAAATATATATATTTGACTATATTTGTTGTAAATATTGTATTTTGCATATTTCCATTTATAGTTATTTATAATGCATTTCTTTATTTAAATATTGTTCGAATGTTTTCAAGAACACAAATTTGTAGAACGTGCGTGGAAAGTATCACTTGGTCGAAGTGATGCGATCCGATACGACATTTTAACAAATGTGAACTTGAAATAAATATAGTTCATTTTACCAATTAAATCTTGTTTATTCAAATAATTCAATACATTTGTTTTGTGGTATTTTTATTTGATGTTAATATCGATTTTCAATTCATATTCGATTCACATTTTATCAAAGAGGGAAATATTCTTTATGGATAAGGAATAGTCGAGTTAGCTTTCCCGATGGAGGATTGTTAATTTCGAGATTTCTTTTCGAGTTAAAGAACTTTTTCTAATTAATTAATTTGAAGTAAATTAATCAATGTTCAATAAACAGATCATCTTGTAGCTTTATATTCGCTTCATCATTTCCACCATTTACGACAACGTGTAAGCGACACAGTACCAGTTTTTGGGCGTTGTGGGGTGTTATTCCTTCCCCACACGTAACCGACTCCCGAATCCATTTAATCGAATCTTTGGTGACGCAGACTAAATTTTGTCTTAAAAAATGATTTTTCTTAAAATTGTTTTGAAAGATGGTTTTAGGTATTCGACCTACCTAACTCAAAGGTCGATGGCGACTCCTTTTCCAATTTAATTCAGATTAATTTCAAATCACCAATTTTCTAAATTAAAGTCGTAATCGTTTTAAAATAATATAAATTATTTTTATATAAAAAAAAATGGTTATGACAGCTTGGCGACTCCGCTGGGGACATTTTTTAGAGAGTCAGGCTGTATGTCGTTTACATATTGTCATCTTGGTGGAAATTATGATTTCTAGTTTTTAGTTAATTTATGATCCGTTTATTGAAATTTTTAATTGCTTCGTTTTTTTGTCGTACTAACATTTTATTTTTGGCTTTCAGCTTTGTCAGGATTTTATTATTTTTCTTTGTTTTGTTTTCCTTTTGGGTCGAAGGTAGGTATGTTCCTCCTCACACACATCACTCGCATTGGCATAACATAAGCCCTAGACACGAGCTTCGATCCAAATTAGTTGGGGTGAATGCTTTACTCTCGTAAGAATTTATTCTTCGTATGAGTTTTAGCAAATAACCCATGGGATACATACCTTATACCTTCGTAGGGATTTATTCCTCGTACGGGTATAAGACAGTGAATCCCCTCGAATTGAACTCGTTCCGTTTGAAACCTGTAATGGGTGAGGATCGAGGGTCTGGCAGTCCAAGGGGGCACCGACATCAAGGACAATTCGAGTCCCTTTGTTCCGTTAGAGCCGAAACCAAGCGTATAGTGAACCGTCGAACGATCACCCTAGGTATAGTCGTACCGAACCTTTGTCCGTCAGTAGGTACCCAAAATAGATGTACACGAAGGAGGAACGATTCTAAACCTTAACCTTTTAAATTTGTAGAATATATATTTTTTTCTGAATAAAGCATGCGAAGTAGATACCATGAGGTTAGGACCAATTCCTTGAAAATAGATTATTTTGGGTAGATAGCATGTCCGGGTAGGATTGTTATTTAATTGCCAGCATGTTTGGGTAGATATCATGACGGGGTAGGTGTTATATCCATCTCTGAATTACATTTTTATTTGTATCAATTATTTTACATGTACTAACTTATTTTTCTCTTTTGTTTGTGTATACTAACTTATTTCTTCTCTTTTGTTTGTGTCATTTTTCATCCTTCTTTGCATTGCATTGCATTGTCATGCTATAATATGAAAATGTTGATCCGCAAGGGGATATCCATGAGAAAATCTTCACAAGAAGAGATAAAAATTTTCAATCAAGCAGTCGCATACACAGACATGCATCGAGGGCTAAAAAGAAGTCCAGAGTACAAGAATGAGATTTTCTCGAAGATCGTGCATCATTCGAGACTGATATGATAATCCACTGATCTAAGGAGTAATCCAGCAGTAGATTCTCATCCACAATTATTCCATCGTTAACCATCAGGGAGTGGAGCACAAACTTCAGCATAGCTGAGGTATTAATGGAGTTAGCTTACAGAGCATTGAGGGGCATCGGTTCCAAGTACAAAGATCCGAGACGAAGCAGTGAGCTCGAAGATCGTGCGTCATTCGGTACTGAGATGATGATCCACTGATTCAAGGAGTAATCTAGCAGTGGAGTCTTATCTTCAATCATTTCATCGCTAGTTATCAAAGAGCGACACACCGACCTCACTACCACCGAGGCATTAACGGAGTCAGATTACAGAGCGCTTGAGGGGCATCATTATTGAGGACGAAGATCCGATATGAAGCAGTGATCCATTCCAGGCTCACCATCTAAGCGAAGACGTGTCTGTAAAGTGGACTGTCTTGTAATGTGAAATTTTTTATCTCTGGTGGAAATTGTTCTACGGTATTTATCGTTAGGATCAATTTTTTTGCATCCGCATTTGTATCATTGCATTTTATTCAACATTCATTTAAGCATTGTTATGTGCATTAATCATACCTTGTGGGAAACTTTGAGGAAGCGCTTCTAACTGTGCAACTGCATTCACACAGTATTGAAAATGGATGCAAAATTTGAGGAATTGAAGAAAGAGCTGAACGAGAGTTTGCAAAAGTTGCAAGCAGAGTGGGAGGTTAAAATGGAGCAGATGCAAAAGACCACCGTGGATCGTATCTTGCAAAACCAAAAAGACCTAGTTGACCAAATGGTAGCAAAGATGGCTGAGCTCAACCAAGAAAAAGGCAAAGAAAAGATTTCATTGACCCGTGAAACAGTTAAATGTGTGAAAGCACAGGCTAGTTCGCAACCAATTATCTCGCCCAACAGGATTCCTAGTCACCTAGCGACGAGAAGAGCCAAGAACGAGATCCCAGATAATTTGAAACAGTGGTGCAGAGAGACATTCCATGGAATGAGAGGACAAAACTCTCACAACGGGATGGATGCAACAGAACTAGTACTAGTTCCTAACCTGGTGCTTCCGCCCAAATTCAAGATGCCCGAGTTTGAAAAGTATAGTGGAACCAGTTGCCTTAATTCACATCTCACGATGTTTATCCAAAGGATGACTGGATACACCAACAATGATCCGATGTTGATCCACTGTTTCCAAGATAGTTTGATTGGACCCGCTTCTAGGGGGTATAATCAACTGAGTCATACTCAAGTCCGCTCCTGGAGGGATTTGGCTAGTGCTTTTCTGGGCCAATACAAGCATATGATTGATATGGCCCCCGATAGAACAATGCTTCAGAATATGAAGATGAAGAATTATGAGAGTTTCCGACAATATACTCAACGATGGAGGGATGTCGCATCTCAAGTGCATCCACCAATGACTGAAAGAGAGTTCATCACTCTATTCATCGATACATTGAAGTCTCCATATATCGACTACATGATAGGGGTTGCCACTAAGAGTTTTTCTGACATTGTCATGTGTGGAGAAATGATCGAAAGAGCAGTCAAGAATGGCCAGATAGGAGGCACTAGTCATTCTGACAATGAGGAAAGAGAGGATATTAACATTGAAGGATCTTATCTAGCTAATCTGGGGACCAAACCTCATAAGGCATTCTGTCGCATCAATCCAATCCCAATGACATATGAAGAATTGCTCCCAATGCTAGTTGAGAGGAACCTTGTGACTCCAGTTCAATCCAAACCAAGAGAGACCCCATATCCTGAAGGCCATGATATTAACGCCATATGCAGCTATCATGTTGGGAGCTAGGGGCATACCACTGACAAATGCAAGACACTAAAGCACAAAATCCATAATATGTTTTATTCAGGGGTATCCTAATACTAAGCCAGAGAAGTCATTGCATCAACCACTTGTATCCATAGAGATTGTTTTGTTTGAACTCGTTTTTGTTCTTTCTTCAATATTTGCTTAAATATTTTTAATCTTTGATGACTGGAATGATGCTACCTTCTAAGGTTAAATAATTGAACAAATTTTAATCTTTAGTTCTTTGAATATCGAATGAATTACATATTCTTTTAATTCTTCAAGAATTATAGATTTTTGACATATGGCAAGATTAGACCTTTTTTTATCCTGTCTAAAACCCTAAAATAAAATCTCGATTTTTACCCGAAATAATTCCTGGTCACTACCAAGGAACCAAATTTTGACATTCTATCTCTTTGAGACCTTGAAATATTCTTTCCACCTTGAAACACTGTATTTATTTTTTTTGAGACACAAAAGTCATACCCATACCTTTCTTTGAACCAATAAAGTCATCATCGTCTTCTTAGACGTAAAACCAACATTTTCTACCAATAAAACCTACAGACATTGAGTACAAGATGTTCACTTGAACATAAACCTTCCTACAAAGAAGACACAGTGTGGGGCATCTCGCATCAATTTTCTGAAGATGAGCATGAGCAATTGAGACATGTTGAGAGCAAGAAGCGAAGAAAAAAATAGAATTCATTCAAAATAATTCTATCATGCATTAATTACTGTTTTCATTTAAATAAAAATTAATCTTGAAATTTATCCCCTGGGGATACCTCTTCTGCAAGGATTTCTGTGTATGAGATGATGAACGTTTTTTTTTATCCCTTCACAACAGGAGAAAATATATCCCTTGTGTCCCCTTTGAGCCTGAATGATATTTTCTTTTGATTCAACCCTAACCAAGGATCACCCTCCACACTGGGGGGCAATGTGAAGGAAATCTGAGTGAAGAAAATTGATCCAAATGAGATACCGAAAGGTGAACCAGACGCAGAGTGCAAAGATCAAACCAAAGAAAAAAAACAAAGAGCAAAGAGAAAAATCAAAGCAAAAATCAAAGAAAAAGCAAAGAACAAAAAGAGGACAAAGAACACAGACAAAGAGTCTCCTGACTCAAATGACGCATTGAGCTTCAAACCGTGAGATTAATCAAACACAATCACTCTAGAATCACTTGACTCGAAGATCATAAAACATCAAGAGAAGGACATGCGAGTATATTCAAATTGAGCAAAACAAGATCGAAGGCATCAGAGTTAATTGATCCTTGGTTCAAATACCCTTAAAACACATGTTTGGGCCTTTTATCCCTTTCTTTCATAACCCTGAACCATGACCTACATTACGTGCCTTACAAGTCCCTTCTAATCATACATGGATTTCTAAGCAGAAGAGACTATCCCCATATTTCATCCCGCCTATCAGGATTAATATTTTACTTATAAAGATTTTCTAAAATATTTAATGCATGATAGAGAAAAATAACAAAGGGGGGTTAAAGACGTAAAATTCTGAGTAACGTCTTGAAACCAAAGGGGGATTTGAGTTGAAAACCTGAAAGGGCGGCTCGAATATGAAGATTATTACATAGGAGATGATTGCTCAAATCCCTTGATGAGGCATCACACAACATGAATGAGAACATGAGAGCTGTGAGTCGGAGAACACTTCCAATATATGAGTACAAAAGCTACTTCATCAGATCAGTGAACAAAAAAATAAATGAGAATACCAAACCTTTGACCAAAAATAACCACTTGAGACTTTTTATCCTTCATTCCTTAACCATTTTTCAAAGATAACATTGATCTTGACACTTGTCAAATAGTTATAATTTATTGAAGGATGAAAAGTGTAATTAATTCTTTGATATCCGATAAACTCTTGTTCTATGATTTGTCAATTGTGAAACCTTAAAAGGGGCAATATTTTCATATCTTTTGATTAAACATTTTTCAAAATTATTTTAATTGATATTTTCATACTTTTGAAAATAAAAGAAGAAGAAAAAAATTTTCAAACAAGATAATCTCTGGAGGCATATCTTAGAATTCAACGAAGATCCCTCTGAAGCTCAAGATTGAAGCTGGGGCAAAAGAAGAAAAAAATTTTGGGGCAAATTGTGATGGGCAAGAAAAAATTTGTCTCAGGTTGAGGTTTGTAAGAGTATACCTTAGTGGAAATGAAGACAAGCTGAATCAATGATAGAGTGAAGAATACTCTCGCAACTATTCTCATTCCAGATCGAGAAAACATACATACATACATACACATACATACATGATACATAAAATTTGTATCAAACATTTATCATCATGTGTATTAAAGACATTTTTCTCCTCACTTGAGGACAAATTCAAAAAAAAAATCAATCAAATAAATTTCATATTGACATCTATCATAACATCCAAGATAGTTAGTCAAAAATGCATCATTCTGATCTTTTCAGGAAATAAGAGCTCGGAAATAACCAGATGTTTTCAACTTGAAAGAACAATGCAATCCACATATTTGGTTTCCTGAAGTCAACAATCAGATCTTCTGAAGACGTTTCCTCAACATGCAGGAATCAATAGACAGACTATGAGCTCTTGAGATTATCTTATTAAAAAAACAAAGTGTCGTCTCACTAGAGACAGTTTTCTTAAAAACAAATTTTGTCTCGCTTGAGACAACTTTCTCTTTAAAACAAATTATGTCTCGCTTGAGACATTTTTCCACAAATTTTGAGAATTAGACAACTTTCTCTTTAAAACAAATTATGTCTCGCTTGAGACATTTTTCCACAAATTTTGAGAATTAGACAACTTTCTCTTTAAAACAAATTATGTCTCGCTTGAGACATTTTTCCACAAATTTTGAGAATTTTAAAACAAATTGCGTCTCGCTTGAGACATTTTTCCTTTGAGATACAAATTTTGAATTTGATTCACTAAAAACAAAATTAATCTCACCTTAGATTGTTGTTTCTTTCAAAACAAATTTCGTCTCGCTTGAGACCTTTTCCCTTTGAGATCCAAATTTCAAATTTGTTTTACATTAAACAAAGTTGATCTCACTTGAGATCGTTCTCAAAAACAAACTTTGTCTCGCCTGAGACAATTTCTCTAAAAACAAATTTTGTCTCATTTAAGACAATATCTGAAAGCAAATTTCGTCTCGCTTGAGACATCATTTTCTCTCATAATACAAATTTCAAGGTTGTTGTACTTAAAGCAAAATTAATATCACTTGAGATTTTCAAAGCTGGTTTGTCTCGCACGAGACATTTCCCCTCTTAACAAATCCTGAAATCGTTTCATTTGAAACAAAATAAACACTTTTGAAAACACCTTTGAGATTATTTCCATATAAACAAAATCGACAATATTTCAATCTTTTAAAACGATTTTTTATCTCTTAAAGACAATTTCTTTTAAAAAAAATCTTTGAGTTTGTTCCTCTTGAAAAAATCTTTGAGTTTGTTCCTTTTGAATAAAAATCTTTGAGTTTGTTCCTTTTGAATAAAAATCTTTGAGTTGTTAGAGTTTGTTCCTTTTGAATAAAAATCTTTGAGTTGTTTCTTTTGAAAAAAATCTTTGAGTCTGTTTCTTTGGAAACAAAGTTTTGTCTCTCTTAAGACAATTTCGTGAAAAATCCTTGAGTCTGAAACAAAGTTTTGTCTCTCTTGAGACAATTTTGTGAAAAAAAATCTTTTAGATTGTTTCTTTTGAAACAAAAATCTTTGAGTCTGTTTCTTTGGAAACAAAATTTTGTCTCTCTTTAGATTGTTTCTTTTGAAACAAAAATCTTTGAGTCTGTTTCTTTGGAAACAAAATTTTGTCTCTCTTAAGATAATTTCTTTTGAAACAAAAATCTTTGAGTCTGTTTCTTTGGAAACAAAATTTTGTCTCTCTTAAGATATTTGCTTTTGAAAAAAAAATCTTTGAATCTGTTTCTCTTAAAATGAATTTTGTATCTCTTGGGACAGTTTCTCTTGAAGTAAATCTTTGAATATGTTCATTTTGAAAATCTTTGAGTTTGTTTCTCTTAACAAAATCATCTTTGAGTCTATTTCTTTAAAAACAAATATTGTCTCTCTTGAGACAGTTTCTAATGAAAAACTAACTTTTGAGATTGTTTCATTTGAAACAAATTTGGTCTCACTTAAGATGTAATCCATCTTTGAGTCTGTTTCTTTTGAAACAAAATTTTATCTCTTAAATACAATTTCTGTTGAGAAAAAAATCTTTGAGTTTGTTTTCTTTGGAAAAAATTTCTCGAGACAACTTCTTTTGAAAATACCCACCTTTGAGATCGTTTCTATTAAAACAAATTTTGTCTCGCATGAGACAATTTCCTTTCAATGTCATCTTTGAGTCGTTTCCCTTGAAACGAATTTTGTCTCTTGAAACATCTTCTCTTAAAACAAGATCATCTTTGAGTTTGTTTCTCTGGAAACAAGGTTTTATCCCTTAAAACAGTTTCTTTTGAAGAAAATCTGAGTCTGTTTCTTTGGAAACAAAATTTTGTCTCACTAAGATACCATTTTCTGAAAAACAAAGTTTTGTCTCTTATGACAATGTCTTAAAAAAAAAATCATTGAATCTCTTTCTTTGGAAACAAAATTTTGTTTCTCTCGAGACAGTTTCTTTGAGAAAAATCTTTGAGTTTGTTTTTCTTGAAACAAAAACATCTTTGAGTTTGTTTCTCTCGAAACACTGATCTTTGAGATTAATTCCCTTTAAACGAATTTTGTCTCTTTTGAGACAGTTGCTTTTAAAAATATCATCTTCGAGTTTATTTTTCTTGAAACAAATCTTTGGGTTTGTTTCTTTTGAAACAAATCTTTAATTTGGTTTCTCTTGAAACCATAACTCCTAAAGATGGCCAGCCGTCCTCATCATGTAGGAACCGTGTCATCCCCAGACCAGATCTCTTCATCACGTAGGAGCCGTGTCAACCATAGATAACCAGCCGTCCTCATCACGTAGGAACCGTGTTATCACCTTTAGATGGCCAGAACTCTTCATCACGTATGAGCCGTGTCATTCCCCGACCAGATCTCTTCATCACGTAGGAGCCGTGTCAACCATAGATAACCAGCCGTCCTCATCACGTAGGAACCGTGTTATCACCTTTAAATGGCCAGAACTCTTCATCACGTATGAGCCGTGTCATTCTCCAGACCAGATCTCCTCATCACGTAGGAGCCGTGTCAACCATAGATAACCAGCCGTCCTCATCACGTAGGGACCGTGTTATCACCTTAAGATGGCCAAGAACTCTTCATCACGTATGAGCAGTGTCAACCCTCGACCAGATTTCCTCATCACGTAGGAACAATGTCACCCTTAGACGACCCGAACTCTTCATCACGTATGAGCAGTGGCGTCCCCAACAACCAACATTATCCAATTTATAGGAAAAAGAAAGAGAACCAGACAAAAACGTGTTGTATTGTCGTCTTTGCCCTATTCTTGTTAACACAAGAATGTGCAAAGAGGGGCAGCTGTAGACACCCGTTTTTGTCCGGGTCTTTTCTATCTAATTGTAATTATTATTATTTATATATATTTATTATTATTATTATTATTATTATGTTTATTAATTACATATTACAATTTTTGTAGGCCACTAAGCCCAGATTACAGAAGGTCCATTCCCGGAGCCCAACTAGCTAAACCTAATGGCCCAGTACCCTGAACCAACCCATCATATTAGGGTTTCAAACCCTAAAACAGATTAGGGTTTCAAACCCTAAAACAAATTAGGGTTTTAACCCTAATCCCCTAATAGCCGCCGCGACTTCAACTCCTCAGCTTCCCAGCAGTGAGCCAATCACCGAGCCACCACTCCGATGGTCCAGCCGCCGACCCAACTGCTCCACTATCGTCATCTACAGCAGAACCAATCAAACAGAAAATAAAACATCATCAACAGTGGACCAAATCACCCTCAAATCTGAAAACCCATTAAAAAAGTCCTAAATCCCTAAATATTTGGCTTTTGGTACTAACCCGAGCCTAGGAACATGATTCCTATCAAATGGAGATGAGGATTCTCAGCAAAAAAAGACCATAAGAAAGAGACATGCAATGACAGGGGATTCATTCGGGTTCAGAGAGAGAAAAAAAAAGAAGAGTGATAACCGAAAAAAAAGAAAAAAAGAGAGAAATTCAGAGAGTAAAACCAAATGGAGAACTAACAGTAAAAAGCAGAAAAAAACGAGATAGAGATCTTACCTTTAGGGAGATTTGATCGTTGCTTCCTCACCGGAGTTAGGAGGGGCCACCATCGAAGGTAAAACCTTCACCTTTCTACGATCTAGGGTTCGAATAGGAGGGGGTTTCGGTTTCTGTTTGGGTATTAAAGGTTTTTTTCTTTCGAAGAGAGGGAGGGGAAAGGCCATAGGGTGTCTCGGGTAAGGTTTCTTGCGCCATCGCCGCCGGCTGCGCCGGCCGTGGCCTCTTAATTTTCTCTCCACGGCGGAGACAGAGGCGGAGAGGGAGAGAACCTTGAGAGCTTTTTTTTTCTCTGTTTTAAGAGATGAGAGCGGCTGAGAATGAGAAAACAAGGGTTTCGAAACCCTTATTTTGGGTTATGATGGACCCAAAACGACGTCGTGTAAAAGGGGTCAGGGTATGCGTGTTTCAGCATAAAAGGGTAAATAGTCCATCTGGTCCTTACATCTTTGTATCATTCTTCCCGTGTCTCTCATATTAAAAGGGGTAAACTACACTGTAGGTCCTTGATCCTTGTAATCTCACGATTTAGCCATGGAATGAAGTTTACATTATTTCAATTTGAGCCTTTATCTTTTCACTTTTATATTTTAATCACTATCCTAGGTATTATAACATTTTTGTTTATATTGGTTCTGGTTTCAATATTTATAAATGTTATATCTTAGCCACTGATTTAATATCTCGTGTATGTTTCTTTGACATTCGATCTGGCCATCACATTTAAATATTTTTTTAGTCCTCATTTGCATGGTTTGTGTAATTATTGATTTTATGCCTTAGAGTTTAGATTTGTTTCATTTCAGTCCATATTTGGTTATTTATTTCAATTTCATTAGTTTTAATTTAGGCTATGATATTTATAATAATTTTATTTTAGTCACTTATTACATGTTGTGTGATTTGGCTGATGTTCGAATTTGGCCCTCAGATTGGTGCATCTTTTGTTTTAGTCACTGTTTTGGTATTTGGTTTAAATATTTTTGATCCTTCATGTTTCTGTGTAATTTCAGTTTGGTCCTTAACTTGTGTTTCTTCGACTTTAGCCCTTTAAAATTCATGTTTGTACTATTTTGGTTCTTTGAGTTTATGTTTGCTATTTTGGGTCTTTGAAATTTCAAGTACTTTATTTTTGGTCATTACAGTTTGGTTTGTAATATTAATTTCTTTTATTTTAATTCTTTATGTATATACATGTTTTATGTTATGTATTTGTATCATATATAAAAATATATATATTTGACTATATTTGTTGTAAATATTGTATTTTGCATATTTCCATTTATAGTTTTTATAATGCATTTCTTTATTTAAATATTTGTTCGAATGTTTTCAAGAACACAAATTTGTAGAACGTGCGTGGAAAGTATCACTTGGTCGAAGTGATGCGATCCGATACGACATTTTAACAAATGTGAACTTGAATAAATATAGTTCTTTTACCAATTAAATCTTGTTTATTCAAATAGTTCAATACATTGTTTTGTGGTATTTTTATTTGATGTTAATATCGATTTTCAATTCATATTCGATTCACATTTTATCAAAGAGGGAAATATTCTTTATGGATAAGGAATAGTCGAGTTAGCTTTCCCGATAGAGGATTGTTAATTTCGAGATTTCTTTTCGAGTTAAAGAACTTTTTCTAATTAATTAATTTGAAGTAAATTAATCAATGTTCAATAAACAGATCATCTTGTAGCTTTATATTCGCTTCATCATTTCCACCATTTACGACAACGTGTAAGCGACACAGTACCAGTTTTTGGGCGTTGTGGGGTGTTATTCCTTCCCCACACGTAACCGACTCCCGAATCCATTTAATCGAATCTTTGGTGACGCAGACTAAATTTTGTCTTAAAAAATGATTTTTCTTAAAATTGTTTTGAAAGACGGTTTTAGGTATTCGACCTACCTAACTCAAAGGTCGATGGCGACTCCTTTTCCAATTTAATTCAGATTAATTTCAAATCACCAATTTTTTAAATTAAAGTCGTAATCGTTTTAAAATAATATAAATTATTTTTATAAAAAAAATGGTTATGACACATATTACTATTTCTTCTGATATTTAAGGATGTAATCATATGTAATTGACCCTTATGTTAAAATAGTTTAGATTGAATTGTTTGTTTTTCAAGGACTTCAAAATTGGAAAATTTTATCGTAGAGCTAAAATGAGTAAATTGAAAAACAGAGGGATTAAAATTATAATTATACCATTGAACGAATAAGCCACATTGCCACTAACTGACTAACATCACCTGCATGTATTATAATTTAATCATTTCCAATATTTTAATTTTTCAAATATTCATTTGCAGTCTGAGATTAATTTTTTTGTTAATTTCTTAAAAATATTTGATGTAATTTATATTTTAAACATGAGATATGACATATAAATTTGATATTTTAAAATCAATTGGGTAATTTTATAAATTAAAAACTTGAAAAAAATATTCTTTGTCAAATTATTTTTAAAAAAATGTATACACTAAATCACGCGTATTAAAAAAATATAAAACTTGAAAATATATTTTTTGCATATAACTTTTTTTAATATAACATAATCTAATTTTAAATATAATTAAAATTCTTTTTTAAATATTAAAAAAATTCTCCAATCTAAAAAAAATCATTATTATTTTTAAAAAATGTTTAACTTTTTTTTATAACATCCACAAGTAAATTCAGTACTAACCGGATTTAGTGCTCCACTTTGTATTTCTCAACTTCGATTTTTTTTTTCGTTGTATACAAGGTTTATTGTGTTATCCACACGTGGAAGTTATGTTTTTGCTTTTAGATGTCCACTACTCTAACATGTATTTCATAACATCGTATCAGAAAATCAGTTTAATACGCAAACAAATGTATTTTTCATAAAGTAGAGTCACAATTTCCCCCCTTTTCCTTTTTCTTTCTTCAGAAAATGAAAAAAAAATTCTTTTTATCGAGTCAGAAGAAAAAAATAAAAAGATTATTTTTCTACTTTTTAGGCAATGACTAGTTGTTGGATTTAGAATAAAAGAAATTATTAAAAATTTATCTCTATTTTTAGGAACGAATATAGAAGGATTAAGTTGTTTTATATCAAAAGAACAAAGCTCTAATAAGTATTTAAATTTAAAATTAAAAGGATCAAATACCTCATTCGGTTAATATTTAAACTAAAAAGACATATAATATCATTACACCAAAAAAATTGAGAGGTACATAGCCCCTCCCAACTCCTAAGTAGATTTGTCCATGTTTATCTTTATTTTAGAAAAATAAAAACAATCTATTTCTATCAAGTTGTGGTAGAACATATGAACATTTTTTAATTTCATCTCTCAAAGTTATAATAAAGTAGACAAAATATTTATATTTTCATCTCCTTGAAGTCACGGTAGAGTATATAAACCATTTTATCCTATCTCCCTGAAATGGTAGTAGAGCAGATAAAGTAATAAGAACTTATTTCCCTGAGGTAACAGTGGAATAGATCGTCCAATTTACATATTCTATTTCTCCAAGAGTGATAAAATGGATAAGTTAAATCTCAAATATAGCATTTATTAATCATTTCAATAACATAATGTGATACTTTGAATTGATCGATTAATTTATGTTGGGTTGAAGTGTTACAATACCACTATAACATTCATTTTTTCTATTATTATTTGAAACTATTACTTCCAATTCTTCCAGGAAATTAGTAGGATTAAACACCCATTTATCCCCCAAAAAAAGTGAATAATAATTAAACTTAAACTCTTGTTGTTACAGTAATTTTAAGATTATGGGTTCAAAAGCAGAATCCTAATTTTAAGGGACAATTTAATAAGAAGAATATTTTTATTTCGTCAATAAAATTAAAAATATTCACAAGTAGAATTTAGAAAAAGACACGTGAGACTAATTAATTCACATTTCGAGATTTCTGTTTAAAGAGAAAGATTGACACAGTTTGAGATTTTAATTATTATAATATCTAAAATTGCAATAAAATCTTTTAATAAATATAAACAGAGTGCATATAGATTTTTTAGATTCATTTACATGTATGAGATTTAAAGATCCTCCAATGGCGATCTATGTGGATGAGACATGGTGGGTTCGGCCTTTCATCAATAAGTAATTCTTTTTCTCAATCATGATTACAATTGGTCAAATTTTCCAGATAAATAAATGAGCACGTTGTTCTTTAATTTTAAATTAATTTGGCACACAATTGCTAATCAGTCATCATCCATCAATAAATATCCTAGGAACGAAGGGCTTAACAATAAAAGTGTATATATTAAATAAAAGAGTGTTCAAGAAGTGTTTGCTTATCTCCTTGTCTTGAATTATATATCTGTGAAGCTTTCGGGGATTCGGGGCCGAGCAATTCGATTTCGAGATCATCGTCATCTTTGGTGTCAATTAGAATGCAAGAGCATCGTTCAAGAGAGATGAAGAAGGCAGCAGCCACCACATTCGTGAACCATGCAACCACTCCATCCTGTTTTCTGCAGTTTGCTGGCTCCAACGCGCATGAGCCATGGTTCGTAGGGACCTGGACCTCTGGCTTGATTGCCGGTTTATCCCCTTTGCAATTACACCAGTTCGTGCAACTCCTTGGCCTGGGAAATTCAGCACCATCCATTTCATTTGATTTTGAAAATATGGAAAAACAAAAGTGTTTGTGGTGGAATATTAGCAGGAACCCAATGATTTATATAAAAAAGAAAGAAAGTATTCTCCAATTATAATACTTTTTTTTTCACAAGAGCATTAATAATTAAAAGGAGACAAATTAACTACTTTGAGATTAAGATATCCTAATTCTGATCTTGCTAACGCCATTTTTCGGCTAATTGAGATACTTGGATAAAGCTTAAATGCATGACCAAAGGACAATTATATGCATTATTGTACAAGACTTTTTTATATTTACCGTGTTTATTTATTTACGGATAAACTACATGGGTGATCACTTTTATTTTCAATCTATCTTATTTTGATCATCAGTTTTGAAAAAGTTATGTTTTATTCGCTTTTATTTTGGTTTGTTTTATTTTAATCCCTGGGTCATTAATTCCCATCAGTTTGTTGATATAAAATATAAGTTAAAATGGTTAATTTTTAATACATTAGTTTGTTTTATTTTGAAGTGATTCTACTAGGACGTGTTTCAAAATCATACTTAACGCTTAGTTTAGATTTCAATTTTATATCCCGTCATTAAAAAAGTAACACAACTGCTGACGTGATATTTTTATTGTAAAAAATATGAAATACGAATCTACTAATGATATTGTAAAAATATCAAATTAAAAATATCATATCAAACGTTTAGTTTAGATTTCAATTTTATAAATATGAATCTACTAATGATATTGTAAAAATATTAAATTAAAAATAAAAGAATTATTAATTGATAAATGGATTAAATTAGCTTCTCCACAACATTATGTATTGGATGATTTAAGTTATAATAATTCAGCCCTCATTTATGCAACTGATAAAGAACTTAATGTTAAACTCATTTTTTTTTTTTGCAAGAATCACCAAAGTCAAAGCTATTCTTTGCCTAATCATTACTTCAAGAATCACCAAAGCTACATATATTCATTGGGGGCCTTTACATTCCCTGAGTTTATCTAAAGATTTCAATAACAATTTTAAGTTTGGTTTTGAAAAATTAACTCAAAAATATATATTTTTTCAACCATAGTATTGCAACACAAACGATCCATTTGAAATATTGATTTTATTATATCCAACCTATTTTTAAAATATGATCTTTGTAGTAAAAGAATTGTTATTGTTTTTTGAATTTCCGAGTTCGAGCACTATAAATATCAAGGGCATGAGAGTTCAATGTCAAATATTATAAAATAAAATAAAAACATATTTTTAAAATGTATTATTTAAATTTTATTATATTCAAGCACAATTTCCAAACTATATAAAAAACACACAATTTCCAAACTCGAATAACATAGAACAAACAAACTACCTCTTGAATCAAATAGTTTAGACCATCCAATCGGGCATGGGCCCGCTATTCAGCGACCTTCAACAAAATTGTACCCCCGTTTTTTAATGATTGGCAGAACTTGGGGTTTGCATTGCCGTAGGCCTTTTGACTGCAGCCAATTCCACTGCCATAACATTTCTAGGTTAAACTATACGTTCAGTACTTAAATTATTACTTTTATTCTATTTTAATACTTAAACTTTATTTTTTCAAAATTTACCTTACATTTAGTTTATGTTTCATTTTGCTACCATAGCATTAAAAACTTAATGGTAATGCTAACGTGCCACCATAAGATAATAACACATCATCATTAAAAAAATTACTCATCAGTAGTTTTGTTAAATTTTTAAGGGTGTGGTATCAAATTGAAAATTAAACTAACATTAGGTATGCTTTTAAAAACAAATAAAATTTGGGTATCAAAATGAAACAAAAGTAATAGTTTAAGTACTAAATATGTAGTTTATCATTTTTTATAATATCTAGATTTTTAAGTTTATATCTCATCTTTAAATTAGTGTATATTGCTTATATACGCATATCTAATTTTGTCTTTATAGTATATGTTCTTTTACGGGTATCGTGTAACCCCTCAGACCGATACGGGTAACCCGATCCGAGGTGTCACATTAAGGCCACCGGAGCGACCCACTGTAAAAATAGCGGAAAATTTAAAACTTTTATTAAAACATGTAACTTATAAAATGATTTATCAGTATGCAGAAATAAAACAGATTTTCAGACTCGTATATAAAACAAAATATAATTACATGCCCCCTAATAACATGTACCATACTCTGCAAACAACGCTAGAAGAACTCCTTTACTGAAGTTGATAGTTGCACTAATACGATTCTTTTAACATGAAAAGGTGAGTAACAAAGTGAGCTTTGGAAAGCTCAGTAATACAAAACTACCAAATGATGCTAAAGAACGTATAAATACAGATAAGCATATATTTCCTTATTGGTTCAGACATCTACAGATTTTATGTTTAGCGGAAATCCTACTGATATTTCAGGTAGTAACAGAAAGTGAGCTTTCAGTTCAGAGAAATATTTCGGATGACTGAGTTCAGGAGATCAGAATAGGTTATCTAGTGTGTTCCCACAAAATCAATGAAAAGATACATATTTTTTTAAACAATGACAGTTTAAAACATATTTTTATTCAAAAACCATATTAATCCCTCCAACCGTACACACTATAATGTGTAGGTTCCCCAGAACCATACACCACTAACACACCAAGTAAGGCACTGAGCACAAAGCAGAGGAGACTACAGTAACGTAACAGTAACTTCCTCCAACAACACCCTCCCATAAAACATTTATCTAAAACCATAGTAATCCCTCCAACCGAACACACCATAATGTGTAGATTCCCCAAAACCATATACTCACCAACACACCAAGTAAGGCCCTGAGTATAAAACCAAGGAACCTGCATATATACTTCCTCCAACAATACCCTAAATATAAGATTTACCGTCAATAAATAGAGATATCAGAAAACAAAACAAAATTCAGATAATATGTCAGAACAGAATCCAGGTCAGGAAACAGAACAAATTTTAGATCAGATGTCAGAACAGAATTCAAATCAGAAATCAGATAAAATATTCATGTGGGTAGGGAACACACAAGAGTTTACAGATATTATTTAGAAGTACATAATAATCTTATCAGGCAGAGAAACACGAATCTTCACTATACCGATAGAATGTTGGGATTTAGAATCACTATTGGAAGAGTTCAATAACTGACAGAATCATAAGTTATTCAGATTGAGACTTTTCGGGATCATATCTTATTCATACATTTTTCGGAAGCTCTACATAATCAAAAGGGTATTCAAAATCCTTTACATCTGAGTTACTTGTATTTTTAGATATACCCTGATTGATTTGAGCTGATAAGGGAGAACAACGATTCAGGAATTTTACAATCTTTGTCGATTGATTGGGTTAACGAGTTACTCGATATGAATAGTTCCCATAACTAATGTTTATCGACTGGTCAATTCTTTGTCCCTCCAGGGTATCTATTTTTTTATACCTAAAATTCTTATCCATAGATATTTCAATGCTCTTTATTTTATTTTCACGCTTCCACGATATCATGAAATACTAACGTGCTTGATTTATAGTTCATAACCCATTAAAAACATTTCATCATGTATGTTCATTAACGTTTCCAGACTCATCCAAATCACATATTTAATCATCAGTCATTGAGGTTACTTATTTCATTTAACAGTCAAGTCTATCCCGGTTACTTCAGAGTTTTCCAGAGTAAATCAGACATTTTTTGAATTTCGGATACATATTGTACTTTCATTCAGTTCAGTTCGGTCTTCGTGGTTGATTTGTCGAACAAATATCTAATTCTTAGTACGGAATGCAATCTAGAGTTGAGCTAAGCTGAATACTTCCAAAATTATCATCGGGCCAAAATTGAGAAGACGAACACGCATTCAAGTAATATCTATGTCGTTCAGGTACTGACATATCATTAAGGTTGATCACCTCACTTAAGTTGTGTTTCATAACTTTTAATGGTAGTGCAACACCCATATTTACTTGGATTCCTTAATTAATTCAAAACATTTACTTAGTCTAGGACATAAGGGTATTTTGGTCAATTTGGTGCTCCGTTTTATTCCATTCATTTCAGAGCTTGAGGATATCCAATCATTCTTGAGTTTGGTGATATTCTTGGTCATTTTCATTCCAGGGGCATTTTGGTCATTTTATAGATACAATATATTTCAATTTTTTCATTCTGTCCGATCTTATTATTTAATCCACCCTTATCATCTATTTCAACCCTTTTCAACCAATTCTGACAAAGGAGCACATTTGATAATTTATCATTCATGTATTTACTCACAACTCAGAGATTTATGGATTATCATAAATTTTATGAACAAAAGTAGTATCTTAACAATTTAAATTAATAATTCAATGATGGAGGCATAACTTCCCGAGTACTTTCTCATTCCAGGTCAACTGGGGATACTTTTACCTCTCAAGGGTAATTTCGTAATTTCTTAACAAAATAATTTTGGTATTAACTCCTAACGGGGATAATTATAATTTAAAGATTTCAGGGTTAATCACTTTCCCGTATACTCTCTATACTCTAAATTATTACTTAACAAAACTTCTAATATCTTGTACAAGCCATCTTGGATTTAGAAATCGGTTATCCAGATTTCTTAAGCAAAACCAGTATTTTTATAGATATCAGTAGTTTCATCATATCAATATGTCTTTAAAAATTCTTATACAACTTCCAGAGTCAATTCTTGTCCTTATTACAACATAAGGGTATTTTTCGTAATTTTACCTATTCAAAGTATACTCATAATTTATCATCCAAGTACCTTTAATGAGAGATATTATAATTTACCGATTCAGGACTGATTCCTTTATCATTCAATCACAGAACTTGTAATTCAATAGAGTCTTAACTAATTTATCACTTAACCCGTATTCAGTTCGAATCCATCCATAATCAAACAGGCATAATAGACTAACCATATACATTTATGCATTTATCCATTATCAATATGTTTCATAAAGTATAAAGAGGTAGTAATGTATTACCTCAATTTCTGTGCCATACTGATCGACCATTTAAACTCCATTCGAATGTCCTCGATCTTGAGATCAATTTCCAATAATTCCTCAGATATATATCAACAGAAATTTTATAAAAAACGGAGCTTAATTACGTAAAACGGATCAAATCTGGTGATAAATTAGTGAAAACTGACTTACCGGGTTTGAATTTGTTGAAACAGACTTGAGATTCGGATTCAGGACGTCGAAAAACATAAAATATGACTTTTCAAAATATTAACTTTTTAGTCAAAGTCAATGGGTTTGACTGGTAATTTCAAAGCTTTCGGGTCCGAATTTGGAAAAACGGACTGCGGAATTCGAACTCGAGACATCAAAAACACCAGTATCGGTATATCCGGGAAAAGTCAATGGTCAGTCAACGCTGATCAAAGGTCTGGTCAACGGCGTTCAACGGTTAACGCAGTCAACGGTCAACAGTAAACGGCTCGGCTGAAACGGCTCCCCAGGCTTCCAGACGAAGCCCACTCTCAAGTGGTGTCGCGTGCGACGCGTAAACAGTGCTACGGTGTCCGAAAAATCCTGAAAAATTTCTAATAAATATTTTATGGCATTTTGACACACTTATCAAGCGCAGTTCACAATTTTGAACGATAGAGAGCTCGATTCCAAAACATCGAAAACTTTAACTTTCTCACCCCTCCACGCGCCGACGGCGACGGAGACACAGAGGACACCAATGACTCAGAACGATGCAAGGAACACGATGGTGCGGGAGGTGTCGAAAACGGGTGGCCAGATCGACGTGAATCGATGAAAAACCAATGGATTTTGAGTTAAAATCGATGATACTTCCGATTGAAGTTAACGATGAAGGACACTGATTCACACGAGAGGTATAAGGGCTTTGTTCATCTTTCAACAATGAACACGATGGTGGTTTCGATTCGTCGAACGGTGGCCGGACGATGAGTAGATCGAAGTTTAAAATCGTTAACCGGGGAGAGAAAAAATGAAAAATTTTCTGTTGAACATACGAGGGGAGAGGTTTATAATTTTCTCCAAAGAAAAATGGGCAAATCATGATTTTAGTCACTGAATTTCCTGTACTTTATAAAATGGTATTCTAACTTTGAAATTTTACAATTTAATCCTCAATTTATTCCAAAATACCAATTAAATCCACCACTTTATAATTCTAAAATTTAGCCCCTAAATTGAGGTATTACAATTCTCATATCCTTAAAAGAATTTCGTCCTCGAAATTCATTCATGTCACATAATTGTAGAAATGAAAATTCCAACAGTTCTTTCACATTTTTCAAATAACTTTTACAGAAGTACGGTTTCTTTACTAGTCCTTAACCAATTGAGTATACATTTTCGTCATACCTCTCCCTCATTCCAGTATTGGTTACGAAAATAGACTTATATAGCAATAACATATCCCAATTTCATTTCTGGAGTTGGATCGAAATTTCTCATAATAGTAATTCTCACATGGATCGTAAGGTACTTTACAGAATTTAGACAGACGTTACTGGTATTCCTTTTTGCAAAGGTAGAGTCTTAATAGATAGAAACTTCGGTTTGCTCGTTACAAATAGGGACTCAATCTTGGAGTTCTAGTTCAGAGAGGTACGATTATAGTATAGGGACATGTACTGATTAGACATCTTTTGACATTTGACCGGTTGGTCTATCATGAAAATTTTAACTTAAACCATAGCTCTGATACTACTAAATGTAACCCCCTCAGACCGATACGGGTAACCCGATTTGAGGTGTCATATTAGGGCCACCGGAGTGACCTACTGTAAAAATAGCAAAAAATTTAAAACTTTTATTAAAACATATAACTTATAAAATGATTTATCAATATGCAGAATACCCGAACAGATTTCAGATCAGATGTCAAAACATAATTCAAATCAGAAATCACATAAAATATTCATGTGGGTAGGGAACACACAAGAGTTTACAGATATTATTTAGAAGTACATAATAATCTTATCAGGCAGAGAAACACATATCTTCATTATACCGATAGAATGTTGGGATTTAGAATCACTATTAAAAGAGTTCAATAGCTGACGGAATCATAAGTTATTCAGATTGAGACTTATCGGGATCATATCTTATTCATACATTTTTCGGAAGCTCTACATAATCAAAAGGGTATTTAGAATCCTTTACATCTGAGTTACTTGTATTTTCATATATAACCTGATTGATCTGAGCTGATAAGGGAGAACAACGATTTAAGAATTTTACAATCTTTGTCGATTGATCGGATTAACGAGTTACTCGATATGAATAGTTCCCATAACTAATATTTATCTACTGGTCAATTCTTGGTCCCTCCAGGGTATCTATTTTTTATACCTAAAATTCTTATCCATAGATATTCCAATGCTCTTAATTTCATTTTCACGCTTCCACGATATCATGAAATGCTGACGTGCTTGATTTATAGTTCATGACCCATTAAAAAAACATTTCATCATGTATGTTCATTAACGTTTCCAAACTCATCCAAATCATTATTTAATCCTCAGTCATTGAGGTTACTTATTTAATTTAACAGTAAAGTCTATCCCGATTACTTCAGAGTTTTCCAGAGTAAATCTGACATTTTCTGAATTTCAAATACATATTGTACTTTTGTTTAGTTCAGTTCGGTCTTCGTGGTTGATTTGTCGAACAAATATTCAATTCTTAATACTAAATGCGATCTAGAGTTGAGCTGAGCTGAATACTTCCAAAATTATCATCGAGCCAAACTTGAGAAGACGAACACGCATTCAAGTAATATCTATGCCGTTCAGGTACTGACATATTATTAAGGTTGACCGGCTCACTTAAGTTGTGTTCCATAACTTTTAAGGGTAGTACAACACCCATATTTACTTGGATTCCTTAATTAATTCAAAACATTTACTTAGTCAAGGACATAAGGGTATTTTGGTTATTTTGGTGCTCAGTTTTATTCCATTCATTTCAGAGCTTGAGGATATCTAATCATTCTTGAGTTTGGTGATATTCTTGGTCATTTCAATATCAGGGTCATTTTGGTCATTTTACAGATACAATATATTTCAATCTTTTCATTTTGTCCGATATTATTATTTAATCCGCCCTTATCATCTATTTCAGCCATTTTCAACCAATTCTGACAAAGGAACACCTTCGATAATTTATCCTTCACGTATTTACTCACAACTAAACGATTTACGGATTATCATAAATTTTATGAACAAAAGTAGGATCTTAACAATTTAAATTAATAATTCAACGATTAAGGTATAACTTCCTGGGTACTTTCTCATTCCAGGTCAACTCGGGATACTTTTTCCTTTCAAGGGTAATTTCGTAATATCTTAACAAAATAATTTTGGTATTAACTCCTAACGGGAATAATTATAATTTAAATATTCTGGGGTTAATCACTTTCCCGTATAATCTCTAAACTCTAAATTATTCCTTAACAAAACTTCTAATATCTTGTACAAGCCATATTGGACTTAGAAATCAGTTATCCAAATTTCCTAAGAAAAACCAGTATTTTCTGTACATATCAGTAGTTTCATCATATTAATATGTCTTTAAAAATTATTATCCAACTTCCAGAGTTAATTCTTATCCTTATTATAACATAAGGGTAGTTTTGTAAATTTACCTGATCGAAGTATTCTCATAATTTATCATCCAAGTACCTTTAATGAGAGATATTATAATTTACCTATTCAGGACTGATTCCTTTATCATTCAATCACACTATTAATTCAATAGAGTCTTAACTAATTTATCACTTAACCCGTATTCGGTTCGAATCCATCCATAATCAAACATGCATAATAGGCCAACCATATACATTCATGCATTTATCCATTATCAACATGTTTCAGAAAGCATAAAGAGGTAGTAATGTATTACCTCGATTTATGTGCCATACTAATCTACCATTTAAACTCCATTCGAACGTCCTCAATCTTGAAAACAATTTCCAATAATTCTTCAGATACATATCAATAGAAAATTCATAAAAAAAACAAAGCTTAATTATGTAAAACGAATCGAATATGGTGATAAATCAGTGAAAACCGGCTTACCGGGTTTGAATTTGATGAAACAGACTTCGGATTCAGGACGTCGAAAAACATAAAATATGACTTTTCAAAAATGTTGAGTTTTTGGCCAAAGTCAACGGGTTTGACTGGAATTTCGAGGTTTTCGGGTCCAAATTTGGCAAAACAGACTGCGGAATCGAACTCGGGACATCAAAAAATGTCTGTATAGGTATACTCAGAAAAGGTCAACGGTCAGCCAACACCCTGTTAACGCCGGTCAAAGGTCCTGTCAACGGCAGTTAACGGTCAACGCGGTCAACGGTTAACAGTGGTCAATAGTAAATGGCTCGGACCATGCGGCTTGGCTCAAACGGGTCCCCAGGCTTCCAAACGAAGCCCACTCTCAGGTGGTGGTGTGTGCGATACGTGAACAGTGCTACGATGTCCGACAAATTCTCAAAAAATTTCTAATAAATATTTTATGGCATTATGAGACACTTACCAAGCTCGGTTCATAATTTTAAACGGTAGAGAGCTCGATTCTGAAACTTCAAAAACTTTGACTTTTTCACCCCTCAAAGCGCCGGCGACGATGGAGACCAAAGGATACCGGTAGACTCAGAACGATGCAAAGAACACGATAGTGTGGGAGGTATCGAAAACGGGTCGCCAGATCGACGTGAATCGATGAAAAACTAACACAATGAACCCCAAATAAATTAACGATGAACAACACCGATTCACGATGAGAGGTTTGAGGGGTTTTGTTCATCTTTCGATAACAAACACGATGGTGGTTTCGGATCATCGAACAGTGGCGGGACGGTGAGTAGATCGAAGTTTAAAATCGTTGACCAGGGAGAGGAAAAATGAAAAAATTTCTGTTGAACATACGGGGGGGAGAGGTTTATAATTCTCTCTAAAAGAAAAATGGGTAAATCATGAGTTTAGTCACTGAATTTCTTGCACTTTATAAAATGGTATTATAACTTTGAAATTTTACAATTTAATCCTCAATTTATTCCAATATACCAATTAAATTCACCACTTTATAATTCTAAAATTTAGCCCCTAATTAGGATGTTACAATTCTCACATCCTTAGAAGAATTTTGTCCTTGAAATTCATTCATGTCACATAATTGTAGAAATGAAAATTCCAAGTTATTTCACATCTTCAAATAACTTTTACAGAAGTACGGTTTCTTTACTAGTCCTTAACCAGCTGAGTATACATTTTCTTCATAACTCTCCCCCATTCCAATAAAAGAATCAGAACAGATTTATCCTTGTGGAATCAAAATAGTATTGATTACGAAAATAGGCTTATAAAGCGATAACATATCCCAATTTCATTTCTGGAGTTGGATCGCAATTTCTCATATGAGTAATTCTCACATGGCTCGTAAGGTACTTTACAGAATTAAGACAGACGTTAGTGGTATTCCTTTTTGCAAAGGTAGAGCCTTAACAGATAGAAACTTCGGTTTGCTCGTTACAGATAGGGACTCAACCTTGGAGTTCCAGCTCAGAAAGGTAGGATTGTAGTATAGGGGCATGTACTGATCATACATCTTTTGACCTTCGACCGCCCGGTCTATCATGAAAATTTTGACTCAAACCATAGCTCTGATACCACTAAATGTAACCCCCTCAGACCAATACGGGTAACCCGTTCCGATTCGAGGTGTCACATTAGGGCCACCGGAGTGACCCACTGTAAAAATAGCAAAATATTTAAAACTTTTATTAAAACATATAACTTATAAAATGATTTATCAGTATGCAGAGATTTTCAGACTCGTATATAAAACAAAATACAATTACAAGCCCCCTAATCACATGTATCATACTCTGCAAACAACGCTGGAAGAACTCCTTTACTGAAGTTGATAGCTGCATTGATACGATTCTTTTAACCTGAAAAGGTGAGTAATAGAGTGAGCTTTGAAAAGCTCAGTAATCTAGAACTACTAAATGATTCTGAAGAATGTGCAGATATAAATAAACATATATTTCCTTATTGGTTCAAACATCTACAGATTTTATGTTTAGCGGAAATCGTACCGATATTTCAGGTAGTAATAGAAAGTGAGCTTTCAGTTCAGAGAAATATTTCAGATGACTGAGTTCAGGTGATCAGAATAGGTTATCTAGTGTGTTCCCATAAAACCAGTGAAAAGATACATATTTTTTTAAACACTGGCAGTTTAAAACATATTTTTATTCAAAAACCATATTAATCCCTCCAACCGTACACACCATAATGTGTAGGTTCCCCATAACCATACACCACTAACACACCAAGTAAGGCCCTGAGCACAAAGCAGAGGAGCCTGCAGTAACGGTAACTGTAGCTTCCTCCAACAACACCCTCCCATAAAATATTTATCAAAACCATAATAATCCCTCTAACACAACACACCATAATGTGTAGGTTCCGCAGAACCATACACTCACCAACACACCAAGTAAGGCCCTGAGCATAAAGCCGAGGAACCTGTATATATACTTCCTCCAAGAATACCCAAAATAAAACATTTATCGTCAATAAATGGTGATATCATAAAACAAAACCTAATTCAGATCATATGTCAGAACAAAATCCAGGTCAGGAAATAAAACAGATTTCAGATTAGATGTCAGAACAGAATTCAAATCAGAAATCAGATAAAATATTCATGTGGATAGGGAACACGCAAGAGTTTACAGATATTATTTAGAAGTACAGAATAATCTTATCAGGCAGAGAAACACGAATCTTCAGTATACTGATAGAATGTTGGGATTTAGAATCACTATTGGAAGAGTTCAATAACTGACGGAATCATAAGTTATTCAGATTGAGACTTATCGGGATCATATTTTATTCATACATTTTTCGGAAGCTCTACATAATCAAAAGGGTATTCATAATCCTTTACATCTGAGTTACTTGTATTTTCAGATATAACCTGATTGATTTGAGCTGATAAGGGAGAACAACGATTCAGGAATTTTATAATCTTTGTCGATTGATCGGATTAACGAGTTACTCAATATGAATAGTTCCCATAACTAATGTGTTGGGATTTTTGGATGCTCGAATCAACAACCGGAATGGTTTGCAAAGAAGGGTCGGAACGGTTTTGTGTTTAGGGAGTAAGGAGATTGAAAGATAGAGAATTGCATAGTGATTTATAGTGGTTCGACTTTCTCAACCAAAGTCTACGTCCACTACCTTAGCTCATCACCAAGGATTTTCCAACAAATTCACTAATTTGTTCTTTCTTTTGAGGACAAAGAGATAACCTTACAACTCCCTAGTTTTTCCGGGCTAAACTAGAACATTTCCCTAGCTTTTACACAATATTAGCTAGTACATTTCCCCTTTACAAAATAATAAAAGAAGTAAACAAATAAACCTCTATAAGGTAGGTGTTTACAAGATTGAACTCACAAGAACAAAATATTTACAAGAGAAAGATAAAATAAGATTGAAAAACTCTTCTCTTGTATTTGATTGCTTGGATAGTTGTTCTCTTTCTTCTTCAAGTGTCCTTAGCTTGTATTTATAGCTTGGAATGTGTTTGATGTTTTATATAGCCGTTGGGGATGTTTTGGAGCCGTTTGGGGATGATTTTTCTACTCAAAAAGGCTGCATACGATTGGGGGTATCGGTACCCCTTAATAGGGTATCAGTACTCCTTCATAAAATTCAAATTAAACTAGCCGTTGCAGCCAGGGAGTATAGACACCCCTGGGGTGTATCGATACCCGGGGTATGGATACCCCTGGGGGTATAGATACCCTCTGAGAAATCTGGAATTTGAGCCTTCAGGGAGGTATGATACCCTTGCAGGGGGTATCGGTACCCTATAGCATTTTTGCTCAAATTCGAATTTTAATGGACTTTGAATTATTTTTGAAACCTTTTAAAACTTTGAATAAATTCAATTAAGTCTAAAAACATTTTGTAAATTCAATTCAAGTCCAAAAACCATTTTGCCTTAAATTGTTATATCAAAATAGTTCAACATAATGTTTATCGACTGGTCAATTCTTTGTCCCTCCAGGTATCTATTTTTTTATACCTAAAATTCTTATCCTTAGATATTCCAATGCTCTTTATTTCATTTTCACGCTTTCACGATATCATGAAATGGTGACGTGCTTGATTTATAGTTCATGACTCATTTAAAAAAACATTTCATCATGTTTGTTCATTAACATTTCCAGACTCATCCAAATCACTTATTTAATCCTCAGTCATTGAGGTTACTTATTTCATTTAATAGTCAAGTCTATCCCGGTTACTTCAGAGTTTTCCAGAGTAAATCAGACATTTTCTGAATTTTGGATACATATTGTACTTTCGTTCAGTTCAGTTCGGTCTTCGTGGTTGATTTGTCGAACAAATATCCAATTCTTAGTACTAAATGCGATCTTGAGTTGAGCTGAGTTGAATACTTCCAAAATTATCATCGACCCAAACTTGAGAAAACGAACATGCATTCAAGTAATATCTATGCCGTTCAGGTATTGACATATCATTAAGGTTGATCGGCTCACTTAAGTTGTGTTCCATAACTTTTAAGGGTAGTACAACACTCATATTTACTTGGATTCCTTAATTAATTCAAAACATTTACTTAGTATAGGTCATAAGGGTATTTTGGTCATTTTGGTGCTCAGTTTTATTCCATTCATTTCAGAGCTTGAGGATATCCAATCTTTCCTAAGTTTGGTGATATTCTTGGTCATTTCCATTCCAGGGGTATTTTGGTTATTTTACAGATACAATATATTTCAATCTTTTCCTTCTGTCCGATCTTATTATTTAATCCGCCCTTATCATCTATTTCAGCCATTTTCAACCAATTCTGACAAAGGAGCACCTTCGATAATTTATCCTTCACGTATTTACTCATAACTCAAAGATTTACGGATTATCATAAATTTTATAAACAAAAGTAGGATCTTAACAATTTAAATTAATAATTCAACGATGGAGGCATAACTTCCCGGGTACGTTCTCATTCTAGGTCAACTGGGATACTTTTACCTCTCAAGGGTAATTTCATAATTTCTTAACAAAATAATTTTGGTATTAACTCCTAACGAGGATAATTATAATTTAAAGATCCTGGGGTTAATGACTTTCCCGTATAATCTCTAAACTTTAAATTATTCATTAACAAAACTTCTAATATATTGTACAAGCCATCTTGGATTCGATTATCCAGATTTCCTAAGCAAAACCATTATTTTCTGTATAGATCAGTAGTTTCATCATATCAATATGTTTTTAAAAATTCTTATCCAACTTCCAGAGTCAATTCTTGTCCTTATTACAATATAAAGGTATTTTTGTAATTTTACCTAATCGAAGTATTCTCATAATTTATCATCCAAGTACCTTTAATGAGAGATATTATAATTTACCTATTCAGGACTGATTCTTTTATCATTCAATCACAGAACTTGTAATTCATTAGAGTCTTAACTAATTTATCACTTAACCCGTATTCGGTTCAAATCCATCCATAATCAAACAGGCATAATAGACCAACCATATACATTCATGCATTTATCCATTATCAACATGTTTCATAAAGCATAAAGAGGTAGTAATGTATTACCTCGATTTCTGTGTCATGCTGATCGACCATTTAAACTCTATTTGAACGTCCTCGATCTTGAAATCAACTTCCAATAATTCCTCAGATACATATCAACAGAAATTTCATAAAAAACAGAGCTTAATTACGTAAAACGGATCGAATCTGGTGATAAATCAGTGAAAACCAGCTTACCGGGTTTGAATTTGACGAAACAGACTTCGTATTCAGATTCAGGACGTCGAAAAACATAAAATATGACTTTTCAAAAATTTCGATCAAAGTCAACGAGTTTGACTGTCAATTTTGAGGCTTTCAGGTCCGAATTTGGCAAAACGGACTACGGAATCAAACTCAGGACATTAAAAAATATCAGGATAGGTATACCAAGAAAAAATCAACGGTCAGTCAACGCTGGTCAAAGGTTCGGTCAACGACGGTCAACGTGGTTAACAGTCAACAGTGGTCAACACTAAACGGCTCGGCTCAAACGGCTCCCCAGGCTTCAGACGAAGCTCACTCTCAAGTGGTGACGCGTGCGGCGCGTGAACAGTTCTACGGTGTCCGAAAAAATCCCGAAAAATTTCTAAAAATTATTTTATGGCATTTTGAGACACTTACCAAGCTCGGTTCACAATTTTGAACGGTGGAGAGCTCGATTCCGAAACATCGAAAATTTTGATTTTCTCACCACTCCACGCGCTGGTAATGACGGAGACATAGAGGACACCGATGGACTCAGAACGATACAAGGAACACGATGTTGTGGGAAGTGTCGAAAACGGGTGGCCGGATCGACGTGAATCGACGAAAAACCAATGGAATTTGAGTTAAATCCGACAATACTTCCGATTGAAATTAATGATGAACGTCACTGATTCACGACGAGAGGTTTGAGGGTTCTGTTCATCTTTCGACAGCGAACACGATGGTGATTTCGGTTCGTCGAACGGTGGCCAGACGGTAAGTAGATCGGAGTTTAAAATCATTGACTGGGGAGAGGAAAATGAAAAATTTTCTGCTGAACATTCGGGGGAGAGGTTTATAATTCTCTCCAAAAGAAAATTGGGCAAATCATGAGTTTAGTCACTAAATTTCCCGCACTTTGTAAAATGGTATTCTAACTTTGAAGTTTTACAATTTATTCCAAAATACCAATTAAATCCACCACTTTATAATTCTAAAATTTATCCCCTAAATTAGAGTGTTTTATATCGACCAAGTGAGCGACGGGGTCTCACTAGTCGAACTGTCTCAGCTTCACTATTGGGGAGATTGTTGAATAACGACATCATTTTAGGGTTTCGAAATGGGAAACAAAATGAAGAAAGAGAGAAATATAATGGAAAAATTATGCTTAGTCCTTAAGTTATGTTGAATTTTAGAATTAAATTCAACTTTACTTTAAAAACTCAAATTGTCCTAGTGGTCAAGCATGAGCATTGGATTCCAAGGTGCCTTGGTTAAATTCTTATGAAGAGCAATTTTACGTCCAACAAAACCACGCTATTTTTTTTTTTTTTGAATTGAGAGGAGAGTAAACTTAGCAGAAACGTGTAAATTTTACATCAAATATAAACCGGATTTATCTTTATCTAAAAGAGGAAGAATGGCTGGAGGTGGGTGTTCTAAAATAGCAACGCTCGTGTGAAACAGCAAGCTTGGCAATGGTGTCTGCTGGAGAGTTGTTTCGACGAGGAACCCAAACTAGAGTCGTCGCCCTTGCATTGGTACGTAATCTGCTAATGTACGAACCAATGACAGTGAACTCGAACCTGCATCTGGTACCTCTTAAAGCTTGACTGACTCAAGGGAATCTTTTTGTATCACCAGTAGCTCGAAGCCTTGATCCCAAGCTACTTGGAGACCAGTGAAAATGGCCCAAAGCTCAGCATGTAGAGGCTGCACTGCTCCAATCATTTTGTTGAATCCAAGAATCCAAGACCCTTCGTGATCACGGAAGGCACCGCCAACTGAGCCATATCCTGTAGTCGCGGAGACGGGCCATCGACGTTGAAGCATATCCATACAGGATTATTAGTGGGTCTTCTGTGAGTATTGCTCTCAGAATAATATCGAGCCCAAGTAATGCTTCTAGAACAAATAACATCATTTGGAATGGAAACGTGATTGAAAACTTTATCATTCCGGCTTTTCCACAATTGCCGAAGAGTCGAGGCGAAAAGAGAAGGCCAGACTAAATTCCATTGTGTTGATGTCTCGTTAGCCCTGAGATTTTTAGAGAACCGGTCCTGCAAGTTAGACTGAAAAAAAAAGAATTAGCAAAATGGGATGGGAGCTTGGAATTCCATACTGGCATAGCAACATGACAATCACGCAAGGCGTGAAGGGTAGATTCCTGCATGGAATTACAAATCGGGCATATAGGTTTGTGCCCTATAAAGCGCCGACATGCTCATAATTTGTCATTATTCTTTGTTTAAAAGAGAGCCATAAGAATAGACGCACTCTCTGAGGCACAGGCATGGTCCAAATAACATTCCAAATTGGGATTTTAGAATGGTCCAAAACCACGCTATTTTAGTTCATTTTAAGCATCAAAACAACCACATCTAACTATATCGTTTTTGACGTGGTGTTGATATCGATAACCTTTAATCACGTCATTGCGTTGTTAAAAATTTAACGGCATAGTGATATAATTGAAACGGAAATAAAAGTTCAGAGTTATAATTAGTAAAATTGAAAGTTCACTGGTATAAATAATACAACGCCTAAAGTTTAGCGGTATATGATGTAGTTTGTTCTAAATTTTAACTTTAAACTTTATATAAAATACTAATTTAAGTCAAATTTTAGAAAAAATATCAACTTGACCCCAAAATCTAGTCAAAGTCCCGACCACCGCTCATCACTTTTTTTAGTTGAATCCACACTAAATTAATTGAAGAATTTGAAGGTTTCTAGATTAGATTCATGAAGTTCGAAACATTTAATATAAGATGTTTAGATTAGGATGTTTTCTTATTTTTAAGAGATGTTTGGTTTAAGTAGTTTAGTATTCCCACCGGCAACATAAGAATGCAGAATCACATTCTTCAGTTAATTTGGATTTTGAAGATTATTGTAGGTTAGTAATTCCAATGATTTCGAAATATAAAGATAATTTTGACCATATCACAGCTTCCTTAGATTTATCTGCTTAACATATGTACGCCGTGTAAGTTATGTTTAAATTTGTCTAAAGTAGGAAGGGTAAGACATTTGGTGTGTTCAGTATTCTTTAATAATTCTTGGTGGGACTCAAATAACGTGAATTTATTGCTATCATCATTTGTCATCTTCCCATCACTTTTTAATTAAAGGCGTAATTAATAACGATATAACCTATCATCCCAAATCACAATTGTGAAACCTTTGATGACAACACGTGGAAGATGTGGATATTTCATATGTTGCAGCTGCCGTACGCCTCATGCCACAATTCCACAAGGAAATATATATATATGAGAGTAGTTATCAGACATTTCCCGGGCCTTCTTTCTGAATCAAATCTAAAATTGATTCTGATAGACTATCCCCAACTCTCGAAATATCTTTTACTTTAATGGAGTGGATCCTATGGTTAGCAGGAAAATTTCTGATAAGGCAGTTTCTACTACCCCTTACCGGAAACTTCTTTTCACCCACCGTGACCGACATCGATATGGTTTCATCAACTCTTTTCGGCTGCAATAGTGAAACAAGTAGAGTTACTATCCTTTTGAACGGTCCAACAGTAGATATGTATTCTAATCTTCTTTCCTCCCCCACGTTGTGTAGCATTAGACATGAAATATGGGTTAGCATTATCGTTTGGTGATTCGTTTTTTTCCCCTGGCGGAAATGATCATCAGAAAAGGAAATCATAGGTTGATTGAAAACAGCAGCAGAGATGGATATGGCGAACTTGTGGAAAAATGATTGCAACAAAAGGGAGATGGATGCATGGACATGTAAACTCTATGGGAGAAAACACCAACTCATCAATTCATCTAATGTGCTTTTTAAATAAAAATAATCTCATAATTTTCCAACTGAGGTAAACTATTAAAAAATATATAGGTATTTTAAAAAGGAAAATACATATATATAGAAATAAATTTATTTAAGAAAAATAAATTATCAAATGATTATATTTGAAGTGATAAAACCCTTGTGTATAAATATTATTGGTCGTAAGTTTGAATATTAAGTAATATGTTTTAATAATTTTATTTAAAATATTTTTAAATTTTGAAAAGACATCCACTATAGTAATATTTTCTATACTTTATAGATATAAATATATTGTACTTTTAATTGAGTTGATGGTTGAATAATTGATATTATCAAATTTAATTAAAATTTTAATTGATAAATAAGCAAACTAACGTCACAAACAGAGAATATAGTTAGTTCGTTCGTTTTTAATATAAATATTATATATATATAGCAGTAATTGATCATCATGTGATGGGGAATATAAGAATATTTAAGTTAGAATGTCAATCAATAGAAGTCTAAACCCTTGCTTTTACCTACAAAGATTACTCATACAAATGCCTTGGCTAGTTTAATATTCTTTTAATAATCTACCAACTTCTACTTACTAAACACTTAGCCGTTAGTGACAAAATGGTTATGCCATTGAGATTAGGTACCTTTATTTTTATGCAACATTCTGTTGGCCACACCACCAAAAAAAGAAAAATGGTGAAAGATTGAACCGATCCTACGTCTTTGACTAACTTTCCTTCAATATTTTGTCTTAATTCATAAATATTTCACATGTTGGTACAATTCACGATTCGTACGATTAATGATTTTACTCCTTGTATATGTCCTTGTATATAATGTCTCAGATTCAATATTTAATATAATAATAATAATAACAACAAAAACTCCATCTAAATATTTTATAATTTCCTTGAATATAATGTCTAAGATTCAATATTTAATATAATAATAATAACAACAAAAACTCGATTTAAATATTTAATATATGTTAATCCATTAATAGGTGACTATTAATTTTTTAAAATAGTTACAAATCATGAGTTTTGAATCGTATGAATTCCTTATTCATTTTTACTTTATACTTGCAAAGTTACATGTACATGCATCTAAAAAGGAGTAAATTATGGTTTTCCTATTTTAGTATAATTTGAATTGTACCAACATGTGAAATATTATATAAGTTACATCTGAAAGTAAACCCACTTTAGGAAACCGGAAGAACATTCCATCACAAAATTAAAGAGAAAGAATATGAAAAGAATCATTTATGGTTTAGCTTTAAAAGTCAGCAGTTGACATTTCCCCCCCTTCAACAGAGCAAGTTCTACAAGTGGCATGCCAAAAATAGAGCTTTGGCAAACATAAACATTTGAAAAACTATTTTTTTTTATAAAAATTGTATTAAAACAAAACCAAAAACGAATTGACGATAGCATTCTTGTTTCTCAAAAAGAAATTCCATCTCATCCATGTCCTTGCATTCTTTATTTCAAAGTCTTGGATTCCTTACAATGCACACTCTCTTTTAAGCCTTTTATCTTTGTGTCTATATAGGCACCACCAGCGCTGTCTTCTTCGTAATCACATAGCTTCTTCTTGCGTTGCTTTTTTTAAAACCGGTGTATGTAAAGATGGGTAAACTTGCCACCCTTTTTGTCCTAACCCTCCTCCTCCTCGTCTCCACTCTATCCTTTGCGGCTCGCACTGGCCCAGCTTTCTCTAACAACTCCCCTGCAAAAACCCAACCTCAAGTAATTACACTAATTTCACCCACTCTCGTTTCTCTTCATCAACTTATCATCTCTTCAACTTATATTTGATGCTTTTGATTTTGATAGGTTACTGTTGACACCGAGGAAACTGTTGAGGTTGAAGATAGCTGTGAAGGAATTGCAGAAGACGACTGTTTGATGAGAAGAACTCTTGCGGCTCATGTTGACTATATCTATACTCAGAACTAGAACCCATGAGCTTCCTGTTTACTTACATGTATGCTTGTTGATTACTGTTACATAATTAATAACATATATTATCTTATAATTAATTCAGACTATTAAAATAATAACTAACCCTAATTTGTTCACTTGCATCAACCACATCTATCGGGAAGGTAATAGGATAATAGATGCGATGACAAAGTTAGCATTTTGTCGACAGTCCTTTTCGTCCCGTCCTTTTTATATTATTATTATTATTATAATTATTATTAATAAATAATAAATTTTATTACAATATATATTTACAAACCGAAACCCATTTGACCCGATCCAGAACCTAGTAGCAAAGGTTTCCCACACTTTTCCTACAACCGTCCAAGTGTTCCACTCCAACACTGATATACTCCAGAAGAAGCAAGGAGAACCGCACACCTCACTCCCTATGGTGAGTCACCATTGTAGATCCGGTGACTCATCAAAATGAACGGTTGTTTGAAGCTTTCCGAGGCCTATAAAAAGCCTTGAAAACCTACAAAAAAAGAACGACAATAACGGGGAAGAGAGCAAGCAACACCAAACGAGTAGGAAGCAAAAGAAAGGAGAAGAGATCTTACCTCAGTTGAAGCTCAAACGCCATCGAAAAAGTGATTTTACCGAAGAGCAAATCTCAGATCTAGTTCGATTGACTAGCTTTTAGCGAAAAAGAAGCTTGGATTTAGGATGAGGAAAAGTCGATCTACGATTTGAGCTATTTTTATTTTTTTCCGGCCATCGTGAATAGTGATGACGTGAATAGTGACTGAAATAGTGACATGAATAGTAACCGACCGGTAACCGTAGCTCCCTCCGGTGAGAGGGTGTTTAGAGAGAAGGGAGAGTTTCTCTCTCTAAAGAGAGAAGCAAAATGAAGAAATGAGGGAAAATGAGGATTTTAGGCCATTTAAGACCTATTTATATCCTCTTCAAAACTACGTCGTTTTGGGGAAGGGCTTCTACGTAATTTCATAAATACACAAATCATGTTTGTGGTCCCTGTACTTTATATGCATTACAATTTAGTCACTAGAATTGATTTTTGTGCATTATAATTTGGTTTTTTGAGTTTATTTTATTTTATTTTAATTATTAAACGCATATTTACATATATTTAGGGTAAATAATATATTTAGTCCCTGATATTTATTTCTTTATATTTTAATCCTTAATAATCATTTAGGGTTAAATTACACTAATAATATCTAGATTTCATGATATTTAGAATTAGATTTTTAATTTCAATATTTTACAATTTTAATCTTCAGTTTTAAAATAATAATTTTAAATATTATTTTTATAATTATTTACTATTATAGTACTTTGCATATTAAGTATTTTATTAATAGTAACCTAAAGTTTTAGTATTTTCATATTTTAATCTTTAAAATTATTATATGTAATATGGTTATTTTATTTTATACAATAAGTCATAAAATACTTCCTTAACTGATTAAGAAAGTATGTTAAATGATTTGTTGATATAAAATAATATCCTTAAATTTTTTATGGGATTATAAATTGAAATTAAATAAAAATTTGTTAATTTATTGCGAAGACATTAATTAATAAACCAAGGTACCAATTTTGGGCGTTGTGAGGGTGCTAATCCTTCCCCACACGTAATCGACTCCCGAACTCATTTTCTGGTAAGCAGACCCTTTTTGTGTTATTTTAATATTATTTTTATAAATTTTATTAAAATAATATAACATTTTTGGTGACCAATTACACCTCAATAAAATGATTGGTGGCGATTCCACAAATTGTGTTTTATCTTATACCAGAAGAAAAACACTGACTTTTTCGAGACGAGATTTAGAAAGCAACGACACTTGTTTTCGCCGGGCGAAATACCGTCTCGACAGCTTGGCGACTATGCTGGGGACATTTTTAGAGAGTCAAGCCACCAGTTTATTAATTAATTGTCTTTGCAATAAAAATTATATATTTTTTGTTTTAATTCCTTGATTATTTTAATAACCATTTTCTGTATAAATAGTTGTACTAACTCGTTTGCTATTGTTTTCAGGTTTAATTATATGTCTTTATATTGAAAGAATAAATTTATTTTTTGTACATTATTTGTTTCTTTAGATTTAAAGATTATATTTGTGTGTTGTATATTATTTATTTCTTTTTATGTTTTTCCTCATATACTGAGCACTGCATTCATGACATGAGCTAAAACCCCCGCTCTTATCCTATTTAAGTAAATGAAAAACTACTCCCTCGTGTGGTTTTCACCTCTGTATGGGATAGGGGACCATTTTTTGAGCTCACACCTTATGTTCCTCGTCTGGTTTTCACCTCCGTGTGGACATAAGGAAGTGTGTTCCTTCGAATTGAACTTAATCTGAAAGTCTGTAATGGACCATGATTGAGGGTTTGGCAGTCCAATGGGATACCAACAAATGACAATTCGTTGACCTTTTTTACCCTAGAGCCAAAACCCAACATATAATAAAGCCTAGAACTGGAGTCCAGGTGGAGCCTAACCTGATTGAGTTTTGTAAGATTAAGTACACAAGGAAAAGCATGTTGTGTCTTTCAATTTACGCATTATTACTTTATTTTCTGAATAAATGCATGTGAACTAGAAATCATACGGTTTAGGTTATTTTTCCAGACAAAGCATGTAAATAGAAAGCATGAGGTTAATATGTGATTTTTCTTACTAACCAGTTTTTATATATATTCTGAAAATGCATATATTAATTGTTATGTTTGCATTTGCATAATCATGTCATATTCAAGGGTGTTGATTCGTGATTGATGTTCATATAGAAGGCTAGAAATATAGAACGAAGAGTCCTACGTGAAGTAGAAAATAATGTAGATGTATCTGTAATATGTTTAAAACTTCGTTTTAGTATAAAATTTGTTCTAAGGAATCAATTCAGTATCAACACCTTTCTACATACATGCATTTGCATTGCACAATACGTATTCTTATTTTTGCATTTTTGTATTTTTTACATTTTCATTTTACATTCACATCTTTGCATTTGCATCTTTTTATAGTTATATTTATAGATTTAGTCTTACATCATGCATTTGCATTTTATTTTAAACTACTTTACATGCATTAAATCATGAAAACATGGGAGTAATCAGTGAAGAATTCTGAAATCAGGAGTTCTGAAAGTGCATTCAAGAATTGGGGCAGGTCTCTAAAAGATTGAAAGCAATGAATGGAATATTAACACGAGTTGGAAAGATTGAGAGAATCCAAGAGCAACTTGTAGAGATTCAACGAAAAATGTTTAATGAAACAAGAATGTTCCAAGTTGAGTCCAAGGAACAGATGTCTAAGATGATGGGTATGATGGTTACTCTACTGTATGGGGATAAGATGTTAGAAAACCCTATTGAGCATGAAAAGATGAAAGCCTTGGGAAAAAATCTGGATCTTAATGATACAATTACTGCTACTATGATAAATGACCAAGAACCTGTTAGGGAACTTAAAAATCCAACTCAGGTTCAAGATTTGGTCCCAGGGGGCATTGGTGAATTAATGGTGAATGAAGAATCAATGAAAGAAAAAAGTTCCCTTGTGAGAGATAAACTTTACCCAAAGAAGAGGGGCATAGAAAAGGGTCAAAGGTTGATCAAGAAGAAAAAGAGTATGCAGGGTTTTCAATTCCCTCCATTCCACTTTTCGAGTGAAAATTTGCATTCAAAAATGCTCTCGGCAGAATTAATTACTCCGCGATATATCCAGCCACAATGGCCTCCAAATGAAATGTGGACCTATAAGGAGGTTCCTTGGATAAACGAGACTGGAACTCCAAATTGTTTAGCTAAGGTTCCTAGTAACCTTGAGGGAAATTTCCAAGATCATTTAGAGCAAGCAATTCAAAAGTACAAGGTAGAAGAAGGGTTAAGGTTCAATGCTCAGAAATCATTGCCTCGACAGAGACTAATGTGATCAAATCTTGTGAAGAATATCAGATGCAAGAAAATGGGAAAAGAAATCAAAGTAAAAAAGGCTCCTATGGATGTAATTCGAGATTGGCCCATAGGTTTAAAAATAAACTTGGAATATTCCACCAAGAAAACATCTCAAACACCCATATTAGACTTCTTGAGGACATATGGAGCTTTGGGCAGTTTAGAGAACTTGACGAATACTACGCCCATCACAGTTGCAATATGTGTTCAGAACAAAGACAAAGCTATTGTCACCAATGAGAATTGTTTTGAGCCCAACTTCCAATTGATAAACGAGAAGATGAGATCTGAACAAAAAACTGATAAGAAAGAAGTAGAAACTGGTGCTTCTGAGGAATCATCCAAAAGAGCCCATATAAGATAAATGAACAAAAGATGAGGGCAAGTGATGACAAAGACTCTGGTCTAATTATAAACCCAACATTCTAGGAATGATAGGGCAAGCCTAATAAACAAGTGGAAGTTGTTATCTACCATTGTAGTACTTTCTATTTTCAGCATCTTGTTTGATCATGTTTTTCTTGTTCCTTTCTTTGCCTTTTTGTGATAAATAAATTTGGGTTGCTTTTATGGTTATGAGCAAGGAATCAAATTTTAATCTTGACGTTTTTGAGTATCAAGTAAAATAAATATTCTTTTAATTTTCAAGAGTCATAGATCTTTGGCAAGTGGTAAAATTATACCTTCCATATCCCATCCAATACCAATTACTTGATCCTTACAAAAACCAAATCCTGACACTACATTTATCTGAGACTCTGAAATAATATGTCTACATATTTTTGAGACACCAAATCCAGATGTTTACCTTTTTGGGTAGAGTTGATTAGTTTATAACATTCCACCATATACACGACTTCAAAAGTCATACATTTATCCTTCCAGATACAAAACCATCATACTGGTAAAACCAAAACCTCAAAAGAACCAAACTTTCAATTATCCGTGAATCTTCTTGCAAGAAGAGACAAGATGAGGCATCATGGATCAACATGTCGAAGAGAATTTCGAGTAATTAAGAAGAAATAAAGAGATTGATTTAAATAGTTATATCACGCATTAATTACATTGTTTTCATGTAAATAAAAGTTAATTCTGAATATTCATCCCCCTGGGGATACCTCTTTTACAAAGGTTTTTGTGTATGAAATGATGAACGTCATTCTTTCATTTATCCCTTCGCAAAAGGAGAAAAATATATCCCTTGTTGTCCCCATTTGAGCCTGGATGATTTTTCTTCTGATTCAACCCTAACCAAGGATCATTCTCTACATTGGGTTGCAAGGTGAAGGATATTTGCTCACAGGGATAAAGATATTCAATTCAGTTTTATTACAAAGACAAATCTCCATGAAGTAAAGAGAGTTTTGAACCACAAGGTAGGCCAAATACAAAGTTCTTGAAGATAAAATCCAATCAAGAATAACGAAAGAATTTTTGAAATGCAAGAGAAAAAAGAGGTGCTCGAAGCAATTGAAGCTATATACTCATCCATCAAAAAAAAGAAGAAAAAGAAGAAAAAAAGAGAAAAAAGAGAAAAAAGAAAAAAAAAAGAAATTGAATCAAGATGGGTGACTCATTGAGCCTCAAGCTACAAGGTTGATCAAGTGCAATTAGTTCAAAGATTCATATTGAACAAGAAACACAAGAAATGTTCGAGATATAAGAGGGATCAAGAAAAGGAAATGATGAAATACAAGTAGCAAAACAGATCCAAGTCAAGCAAGGCAAGATTGAAGGCATCAAAATGAATTGATCCTTGGTTCAATTACCCTTAAACACTTGTTTGGGCCTTTTTATAGCTTTCTTTCGTAACCATGAGTCCTGGTCTACATTACGTACCTGAAAAGTTTATTCTAATCATACATAGATCTCTAAGTAAGAGAGACTATCTTCAGATTTTATTCCGACTCTCAGGATGAATTTTTATTTACAAAATTTGTTTTTAAAATTTTTGATGCATGATATGAAAAATGATAGAAGGAGGTTCAAGATGTAAAATTTCTAAATAACATCTTGAAGCCAAAGGAGGATTCGAGTTGAAAATCTGAAAAGGCAGCTCGAATATTGAATGGTGCAACAATGACATAAGAGACGATCTTCAGCTATTGATGAAGCACCGCACATCCCAAAGATGTTCTTGAGAGTCTGGAATCAAGAAATATCTCTATGAGACGAGCATAACAACCATTTCTTCAAGTTAGTGGACGCTCAAAGAGACATATATACTAGACCAACCTGAAAGAACTTACCTTTTCAGAATCAACCTACACCTTAAATCAGTCAATAATTTTGTCACTTGCCATAGGACTATGATTATTGAATGATTTAAAAGAGTAGTTGATTTATTTAATATTCTTTGAACTCATGCTTATGATTTGATTCAATTGTGAACCTGTAAGGGGTAATATTTTACAAAATTCTTCCATTCTTTAATAAAGCAAGGAGGAAAAACATTTTCAAATAGGACAGTCTCAAAGGAGAAAGGTCTTTAAAGCAAGTTTACGCTTATTCTACCTCTATCGGAGAAAAAGAATAAGAAATGACATAATAATGAAGCACTTCACATTCTTGAAAGTAAGTGGTTCAATAAACCAGAAAGTCTGGAGAATTGCACTTGTAAACGCTCTTTTGTGACATTATCAACAATTCATCAAGAAGGATTACCCTATTCAAAAAGGGCATATATCCCAGTGCATAGCAAAAAGGGCAAGAGTGCGACCAAATCAAGAATGAGATAATCACCTCATTCAGAAGAGACACATATCTCATACATTTCTGTCAGAAGGATTGATTACTTCTTAAATGTTTGTGGCGACGACATGAAGAGAATCCATCAAGTTACTAAACAAAAAGTTACTTAACAACATTGATGTTTAGTAACAATGGAATGCGAGCATTCAAGAATAACATATTTGGTCACGAAGAGAGCTACAAGTACTCACAATGAGGAATTATCAAAGTTGTACCTCGTAGAAATCATGATATTCAAATTCAATGGGCATTGAGAGTAAACCTTTTGACTTGAAGGTTGGATGTATTTTTGAAGGTCCATATTATCTATATGGGGCATCTTGAAGGCTCACATCAGCATAAAAAGACATAAGTTATCCATGTGGGTATCTTAAAGGCTCACACCAGCATGAAAAAGACAGAAGTGATCCATGTGAGGCATCTTGAAGACTCACACCGGCATAAAAAGGTTGGGATATTTTGAAAGTCCATTTCAACCAGAAATAGAATGTTGAGACATTTTAAAGGCCCATTCCAATCAATCATAAATGATTCAAGAGGGGCATTTTTGAAGGCTTATATTAACAAGAAACAAATGTTGGGGCATGCTAAAAGCCCATATCATCCTTCAGAAAGATCATTGATTTGAACAAATATTTCCAATGATACAGAAAGGTATGAAGAATGAAAATGGTGGAATAGTGACAATGGAGATGACCATATATGATCATTTTGTTCATCATATGATTGCATTATAATGGTAATTTCACCTACATTGATGCTGACAAGTTAAGGTATCCCACTCGTATTCCCAATGAGCTTTTTTCTTAAGTGACGTCCTACAAAAGCTCTAAATTCTATGCAAAGAGATTCACTGAAAAAAATCTGGGCAAAGTCACATGAAAAGACTAGGATAAATTCTCCTTATGATGTGTTTCAAAAGTTAAATCAGAACAAACTATGTTATCTCATTGGTATTTACTGAGTTTGGCATATTTACATCTACATTCTCTAAATATGATAGATTCTCATTTCAAAGATGAAAGCTTTATTGGATTTCAACACAAGTTCAGAAAGTCGGTGCTGTCAAAGGACAAAATGAGGACAATTAGGTCATGATTCTGAGTATGACAAGAGTTCCATAAATTAAACAGTTCTTCTGAGACTTTAAATGCAAATTGAGACAAAGAAGACACAAAGATACAAGTTGATCAGATGGTTCTTCAGAAATGCAAGCTTGATAGCATAAGTTGTTATACTGATAATTGAAGTGAACCATGGAAAGGAATTATTAAGTGAAAGAAGATCAAATTTGCCACTTTGGAGTCAAATGAATATTGAATTAATATTCATACATTCATAAGAACATCATTTGCATAATAGAAAATGCATTACATTGATACATTTGATTGCATTCAAACATAAGGTATTTACAGATCTTCGCATGAAAAAATATTCATGATGACAAATACCTTATAAATGGAAGGTATAATTCAAATCCCACATACAGGAACAAGCAAAGCATGAGACTCCACCCAGGAGATAAAACAAGACTTTTAGAGTTAATTTCAACTTCACAGCGAATGATATTGGACTCAACAAACAACTTTTCAGTTTCATTCAGAGTCAACTTCACAACGGATGATATTGGACTCAACAAACAACAATTCAAATCATTCAGAGTCAATTTCAATTTCACAACGAAGGATATTGAACTCAAAGTAATGCAACCCTTGGATTTCAACTTCACGACAAAGGATATCCAATTCTAGGCTCAACTTCACGACGAATGGGTCATTCACGATATAAACTTCACGACGAAGGATATTGTATCTACCAGCAGTAATGTATCCACGATTTCAACTTCACGACGAAGGATATCGTATCCATCAACATCATTCTTAGACAACCAAACGTCATTATCACGAAGGAACCGTGTTATCCCAAATATCTTAAAGATGGCCAGATGGCCTCATCACGAAGGAACAATGTCATCTACCAATCAGAACTCCTCATCACATCATCCTTAGACAGCCAAACGTCCTCATCACGAAGAAATCGTGTTATCTCAAATATCTTTAAAGATGGCCAGACGTCCTCATCACGAAGGAACAATGTCATTCACCGATCATAACTCCTCATCACGAAGGACCAACATCATTCTTAGATAGCCAGATGTCCTCATCACGAAGGAACCATGTTATCTCAAATATCTTTAAAGATGGCCAGACGTCCTCATCACGAAGGAATAATGTCATCCACCGATCAGAAATCCTCATCACGAAGGAGCAACATCATTCTTAGATAGCCAGATGTCCTCATCACGAAGAAACAATGTTATCTCAAATATCTTTAAAGATGGCCAGACATCCTCATCATGAAGGAACAATGTCATCCACCGATCATAACTCCTCATCACGAAGGAGAAACATAATTTTTAGATAACCAGATGTTCTCATCACGAAGGAACCGTGTTATCTCAAATATCTTTAAAGATGGCCAGACGTCCTCATCACGAAGGAACAATGTCATCCACCGATCATAACTCCTCATCACGTAGGAGCCGAGTCATCCTCATATAACCATATATCCTCATCACAAAGGAACCGTGTTATCTCAAATATCTTCAAAGATGGCCAGACGTCCTCATCATGAAGGAACAATGTCATACACTAGTTAGATCTCTCCCATGAAAAATAGAACGAATTTCTCATCAAAACATTAAGTCAACTGGACGAAAATTCATTGTCTTTTTATCTTTGCTCTATTCTTGTTAACACAAAAATGAGTAAAGAGGGGCAACTGTCGACAGTCATTTTCGTCCCGTCCTTTTTATATTATTATTATTATAATTATTATTAATAAATAATAAATTTTATTACAATATATATTTACAAACCGGAACCCATTTGACCTGATCCAGAACCTAGTAGCAAAGGTTTCCCACACTTTTCCTCCAACCGTCCAAGTGTTCCACTCCAACACTAATATGCCGCCGTTTCAGTAGAAGACTCCAGAAGAAGCAAGGAGAACCGCACACCTCACTCTCTATGGTGAGTCACCATTGTAGATCCGGTGAATCATCAAAATGAACGGTTGCTTGAAGCTTTCCGAGGCCTATAAAAAGCCTTGAAAACCTACAAAAAAAAGAACGACAAGAACGGGAAGAGAGCAAGCAACACCAAACGAGTAGGAAGAAAAAGAAAGGAGAAGAGATCTTACCTCAGTTGAAGCTCAAACGCCATCGAAAAAGTGATTTTACCGAAGAGAAAATCTCAGATCTAGTCCGTTTGACTAGCTTTTAGCGAAAAAGAAGCTTGGATTTAGGACGAGAGAAAACCGATCTACAATTTGAGCTATTTTTATTTTTTTCGGCCATCGTGAATAGTGATCGGCATGAATAGTGAATGGAATAGTGACATGAATAGTTACCGGCCGGTGACCGGAGCTCCCTCCGATGAGAGGATGTTTAGAGAGAAGAAAAATGAAGAAATGAGGGAAAATAAGGATTTTAGGCCATTTAAGGCCCATTTATATCCTCTTCAAAACTACGTCGTTTTGGGGAAGGGCTTCTGCGTAATTTCATAAATGCAGAAATCATGTTTGTGGTTCCTGTACTTTATATGCATTACAATTTAGTCTCTAGAATTGATTTTTATGCATTATAATTTGGTTTTTTGAGTTTATTTTATTTTAATTATTAATCGCATATTTATATATATTTAGGGTAAATAATATATTTAGTCCTTGATGTTTTATTTCTTTATATTTTAATCTCTAATAATCATTTAGGGTTAAATTACACTAATAATACCTAAATTTCATGATATTTAGAATTAGATTTTTAATTTCAATATTTTACAATTTTAATCTTTAGTTTTAAAATAATAATTTTAAATATTATTTTTAGAATTATTTACTATTATAGTACTTTGCATATTAAGTATTTATTAATAGTAACCTAAAGTTTTAGTATTTTCATATTTTAATCATTAAAATTATTATATGTAATATGGTTATTTTATTTTATACAATAAGTCATAAAATATTTCATTAACTGATTAAGAAAGTATGCTAAATGATTTGTTGATATAAAATAATATCCTTAAATTTTTTATGGGATTATAAATTGAAATTAAATACAAATTTGTTAATTTATTACGAAGACATTGATTAATAAACCAAGGTATTAATTTTGGGCGTTGTGGGGGTGCTAATCCTTCCCTACACGTAACCGACTCCCGAACTCATTTTCTGGTAAGTAGACCATTTTTGTGTTATTTTAATATTATTTTTATAAATTTTATTAAAATAACATAATATTTTTTGTGACCAATCACACCTCAATAAAATGATTGGTGGCGACTCCACAAATTATGTTTTATCTTATACCAGAAGAAAAACACTGACTTTTTCGAGACGAGATTTAAAAAGCAGCGAAATACCGTCTCGACACATTTATTAAGTGTATTGAAAAATTTGTTTATTTGCAACCGTCGAAGGAAGTAGTGCCATAAATTTACCATCATCTTTAACGAACTGCTCTTCACATTAATCACTCTATAATTGCTGCTCACTTCTTTTATCTACCAAAAATATTATCCGGTCACAGTTTTCTGATTTTTTTTAATAGACGATAAATAAAAGTAAACTTAGAAGTAGAGATATGCAGGCCCATGAAATCTAAAATATTATCTTGTTAATCTAAAAATTTATACAATTAGTAACAATTTCAAATACAATTGAGAATATTACATTGATGCGGGTTTAAATCTAAAATATTACTTGTTTACTCTAAAATTTTTTACAATTGATAATAATTTCGATTACAACTGATAATGTTTTAACAATATTTTTTAGGTTGCAATCGAATAATTATGTAGTTTAAATGATTTGTTATGAATGACATAATATTTTTAGTTTTGACCTTAAATGTTATCGAAATCATTCTCAAGAGTTATATTACTTGATACGTTTTCGATTATAATCGATTTTTATTCTTTTAAAATTTAAATTAACTAATCGTATTTTAAACTCTCTTTTTATCATGAGAAATTAATGCAATTGAATTGAAAATATTTGATTGGATGTAAGATAGATGGATGAATTGTTTTACTGTTGAAGATGGAATAGAACATTAATGAGAGCTTGAAAAAGGTTTTGGCATGTAGGATTGTCTTGTCAACTTTGCACTTTTTCTTGGCATCGATTGCGAAATCATTTGAGTTATGGTTTGAAATCATTTCAATTAAACAAAAAGAAGCGAAATTTGATATTTTATTTCACTTCATGGACCATTTTACCTTGTGTCCCACTCCCACTCCCACTCCCACTCCCACTCCCACTCCCACTCCCACTCCCACTCCAAGTCTTTGACAACGCAACATGCCAAACTTATAGGCTCTTCCTCCGATAATCATTGAGTTCTTTTTAATAGATTAAGGTGTCTAAAAGGTATTGCAGGTTTAAATTTTTTTTAGAAATTGATACGTGTATATATATTATAGGGTAGAATTACTCTTATGGTATTGTGAAAAAAATTATTGGTTGAATTAGGGTCTCACAAAAATTATTTTATAGTCTAGTGTGAATGCTAAAATATTTGTTGAAAGTCGCCAGAAATACATTATGTTTTCAAAAAGTTATCGGAAAGACAGTGCGTCTTTAATTTTATTCAACGGCATAAAACAGGGAAGACCCATTGTGTTCCCAGCATCTTCCTCGGAAGATGCATTGTGTTCCTGACGACTCTTCGATTACTGTAACATTCACATCATCTCGAGAAATATTTCCAGAAATACTTTAATTCAACCAATTTTTTTCAAGAACCCTACAACATCAAATCATCCTATATTATAGATATAATTATTTGAATTTGAGTTCTTTAAAGAGAATAATATTTTATTTTATTATTGAAATCACTTGATAAATTTTTAAAAAAAAGTTTAAGATAAAAAATAATTAATTAATTTAGATAATGAATTAAATTAAAGAATTACTTTTTATATAATTCAGTAAATCTTAATATCTGTAATTGTTTTTCATACATAATAGTCAAAACTTATTTTAAGATAGAATGGGTGGGTTAGTGCAAATGGAAGTAAACAAGCATTTGCCTAACAATCCTGTATATTAGTCAAATGTTTTAAAATTATATTTTAAGGACCAAGTCAATAGTGATACACATACCATTTGTAAGAAAATAATGTAGCAAAAATTGGCAAATTGGTGTGTGCAGGCTGTACATGAGATTCTTTTTTCATCAGTTATATTTAATATATTCATCTTTCAATTTTTTATGGCGTGTATTTTTTAATTTGGTAAGCCTTAGCTATTATGAAATTGGAAAAGAATGATATTTGTTGACTATATAATTAATTTGTTCATTCAGTGGGTCATGGCATGGCATAGGTGATGATGATTAGGTTTTTTTAACGAGGGACGGATGCATAATTTATATTAGAGGATAAACTTATAACATTATAATGAGAGACATATTTATAAAATTTTAAGGGACGAAGATAAATTTTTAATAAAAAATATATAAAAATTTAAAATTTATAAGAATCGAGGGCTCTCCCGCCCCTTCTGTCCATCTCCATATCAAATAATGAAAATTCATTCTAAATTTAAGTTGACACTGTTCACACAGCTATTTAATAAAGCAACCCCTCCTGGATCGTCCTGGAAAAGTTAGTCTAATATCAAATGGGCTTAGATTGTTAGTTTCGGCCATCAACAATGGGATTTAATGGCTTTAAATTGTCTCGAAAGGAGGCGGTTTAAGACCTTTGGGCCTTTTAAGTTACTTGGTCTCGAGGATTTTGCACTTTCCCGCATTTTTCTTTTACAAATCCAATAGACTTAATTCAATTTTTTCAATAGTACGAGATAATAAATATTTAAAATATTTCTTAATTATTAATAACATATGTACATCTTGCATATACAATTGTTAGAACTAGAAACTTCTAAGAAGAATGATATTTTTTTATCATTGAGATCATTTAATGATTAAGGCTTAATCTGATTTTCTGTGTAAAAGATTATGAATTTTGATATTCGGAGTTATTTCAGTACCCAAGGAAACGTTGTAGAAATGGACAAACTCCTTAACTGATTCAATATAATTTGAACAAGTGCATGCATCCAAAAATACGTAACCAACGATGAGAAAAGAAACAATGGATTGCCCATGCTTTGGCTCACCCTAACTGATTCAATGTTCTTGGATATGTTGCGTTAATCGTATTCATATTTGTTTTTCCGTGTTTATCACGCTCTTTTTTTTTCTCCAAATCTGACAGTTGCGTTCAATCCAAAATGCAGACTAGAAATAAACAGACAAGTCACTTAGCTGATAATTTATACATCTAAGGAGATCCTTATTTCTTAGTCTTGCCTTGATGGCTGATATATTCAATTAAATCCAACAATTTATTTCAGTTGGGTTAATGGCTGGCATTAAAGCATCCACAGTAGAGTTATAGGTCATGGTAGACTACAAACCCAAGCACCAAAATGAATTCATCATAGTCCAAGGACTAACTGAATTAAATGAGTGAATTAAGGATCAAATTATAAAGTGGGAAATAAAGTTCTTTGCATGTTAATTTAACCCTAAATTTGTTAATTGGAATTGATGTATAGGTGTCAAAGTATTAGATTATTAGAATTATATATATAGTTATTGTAAGTATAACAACTTTACTATGTGTTGTTGTTGTTAGTGTCACGCCCCTAGAGATTAGGCCCGAGGCATGTGCGCTTGAGATCGGGGCGAATGTTCTCAAGAAGGTGTTGCGTGTGACTAGTCCATCAGACTTGGCCCAAAACGTGGAGAGGGCAAAAAGGCCCGAGCATGTTCACATGAACTGTACAAACAAGGAAACTGGCACCTTATCAGATTGTATCCACATAGGCAGCGCATATATGGCAAGAGCCAATAAATCAAAAGAGATTGTGGGGGAATCTTACCATATCAAGTGTGATCAACCATCCAATGAAAGAATCAAACTAATTGATATGATGAGATGGTGGTTTGGGTGTCTTCCCTTAAATAGGGGATTTGATTATATGGTGATTGATAGAGTTTCCTTATATGCAAAGATTTGTAATTAATATGGCTCATCTCAGCCATTGATTTAGATTGATCTTAGCCCTCTATTATAAGGGGATTCAACTATAAATAGAGGTCTTTCCCACCTCATTTTTTACTCACTTCACTTTTCATTTTATTTGGTTGAATACAAAGAGCATTCACCCAACTCTCTCTTGTCTGTGTGAGTTATCTCATTTCCAAGTTCTTTTTTGCTTCCGTGTTGTACTAAGCCTTATAGCTTAGTGTTTTCAGGCTGACTTAGGTGCAAAAAGCTCAAGAGTGGTTCTGAAGCACCTAAGGCCACACGTTCCCGAGTTTAAGGCTCCAAGGGCATGATAAGTGGTATCATAACAAGTTCGTTGCGGTAAACGACAAGTTTTCAAGCCGATTTTAAGAGATATGGCATCATAAAACCAAGATGAGGTCACAGTTTCTGTTGTGGGGGTCGAAACTCATGCTGTTGCTAAGAAGAAGCGAGGAAAATCTAGCGATGCTCTTTCATCCTTGGAGAAAAGGTCACCAAGTTGGAGGAACTGGAAAGCCAAACCCAATGGGAGGTGTAAGAACTTCTCGATGAATTCAATGATAAGATGGTTCGTGAATATTAATCGATTAGGGTCAATGTTGAGGCTATAAGGCAAAAAAATAAGTAAAGTCAAGAGCACCATAGAGGATATGTCTCAACGCATCCTAAGGTTGGAGGCTGCCGATGAGGGACTTGGTGTGGAGACTCAGGAATTCATCAATAACATGACCGAAAAGGTTGATGAGCACACCAAGGGTTTCGATAGCATGTTCTTGGCCATGAAAGCGGACATAATACGAGAGATGAAGGAGCGAGAGATTAAGGAGCTTCAGAGTGTGGTGTTGGTTTACAAGTCTATCGTGATGAATAGGGTGCTAGGAGAAGCACCAACGGTAAAACCCATGATTGATGTTCCAAAGCCGAAGGAGTTTAGGGGAACCCGCTCCGCCATGAAGTGGAGAACTTCATTTGGAGTATGAAGCAATACTTTCGGGCATGGGTGTCGAGGATGAAGCCACTAAGGTAAATACGACTTCTAATTACTTAACTAATGTTGCTTTGTTATGGTGGCGACACAGATGCTCGGAGGGGACAAACTAAGAGATCTCATTGAAGAAATGGGAGGAGTTCAAGGAACAGTTCTACCCCAAGAATGTTGAACTTGAGGCGCAAAAAAAGATACAACAACTGAAGCAAGTATACACCTTTAAATGTACATGCTAAGGCAAGCAATTTTATGCAAGTATACACAATCGATGCAAGTAATATAGTAGTGAGTGAGTTATCGTCTCCTCAGGGATTGGTTTAGAAATTTATCCTCACCACAACTAGAACTAGTTGTCACACACTAATTCCTACTATCTTGTCAAACTAAAAAGCTAATATTAATAAAATAAAGAAATAATATAATGTATAATTGCAGAAAAGTTTGGTCGAGGTAAAATAAATATGCAAACTACTAAAACAAAACAAGGCAAAGTGTGGATTTAAATATGATTCAAACAACCTCACATATTCAGACTTACCACAGAGCACTTATTCTAATCTTTTGTATTGACAACAATTACTCTAAGTCTCGAATGAATTATTATGACTTGCTTAAGTTGCCCGACAGGATTACTAGGTACTCTAGATGGTTGCTATGGCAATACTACTCAGCGTTAACTACAACCCTTGGTTTGTTAGACTGTTGTTGTAGCAATACCTCTCAGCGTGAGCTATAGGCGTTGTCTATCCTATTCTAACGTCTATCCTTTTCAGTCGATTGAAACCCGCTCCTTATCTCTAAGGTAGACAAGTTAGAATTTCACCATCCTGGATTCATTCCATTATTCATGTAGATCTATATTAATTCTCTCGAATCTAAGAATCACTATCTAGACAAAAGGCGATCTCTCGATGCTCTAATAGTGTCAAGGTAAAATATTCAAACAATGAACAAAATAGTCATGAACAAAACATAATTCGTCATTCATAAAACAGAATATAATTGTTTAGGCAAAACAAAGATTAACTCCAAGTAAGATAGTTATGGTGCTCTCAAAAAGTCATCCAAGATTTAACGTTTAATACAACCCCAAATATGTAAAGAGATTAAGAACAAATGAAGAACGACTCCCAAAACCGGGGGCTCTGTCGTGACAATTATGATCAGCACCGCGCCTGCCCTTGTGATCAGCCTCTCTCGAGACCTGATCACCACTCTGCTACAGTCTAGCTATAGAGGACACCAAGGAAGGTTGGTTGGTGAACGGTGAGAAAGTACTGCAGTTGCTCACTCACGCCTTAGGTAAAGCTCTTCTCTCTTCTTTTGACGGTTACGGTTGGTTATTTATAGGGAAGAATCTCATAGGGTTTCATATAATTGGAGATTCCTTAAATAATCATTGCTTTCTTGTCCAGACTTAAAAAAGAAAGGCGACTGTCAGAATATTTAAGGTTTGCTTGCACGTGAAGGAGGTCATCCAACTGGCGTGTGACCTAGGCGATTTCGTCATACCCGCTTCAGACTCTTCATATAAACCTTGCCTCGGCGAGATAAATCTGCTCCTTACGTTATTCTCTCATTCCATTGACCCTTGCAAATTACGTTGTCACGAATGAAATATTATTCCTCTGTAAGTTTCCTGCACATACACAGTCCACACATACTCTTTCTCTTCAGCAGCATCAGTTAAACTACATAAATCTTGCCGAAGCAACCACAAACTAATATAACCTACATGTAACTAAATACAACTAAAATGTTGTGCATACTTTGTTTAGACGAGCAATAAATTAAGTGAAAATACTAGAAATTGAGTCTTTTTACGGATTTATCACACCCCAAACTTAAACTATTTCTTGTCCTCAAGCAATGTACAATAACTAGAAGAAAATTAAAATGGTCATGGTAAAGCAGTGTTAAGAAAATCATATGGTTTAAAATTTCAGCCCTCAGCAAAAATAGTTGGCCTCAACATGTTCGACCGTTATATCAGTTAAGTCATTTCTTTAGTCAAGATTCCTTGCTATTATGTGTGTGTGATTATAACCAGTCTATGCATAAAGGTAAGTAGAAAACTTAAAGTAAGCGTTTCTAGTTTGTCAAGGCATCAAATTATTTATCAGGCTTAGTTTATACTCCTAGCTATTTATCAACTTTTTTTTATAGGGGAGGCAGCTCATCACACCTACCATCCCACACTCTAGGTGAAAGGGAGCATACCTTCTACCCCCAAGCTAGTTGGGCAGAGTCATCCTGTGACTACTTTCATTCACTCATATGCCTCGACTACTCTTGATTTCTTATGGAGTTTTCTGTTTATGCCTTTGCATAGAGGAGTGCCTCTTTTATTTTTCAAGTTTTAAACACTAGAGAGTTTCACCAGAACCTTACAATATTTTTGAAGTCTCGACAATCAGAAAGTTCTTTCTTAAAAATTTTACAGATCACCTTAAGCAGGGGCACCTTAACAATAATTCTGGCATAAGCAATCAAATTATGCATTCATCATCGGGCATCCTTAATTCATTCCAAACAATAATCTTAACATGCTTATGTCATGACAACTAAAATTTTCAACCAATTATCATCAATTGTTGTTTTAACAAAGTGTGGCAAAATATAACACAATACCTCCCCCAAACTTGAGGGATGCATTGTCCTCAATGTATGAGAACTAAAACTATATGATGCTATATGCAAATGCGAAAAAAATCTAGAATGTAAACTTATTATGGTGGGGTGGCTTGACTGGATACCCTCGTTCGGCGTCGTTTGGGAGGAGAGGGACTCTCTGAACCCGAGTCTACTGCTGCTATCGTCGAGGGTGACGACTGAAGGATATGGCCTGCCGTTCGCTTGATGTGTTTCTTGCTGGTCAAAGCTTGTGTTGGAGTTGGTTTCTCAGTAGTAGGAGTTAGTTGTGCAGGAACTGGTGTTGAACTTTGAGCTGCTTCTGGTACTGGCGTTGCTTGACTGACAGGGGACTGAATGAGACCTCGCTCGGGTTGCTTCGGGGTTGGAGTAAAATCTTTATCGGAGAAAAAGTTGGGTGTGCTTTCTTGATTGTTCTTAAATGTTGAGAAAGATGAGGAACTCTTCTGTGTCGCTATGACCTTCTTCTGGGACAAGCGAGACATGAGTTGCCAGTGATGACACGTCTGTGGGTACTTCTTGAGGGACCTCTAGGGGACATTTAATGTCAAGGCGTGGAATGTGCTGCCACCTGTATTGTATTTGAGAATGACGCTGGGGAATGGTGGCAGATTGGTGGTTATGATCGGGAGAAACTCCTTGAAAAAGGTGTTGAGTTACGCGTCCCTTGCCTTGACATACTCGAAAAAGATCTCCATGTGATCCTCGGGATGACATATCTTCTCACGCATTTCTCATGTGTACGTAACCACTGTGGCCATTATGACCTAGGTAACAGATTTTTCTCCCCTCTCCAAACCTTCATACGGGGCGTTGTCATCGAAACTCATTATCTCAGGTAGTTTCTTCTTGGTGATACCCTCCTTGGATTTTATGAAATCCTCAAAGGGATCCTCGGGGACCTTTTTTTCCTATATAGGGCGGTTATCAAGTTAGGAAACAATAGATTACCCCGGTTTCTTTTGGCGCAATCGTCGATTTGCTCGAAGATGAGTTCTCCAACATCGATCTTCCTCCTGTATATTATCGAGTGCAAGAGCATCAATCTTTTCAAGAGCACAGTTGTGTTGTGAGATGTTGGCATAAGTTTGCCCTTGAGAAAATGCTTCCAAAATTGCACGATCGGTTTAAGGGCTCGACGATCGACTCTCTTTCTTGTTGGGGCATTCCCTTCGAACTTGGCCCACGCGAAGCATAAATCTTGTAGAACTCTGCTGTATGTTTCCTAGTCTACCTCAGCCACAAATTTTTTATGTTACTCCTTCACTTTCCTCAACTTGAAGTATTTGTTGAGTGCTGAAGGGAAAAATCGAAGGAACTTCCCTCGGACATAAACTGTGTAGTTGGGTGGATCTTCGAAATGGGCGTAGAACTCCCTCACCATCGCTGGTGCTACGGCTTTGGGATGGTGAGCGAACTTCTCCCAGTTGTGCTTCTTTATCACGTCCAATACCTCCGGTTCAAATGACTCTTCATCCTCTGCTAGAAAGATGAACCCATCTTCCAAATACACCTGTTATTTTTGGAGGATTTTGAAGCGTGCTTCGACTTCGGCTGTTTGGAAATGGTTAAAGCTCTGTGTTGGGGCTGGGGTTTTACTTGATCTGGACATGATACTTGGTTGGTGTGGTGAAGTTAACGGCGGCGATGAGGAAGATTTTGTCGAAAGAAAGAAAAATATCCTTGCTTGGTAGAGAGAGTGAGGCACAATAAAGAAAAAGAGTTGGGTGGTTTTTTTCTGGAAAATAATGAGTGGTTTTGGGTTAAATTAGTCCTTACATGAGGGGAAAATATTTTGCATTGAATGTAGGATATATGATTGGACGTAAAGTTGGGGGAAAATTTATTTTCCCTCTTTAATTTTACCGCCTAAGCCTTATACCCTAGGGTTTCATTTCTTTTCATACATGCGCTATCTCCCCATGTAGTCACATGTATTCTTCATGCCTACAATAAATAAATAAAATAAAATGGATAATTAAAGCAGAAAATAACTTAATTTATTTATGTACAGAATTCAGATTTTCGTTGTCTAGGCAACAAATTTTGTTCAGGTAAGTAAGGCAAACTCTTGGGCGTCATGTGTCATTGATGTTAATTTGTTGCGTATGACTGGGGATCATTTGTACTCCTTTAGCCTCTGACCGTTCACCTTGAAGATGGAACCATCGTTTTGGTTCTGGATTTCTATTGCTCAATTGTTGTGAACTTGATGCACAATGAACGGTCTTGACAATCGTGATTTTAACTTGCTTGGGAATATTTTTCTGTCATGCAATCGTTTTGTCTTCTCTTTGTACAGATGGACATTTTCTTATGCATGTGCTCTAAATTCATCCATCTCGTTGAGTTCCAACAGTCTTCTTTCTCTAGCAAGCTGAGCATCCATGTTTAACTTTTTGATAACCCAGTATGCTTTGTGTTCAAGTTCCACATGCAGATGGCATTCTTTTCCATAGACCAATTTGAACGGGGACATTCCTAGCGGTGTCTTGAACGTTGTGCGATCCCATAGTGCTTCATCTACCTTCGGCGACCAGTCCTTTCGTCTTGGGTTGACCACTTTCTCAATGATCTGTTTGATTTCTCGGTTAGATACTTCGGCTTGTCCATTAGTCTAAGGGTGATACGGTATAGCGATCCTATGTCACACTCAATATCGTTTCAGTGTCTTGGTGATCAATTTTTTGGTCAAAATATGTGCCCTCATCACTAATGATAGCTCCTGGTGTTCCAAATCGTGTGAATATATTTTTATGCAAAAATTTCAACACTGTCTTGGAATCGTTTTTAGGTGTTACAATGGCTTCGACTCATTTGGATACATAATCCACTGCCAAGAGAATGTATAAATCTCCAAATAATGTGGGAAAGGGTCCCATGAAGTCTATTCCTCATACGTCGAAAAGTTCATTCTCCAGAATATTTTGTCATCGCATCACATGGCTTTTTGATATGTTCCATGTTTGTTTGTATCTATCATATGACTTATAGAATTCATGCGCATCTTTGAACAAGGTTGGCCAATAGAATCTGGACTGAAGCAATTTTGTCGTTGTTCTCATTCTACCAAAGTGCCCTCCATACGGTGACGAGTGACATTGGTATAGAATAACTTTCTGCTCTTCTTTTGGAATGCATCTACGGATTATTTGGTCTCTACATTGCTTGAATAAAAATTGTTCATCCAGTAGTAATGTCATACATCATGTCAAAACTCCTTTCGGCCCTGGCTGGATAAATCAGGAGGAACAATACCACTAAAAAAAAGTTAACTATGTCAACATACCACAGCGCATCCGTGACAAATAATACTTTCTCATCAGGGAAATCCTCTTGAATTTATGTTATGTCAGGACAATCAGATTTGTTATCTAGCCTAGACAAATGGTCTGCCACTTGATTTTCTGTACCCTTTCTATCATTGATCACTATATCAAACTCTTGTAGTAATAATATCCATCAAATTAGCCTAGGCTTTGCATCTTTTTTATTGATCATATATTTAATGTCAGAATGATTTGTATGCACAATTACCTTAGTGCCTATTAGATATGGCCTAAACTTATCGAATGCAAATACTACTGCTAAGAGTTATTTTCAGTGGTAGTATAGTTTACTTGTGCATCATTAAGAGTACGACTTGCATAATAGATAACGTGAAAGATTTTATGTTTTTGTTGCCCTAGCACCGCTCCGACTGCATAGTCACTAACATCGTACATGAGCTCAAAAGGTTCATTCCAGTCAGGTGGGATAACAATTGGTGCTGCCGAGAGTTTTTTCTTCAAATATGTAAAAGCATTCAAACAATCGTTAGTAAATTCAAATGGATGATTTTGTTGAAGTAAAAGACACAAGGATTTAGATATTCGAGAAAATTCTTTTATGAGCTACTTGTAGAACTCTGCATGTCCAAGGAAACTGTGTACACGTCTCACGTTGGTGGGTGGTAGAAGGTTTGCAATTACTTCCACCTTGGCTTTATCGACTTCAATGCCTCGACATGAAATTTTGTGACCCAACATTATTCCCTCGGTTACCATAAAATGTCATTTTTTTCAATTTAGTACTAGGTTGGCTTCTTCACATCGTTTTAGTACATTGGATAAATTACCGAGACATCAGTTAAAATCATCACCTGAGACGGAGAAGTCATCCATAAAGATTTCCATATATTCTTCCACCATGTCTGAGAAGATTACCATCATGCATCTTTGAAATGCAGCTGAAGTGTTACACAACCCAAACGACATTCGTCTAAATGCATAGGTATCATAAGGGCATGTAAAAGTGGTTTTCTCTTGATCCTCCGGTGCTATGGCTATTTGATTATATCCTAATTATCCATCGAGGAAGTAATAAAATGCTTTTCCTGCTAACCTATTAAGTATTTGGTCGATAAAAGGGAGGGAAAAAATGGTTTTTCTTTGTGGTTGTATTAAGCTTCCTGTAATCCATACGTATGCGCCAGCCTATGACTGTTCTCGTGGTCAGGATCTCGTCATGTTCGCTTTTAACCACGGCCATACCATTCTTCTTTGGCACACACTTCACCAGACTAACCCATGAACTATCATATATAGGATAAATCACTCCCGCATCCAACCATTTTATAATTTCCTTCTTGACTACCTTCTTCATGATTGGATTGGGCCTTCTTTGGGGTTCAACCGAAGTGTTATGACTATCTTCTAAATTTATCTTATGCATGCATATGGTAGGACTAATTCCTTTCAAGTCTGTCATTGTCCATCCTAGAGCCTTTTTGTGTTGTGACAAAACATTCAACAAACTATTCTCCTGTTCGGAGGTTAGATTGGCAGAGATTATTACGGGTAAAGTTTCATCAATTCCTAGGTATGCATACTTCAAATGTGATGGCAACATTTTAAGATCCACTTTCGGTTCATGTTGTAAGGATGATTCTGGAGAATTAACTTCATCATAATTTAAGGGTTCAAATTTCATACCTGATTTATTATGAAAACCCTCGATTGTTCATTTGTCTTTCCTTCGTATCCTGCATTGGTGTCGTTTTCAGGGCACTCATTGCTCAGATTTCTGTTGTCAGGGCCATATTTCTGAGAATCGTCTTCTGAAAATAATTTGCCTGGGCCAAAGTTTTCTTATTCAAGTATCTCGATTATAGGGTCATGATACAAAGTGTTGTATTCATCGAGCCTTAGAAATTCACCGTGTGTACAAGGATTTCTTTTCCTTTACTTTTTTAATGCATTGGTATTCCTCTGAGTCATCCACATATTTCATGGAGTTGAATACATTGATGGTGACACTTTGCTCTCCTACTCACATTGTGAACTCTTCCTTTTCATAGTCTATTAGGATTCTTCCAGTGGCTAAGAAGGTTCGTCCCAGAATGATTGGTGCATTTTCATCGGCTTCGTAGTCTAAGATGAGGAAATCAATTGAAAATACGAATTTGTCCACCTTTACTATAACATCTTCTATTCTACCCTTGGGCCGCACATAAGACCGATCGGTCAGCTGTAGGATGACTGTGGTTGCGTGATACCCTTCTAGTTTCATAAATATGGACTTTGGTATCAGATTTACACTTGATCCCAAATCAACAAGAGCTCGTCCTACAAAATCATTACCAATTGAACATGGTATTGTAAAATTGCCAAGATCTTTTTGTTTTGGTGGGGGTTTACTTACTGTATAACAGATTTATGTTATCGTGGCAACATGTTCTACATTCATCTTCTTCGTAACGATGTCCTTAAGAAACTTGGAATATGAATGCATTTGCTCGATGGCTTCAAGTAAGGGCACATTGATATACAACTGGTCCAGAATATCAATAAATTTATTAAACTGGATGTCATCATTATGCTTCTTCAATCATTGAGGGAATGGTGGTGAAGGTCTCACGTTATCTACTGTTGGTAATGAGGAATCTTTGGCCTTGGCCATAAATTTATCATTATTTGAATGATGTTTTTCTGAGCCTTCACTCATTTCCTTCTCTTCAGGCGACTCATCATGTTCCTCATTTTCAGCTCGATCCTCTGGTTGAGTTATGCCATGGCGTGGACTGTTTAGGTGTTCTCCCCCAAACTTGTCATTTTGGTTGACCTATGTTCCACTCCTTAGTGTAAGTACACTGCATTGCTCTTTTCCATGATGTTTAGTGATCTCAGTATCACTAGGGAGATTTTCGTATGGGCGAGAATGTAATGCCGTAGCAATTTGTCCAACTTGATTCTCCAATGCTCATAGAGATGAACTATGGCTTTGAAAAAGTGTTGCTTGGCTTTGTAGCAAATTTTCTTGATTTTTAATTGTTACAGAATATTCGTGCATCAAGGTCTTTATTGAGACCATGAAATCTTTTATCGAGGCCATAAATTTCTGCAATGATAACTCCAAGGAATTAGTATTGGAATTAGTATTAGATGAAGAAGTTATACCTTTATTGTTTTGCAAGGACTGTTGATTATGCTGATTCTGAAAATGTTGATGGTGTGAATTATTCTGTTGTAGCTTGTTACTGTTCCCTTGATTGTTCCATGAAAAATTTGGGTGTTGTCTTCAACCAGGATTGTACGTATTTGAATATGGGTTATTATTGCTCCAGTTGTAATTGCCGACAAAATTGGTTGACTCATGGTTTTCTGGACATTCACTCTCATGATGGTTGTTTGTGACAAAATATGCATGTGTTATTGGTCACATTGACTTCTCTTACCTAATTAGGACGTTGCAAATTTTTCAACATATTAGTTCTGGCAAAAAGTTGAGCAGCCACCGAAACTTTTCCTTTTAATTCATATGCTCCAGGTGTTTTTTTACATGTTCCCAATATTGTATTTGGGAATTGATAATCATTATTTGATATCCTGTCGATGATGTCAAAGGCTTCATCAGGTGATTTGTCTAGTAAGGTGTCGTTTGCTGAGGCATCTAACATCATTCGAGTTGGTGCATTAACTTCGTTAAAAAAAACCACTTGCGTCCAATCATGAAATCCATGTTTGACACATTTGTGAAGCAAAATTTTGTACCTATCCCAACATTCGTACATTGATTCATCATCTCATTGGAGAAAACTTGCGATGTCATTGCGAAGCTATGTATTCATATTGTGCTGATTATAACGAAGTAGAATACTCTTGCATAAACTGCCTATGACTCCATTGAGCTGGAAGGAACTCCACTGAGCCAGGCTCTAGCTCTATCGTGTAGGGAATAAGGGAAGAGTTTCAGTTTAAGCACATCTTCATGTACTCCTTGTTGCCGAAACGAGTCACAAAATTCAAGGAAAACACGAAATACTGTCTAGCATCCTCATTGGGTGAACCACCAAATTGGCCAATAGAGTTTAGCATATTAAACATCATCGATTTAAGTTAAAAATAAGTTGCTTGTACTTTAGGGTCCACTATGTATGGATTGAGGTCATCGAGAATTGGGTTCAAATGATCTCGTATTGTTCTTGGTCTTGTAATTTGAATATTAATTGTTGCATCAGGATCTCCTAGATCTCCCATGTTGTTTTCTTGCATTTGAAGTTGGTTTAAATGTTCTCTGGTTCTTTGGGCACGTAACCTTTGTTTGAACAATTGTTTAACTTCAGGGTCGAATGGCTCCAAAGGTTTACCAGCGGATCTCAGGGTCATGCAATAAAAACCTACAAAAGAAAATAGTAAACTACGTTAGACTAGATAAATATAAGGTGACAAGAAAAAACTTATTATGGCGAATAAAAATTTCGTCAGCTGCCAATCCCCAGCAACGGTGCCAAAAACTTGATCGCTTGTAAATGTATATATCAAGGCAAGCAATTCTATGCAAGTATACACAATCGATGCAAGTAATATAGTAGTGAATGAGTCATCGTCTCCTTAGAAATTTATCATCACCACAACTAGAACTAGTTGTCACACACTAACTCCTACTATCTTGTCAAAGTAAAAAACTAATATTAATAAAACAAAGAAATAATATAATGTATGATTGCAGAAAAGTTTGGTCGAGGAAAAATAAATATGCAGACTACTAAAACAAAACAAGGCAAAGTGTGGATTTAAATATGATTCAAACAACCTCACATATTCAGACTTACCACAGAGCACTTATGTTAATCTTTTGTATTTACAACAATTACTCTAAGTCTCGAATAAATTATTATGACTTGCTTAAGCTGCCCGACAAGATTACTAGGTATTCTAGACGGTCACTATGGTAATACTACTCAGCGTTAACTACAACCCTTGGTTTTTCAGACTATTGTTGTAGCAATACCTCTCAGCTTGAACTATAGGCGTTGTCTATCCTACTCTAGCATCTATCCTTTTTAGTCAATTGAAACCCACTCCTTATCTCTAAGGTAGACAAGTTAGAATTTTACCATCTTGGATTCATTTCCTTGTTCATGTAGATCTATCTTAATTCTCTCGAAACTAAGAATCACTATCCAGACAAAAGACGATCTATCGATGCTCTTACAGTGTCAAGACATGTTTTACCAAAACCCAAGACGATTTCTCGATGCTCTTACAGTGTCAAGGTAAAATATTCAAACAATGAACAAAACAGTCATGAACAAAACATAATTCATCATTCATAAAACCGAAAATAATTGGTTAGGTAAAACAAAGATTAACACCAAGTAAGACAGACATGGTGATATAAAAAAGTCATCCAAGATTCAAAGTTTAATACAACCCCAAATATGTAAAGAGATTAAAAACAAAAGAAGAACGACTCCCAAAACTGAGGGCTCTGTCGTGACAATTTTGATCAGTGTCGTGCCTGCCTTGGTGATTAATATCTCTCGAGACCTGATCACCGCTCTGGTACAGTCTGGCTATGGATGACACCAAGGAAGGTTGGTTGGTGAAAGGTAAGAAAGCACTACAGTTGCTCGCTCACGCCTTAGGTAAAGCTCTTCTCTCTTCATCGTTACCTTCTTCTTTTAGTGGCTATGGCTGGTTATTTATAGGGAAAAATCTCCTAGGGTTTGGCATGATTGGAGATTCCTTAAATAACAGTTGCTTTCTTATCCAGACTTAAAAAGGAAATGTGGCTATTAGAATATTTAAGGCTTACTTACATATGAAGGAGGTCATCCAGCTGGCGTGTGGCCTAGGCGATTTTGTTATATCCGCTTCAGACTCTTCAGATAAACCTTGCCTCGACGAGATAAATATGCTCCTTATGTTCTTCTCTCATTCCATTGGCCCTTGCAAATTACGTTGTCACGAATGAAATGTTCTCACTTTCTAAGTTTCATGTACGTACACAGTCCACACACACCCTTTCTCTTCAGCATTATCAGTTAAACCACATAAATCTTGCCGAAACAAAACTTATCCACCACAAACTAATATAACCTACATGCAACTAAAATGTTTTGCATACTTTGTTTAGACGAGCAATAACTTAAGTGAAAATACTAGAAATTGAGCCTTTTTACGGAGTTATCACCATACTACAACAATGGCCGAGATGGAGATCCAATGGAGAGATGTCCATAATCTTTTTAAAGCGCTAAATGTAGCCAAGGCCATAGCACAGTTCGAGATTGTGAAGAGTGAGCCAAAGCTGAGATACAAGGGTAATGGCGAGGGAGATAGAGAGAAGTCATCCAGAGATGAATCTGAAGAGCATCAAAAGGGCAAGAGAATGCCAAAGAATGAAGGATCCGAACAAATCCGTATAAAAGGCAAGTTCAGGTCATCTGGTGGCAGAGACCAAGAGAAGAACATAGAGCATTTCACGTGCTACCTTTTTGGGGGCAAGCACATGTTAAGGGATTGCCTAAAGAATGAGAAGTTGGCTGCCATATTGAGTCAATAGGTTGAATCAGACGTAGCCACACTTGCACAGTTATAAGCTTCAAGGATACCAAGCGGAGAGAAGAAGTGGAGCAACCGAGGTACCACCAAGGTGAGGAGTTACATAGTTGTGGAGATCGAGCCAGTGCGTCCAAGGAGGTGAATGAGCCTACAAGTGATGAGGCTATGAGGTTTGGCACAATGATCCTAAGTTATGTCAAGACAAATAGGAGCAAGAAGCAAAAAGGGTTGATGTATGTGGACGTCAACGTTGCAAGACGGTCAAAGAGTGCTCTGGTGGACACTAGGGCAACTGATCTATTTATTTCCAAGAGAGCTGTCGAAAATCTTGGTCTCTGAGTGGAGAAGAAAACTGGTATGATCAAGATTGTCAACTCCGAGGGAGTATCAGTTGCTAGAGAGGCACAGAATACTGAACTATATATTGGGGAATAAAAGGATAAGGTGGACTTTAAGGTAGTCTCATTGAATGGTTTTGATTTTGTGATCGATCTAAGTTATCTTTACCGTGTTAACGCTTTCATTTTCGCCTACGCCGATACTTTAACCATCCTTGATCTTAAAAAAACAATGTATTATGCCTTTGAAATGAGATAAGGGAAAAGAGATCAAGGGATTTACAGCAATCCAGTTTGTTGAAGATGTTCTAAAGGAGGCGAACATCCATGAAGGGATGATGAGACCCGAGCTCTCGAAGGACATGGAGACACCACCAATAGATGAGCTAGAGGCACTGGACTTCAATGTGGAAGAGCAGATGCAACAAGGGGCACCGAACTTCAAAGGAGAAGTGTCGATATATGGAGCATCAGGCTTCAAGGACAAAGGAGGGCTGATGCATTTTTGGGTGATTGTAATCAAAAGATACAAGGTACATCTTGAACACAACTCTTGTGTTGTTAAGTCTAATTTGTCATCATCAGTGAGTCTAGGTCGAGGAGGACCTAATCACAAAAGGGAATCAACTAAAGGTTGGAAGGGACTGAGGGAGTCATCCAAGCCTTTACCAAAGGATTGAGGCGGTCCGTTCAGAGGCAAGTGTAGACGGGTAGGAAAGAGTTCCTACAATCGAGGTGTATGCAATGAGACAAAAGAATACAAGGTTACATGGTGGCAAAAGCCAAGGTAAGCAGTCCATATGGGGTATCGCAACAAGCCAAGGCACCGGAAAAGAACCAAGAGGGGCAAGTCCAAGTACATTCCAATGGTGCGATGAGGGCGTCGCTAGGCTCGGTGGAGGAGAATGTCACGCCCTTAGAGATTAAGCCCGAGGCATGTGTGCTTGAGATCGGGACGGAGGTTCTCAAGAAGATATTGGGCGTGACTAGTCCATCAGACTTGGCCCAAAATGTGGAGAGGGCAAAAGGGCTCGAGCCTATTCACACTGACTGTACAAACAAAGAAAGTGACACCTTATCAGATTGTGTCCACATAGGCAACGCAGATATGGCAAGAGATAACAAATCAGAAGAGATTGTGGGGGAATCTTACTATATCAAGTGTGATCAACCATCCAAGGAAAGAATCAGACTAATTGATGTGATGAGATGGTGGTTTAGATGTCTTCACTTAAATAGGAGATTTGATTAGATGGTGATTGATAGAGTTTCCTTATATACAAAGATTTGTAATTAATATGGCTCATCTCAGCTATTGATTTAGATTGATCTTAGTCGTCCACTACAAGGAGATTCAACTATAAATAGAGGCCTTCCCCAGCTCATTTGTACTCACTTCACTTTTCATTTTATTTGGTGGAATACAAAGAGCATTTAACCAACTTTCTCTCTTGTTTGTGTGAGCTATCTCATTTCCAAGTTCTTTTGTGCTTCCGTGTTGTACTAAGCCTTCTAGCTTAGTATTTTTCAGGCTGACGTAGGTGGAAAAAGCCCAAGAGTGGTTCCGAAGCATCTAAGGCCGCACGTTCACGAGTTTAAGGCTCCAAGAGCGTTACATTAGTGAAGCTCAAGTTGAAGTGATTATCTCAAACCTTAAGAGGAAAAATATGATGAACACTTGGAATGCACTGTTGGATTGAGTGATACTTTGAAGTGCCAACTTTAGACACCAATAAACATGATGATAGAATATAAGATCGAGAGTCTAAAATCCATATGTATTCAATTATACTAAAATAATATAGTATATAATTGATTAATAATCCATTGATGTAATAAAATAATATTTTAAATCTTTTAAATAAAATAGATTATTTAAATTCGGGAATCATGAATGAACGAAATTAGATTGAAAAATTTATTTTTATAATATACTTTTTGTAATATATAATTCAAATTATTCAATCAATAAATACGATAATATAATTATAAAAAGAATCATATGTTGTTGAACTAATAAAAAATAATAATATCTCAATTCCTATTCATTAGTAATCCTAGATTCCCCGGCTTCCTCGCCCATGTAGGGCGTTGGAAAAAAAATCCCTATATAGGGCTCTATCCAAATTATTTCTTGAACTAGGGTGTTTGCTACAGTGACCTCATTGGTCGCCAAGTGCTCCATAGGTCGCCAAGTGCTCCTTGCGATAAAGCCTCCTCTGTTGCAGCAACTCTTCTCTCTTTCCTTGTTGTTGTAGCTCCATAAGTCGCCAAGTGGGTCCATAAGTCGCCAAGTGCTACATAGGTCGCCGTGTGCTCCTGGAGACCTATGGAGGTCGCCATGTGCTCCTAAAGACCTATGGTGGTCACTGTAGCAATCACTCTACTTAAACAAATAATTTTTCGACTACACTATGTGTAGAATTTTTTTCTATTGCATTATTCAAACTTTTTTGCCAGATTCCCCTCTACTTATTAACTAGAAGGAAAAATGTGACGAAACATTAAACGTATCCCTAAAAATTCAATGATTAAGTTGGAATTATATGGAGCAATTATAGCAAAATTTGTGAATAATAATCTTAACAAAAGCCAGCAGATAACTTGAAAGCAGCTCAACCTCACAAACACCATGCATTTCAATTGCTTACTCATCAATCAACCAAAAATAGTTAAGAAAAACGAAAGGAGTAATACAATCAAAATTCATGAACAAAAAAAATATGAATATAATGTGTTCAAAAGAAAACAGCACCTAAACATAGGTGACTTGGTAAATAATGTCCTACATTTTTGGCAGTGCAGAAGCTTGTTTTATTCATGTTACAAAAGTAATGGCTAAAACCTAAATCCCCTTCTAAACCCAAGGGCATGGAATCCCATGAGAAATTCCCAGCCACAACAGTTACGTGGTGAAGATGGAGGCGCCGCAGTGTTGTAATGACACGCGTATTTCAACCTCGTACGTGGCTATCTATCATCCAGAGCCCTAGTCTTCGTACCCTCCTCCTCCTCCTTTTACGTAATCCAGTAAAAACATTTCTGAAAAATAACCCATTTCCTATATAAATTGGAAATTTTCACCCTGTTTCAATTTCAAGAATTTAACCGATCACTGTCTTCCAAGCTTTGACACAATTGTTTCTTTTGTCTGTATTGACTTTCCGTTTTAAGTAACTTTCTTACATGGATATTATGAACTGAGCTGTTTTTGTTTCGGCCTCCGACACTGCATGTTTGGATTTCTGCAGTTCAAACTTGAAACCCAGTTTTTTTCTTGCTCCTTAATAAGGTATGGTAATTTAATCTTGATCTGTTTCTCCTACGTTTCTTCCTTCAAATTCGTTTTTTTTAATTCATTCGTTTCTTATAAACTACTCTTCTGCTTATAGAAAATTCAAAGATTTGCTTTCCTTGTTTTCCTGCATTCATATTCATGTTTCAACAATATGAACAAATATTTTTTTTCTAACCTTAGTTGGAAATCTTACTAATCATTTCGGTCCTACGTGAATGACTCAAATTCCGAGTTGGATTCAACTAGAATTTGTTTTTCAATCATTTTCTTCTTCTTAATTTCCTTGTTTCCTTTTCAACAAAAAAACATGCCCGAATTGCAGGAAAATTTCCCTATTATCTTTAAAACCAAGATAGACACCGCGCCTTGCTTATAATTTCTTCCATTTTTATGCATTGTTTTATGTCCAGCCGCTTTCCTAATTTTCAAGCTTTTCCCAGATTTTAAGATTCTTAGAACAGCACCTAGCATATATAAATGTTAATTATATTGATTGATGATTGCTAAGAGTTTTACTCTCCAATGAAGCAAACTTTAGAGGTATCTTCCAACATCAAAGACAGAAGAAGAAGATGGAGACTGTATACCAACCTTTTTATACTGATCACGAGTTTCAATCCCTCATCGAAAGAATTCATCCTCCCAGGTATTTTACTTTTACCAAAATGAAAAGAAGAGTGCTTTTTTCTTGTTAATTTTTGAAGTTGGGGTTGTTTAATAAATGAAAACAAATGGCTTTACAATACGGCGGTTTGATGATTACAGGGTTTGCATCGACAACGACGCATGCCGAGACTGCACGCTTGTAAAGGTTTGATCAAAATACTTTTTTATTTTTATTTAAATTAAATTGAACTGTTGAGTATATATATAAATATATATATGATATTTGTAGAGGAATTTTTTTTGTCTATTGGAGCAATCAGTAATTAGAATTTATTATTTTATGTGTATTTATTATCGTATTATTTTATTATGAGATTTTATCTCTCGATATTTAAGAGAGTTTTTAAAGAATTTTAGATTGAAAATACAAACTTTTAATTATATTTAACTTCGTGGGATGAGATATGTTGAGTTGTTTGAAACCACCAAAATTAATGTCAAAAGCTTAAAGAACTTGAATGTTAACGACGATTTCGACATTAATTATGTACAATTTCAAACGACTCGACAAATAGTTTAATTTGACACGAAAGATTGAGGACAATACTCTCTTATACATTTAAAACATTTAAAAGATTTTTAAAGTGTTAAAATACATTCTCAAAGTTAAAATATCTTGAAAATTTAGTACAATCTTTAATTGTTAAGAACTCAAGCGGAAGATCCCTGGACTTGAAGAAAATTAGTGTTGCGTTAATTGGCTTTTGTATAGTGGTTTGGATCCAAAAGCAAAAGCTAGAAAGGTTGAAGATTCCATCCATAGATAGTGGTGTGAAACTGAGGGACAAAGATTTAAGTAATCGATGTTAGTTAGCCACTCGTATTAATTTGTTGTAATCTTCATTAACTCAATTTCCCCATTGGTTAATGTGGAAATTAATAAGATATTAGTAGTGGATAGTTGAAAGTTGAAACCAACCTACTGGAGACTCATCCATCACAAATGAAGGCAACATTAACTTAATATTATTCCCATAATCGATATTTGAAGATCTAGCTCCTAAAAGACCAAAAGCCCCATGAAAACAAACTCAATGTTGAAAGGGTAGAATAAGCCACATTTATTCTTCAAAAATAAATAAATATGGTTCCGGTGAAAGCAGTTGTTTTCTGACAAGGCTTTTTCACAGGTGGATAGTGCAAACAAGCACGGGATTTTGCTGGAGATGGTCCAGGTTTTGACAGATCTTGACCTCGTCATTTCCAAATCATACATTTCATCGGACGGTGGATGGCTTATGGATGGTCAGTCTATATACCCCACCATATCACATACACGTATATAATATGATTCCTAATTCATTTGTTGCACGGCTTGCAGTGTTCCATGTGACAGACCAGCTAGGGAACAAAGTTACTGACGAGAACCTTATTGTTTACATTCAACAGGTCTCTGATTTTATATTTTACTGTAAAACAACCAATTAGTTTTTGAATTGCTTTCTAATAAGAGAATGATATTTGATAGGCACTCTCTGATACAAGAAGGAGAGGAGGAGGGATTCCAAAGGAATTACAAGCATGCCTCAAACAAGAGGTGAAGCCTTGCTATGTCTCCACCGAATATACTGCCATAGAGATTACCGGCAGGGATCGACCTGGACTCATCTCAGAGATCTCCGCAGCTTTATATGAATTGAGGTGCCATGTTACTGCTGCCGTTGCATGGACTCATAATTCCCGAGTAGCATGCATAATCCATATCGAAGATGGGATCAAGGGAGGGCCGATCATGGCGCCGAAACTGCTGGCTCAAGTACACGAAAAGTTGGGGAGTGTAGTTGATGCTCATCATGAGAGTGGAGAGTGTAGGAGTGTCCGGTTAACATCCCCGGCAGCTGGCAGGACACATACGGAGCGGCGGCTCCACCAGTTGATGTATGCTGATAGGGACTATGAGCAGTGTCAAGGCTGCGATGAAAGCTGCAGGCGGTGGAATGGGTGTACGAAGACTCATGTAACGATAGAGGCTTGCAGAGAAAAAGGGTACTCGGTAGTGAATCTGAGGTGTAGAGACAGAACCAAGCTCTTGTTCGACACAGTTTGTGCTTTAACCGACATGCAATACGTAGTGTTTCATGCTGCCATTAGCTCAAAGGGCACCATGGCTGATCAGGTACTTTGAAAACAAATTCTTACAAGCAACTCACAGATGCTTTCATTGTTTTCGTTTTAAATTAACAATGATCTACATTCAGGAGTATTTCATAAGGAGACAAGATGGATGCAGTCTGAATACACAAAGTGAAAGAGAGGAACTGGCACGATGCTTGATTGCAGCAACCGAAAGAAGAGTCTCCGATGTTAGTGTCATAAAACAAGAAAACTTTTGCCTTATGCTTTTAGTACTTGAAATTGTATGTTTTGACAATCCTTTTCATGCTACTTTGATGCAGGGGTTGAGGCTGGAATTGTGTACACTAAACAAGATGGGATTGCTTTCAGATGTGACGAGGGTGTTTCGTGAAAACGGGCTATCGATAGCCCGAGCCGAAATCGGGACACAAGGGGAGAGAGCAACCGGATCTTTCTACGTTACGGATGCTTCGGGGGATGAAGCAAATCCAAGAACAGTGGAATTGGTGAGGCAAGAGATCGGGGGGTCTTCTTTGATGGTATACAAATCTCCCAATGGGACTTCTAGAGCTTCTTCTTCAAGTATTAGCAGAACCAGCAGTGGTGAAGTGGAAGAAAGGGCTAAGTTCTCATTAGGAAACTTGTGGTCTCAGCTTGAGAGATTTTCGGAAAATCTCGGTTTCAATAAATCGTGAATAGTTCCTAATTGTGTACATAAGTCCATTATTTATGAAAAATTAGGTCTCCTATTTTCTAACTTTTAATTAAATTATTATTCTTTTCCTTGTTTATGCTATTGTTTGATCCACTTATTAAGATTTTCTAAAATCTGTCCAGTCGGCAAAAACAAAATATTGCTCTTTGTCATACAAACTTAAATCCCTTTCCTGAACAAACACAACTGCTATGATAGATTATGAATATTATTGCATCAACACGTCGTTATCCAATTTCGACAGAGTTTTATGTACATAAAAACAGTTTCCAGAGCCTTAGCTCAAACTGAAGAAATCCTACACAAGGTATTAACAAGATTATAAGGAAGACGAAACTAGAATACAGATATCGCAAAGCTTATTGGTTCACATGATTTCTTCAATATCAAGCCAGTCATTTGATTCCTTGGTTTTGGGGTTTCGAGTACGTTCCTGCTCAGACCCAAAATGTTCATTACCAACACAGTTAACATCTTTAACCGAGTCCGTAGAGCTCCTGCCCAGCTGAACCCAATCTCTTGAGTCTTTCATTGAAGAATCAGAACCAGATATCACCTATCTGTAACTTATTGGCACATCCTCCTCCTCCTCAAGATCACTGAATGGAACATCCTCATCATTATCAAGAGGTACTGTGGTAGCACTTGTACCAACTGCCTCCGAAGTTTCCTCTTTTAACCAGTCATCACCATCATCTTCATATTTCTCAATAGAAACTACAGAAGAGCCGGATGTTGAATGTTGATGTTTGGCTTCTTTTATTGGCTCTTCCTCAATGATAGACTTGTCAACGACCTGCACCTCAGTACTCTGAAGTGGGTGCTTTTCTGTTGAAATTTCAACAGCCACAGAAGTAGTGGCTACCTCAGTTTCAGCTTCCTTGAATGGAACTGACTTAGATTGAGCGGAATAAGGCACAGAAAGAGACTCTGCATGTGGTAAATCAGCCTCTATATTTGAAGTGCCACTTTCAGGATGATCTTCTGCAGCCTTAGCCTTTGCTGGGTGCTGTATCCCTTGCATTAACGCTGCTCTTGCTTCAACTATCTGCATGCAGAACATTTAACAGTTAGAAATACAGAGAGGTGAAGCAGAACAGAGGCGTGAAGGAAGGTGAATCACAAAGAAAAGCACAAGCAATCATTCCCTTCATTCCATATTATTAAGGCATAAAAAATTTTGGGCATATATTTTAAGGAAACGACGTGCATAATAAATGAGAATATTGATTGAAGGCGAAACAAGAGATCTGAAAAGAAACTGAGACTAGAGTAAGATAGCCACTGCAAGGAAATATCAGGATGATAAATCAACTTATACACTAGCAGTTCTTTGTTACGAGAGGAGAATTTGTGAAAAATGACATTCAAGGCTGAAAAAGACGTGCATAGAACTTGATGAGCTTCTATTTCCGAATGCACTTAAGAATTTTGAACATTAATTACTTTGTTAATATTAGTTTTATTCTCATCGTCATACCCAGTGGCGGATCTTGACATTGAATTTTGAGAGAGCCATTATATATAAAGGATATTTAAAAAAAAAATTGGGGGAGACATTATATATATGAAGGGAAATTTTAACAAATTTGAAGGACCATAAAGAAAATTTTCCAAAATTTGGGGGAGCCAAGGCTCTCCCTGGCTCCTTATATGTTCCGTCTCTGGTCATACCTGCGGCAGATAAAATTCCTTGAGTGAAACCTCAAGAACATGATACACAACACCTTGAATCACAATAAATTGGGGGATAAACCAATGAAAAGAAGAAAAAAAGATCCACAAACTTACTTGGGGAGTCGAGAGTAGTTCTGCATCATGTTTATTTAGTCGAGGAAGCAGAAGTACAAAATAGATCTTCCAAAAGCAACCTTCACTCATATATCCTGGGCAAAGTTCAATCCTAAGAGCAGCCAATCTTGGTGCAAGACGTTCAACAGCTAAGGCATGTTCTTGTTGCTCATCAGACATATCAAAATATGATATTTCAAAACAATAAAAGGATGCTAGAAATTAGCCACATTCATAACGTGCATCAATGCACAACCACATCATTGAACAAAGAGTAGAGCAGCCCTTTGGGAAACCAAATGTCAAAGCAGCGATATGGAAACATTCCATTAAATGCATCTTCAGACAATACACCAAAATATTTACAGTTTCTCAAAATCCTTGAATTCACAATATGCCTTTTTTGCCCAGTATTTCATCTAAATGGAAGGAAAAAATGTGATTCAAGCAAGAATTATATAACTAAAAACTTCAATAGCCATTACCAAGAATCTTAGCACATTATAACAAAATATACCAGGAATATGTACCGGCTTGTATGACTAAATTTTCTACTTCACGCCTGTATGTTTATTGCACTGAATGACAGAAATTCTCAAACCATCATCAAACTTATATACAATATATAAATATACACAGAAAGGTCTAACATAAGACTCATGAGCAGTTCTGATAGTTGCTTTACAAGTAATCAATTAGCCATCAACTCTTAATGTACTCGTAAGGCAGAAAGGGATCATTTCACATGTCTGTGTCAAAGCAAGCGAACTTAACTATACAGGGTTTGATATCCAAGTTTCATAGAGATATCAAAGGATTGAGAAACCACGATGCAAAAAGCAATTGAAAGATCCTTTATAACAACCATAAAGGATCAAAATGTAACTTACTTCATTTTATTATCCGCTGATTTCAAAAAATTTACACCATTCTATAATCAATGATCAATATTTAATTATCAGCAGCGCATTACAAAATCCAGCATCAGAGTTAATCAAATAAAATTCAAAATTTTGCATTAAAAATATAGAGAGAATAAATCACACATTAAACAAAAAAAAAAACAGAAGTTACCAATGAAGGAACAAGAAATCAGCTGATTTGAAATGTTCATTAATCTAATTTAATTAAAATCCAATAATCTACAAATTAGTAATTAATTAAATTACCATCAAAATCATCATTATCGGGAATGGGAAAATCGAGCCAAGTTTCTGGATGCATCGCGATATCCCTAACGAAAGCGACCACTTCTTCGGTGACATCGACTGTGTATCCACTCGCGTATTTTTCAAGACCATCTTCCTCGGACCCAAACTGAAGGAAATTCGAAGCGATCTTAGTCGGGATTTGGATCGGATTCGGAATTCGGATTCAGGTCTGCATTGGGGTGATCCTCTTCGTCTTCGTCAAGCTTGAGCGAGTTAGCAATCGATCTAGCTAACCACGACATTTTTTATGGTTTCTCCCTTAAATTTGCATTGTAATTTTGACTTGTATAGTCGGGAATAGTTTGTTGAAAGGATGATAATAGGTAGAGATGACTGTATTAGTCCTAAACGACAGCGTCTTCGTCCTCTTACGATGCTGGTTATGTATCCATCCCTATGCCATTTTTCTAGAACAATAGTCTAATTTGGTGGGATTTTGTTTAAAATGCAGAAAATTCAGGGGATTTTATAACATAAAATATTATCATTTAATAATGTTTTTTACATTAATATTAATATAATATTTTAATAGAAATCGCTATTCTTATTAAAAAGTAAAAAATCCAAAATTACAATAAGGTTTACAACTATCATCGTAAACTAATTAGATATTTTCTTATAGCATTGATACAAGAAACTAGTTACCTTACATCATACACAGATCATATATGAAAAAGGTTAAAAACTCAACCAAAAGACTTAAGCGAAAAATAGATATGAACAAATCTAACTACTTCAGTAAACAAACCACAAAAGAAGATGAAGTTATTGAAAGGCTACTGAGAACTGTAAATCAGAGTTGAGTGTCATGAAAAATTATCTATAAATGAAAAATCGCATATCTAATTCAATTCGAGGTCCATAATAAGAAAGATTAACATGATTAAAAATAAGAGTCATTTTGATTAGTCGTGACGACAAATCCAACCTTGAAAAACATAAAATAAAGAAACATCCAAACAACCAAGAAAAAAGAAAAAAAAATATGTTGCAAAATAGAGAAAAATATACCACAAACACAAAACTATTCTTATTTAAAAAACAAAATAATGTGATTTTTTTATATTGAAACTATATCAATGCACATATTTTATTTTGACAGATTTACATGATATTCTTTTATTGAGCAGAGAATATTATATTTGTAAGATAAATATTAAGATTTAAACTCACATAAAAAATTGAATCACTCAATTAATAAATAAATTTCTACATAGTATATATTCCCTAATAAATCCATATTCCAGACTACAATCAATTTCTAAAAATACGAGATTTTGTTCTATACTATCTATCCAAAATTATAATGTATAATCTACAGGAAAGTATGTTAAAAAATATGAATCAATAAAAACATCTTTTATTTTTCATAATACTAATTTAACATTTAAAAGTATTTTTTTAATAATTCATCACGTGACTTCATTATCTACATTTAACAAAACCTACAAATCTAAAAAAAATTAAAACAGATGCTTCAGAGAGAGATTATAAACTATTCTAAAACACGTCAAAAATATAAAAAGAACAATTAGTGCAGATACAAGCGAATTGCTCCCGATTCATATCGACTCTCAATACTATTCATGCTCAATTTAGGCCTTTGACTCAATGTTCAAACAATGAGGATGGATAATTGACTTCACATGAAGCCAACCACCCAGCAACTCAAACATGTTTCTCAGTCATAATTTGAGATGCTTCATCATGATTATCGGTCGGTTTACATGCAAGATTTTCTTCGCAGAGACACTAACGAACCTCCTTATTATAAAACTAGAGCCATCCAGCCTTATTCTTTAAATTTGTCCTTTTAATTCAAAAACACCATAGAAGTTTTTATAAAAAGATGTTCAAAATATTATTTTTGAAACGGATTTTAATAAACAAAATACGTTTTTACAATAATTATTTGAATTTGTTGGTTTAGTTTGCTTTAGCTTTCTAGGGTCCCTTCTAGCGTGGATGGTCCAGACTGGATGATGGGTCGAAGACCACAATAAACTATAAAAAGAAATGAAATATTAAAAGAGATAAAAGGGGGAGATTTTAGTATCATTATCAGCTGTAGAATCAATTATTGGGTTTCCTTGTTATGCTCTCAGTCGGCAACCCAAGGGTAAGAGCTCCAACACCGTTCATGAATGTAATCAAGGCAAAATATATGGAGGTTTTCAAGCGACAAAAACATATTAAAAGGTCCAAATTGTATAATATGCTATAAAAACGTCTTAATATATCGCCCTAAAACCAGGAAGAAGATCAAGTTTCATACCACTTTCTGTAAATTTCAACATATAAACAATTACATCCAAATCAAAAGTTCCTGCTAAGTATGATGCTATTGCCAAATGGACTGACTCATGCTGAATGCGCTCAAGTTAAACTATAAATCAGTCAAATATGTTTGCAATTTCGGCTGAATCTGAATAACTCGAAAGGATGAGCAGAGTAATGGCCATGAATGGAGCAGAAATCGCTCTCTTGATTCACTATTAAAAAAAAGAAACATCATCTACTTCATCTACTAAAAAAGGCATTTTCCTGGCAAATTGCATGGGGCGACATACAGAAAGACATGGAGCTACTAAGGTCAACTTTCAACATCAAATCAAGAGGAGATTAAAGACTTTCCCCTAATGCTGAAATCATTAATCAATATGAAATTTTCATGAATTCCCATTTTAGAAGAACAATAAATCGTGGATTTGAAATCAGAGTCTTAACATATAAGTACATGATTTTGTTGCAAATCCTATTAAAATTACTAGTATTTATAATATTTACCGAATTACTTATTGAAGACAACATCACCTACCACTACCATATATAAACAGAACTAAAAAAACGAGGTAATGACAATAGTTAGAAAGACTGTAGATACTCGAAAATGACAGAAAAATTCTACCTAACTCAAAAGAATTCCCTATAGTTTTCTTCTACCTAACCAAACCTTGGAACTAATTAACAATGAGTTCAACCAAAAAATTGATTTGCAAGATGGAAGAAGAGAATTTTGTCAGTCTCTTTCAAGCTTGGAAAAAGCCCCCCAAAACCTGATCAAACACCCTTTAATCCCCTTAAAATCCCCACCTACCAACACCATCATAAAAGTAAACAACTATTATCCTTTCACATGCAAAGCGATAAAGAGAAATATAAAGGAAACACCTTTGGCATGTAAAACTATTAAAAAAAACCAAGGAACCAATTAAGTACATATCTAAAGTTTCTTTAATTCAATGAAAAATCATACATTTGCTGCTTTGTTTTGCTTTACCATGGACCCTCATCAGCAGGGTAATCAAAGGGAACTTCAGTAACGGTGGAGGAATCCTGTAGATCCTGGTGTATGAACCCGTACTTCCTTAAAACCTGATTATCAGCAAAGTTCAAAGCTTTGACCATCCCATTCCAACATGATTCCCCAGCATACATCTGATTATGGTCTCCACTACATGGCTGACATCCCGTGAAATGCGTGATGAATGGTCTCCTCCAACTCCCCCTCCCATTCCCAGCTTCCTTCAAGAACCCTTCCCTAAACGCACCGTATTGCTCGCTCACTTTCTCTCCATGTCTCCTCCTCAGCTGTGGCACACCTCTCTCGATCTCCAAATACCTCTCCGTAGTATTTTCATACCCTCCGATAATCTCAACCCAATACCCTTCGAAATAAAACTCACCTTCCAAATATATGATCGTAATATTGTCTTTTTCTTTGTAAAGCAAATAAATCAGAGCCGATTGATCATCTGATTCGGGGAAAAGCTTATCTTTGAACGTTGATCGTTGAACCTGACCCCACTTTTTGTACTCCTTTCCCATCGGACCCATGTTAGACCAAGTATTGATCAAATCCATAGACCATTGGCAGTTCCTAATCAAGAAAACTCCAGCATTTAAACTGGTCCAACTTTTACTGTTGTATATCAACTTTGGCCAACCGTGAACCATCAAGTTATGGTTTTTATACCTTTCTAAAGGTAACTTAAACTCCATGTCTGTAAACAACGCGTCCGAGTCAACCCACCAGATCCACTCGGCTTCAGGGTGAGCCAACATGGCTGCTTTAACGATCGGCAACTTCGCCCAATAAGAACCCATTTTGGGGTGTAATAACAAGTTGTTGTAGAAGATATCGTAGCCATGGATTCTACAGTAATCGACCTTGTTCTTGAAAAAACGCAAGAGTAAATGATCACCCATGGGGTTCTTACATGGCTTTGGTTGGGACCCGGTTACCAGAACGATTCTTTCACTTGCTCCGGCGGCGAACGAAGGGTGATGCTTTAACCACTCTCTCCGTTTTTCGTCCCAATCTTTTACTGGCTTTTCTATAGAGTAACTCATCTCCGGATCGTCGTAAAAGGTCGGGTCTTTCGGGTCGGACTTCAAGTTAACTCCGAACCCACTTTCCTTGCAGTTAGACGATGGGTTGATAATAGAGGAGCCGAAGTTAAGAGTTGGAGTGAAAAAAGACCAAAATGAGCATACTAATAAAAAAGCTAGAAAAACAAAACCACAGTAAAGAAAACCATCAGAGAAACACCATAACGACCGGTTTCGAGGCTTCGCCATGGGAGAATACTCCGAGTGAGATAACCCAGGAGACACCATTTTTCCTTTGGTAACAATAGATAATAGTTTCTAAGGGTTTTTTAACAGAGAAGACATGGAAAAGGAGGGGAAGAAGCCAAAAATAGGGATGTCTAGATTTGATTGGGGACAAGAGAGTGGGCTGATATATGTATTATGTAGACACTGAGGTGGCGTCAATATGCTAAAATATGCGAGCTTAGGAAACGGAGATTAATGAGTTGAGATGGGCGTGAACTACGGTTGGAGAACACGTGGGATTGATTGCTGACCGCTGTGAACTAAAGTCTAAAATGGTATATTATATGTTGGACTTTTTTTAATTTAGGGCGCCAATTCTCCGTTTTTTACGTTTAAATTGACTCTTATTTGTTTTTTAATTATTGAAATTTAAAGACGAAAACATAAAATATTTTATTAATGGGTGCTTTTAGATTTTTTAAGCTAATGAAGATTTTTAATAATTGAAAGTGGATATACAATTTGTCACTTCAAATAGGGATATAAATAGGGTTGTAATTGAATATAACATTCGATGAATTATTTATGAACTGTTCATTTATGTTCGTTTATTAAACTAAATAAATAAGTATGAAGAAAAAAAATTATATCATTTAATAAATGAACAAACACAAACAGAAATGTATTTGGTTCGTTTATGTTCATGAACGAGCTCGTTTGTGAGCTCGTTTATTTATGTTCATGAACAAGCTCATTTACCCGCTACTCATTTTCTTTTTTTTTGTTTACATTTTAAATATTGGTGAAGGTAGAGACTAAATTGAACAAACAATAAAAGTTTAAATTTAAATTGTAGATTTAAAGGAGTTTAAGCACTACTGGTGCAATTTTATCATTTTTCTTTATCTTGCAAATGATAAGATAAAACTAAAAATTGAATATATAAACAAATGATAACCGAACAATAAACAAACGCTAAATGAACGCAAAATGAATACTAAATGAATGTTAAACGAATGCTAAATGAACATTAAATGAACGCAAAACGAACATGTTCGTGAACGCTAGATGAACATGTTCGTGAAAGCTAGATGAACATGTTCGTGAAAGCTAGATGAACATGTTCGCGAACAATAAATAAATTAACACAAACACCATCAAAAATAAATAAATGAACACAAACACAATATTTAAAACTTAAATGAACACGAACCAAACACAAGCATCTTAAAAAATAAATGAACAAACATGAACATAAACTTGTTCGTTCAAGCTCGGTTCATTTACACCTCTATATATAAATGGGATGAAATATATTGTGAATTATTCGAGTTTGACTTTATTAAAGTTCGATCGACATTTGAATTGAATGAATTAAACTCGAATTCAAATTGCACTGAAATTCTTAACTAGTTAAAACGAGTTACTTTATGTCAGACCTAAAAAGCTTACGAGTAACTTGAAAAAATATTATATTAAAATTTTATTTTTAAAAATTAAATTATTAATAACACTAATATTTATATGTTGGTTCTTTATAAAATATAATATACGCAAAGATGAATGCAAGATTTTATGTTATAGGTAAACTTATAGAATTTTAAGATGATGTGTACTTATAAAAATTTAAGAGACAAAAATAGATTTACAATAGAAAACAAAAAAGAAACATCTAAATATATAAAAATTTAAATTTTTTTGGGGTGATTGCCCCTACCAACCCACCCTCCGTCCATCCTTGAATATATACTTTTATGTAGTTTGAACTCTAGTTTGAGCTTGAATTGAGCTCGAGTTTGAGCTTCAATCATGCTAATTCTGATAATATTTCGAGTTCAAGTTTTTTCAAGCTTAATTCATAATTCAATTTTCTTATTTCAAGCCGAGCTTGAAAATTTTAAGCTCGTGGTCTTCGAGTCTTCAATTTTTATTTTGAATCGAGCTTGAGAATTTTAAGCTCGCGAGCTTTTAAGTCAAGTTGAGTTTAACCTTAATTTTTTTTAATCGAATCAAGCTTAGCCTTACTTTTTTTAGGCGAGTCAAACTTAGCAATTCTCAAACTCGACTCCACTCGTTTATAGTCTTACCTTCGAATATGGAGACTATAAATTAATTAAGTTTTTAAGTTTAATGACATTTTTGGTCCTTCAATTTTTCTAAGAAAGTGTTTTAACCCTTATTTGTGTTTTAAAAAATATTTCAATCCTTAACATTTTATCTCTTTCGAACGTTTTTTTATTAAATTAAATAAACTATCCGGAAAGTAATAAACTTGTTTGGTTGGTGTCAATTTTTTTGCTTATATTTTTATTTTCTAATATTTATTTTTTAATTTTTACAACTTTTAATAAATTAAATATATAAGTATTTATAATTTTACATTTACATTAATTTATTTTCTAAAATACTTTTATTTATTTTAAATATTTTTTATTCTGTTTACACATTAAATAAAATAATTGCTGCGAACATTGAAAAAAAATGATTGTTGTCAGTTTAATTGATTTGTTACCTTTTCATCAGTTGTTTTCAATTTGACAAAAGATTAAAAATTTAATAGAATTTTAAGATAATATTATTGGCTTGTAGTCCATCTATCTAATATGCTGGGTAAATTTATCACACTTTTTAGACTCAAAATTTCTACAAATCATTTCATATGAAAGAGTTGAAAGGATAAAATTGTCCTTAAAAGTGTTTTTAAGGAGTAGAGTAAAGAAAGTAAAAGTAAATGTTTAATATTTATCATTTTTTTCCAAAAAGTAAATATATATGAAAGAGAAAATATTATTTTATTAATATTGTGTGGTATTTAATATTATACAATATCAAAATTGAAGTTGACTGTGTAATGTAAATGTATCAGAAGACTGGCCAAGTGACGAGACATACAAGATTCTTGAAGATTAAGCACCAATTGTCTCAAAGTTGCTTTCATAGCTCAGTTGGTTAGAGCACCCGTTTAGTAAGCGGGAGGTCTTGAGATCGACTCTCAATGAAAGCAAGCCGTATATACTTTTGTTCCTGTGGCCGCTTTATCAATGAAGAAAACTCTGCAATATACTTTCATTTTCATAGAATAATACTAATGTTGAAACTGGATGTCCTCCACTTTCAGATTGTTTTTCGAGGAATCATTTACGTGGTGTTGAATTGAACACAGTCCACTGTATACATCCCTTCCCTCTACTTCTGCCACTAAGAAGATTAAAAAAAAAATACTTACAAAGAGAGGAATCGTCACTACTAAAAATTAATTTTCCAACATTCTCTTGTTTAACATCCGTGTACATCCCTCCATTTGAGGTATACCAGACCCGCACGATAATGAGTGCATGCCCCAGCAACAACCAAGACGTGAAATAGCTGATGACTTTGCCCAGCAATGTCGAATTTACCCGGCATCCACCGTTCCGGTATCCTTGTTGCATACACCAAAGCTCCAGCACCATACAATATCCCCATCGCAACCTCGTACCAGGTCGTATGAAGTGCTTCGGGTTGGTTCCAGAACAAGGTAAGCTTGTGAACAATCGGTGCTACACCCGACATCCCCATCCCAAAGAAGAGGGATGCACGAAGGGTTCGGAACTCGGGCCGATGGAACCCCGGTAAGAAGGAAAACATGATCGTTGCAACTCCGAGGACGGTTATGAATCCCAAGTATAGGTTTAAAAAGAATGGTTCACATATGAAGGAGTAATACACAGGTGGGTAGAAGGAAGTTGAAATAAGAGCAGCAATGCCGGCATAGTCTAGCCTGCGAACGATATACGATATGCGCTCTGAGTGGCACGACAAGAGGTGGCATGCACTGCTAGCTAATAGGCAAAACATCGCACCGCCTATGAAGGCGAAAAACGGCCTTCGAGTTATCGGTCTCACCATCAACGGCGCTATTATGCTTTCCACATCCTCCATAATTCTCTGCGGTTATAAATGATAAAAGTAAACAGCATCTTAACGTAAAGTAAACCATGACCAAAACCTCAAATTCACGACCAAAACACATACACTGGATTGATTAGTGGAGAAACGGTCAGGTAAACAATTATAAAGAAGTTCTCCGACATTGGAGAGTGACGGGAGAGTAGTCTTCAGCTCTTCACTGAGTTTGTGTAAATTGGAGATATTCGGTAACGAAGGCAAGCATGTTATGAGTTCGGAATGCAATTTTTGCAAATCAGGCATTCTCAATATATCATGAAAATCAACAACCTTCGGAATCTTCATTGCAGTGTATATTGGTAAGGGAAAGAAAGATGAGGGACCCGATCAAATGCCTGTAGAAGTTCATGGTCATACTCTAACATAATCATGGTACAAACATAAAAAGGGTTATAAAACTTACGTCCAAACGTTCAAAGTCTCATTGTGGATCGAGAAGGCACTGAGTAAAAGCTGCTTCATCGGCCATTCTGATCTATAATGGCCGATTATATACTCATTGTCCCTCAAATATGCAGGCAATGAATGGTATTCCACCAGCTGATACTTCATCTTCTTCCGTAGTCTCTTCCCTTTCTCTTCCTTTGAAGAACTCTCTACGCATTTCTCCATTGTTTCGCCACTCAAATTTCTACCTTGACAAACCTTTTACATATAGCCCATATTTCTGCTTTCAACCAAATAACAAGTTAATAACAATAAATAAAATAAAAACCCAGAAGATCCCACGAAGTAAACATATGAAATATGGAGATAAAAAATGGCACCTGAAAAAAGAAGAAAAAAAAAGGAAACTGAAGAATCACCAGCTGAGAATGGAGACCCAGGTGAGGATCCTTCTTGAAATGCAGAATTCGCAGGCGAAATCTATTAAGATAAAAGAGTCTATATATACATTTATAAATGTACAGACGAAGACAAACACAAGAAAGTTAGTCTTTTTAATTTATGTGAAAAAACAAACACAAAGAAAGTGGAATGAAAGCACGAGAAAACCTGACCGCTAATATCTGTATCAAGGCGAAGTCTGTAGTCAAGTTGGAAGGACAAAAAAGGGGGAGAAAATAATTAGTGGAAATGGGGATGAAAGAATGAAATATAATGAAGAAAACAAGAATCTGGTTGGTTGAGGAGATGCGGAAATAGCGAAGGTTGTTTTTCGGGGGAGGATGAAAATGTCAAATTGAAAATAATCGGTGGAATTGCTAAAAGGAGATTTTATATTTTTATTTTCTGTGGTGGGCTCCTTCCACTATTTCTTGATTTTGCTATACAACTTTGGAAGCCATTTTTTCCCTGATATACGAGGTTTCCACTTGTAATTCTATTTTTATATTTGTTTCATTTGATTAAAATATAATATTTTATTATTTAATTTATTAAATGTAAGTTTATTTAAAAGATTATTTAATTATTCTTAATCATAAATTCAGAAACAAATAATCAATAATAGAAAAACTCATCTATAGTAATAACTAATTCATTAAAAATTAATGCAATGTAATTAATAGTGGAAAAAACTCATCTATAATAATAACTAAAATTTTTGAACCTTGAAGTTCAAAGATAGAAATGAATGACTACCATCAAAGAACCGAAAATCAAAACTAACAAAACACATCAACCCAGGTTATCGTGTACACATCTAACGCAAGATAAAAATGCACTCACGCTTTAGCAAACAACACCTACCCCAAAACTGTATTAAGAAGAGCCCCACCATGAAACGAAAACAACATGAGTTAAGCATCTCGAAACTTCATCTTTGTAAACAGATGAACTACCCAATGAAACAGCAACCAATAAGCTCAAGCAGGCTCGAAACCAATTAGCTACACACAAAGACAGTAAACAACACCATGGAAACCAGCTAAACATGATTTCCAATACGAGCCCCCACAACTCAATCGGCGATACATACAAATAACAAAAATTAGTTGACCCTACTCCCATATATGATGAGGTGAGGGGAAGGTAGGGTAGTAGGCTGCCCTCAACGTCAGGTTGAGAGCAGCTTCCGTGGAAGACCTCCGGCAGTTAGAATTATAAATTGTCTAGCGTGGGACTCGATCCCACGACCACAAGATTAAGAGCCTTGCGCTCTAACCAACTGAGCTGGACGGAAAATTCCAAAAAAATGTAACAAATCCAAAGAAAGAAATTCCCCAAAAGCAGCAGACAAACTTTAAGATCGGATTGAGTGAAGGATCAGCAATGATGGATCAGTTAAAGCAATTACTTTTGCAGAAATAAAATTACCAAATTATGCAATGATGAAAGCGATGATCACATATATAACAAACTGCTACGATAATTGATCGGAGGAACCTTATAAGCGATGTCAACATGAAAGAAATAGTTGCTGCAATTCTTTGAATTTGGGGCAAAAGGATACACGTTCTGTTGCAATTTTACGAATTTGAGAAAATGGATATCGTAAATTGATGTTACAATTATGTGGATTTGGGTAATTAAGTACTACGTTTGGGAATAAAAATAAACTCTAATTATTTTTAATTTTGATATTTAAGAGAAAAAGATGATTTGAAACATAAAATATATTATATAATATGGGAAAATTGATGATGAGAATAATTTTAATTAATATAAACCATAGATAACGTGGTAGGAAGAATCCATGAAATAATTTATCTTTAACCACACACTTACTCCTTCGTGCACCAAGTAGCCTCCTCCGCCAATCCTCACATATCTCAAAGACACTTTTCATGTACCCTAACGCCACTCAAACATAGCATGATGAAAGATTCAAATATTATCATAAAAATTTTAAGGGTATTGAGGTTCTCCTTTAGTCTCACGTGGATAAGTTTGATATAATAATCCTTAATTTAGTAGACTTCAAAGATAAGTGATATAAAAACTTATAATACAATGAAATTAGGTGATTACTGATAGGCATATATGTTGAAGGTTGAATTTTAATTGAACATTATATTTTTTAAAATTCGGGACTAATACTGAAGCTTTAAAAGCAACTCATGTTAAATATTAAAATAAACTTTAAATCATAATCTTAAGATGGAGTTAGGATTAAATAGTAAATGAATAAATCGTTTAATTTTAAGATAAATAGAATTAATTTTAAAATTAAAATTAAATTATCAATAACTTAAAATACAATCAAACAATGTCAACAAGTGTTGTCACAAGTAATTAAGATTCAAGAATTTGAGCTTGTATGACCAATTTCGAATATTACCACTGTCACTCTTAGTAAGTAATCTGTAAATTCATATGTAAAATATAAACATTTTACGGATCCTTATTTTGAGATTCTTGTGATTCCCTCTCTTATAAGGATTTTATATCAATTGAAAGTTTCCTTGAAAAAGGACAATATAATGACTACTTTGTATTCATTAACTCTCTTTTTTTCATTAAAAATCACAAGTTAATTTTTAGGAAAATATATTACTTGTTTATACATATAATATTTGTAAGGTAAGAAATATTCAAACTTTAAAAAAATCAATTAAACTCCTAATTTTTTCTTTTATCTAATTAAATTCTATACTTCGAAATTTTATCAATTTATACTTTAACTAATATTAATCACTAAATCTAATAATATTTTTAAATCAGTTAATGTCATATGTCATATCATAATGTTTTAAAATAACATTTCTAGGAAACTAAATATTTTCATAAAAGAATTTAGATTTTTTCCAAATTTTTTATTTTAATTTTTAAAAATTTATAAATATTATGTGGTAGAACCACAATATATCACGTGATAATAATTTCTTTAAAACCGTTAAAATTGATTAAAAAAATAATTAGTTCAATTTCTTTTCGAAAAATTAATTGATTTGATTTCTTAATTTGTATATATATATATATATATATATATATATATATATATATATATATATATATATATATATATATATATATTGAATGGGTATCTACCTTTTAAAATATAATAATAGGTATCATGTATGAAATGAAAACTTTAAACTGAAAAAAGCTTCCTCATTAATAAATATCAGTTTCCCATAGCAAAAAAAAAAACCTGTTAACACTGTAATAAGAACTGCAAACCAAAACATGATTCTTTTTAGGGTTTTATCCTTTATCAATCAAACATTAAATTCCAGCTCTATCAAAGACTTATTTAACATGCTTGAATTTATTAGATTCTTTGCTGCCACTTCCAAATCTAATATTCTGCACTACTTAGCAGTTTCCTACTTTAAACATGTGTGTGTGTGTGTGTTTGAATTGGGTATTACAGTGTAATTTACTTGGGTCAGTCTATTATGTAAGCGCCCCAATGTCTGATCATCAACACCGTGATTAGTGAGCCATAGTGCCACAGCTGCAGCAATTGCTGATGGAGAATAATCCAAGGAATCAATGGCTGTTCAAATCATAAGCGAAATCTATGACCATAGAAAGGAAAGGGAAGAAAACAGGGGAAAAGAATCCTTTAGGCAGCTGACAAGGAATTCACCTTTACATGTATTGATAATGAGATCAGAGGCAGAAGAAAATAGGTGACAAAGGCTGTTTTGTCGTTGGGACTTTGAAACCTTTGCAATGAAATAATGTACAAAATCCAAAGGAGTAACGGTTCGCAATCGCCATTTCAGAGTTTTCATCACTAAAAACTCCGTTCTTTGGACTGTTTTGGGCTTAAACAAGAATCTGGGTTTTATTATTTGCAAGTCTAGCAGAAAGGGAACGCTTGTTTCCTCCATTTTTGCTGCTAGAGAAAGGCATGATACTGATAAAAGCTGCATGGGCCAACCTTTCCCTTGCTAAACTGAAAAAACCAACCAAATCAGTGGATTAGACAACTTCTCAACTCTTTTTAAAACTCAATTTGAGCCGAAAGGAATCGATCCATGTAGTTGATGGAAAGATACGCGATTTCAGGCCTAAACATGTAGAAACAGTGAACCTGAAATTTGTTCAAACATATGCATCATGACAATAATAACACAAACAAATCGAAGGAAAAAAAAAACAAGGTGTAGTGCATGGTACCTTTAACATCCATTGGATTGCTTCTTGACGAGCTCTAACAATATCATTAGGAGATCATGGAACCTTGACGAAAGAACCTTGGATTCCAGCATTCGGTCGACCTTGGAATCGAACAAATTACTTAAAGAATCATTGCCATAGTCGACGAAGCAATGGACTGAATCAAAAGATGAAAAAGTAGTAACAAATTCATCTCTTTCATTAACTTCATCGGCTTCCCAGGAGACAGCCTCATTTGCTGCTTCATCGCAGTACAAATTGGGAAGGTTGGATGGTTTAGGGACATCGCCATTGGAAATTTTGTTTGTGGTGGTGAATCAACGGAAAGCTTCTCTTCCAAGTAATAGTTTATAAGAATTTATGCAGTGAAAAAAAAGGGTAGCCGGCAAAAGTGCCCAAATAAGGATGTGAGAATGCTTAATTCCCAAACTAATGCACTCATCCGATTAATTTCTGATCTAGGGTGTTTTCTACAGGGTTTTGGGATCTCTCGGCGTCTTTAGAGTTGGACTAGGGTGAATTCCATTCTTGAAATCTAGGCGTCTTTAGAAGAAAAAAAAAGTTGACGTTTTTACACAAATATCATCTTAACATAAATTAATTATTTGTTAGGCACTGTTTAAGAATATTTTATGGATTTAGCAAATTTTTAAATATATTCTATAAAATTATTCCTGCATTAAATTACACAATACAATTATGTCTACCAATTACCACTTGACACTTTCTGATGCGTTTTTGACCCTTTTAAAATCCTATACGTATAGTATATTCTATGATTTTGAAAAATAATTTTGCAGAAAGGTGCGACACATTCACCTCATAGGGTTTTAAAAAATAATATGAATTATAAAACTTTTATAAATATTTTTCAAAATCCTATGCGGTGCATGTACCGCGCCTTTCTGCAAAATTATTTTCAAAATGATGATGATCTGTAATATTTTATAAAATTATATATTTTAAATTACTTACCCTCAAAGTTTTCCTAGAATATACTATACATATAGGATTTTTAAAGGTCAAAACGCATAAGAAAATGTCAAGTGATAATTGGTAGACATAATTGTATTGTTTAATTTAATGCAGGAATAATTTTATAGAAAGTATTAAAAATTTGCTAGATCCGTAAAATATTCTTAAACAATGCCTAACAAGTAATTAATTTTCTGTTAAGGTGATATTTATGTAAAAACGCCAAATTTTTCCTGGATTTCAATTAAAAACGCCTAGAGATCCCAAGAAACAATCAACACCCCTGAAGACGCCGAGAGATCCCAAAATCCTGTAGAAAACACCCTAGAACAGGAATTAATCGGATAAGTGCATTAGTTTGGGAATTAAATATTCCCACATCCTTATTTGGGCACTTTTACCGTCGGATGTGTATAAATATGTGTCTATATATGTATAGGAGGATCTAGCAAGGACCGTTGGAGAGTTGTGCTAGAGTTTATCCAAATAGAGTAGGTCCAAGGGGTGATTTGACTAAACTAACACATTTTCGTCGTAATATTCTCTCTCTAACACTCTTTGACCATATTTCCCGAAGTAGTACCCTTTCGGTTGAAGTGGCACAAAGGCGCATCCCTGGGGACGCGCTTTACTTGGGTTTATGCTGACTAGGATGCCACGTGTGTAAGGCGCATCCTCGGGGACGCGTTTTCATGGGGTTCTGCTGAGTCGGATGCCACGGGGGTAAGGCGCATCCCTGGGGACGCGCCTTGCATTAAATGCCATAAATGTCCATTCGTTTTTCCCCCCAACTACCCTCATCCTCCCCAATATAAACCCCTCAACCCCCCCTCAGTCTTCACACCAAAATCATCTTATCCTCTCTTATATAACTCAAATTCTCCAACTATTTGAGTTTTAAATTTCTTATTAGTGGTAAGAAATTTATTTTTAAGTTAGTATTTTTTTAAATAGTTTTTATATTTTATAGTAATATAATTATATAAATATTATTTTTATTAAAATAATATTTATATATTTATTATTTATTTAAATTTATTAATTAATTTTTTGTGCTAATTATATTTTTTTGTGCTAATTATATTTTTTTGTCTACAATTATAATGGAAAGTGAAATGTTGCTGCGATTGGATGCAACCATATATCTAGACATTTTAGTGATATGATAATATTTTTTTATAATTAATGTTAATATTTATTATTATTTTTAATTTAAATTTATAATGAATTTATATTAATTATAAATTTTTATAATTCATATTATTTAGGAAACTGGTCGTATTTTAGAGACTTTTATTAAAAACCCACCTATACCGATACCACAACGTATTTTGCCATATTTGTCTTCTGTCGGTTCGGGTATATTGCAACAATTATTGGCGGTTGCAAACTCGAACCTGTCCTAATTTCTGCATTGATTAAGAGGTGGAGGCCCGAGACACACACATTTCATCTTTTATGTGAAGAGGCTACAATTACATTGGAGGATGTCTCTATACATCTAGGGCTTCCCGTCGATGTGAATATTATGTGTAGTATGGCGATGGTGATTGACAGTCAATGTGCATGGAATATCTTGGAGCTGCTCCGCCAGAGTTTAATGGAGATAGAATAACTTTATCATGGTTGAAAGCTAATTTTGAAGTTCTGAAAGAAAATGCTTCAGATGATGAAGTAAAGGCATGTGCTCGGGCTTATATTCTACGAATCATTGGAGGAATATTGATGCCCAACAAATCTCGCAATCAGGTGCATTGTATGTGGTTGCGGCATATGATTGATTTTGATGAAGATGGAAGATATAGTTGGGGCGCTGCAGTTTTGGCATTTCTCTTCAGAGAAATGTGTCGTGTGACAAATTATAAGAAAACTGCTATCGGTGGATGTCTTCTGCTTCTGTAATCATGGGCGTGGTTTCGCATGCCTTTCTTATGTTCGATCGTTAATGAACCATACGTATTTCCCTTATTATTGAGGTAATTTTTGAACTAAAATTTGATTTAAATATTGTTAATTAAATAGGGTGATATTTAGTTTATATTATATTTATTTGAATTGTATATTTATATTTCAGTTTCAGTGGATACCTTATGCGAGCGATGAAGTAAAGGTTTGCATCTCACCCCACCTGAGTGGGTCATTAGAGGTTTGGATGTCAATTGTACCTCTTATATGTTATGCTATTATTGAGTGGCATCCAGTTAATCGCGTGCTCCGTCAGTTTGGTTGTATGCAATATATTCCTAGAGCACCTAGGAATTTAGACGACATGCATAACATAGATAGGCGAGGCAAGAAAGAGGTTAACTGGGTGGTGAGACACAGAGATTGGATTGTGCTTTGGGAGAACCGGTATGCACAGTTGGCCCCTCGACAATTTTACGCTGAAACTGGTCATATGGTTATGGATAACTATATGGACTGGTTTAATGAAAATAGAAAGTCGTTTCTACTTTCGGCGGAAGCAAGAGGGGTTAACATTCCTAGGCGCCGAGAGAGACGTCCACTGTCTCAATATCATCATCCACCGACTCGTGGACGGAGAGAAGGCGCTACCAGTTCTGCATCAGTCCAACCACAATATCCCTATCCACCGATGATGATGCCCAGCCCTCCAGTTCATATGCCATCTCCTCATGGGTATATGCCAAGCCCACCAGTTTATATGCCATCTCCGCAGGGTTACATTCCTAGCCCGCCAGGTTACATGCCTAGCCCGTAGGGTTTTATGACCATATGGGGGTACATATACGGCTATGTTTAATGATCCAACATATGGTTCATATGCATCTTATTTGGCTAGGGGTCCTTCTCCAGAGACACCTCAATCTCCATGGATCACAGACATCGATGCCAATGTTTTCACACTTTTCTCAATTTTCTATGACGGTGGGATTGTTAGGGTCGTTATTTATACAGCTTCAGCGTCATCTACAACACCATCTGAAGAAAATGCGATGATGATGATGATAGTGAAGATGATGAGACTGAAGAACAGTTCCACGAAGAAATCCTCAGCGAAATAGACAACTATCGCTATGTGGAACTCATTCGAGAAGACGACATCGGTGATCCAGTTGTATTTTAATGTTATTTAAATAGTTATATTTCATAAATTTATGTAATTTGGTTATATTATTTAAATGTTTCATGGTTGTTACAATAATATTTTTAATTTTATTTTTATTCAAATTAACATTAAATGTTTTTAATATACAAATTATAGTATTCGAAATTTAAAATTAAAATTAAAATTATGGTATTCGAAATTTAACATTAAATTCAACTTCATATTCCAATTGTATTCAAAATTAAAAGTTATATTCTAATTATAGTTCACAGTACTTAATTGAAATTAAATTTATCCATACGTATGATTTTATCCTTAACATATACATTAAAACGTATACATTAAACCAACTATCACTTCACATTTATTCGTAAGAACATGTCGATGCTCATTCGATACAATTTCAATGTCACAACCAACTTTTCACTTCACATTTATTCAATTTATCCATAATATTTTATCCATTTTATTTAAACAACCAACTTATCACTTCAAATTTATTCGTAAAAACATGTCGATGATCATTTCATACAATTTCAATGTCAACCAACTGATCACTTCACATTTATTCAATTTATCCATAACATTTTATCCAATAATTCAAACAACCAACTGATCACTTCACATTTATTCAATTTATCCATAACATTTTATCCAATTATTCAAACTTCACATAATGTTTTAATTTAAGTTATGAACTTAAATTTATCCATATGTAAAAGTTATCCTTAACATGCTGAACTTCCAAAAATAACTTAAATTTTGGTTATAATTTACATGATTTCACCATACATCTATAGTTCCTCGGGAGACATAAGTGACATAGGCAATGATAACTTATTCTCTAATAAATAATGAAGGCGTGCCCCCGGGAACGCATTTTCAAGTCCCTAAATAATAGGTATTGACATGAATAGTTCCCCAGGAGACATGAGTGACATAATAGGCAATGATAACATATTCTCTGACAAAACAATCGAAGGCGCCCCCCCCCCCCGAGAAACGTGCTTTCACACTTTTGGTATTGACATAAATAGTGCCCCCGAGAGACATGAGTGATAATAGGGCAATGATAACATATTATCTGCAAAAATGGAAGGCGCGCCCCCGGGAACACGCTTTCACCACTTTGGGTACTTACATGAATAGTGCCCTCGAAGGACATGGTGACATAATAGGGCAATGATAAATATTATCTGATAAAATAATAGAAGGCGCCCCCCCAGGAACGCCCTTTCACAACTTTGGGTACTGACATGAGTAACATAATAGGGTAATGATAACATATTATCTGATAAATAATGGAATGCGTCCCTAGGAACGCGCTTCATGTGACTAGTACTCCGGTTATAAACACTATTATATGCAACGTATTATGGAATTTCAAAACAAGCTTCAGTTCACAAGCTTTCAAATTCTCAAACTCTAAATTTCTCAAAATCTCAATCCTCTATTCTCTGAAAATGAGTCGTCTTTTGCTGTTTTTATATGATGGAGAAATTAAGGAAGCTGAAGAAGGGGTTGTTTTGAGTCAGATCATTATATCCCTTTAACCTTGAAGAGAAACATCACTCTTGAGGAGTTAATCACAAAAATTCCGTTAAAGATTCGTGTAGCTGGCCAGAGAAGACTATCTTCACTTCAGTATAGATTTCTACTGAACTTTTCCACTCGCATATACATCATTTCAGTTTTCCAACGATGATGATGTTTCTATGATGGTTGATGCTCATATGGGGAGTTCACAATCTCTTATTGAAATGTATGCCACTTTTGAGGTTCGTGCTTCTGGTGGTTTCTCATATTCTCACTTTGGCATTGTATATCAAGCTGATCAAGTTGATAGCCCGACGCAACTAATCTGTAGTGATTTGGCATCATTAATGGGGATCCAACGCAGATGCCATGCCATCAAGTTCAATAGGAAGACATTCATCAGCAACTGCTTATGATCTCAACCCAGTGGCTTCACCAATAATTCAAATGGCAATATCTCTTCTACTTCAAGGAGCAGACATTCATCTGCCAATATTTTCGACTTACATGTGGAAATGTCATCGAGACAGCAGTTTATTCACATCCCATATGATACAATGTCCTCAAGTTCAAGGGAGAACACGTAAGCGGGAACTTATTTGACCTCAATATTGGATTATCGGAGGAACCCTCTTCTCCACCAGAATAACATCTTTAAGAGACAGATGCAGATGGTGCTGAAACGGGTTATTCGTTGAACCTAACTCACCACAGTTAACGTACATTCTGATGATAATGAGGATTACTTTCCGATAAATAAAACACCAGCCGAACTTCCTGCACATATCTATGGGGCTGATTATGATGCAATGTATGAGCCTGAATTTCCAGATCTTCCTGATGTTGGTAACTATGGACTTCAATCATTAGTCAATGACGGTGATTACATATTGGAATGGAGTTCGCATCGAAGAATGAACCAATAATGACAATAAAGATTTACAATATTCGAACTCAGTTCAGTCACAAGTTGACAATCTACAAAGGGGAAATGTCTGCTACTGCGTCCAACGTGACAACGGATGTCAATGGATGGCCCGTGCATCAAAGGAAGAGGAAGAACAACTTATGGGAACTAACCAGATATAACAGTCCTCATACGTGTTGTGCAAGCAGTATAAACCAGGATCATCCCAACTTGGACTCCAACATTATTTGCCAAGCAATCATGTCCATTGTGAAACAAAGCTCTCATATAGCTGTTGCAGTGTTGATTTCTACTATACAATCACAATAAGGGTACACAGTCTCCTATAAAAAAACTTGGTTGGCAAAACAGAATGACATTTACAAACTTCATGGAGAATGGGCTTCCTCTTACATCGAGTTACCCAGTTGTTTCTTGTTGTGCAAGACTCAATCCTGGGAAAATTGTTGAGTTCGAAACTCAACATCATTACGTGAATGATCGAGTAGTTCGTGATCGCTGCCAATTCTACCGTGTCTTTGGACTTACCTCAGTGTATTAATGCAGTCAAGTACTGTAAACCAGTTGTCCAAATTGATGATACTTTCTTATATGGAAAATACAAGCAAGTTTATTATTGGTTGTGGTCCAAGATGGAAACCGCAATATTCTTCCTGTTGCGTTTGCCCTCGTTCAAGGAGAAGACATTGAGTCCTGGATTTTTCCTTAAAAATTTACGTTACATGTTGTCACCAGAGAACGAGTATGCATTATTTCAGACCGAAGAGCCGGGATAAAAGCAACAATGGAGTCTTTGGGTACAATGTATAGACCTCTATGTTCAACCATCGTTATTGTGTCCGTCACATTGCTGTAACTATTACGGAAAGTACAAGAAGAACGATGAACGTTAGTTAGTCGTACGGATGGGTATGTTACTTTTTCCAAAATTTTCTATCATTTTCGTATTACTTATTATACTTCAATTAACTATTACATATTCCTAATGGCTTAGGTTACGAACTCTTACCTCAAAGGTTGTGTAACATCCCAAAATACGGGTTAGTGACCAAAAGTGAAAATTTCAGAATATGGTGATTAAAGTATAATAGTTTAATAGTTTAATGATTTGTTCGGAATATTTCCTAAAAGTTTATAGTAATTATCCAAAGAATTAAAGGGCAAAATGGTCATTAGACTTGAAAATTATAATTAAATGATATATATATATGGATAAGGATGGGGGATTTTCCAGAAAATCTCTTCTCTCTTTTCTTCTTCATTTTCTCTTCTCCACGTGTGAAGCCAAGCAAAGGTGAGTTTTCTCTTGAGCTGATTATGTGCTGAAATTTAAGTTAGTTTTGATTATTAGATGCTAAGTAAGATTAAGGAAGGATTAATTTGCTTTAAAACAACAAAATGAAGTTTATGAGGATTTAAAGATTTGAAGTTTTTGAATGAAATATCGAAATAAAGTTTATATTGAGAATTGGAAGTTGAATTTGACTTGTCATCAAGTCAATTAAGGGATAGAAGTGTTAGAATAGGAATTTGAACATGTTGCAAAACTAGTATAATTTTTGCAATTACATAGGAATGACTAGATTTGAAGTTAAAGAAGTGATTAGGGAATAAGAATAAGTTTAAGTATGTGTATTAAAGTTAGGAGTATTAAAGGAAGTGAAATAGGAAGGTTTTGAGCTGAAATAAGGTGATTTTCGAGCTCAAATGAGATTTCTGGGCTAGGGGAATCGGTACCCATTCAAGGGAATCGATTCCCCCTCAAACGAGTATGAATTCAGAATGCTAGAGGGGAATCGATACCCCAGGGGGGGGGAACCGATTCCCCCATAATGAAAAAAAAGAAGAAAGAAGAGAGACTAAACTATTAATCCCTTAAATTGGTAGGATATTAGAGGTTAATTTCAAGACTTGGGCATCTGATAATCATCTTGAAAATTATGCTTATGTAGATATGGAACGTGACTTTGTTTCAAAGTAAACGAAGGGTTATAATTGATTCAATTCAAACAAGGCTAAGGTGAGTGCATGTGCATAACATGATTGTTAGTATATTCAGTTTTAGAACTGCGATAAGTATAGATTTATCTTGATACTGATTCATCAATATTATTAAATATGATATGAATTCATACCATACATTATGGGATATACTATGCAGATTGTGGTAAGTCTATGTTCCAGATTAGAGCTTATATATGAATGAGTTACGAGATATCTATATTAGGTATATGAAGTGAGTGTGCTGTGTTTGTTATGGTTTATATGTATGAATGAGCATATGTATTGACATGTTACAATATATATATATATATTTATATATATATATTATATGAGTTGTGTAAATATGTAGATAAATGTGTTAAATATGAAATAGTTAAAATGATCAATATGATTTCATAAGAATATGAAATAAGAAGTATGAAGGACATAAGAAAGAATATGAAATATACAGAATATGAATATGAATCATATGAGGGATGACATGTATGTATGTATGTATGTATGTAATGGTTATATGAAAAGGTATAGGTAATAAGATGATCATATGAACATGTGATAAAGAGCTATAGAAAAGAAAATGTGATATGATGTATGAATATGTAATAAGGTAAAAGACAATGCCATGAGATGAGTTATGAGAACTGTAAGTATAGTTGGTATGCCAAGAGTCAAAGAACTACCTATGTCTTTCGAGACATATGGACAATATACCTATGTTCTAAGGAACATATGGATAGTTTACCTAGGTTGTTTGGGACCTATGGATAGTTACCGAGATCTTTATGACCTCTGGATAGTTACGAGGATCTTTATGACCTCTGGATAGTTACCGAGGATCTTTATGACCTCTGGATAGTTACCGAGGATCTTTATGACCTCTGGATAGTTATCGAGGATCTTTATGACCTCTGTATAGTTACCGAGGATCTTTATGACCTCTGGATAGGTCCTTCGGAAAATTCATGGAGCTGTGGGGACAGCATACGTGTGCACAATCATAATACTCGTATACCTTGGGTTCTCAATAGTGTATATGGACTTAAATAAGACATAACGAGGATGTATATAGTTGTATCTTAACATGGTATTATTACGATTTGTATTGGCTCATATGTGGTATAATAAATGATGGTATGATAGTATAATTGTGTTTGGATAGTAGACGACATGTTTATATTTTAATAATTCTTTATGATGTAATTATGCCTCACTAAGTCTATGACTTAGCGTGTAAGTTTTTACACGTAGGTTTCGAAGAGCAGGAGAATCAAGAATAGGAATTTGCAGATCAACCTATCTCTACTCAGCGATCAGATCAGAAGTAAAGTCACAGTAGGTATTTTGTTGTATGTAGTGTGTTGGCATGTAAGAACAGTGTTAGTTCAAATGCTCTGATTAGTTTTGTCTTATTTTGGTTAACTCGTGTGCAGTGACAATGTTATTTTAATCAAAGTTTTAAATTTCATTGGTTTTCGTTAAAAGATTAAAGTTTGAAAAGTCAATGTGACACCTCAGACTTATATCCGGGTCGGATACGGGTTGAGGGTGTTACAGTTTGAGTCTATACTACAAGAGTTGTTTGGCAAAAAAGAAGGAGTGCGAGTACATTATGGACATCAGCAAAGAAATGTGGACAATGCGTATGACGAGGGGTATCGCTATGGTCATATGACAATTAACTTGGTTGAAGTAAAAATTCAACCTTAAAGGGGGCGTCATTTACCAGTCACGGCGTTGGTCAAAACGATTTATTTTCGTTTGGGTCAACTCTTTGCAAAGCTCGGTAGATAAGCTCTTACTTGGATGCAAAACGACCATATTTACCACCCAAAACTAGTAGCGATTTACAGAAAAAAGTGGTTGCATCAAATGGGATGTTGGTTAAAAAATTTTCTTGCACCCGTGAATTGTTTCGCGTTACCGAAATGCCACGTCCGCTGCAAGGGATTGAAGCTAACTCTTTCAGAGTTAATCTGCAAGAGAGGTGGTGCGATTGTGGTTTCTTTCAAGCACTCAAATATCCATGCTCTCATCATTGCAACTGCTCACATTCGCATTTGGACTACACAAATTATGTTGATCCCGTATACTAACTTTCACAAGTATTCAAGGTATATGAATTTGAGTTTCTGCCCATAGGAAATGAAAGAGACCCATATGAGATTCAAACTTGGCTTACAATTGTACCAGATCCATTGCTTTTGAGGGACTCATGTCATCCAAAATCTACTATAATACATTGTGATATAGATATTCGGGAGAAATCAACAGAACAAAAATGATGTGGGCATTGTAGAAACATCACAATAGAAAAATGTCCAGCTCTGTTATCATCACATAACCGTTAACCCTTATGTAATTAATATTATATTTAAATGAATGTTTTTGTTTCTAATATTTAAATGTAATTGCTTTTTCTATAATTTCTCAATGTATGTACACCTAAATAAATTTTATTTTTAAAATTTTTATTTAAAATTATTTATGATAGTTATTTAATATAATAATTAATATCATTTATTATAAAAAATTAATTATTAATTTTAAAATATTATAATAATTCCACCTTCTAAGTAGAGAAAAATATTAAATTAAGCAAATTAAAAGTTATAAAAACATTTATGTATACGATGACACATTTCATGTTCTGATTGGAGGATTAAATTTATTAAATTAAATTAAAAGTAACTAGATTGATAAAATATGTAAGTATTGAAGATTAATGTGTAATTATACTAATTTTATTAACTTATGCATCAATATTTCGTTAAATAGATAACAGAGGACTAGATTGATAACATTTAAATAATTAAGTGATAAAATTAATAGATCGATAATCAAATAAAAAATAGATATATAATCATACGTGTAATATTATAATTTCATACATTTTTCCTATAACTACAATAAAATCAAAGTTGGTTTTCATTTATTGTTCCATCCGATTAATGTCGCGTGAAACGGGTGAATGTCAAAGTCCCAGAACATATAACACTAAAACCTAAATTCATTCCACCTTTAACACATTTAAAAAATACATTAGATAATTCTTAATTATAACTGAAACACTTTACATAATATATTACTAATTTATAATAACAATAAAAATAAAATCTTTATTATTAAAAAATATCAGCGTGACATCCGACTCAGCATAACTCATATAAGTTCGTCCCCGGGAATGCGCCTTACACGCTGACATCTCAGTCAGCATAAACCCAGGTAAAGCGCGTCCCCGGAGATGCGTCTTTGTGCCACCTCAGTCGAATGAATGCTACTTCGAAAAATATTGGTCAATAATGTTAAAAAGTGAATATTATGACGAAAAAATGCCAGTTTAATCAAATCACCGGTCATGCTAGAATATTTGGAAGACCAATGATTACTTGTTTTCACAATTTGCTTGGTATCTCTAAAGTGATTTCACATCACTATATTTCAGGTAATTTCTCTGCAACATTCTTGACGTTCTCTTATCTTTATTGCAATTGTTGTCCTTCTATTTTCCCCTTCAAAGTCCAAACGGATAAATATATTAATGTAAACTCTGATAAACATATATAAAAAAACCCGGTTAAGATTAAGGATGGTTAAGGGTTGAGTTTCGGCTAATTTGATTCAATCCGAATATATATATATATATATTCCACTTGAAATTCGATATGATTTGAGTTTAGGATGATTTCACCCGACCCAAATTCGATTCATCTTTTAAGGTAAAACCTAATTCAATCCGATACAAATATATTTATAAAAAATTTAATTTTATTCGATAAAAAGTCTAATTGAAAAAATAATATAGATGTCTACTATTGTAATTATTTCTAAAAATATAAAGTATAATTACATTATTTTTTGAGTCGGGTCTGATCGTATATTTTTCACCATAAACTCAACCTGAATCTAAACTCAATTTAAAAAAATTAACCTAATAAAATCAAACCAAATCAGAATTCTTCGGATTCGAATCTCGTGTCCATCCCTAACTAAGTACTACCAAATGTTGGATAATTATAATAACAAAATAAGATGTTTGTACTGACAAGTAAATCCATTAACTAAAATAATGCATATTGTTTTAATATAATGTGAAAATGAGAAATATTACTTAACATTACACATGAGATGTTTGTCATGTGAGATTTTGAAATTAGCATAATTTAGCTTAGTGAATTTATCAGTTATTCATTATATTAAGACTGAATTTTTAAAATTTGAAAATTAAAAATATTAAATTTGATTAAATTAAAATACTGAATCAATAAATTTATATAACTTATTCACATAATTTTTTATATATTCATATATTTGTTTTATATTTCATAAAATGAAAATTTCAATTATTTGAAATCTTATTCGATAACAATTTTTTTTGCATATTTTTTGTCAAAAAAATGTAATATATCAAATTTAAATTTATTTATATATATATAATGTTTTAAATTTATCAATAACCAATTGATCTAGTGTGATGAAGTATTAGATCCCTTAAATAAGGTCAGGTGTCCGAATCCTAATGTCTACGAATAGAGCAAACTGAGTTGAGAGGGTCACACTCACCTCTGTAGTACTCGATCCGAATTAATCGATCAATAGATCGGATATCGTGGTTAGACAAAACAAAATCATGTTTTAAATTTATTCTAATTGTATGAAGCATATCAAGTAGACTTATTTTATTAGTATTAAATAAAATTTAAACTATATTTTACAAAATTTGAACAATTAAATTATCTTTATTTAAAAAAAACTAAAGTCATTTGATCTAGCCAAAGAACTGAACTGATGTAATGGATAGGTGAAGTAAATAATATAAAGGCATATGTCACAAATATTTGAAATGATGATTGAACTTAAATAAGATACGTAATATGTCAGTTTGGGCCTAAACTAAGGGGCTATTTTGTTTAATAGGCCTCAAGTTTAATGACTTTAGACTGTTACATTTCTTCCCAATCCATAAATATAACAGGAAGAAGAAGGAAACAACCACAAACTTAATTATTATTATTTCATATGATAAATTTAGGAGTTAATTGCATTATGGTTCATATTTTAAATTGGTCTATAAACTATAAAATATTCTATACCGATCTCTCAAACATGACCCATCATTCTAAACTAATCTCTACATTTTAAAATATTATATCAATCGTTAAATTATTAATATCATTTCATTTTAAAGTATATTTATATTATATATTGTGTCATTGTTTTAATTATTCAAATAAAATATATATGATTTATGTTTTATCATTAAAGAGATGAAAAAAAGTGATAAACTACTGTGATTATATATATTTAAGATTAGAGTTTTAGAATTTAAATTTTAAGATTTAGAGTTTTGATTTAAGATTTAAGATTAAAATAGATAATTTATATAAAATAATGACATATATGTTAAACTATTTTATTGCTAAACTACTTTGATTCATTAGGTTTAAAAATGAATTAGTTTGCATGTAATTGTATGAAAGCGGACGCAAGTGCCTTTTGTCAACGGAAAAATGAAATTGAAACAGCTTAGTATTTTGTATAATGAATTTCACATGCTTTGCCTTTGAAAACGAATGAATAGTTTAATGGAGGGGAGGTGGCGGCGGTGCACTGCCAACTATTAATTTATCCGACGGCAGCTGATCGTATCGGTGGGCTGCTGCTGGAAATTAATGATCATTTACACTTCCAAATTCATTGCTTTGGATCGGAGTGCCCTCCTACCTTCCATAAACAAATACATGTTTGACCCCTCAACTACATTCAACACGGAACAGGGATCAAAAGGAGATAATTGCACATGAGATTCCTTAAATTATGACCTCTTTTAAATAGTCCTTAAACTTTAAAATAATCTATATCAATAGTTAAATTGCAACCTTATCCTAAATCTGTCCTTAAAGTTTAGAACATTTTATATCCATCCTCAAAATCATTTATTTTTATCATTTTTATTAGTGTATGTTAACTATGTCCGGAGTTAGTTTTCTCACGACACTCGACTCTAATTTACGGTTGTCAGTGTTTTTTCAATAGTTTAATCTTCTATTGTGGTTTGTTTACCGATGCATACAAATATGCTCGTATCTATCTTCTATCGAGTTTAGGGATAAGTTCCAACATTTTCCTTGTATGGTCCTTGTATAATCTCAAGTGACTAGTTTATTGTGTTAATGATTACATGAATATGTCCTAATTATATGTTCATTGGATATTTCCTCGTTTTCAAATAAAATTAGTGGCTTCTATTTGCATAAAAAAATTAATTTATTTTTAAAAGTCTAGAAATTAAACTTGTGACTTTTCAAAAGATTCTCAAGACCTTAAAAAATAAATTAAGTATTTTTGAAGGTCACGTGTTTAATTCTCATAATCTTAAAAAAATAAATTAAATTTTTTAACTAATGAAGTAATAACACATTATCAGAATGATTAATATTAAGTAAAATAGTACTTTGAAGATTGACGTAAACTGATTTAAAAAGAATAAATATATTATCATTTGAGATAGGGTCGAAGCGATGTCTGTTTATTTGGAGTTGTCCATTGTTCTTTGTATATGTTGCTTGGCAAGGAATTTACATAGCTGAAGAATTGAGTAATGGGAAAGTGGTTAGGGTTCCATCATCTTTTACCATTACAAACAATCCGCCGCCACCCACAAGTTCACGATTGGGAGAGAAATTCACTTGCAATTCTTCTTTTTAATTATGTATGGGTCCATCACTTTTCACTGTACTTTCGTGAGCCCTGTAGAAACTCGACATTGTATTTGGTTGATGCACTCCCATAATTTTTTGTAATGTGTATTATTGAAACTCAATAATCTTACATATTCAAGATACAACCATAAAAAAGAAAGGGCATGGTTCACATATATCATGATGGGTATCCTTCCTCTAACGTAAACTACATTAAGTTTAATACTTACATCAAAAAGAAAGGAAAGATTATTCTAATTCATTCTACGCATTAACTTAGATTCAACGCTTATAATTTATTGATACGAAAACAACTTATTTGAATCCATGATGTTACCTTCTACATTCGGTATTAGAAAGCGCAACTAACCTCAAGGGAAAAAAAAAGACTTGTATCAACAACAGTAAATTATGGACTACAATATGATGCACAATAAAAATTGGAAAATCAGATTATTAAGTCAAACTCCACGAAAAATCAACGGTCAAATTTAACAGTAAAAATCAACGAATCAATTCAATTTGGCTCAATTCAATTCAATCGGACATATCCAAAGTAATTCAAGTCAGAGCGGTTCATAATGGTTTGAGTTAAGAGTAATTTACAATGATTTGGATTGAATCGTTCAAATCAATCAAACAAGTGTGGTTGGTTAAACCATCGAATCAATCATACGAAACGGATCGATCAACGAGTTTGATACGGGTCAATCAAATGGATACATGTCAACGGATTGGGCCGATTAATAGGTATATAATATATATAATTAAAGCCTTGAAAAGGAGAGATTATAGTATTTTAAACTCATTTAGAGGGAACTTAAAAGGAACAAGAAAAGATGGAATAGAGTAATTAGGAATTTAAAAGTGATTAGTTGGAGAATTCACAAGTTCAAACTCTCAACTGAAAATGAGGACTTTGTGGGGGAAATAGAGGGTTAAAGCAACGCATATTGGAGAAGAAAAAAGAGAGGCTTTTGATGGTGCAAGAATGAGTAAAGATTTAACTCCCAAGGAGGAAAGAGGAAGAAAATAAACCATTTAAAGTTGTTAATAAGGTCCAGCAACATCAAGATCAACAACTGAAGTTGTCAAAACAACTTTGTTTTTGAGATGTTGGTAATAAAGTTGTTTAATTTATAAAATGATTAAAAGATTATTACATACTTATTTTTGAAGTAATTTCTATTTTAAATATTTCTTTATGGGTGTTATATGCATTCACCACTTGTTAATTTTTGTTTGTGACGTCTAAATTTGTCTGATTATGAATCAAATACTTCCTAAAAAAGTGAGAATCTTCCATAATTTTCACAGGCAAAATTAGTAATAAAAGAGTAAAAGATCTCTTTCATATATATTTGGATATCTATGCCTATAACGAGATTTCCTTTTTCCTTTTTCCTTTTAAAGACTTTGATGTAAATTTAGTTTCTCGTTTTTCTTGCTCCTCTCAAGTCTTTGAAACTAAAAAGCTAATTATCTTAAAAAAGAGAGTAAGAGTTAATGAAATGCAGTATATATATACTAATTTCCTTATTAATTAAAGGAAAACCCCAAGATGCATAGATTTAGTTTAGAGAAAAAACCTAAGTGACCAAAAATCCCATAATATACGATTTTAACCAACTTTTTCCGGATTTGCCAAAATGACCAACAAATCGCAATACGATCGCTAATTCGCAACGCGATCTCCATTATCGCAAATCAGTTTCCAGATTCGCAACGCGATTATGACTATCGCAATGCGATTTTCTAATTTCGCGTTGCGATTTTCCCAATTCGCAATGTGAATAAGTAAATCGCAACGCGAATTGGGAAAATCGCAATGCGATAATACAAAATCGCAACGCGATACTGACTTTCGTAACGCGATACTTACTTTCGCAACGCGATACTGACTTTCGCAACGAGATAATACATAATCGCAATGCGATTTTCAAAGAGCCATTAGTATCACAACGCGTATTTTATTTTCAAATTCCAAACACGAATATTAATATATTGGAACACTGAACCATCCACAGTATATCCCGTAATCGAAACTCATAACCTAAAACCTAAAATCACAACTCAGTCCCATCTCCATCTCTCACTCTCTCACCCATCTCCGACGAAATCCGTCCCCATCTCCGGCGAAATCCGTCTATCTCCATCTCTCAGAGCCACCCTCACAATCAGAAATGGAAAATCAACCAAATCAACCACCGAGGGTTAGTTTTTTTAATTATTTTCTTTTTGAAATTTTTGCATTATTATTAGGTTTTTCATATTGAAATTGATGATAAGTTTACTAGTAATTTCAATAATAGATTAACCATTTCACTTAGATTGCTTATTAAATCAACCGAGAATCGCAACGCGAAATGAAAATCGCAACGCGATTTGCGATAGTCAAATTCGCGTTGCGATAGTCATTTTCGTGTTGCGATTTTCATTTTCAGAAACTATTCTTCTTCTGCAAATTGAAACTTGAATGAATTGCATTACTTCAACCAAAAAACAAAGACAAATAAGGAATTCACAGTGTTGCAAATTTAAGTTTGAAGAATAAACTACTACTCTTTATGTTTATTATTGTTTTTGGTATATCTTCACAGTGTAGTTTTTGGTATATCTAACTTAGTATGTTTATTGTTTTTGTAGAACTTTTATTCGGCTCAATTGACCTTAAGAAATAAAGTCAGCCTGGCCAAAATAATTGCGTCGAAGCTTTCACCTGCACAAAGAAAAATGTTTGAGGATACTTGCTTCGGGCCATTGCTGAAAGTACAACATCCCGGTGGAGATGCGATGTTGACACACCTGTTTCTTCAAACCATGACTAGCGATCTACCAGATGCTATACAACGTCGTGATGAAGAGATATGGTTTGATTTTCCACCGGCGTATACGTGTTTTGGGCAGGAGGAGTTTTGCTTAATCACCGGTCTACGCTTCGGACACGATGATGTAGGTCGGTACACTAGACACATTACCCGCCCATCATGGTTATCCCGGGTTTTTCCTGAGCTGGAAAGGCCGAATCTACACGTGGAAGACCTGACGAGATTATTGAATAAGAAAGATGGTTTTACTCGGATGGATGACGTTGATGTTGTCCGAGTATGCCTTCTAATACTTTTGCATGCCGACTTTTTAGGCAGAGAGGCCAGACAACCTATTCTGAATGATCTAATCAAATTGGTAGAAGACCTAAATGCGTGGAACCTGTTCCGTAGGGCTCGTATTTATGGAAAGCTACATGGAATAAGTTATCGTCTGCCTTGGATGATCGAAAAAGTTTGCATGGCGATGGTTCCAAATACACTTTGACAGGCTTTATTTGGGCCTTTAAGGTAAGAATTTTTATATAATGTTTCCAAAATTATAAGTAATTATTTAACAATTACTAATGTTTGTTATTATATTGTTTGTAGATTTGGATATTTGAGGCCTTTCCCTCCATGAAGACATATGCAATAAAACTTCAAATGATATTCCCAGGGCTATTTCCTGGAAGAGGAAACAGACCTTGCAATGAGAAGATTTACTACGGTATACGACAATAAATAATGTAAGTTAACATAAATACTACCATATGTTTATAAAAAGTTATTACTAGTACACGTTTAACTTTGTTTGAGCTTTTATATTGTTAGGAGGCCAACACTCCATTACAGAGGCTGACACCCACGAAAGTTGAGCTTGCCACTGATTGGTGGCAAGCTAGTAAGCGTTTTTTGATGGCACGGATGATGAGCAACCTCCACTTCGGGAGCCATCACCTCACCCAGAGCTATCACCTCACCCAGAGCCATCACCTGATCGACCCGACTATACACCTCCACAACGACAGCCATCACCTATTATGTCACATCATCGAGCCTCTTCTCCACCATCACCGCAAGATAGGCGACCGGCAAAGATGCCATGACGTTTATCTCCATGTTCTCCACCTCCACGGGATGAGTTAGGGGAGTTACGTGATGATGTCATGCCTTGCGTGAAGAGGTCGGCACTTTACGCAAAGGCGATGGTGCATGGCGTGTTGAGGTGTCTACTTTACACGGTGAGGTAGACACTCTACGTGAGATGGTAGCATCGTTGCAGAATGAGGTTCATACTCTACGCAACGAGGTAAGTTTAAGATTTTTCATATTTAACTTGATGATAAATTTACTCGTAATTTCACTTAGATTAACCATTTCACTTAGATTGCTTAATAAATTCATTCGGTTGCTGCCAATACTGCTAAACTGTTTTTGTTAGTATTTGTTTTTTGTTTTGTTTTTGTCTTTTGGTTGAAGTAATGCAATCCATTCAAGTTTCAATTTACAGAAGAAGAATAGTTTACTTTCGCAACACGAAAATGACTATCGCAACGTGGAAATGGCTATCGCAATGCGAAATGAAAATCGCAACGACAAAATCGCAATGCGAAATGAAAATCGCAACGACAAAATCGCAACGCGAAATGAAATCGCAATGCGATTGTGTTTCGCGTTGCGATTTTGTCGTTGCGATTTTCATTTCGCGTTGCGATAGCCATTTCCGCGTTCTGATAGTCATTTTCGCGTTGCGATAGTCATTTTCGCGTTGCGAAAGTAAGTTTCGTGTTTCGAAAGTAAACTATTCTTCTTCTGGAATGTTTATATATGTTGTCCTTTTAATGTTTATATAAGTGCTTACTTTTGGAATGTTATCTGATGCATTTTGTGAACTATGATAGAATAATGACTTGGGTGAATACAATGCAAGTTTGAAACATATTTGTCTTTGTTTAATATCATGTATGTTTATTTACTGATTTATGTATTAATTTTTTTAGCGGCCCGATAAGGTGGATGTTTTACGTCGGGTTTTCCTTGCACGACGGAGTTCACGCATCAGACGGCGTGCACGTGCTATTACATCTCCGTTCACCCCAATGGTATGAAGACTTCGCAAGAAGAAGCCCGACTCACCTGTCATCCCTCAAGAGTCCCCTCCAATCGTTCAAGAGGCCCCTATCATCCCTCAAGAGTCCCCCCCCGTTCAAGAGGCCACTGTCATCGTTGAAGAGGTCCCTCCCACCATTTTAGAGCCCGATTCACATGGGGTAATATATCGAATTATTGAGAAACCACCACCGTTGCAGGACATGATGGATGAGAGTTGGCTCTCGTATGAGTTACCGGGTAGTACCCTTCCGGTATCTGAAGTGGAGAGGAGACAACTACTGGAAACAATTCTGGATAATACCCTTTGGGCTAAGACCGCAGTTGATTTTTTCTACATGAGCAGAGCCAAGGGTGTTACACTGACATAAGCAAACTCAACGATGAGATGTATTTGTTGCTTAATCGGTCTTGGTGGGGTGTGTTATTAGGGGTTGAAGACAGTGGCTATTTCGAAGGGGAGGTAAGTCTTATATTTGTCTTATATATGATTTTGATTAATTTTTTTAAAAATTAATGTAATTCACTAATATATGTCTTTTTTTGTAAAACAGCATATCGATGCGTGGGTGTCACGTCTTCTAATAATAAGGAAGCTTAGGAAAAATAAAAAAAAATTCGCGATATACAATAATGTCGGCGGCTTTTCACGCAGTTCACTTGAAGAATCAACGAGATGAATCATTTTTGTTGGGCAATGGACAAGCTAAACTTTATCCTGCATGGTAGGAGGTCGATAAGGTTAGTGTTTATTTTTAAAATTTTTTAAAGGTGTTCATAAATAAGTGCGCAAATAAATGAATTATTACTTATGATTGCAGGTGTTTATCCCTGTTTTGGAACGTCGTCATTGGCTTCTCGTCCAACTTCAGCTCCCATCCCTGAAGATAATAGTATATGACAGCATGATAAATTACATATCACTGTCTGATTTGAGAGATATTATCAAGGATGAAGCTCTCATTTGGCTAAATTCTTGGATGGGATTAATTATTGGACTCATTCTGGACACAAGAAGCCAAAGAAGTTCAATGTCACAGTTGTCAGAGACGAGACCACGCCACAACAATCGCCGGGAGTCAGAAGGGATTGTGGTCCTCTCGTATGCATGTGCTTGGCGCGTTTGACGACGGGAAGCACAGAGTTTCTACCTCCCACCGATAGAGATAGAGCTGCAGTAGGCTTGTGGTTTCGACATTATATGGCTAGAGCGATATATTCGAGACGCTGCCTACCTGCATCCGCGTTATGAAAGTATCCATTGTTAATTGGTAAGTCAAATGCAAGTTTTTTTAACATATATACTCCTTTTGGTTTGAAAATGTTTGGTTAAGTACCTAGAATTCAATAATTTGTTGTTTGTTGGTTTTAGATGTGTAGGAAGTCTTGTTTGAGCAAATGTTTGGTTTCTGCAGGTTAATCCTTAAGTGAGCTGCATGAAATGGATGTACGGGTGCAAAAGTTGATTCATTGATTCAATAATTGATGAGGAAATAAGAATTATTATTTTTTTTGATTGTTTAATTGATTTGTAAAAAATGATTTGTAAATGTTGATTGGTTTAATTGATGTGTACATAATTCTTATTTGTGCTTGTTTAATTGATTGAAATGTAATAGTTGATTTGTTGATCTTCAATCTGCATTATGTTGAAGGCAAAAGAGACTATCGCAACACGAAACTGACTATCGCAACGAGAAAATCGCAATGCGAAATGAAAATCACAACGAGAAAATCGCAATGCGATTTTCATTTCGCATTAAGATTTTCTCGTTGCGATAGCCATTTTCTCTTTGCGATAGTCATTTTCGCGTTGCGATTTCCCCGTTGCGATAGTCAAATGAATGTCTAATAAGTGATAACAACTGAACATATCATAGCAATGTTCAAACTCAAGTTACTAATACATGCCTAACTGAAAATGTTAAAAGTGCACACATAAAATACACATAATACAACGTTTGCATTTAAAAATCACCTAAGTTAACAGTCCCAAAAGGTGAAGCCGGTTGTGATTGGGATTTTGAAGATGATTACGATTTTGATTGCCTTTTGCTTGACACCATATGAGCTTTGGATTTTGATGAGGATCCATATTTTGGTAGAGAAAAAGATGATTGTGATGGCACTGGTGAACCACATATCAACCTTGTATAACCACTTTCCTTGCACCGACTACATGTCGATCTCTTCTTCTCTTCACCCTTAGACGGTATACGATCGTGACTTTTTGGTCGGCCAGGTAGCCTTCTGTCCATGGCTGGTAGCAAAACTGTTTGTAAGTCATCTGGTATGTCCCACTCAGAAGGATGTTGCAAAACTAAAACCTGTTGCGAACTTTGAAAATCGCATTGCGATTATGTATTATCTCGTTGCGATAGTCAGAATCTCGTTGCGAAAGTCAGAATCGCGTTGCGAAAGTCAGAATCGCGTTGCGAAAGTCAGTATCGCGTTGCGATTTTGTATTATCGCCTTGCGATAGTCAGTATCGTATTGCGATTTTCCAAATTCGCATTGCGATTTACTTATTCGCATTGCGAATTGGGAAAATCGCAACGCGAAATTGGAAAATCGCATTGCGATAGTCATAATCGCGTTGTGAATCTGGAAACTGATTTGCGATAATGGAGATCGCATTGCGAATTAGCGATCGCATTGCGATTTTGTTGGTCATTTTGGCAAATCCGAAAAAAAATTGGTTAAAATCGTATATTATATGAGATTTTTGTCACTGAGGTTATTTTCTCTTTAGTTTATGCATATAAGTCAACAAATCATAGTATTAATTAAGTAATGTATTATCAAACTATTTTTCAATCAATGTATCTAATAAATCATGTGACCTTGTTGTACCAATATTTCTCAAGGTAATTATGATGTTATCATGATCATTACTTTCATATTATTATAAATAATGTAAAACCCACCAATATCTTTAGACTTTAGGTACAAGGTTTTAATCGTGTGGGTTT